>NW_026054561.1:22517-703172 GCF_022478715.1 Daldinia decipiens | reverse complement strand
GGAAAAAGGAATGACTTGTATTAAAAGTGGATGATACTATGTAAAATGGGTGTGTGCGACCATAAATGGTACTTATACTAAGAATATGATCACATAATCAAGGTTAAAGTCACCTGATACACCAGCACCAGTTTAATATATTAAATTAAATAATTTTATACCTTAAATATATATAAAAATATACGTTATAATTAAAAGGGAATAATATTTTTAAAATTACAAACAATACTTTATTTATTAATAATATTTATAATTAAAAAAACTTTTAAACATATGTAATAAAACTATTTAAAAACATAATAAATTAAAAAACTAATAAATAAAATATAATAATTATATTTATTATAAAAATTAAATTATTAACCTTATTACAAATAATAAAAAAAATTATATTCGTTATAAAATTAATTTACACTTTTAAAATTAATTTAAATTAATTTACTATTAAAATTAACTATAATAATAAATAATTAATTAAATTAATTAATAAAGATATTAAAAAATTAAAAATTAAATTAAAATATATAAATATATATAATTATTAACTACGTTAAAAAGCTTAATAAAACCGTATTAAAATAAATTACGTTATTTTAAAAGATATAATCGTAAATAAATTTATTAAAACCTTTATAAAAAATTTATATAAATAATTTAAAACTTAATTAACCTTAATAAATATTGGAAACCTTTTATAAATAAAGCAATTATAAGAATTAAATGGTAAGATAACCATAAAATAAAAAATATATATTAATAATAATTAAAAGTAATTAAAGGCCTTTTTCCGGGTTAAAATTAAATTATTAATAATTTAAATAATAAAGAAATATTAAAATATTTTAAATTAAATTAACTTATTAATTATATTAAATAATTTAAAAATCTTTAGTTTTATATAAAATAACGGTATAACATACGTTCCCACAATTTTACCTCAATCAATTAAATTATTAAAAAGATGATAAATTAAACCTTATATAACGCTTATTTAATACATATTAATTGTGTGACATATATTTTATATTTAATTTAAAAGTTATATTAAAACGGTCTTTATTTAATAATATTAATTTTATATTTATATTATATTAATTGGTAAAATTATAAGCAATAATATCCCTTAACAGCTTTACATATAAATTTATATATATAATTATTAATGTATACTTTTATATTTATTTTACTACAAATATTAACCTTAACATTTTTTCCAATTTTTATATATAATAAGAATATAATACCTTATTTAAAATCAAAGACCGTATATTTTTATTTATTTATTTTTAAATTAAATATAAATATGCGAAATCGTTGATTTTGTATGGGAAATGGGTGGCCCCCACTAGGGTGGCCCCAGTAAGGGTGTTTCGACCTATATTGTCGTTTCCTTGCAGACGGGTTCGGGGCTGCCTCGTCGAACATTCTGGAACTCCATCACCTGGAAATAGGCACCGAGCAACTCTTATATTGTTAGGTATCACTAAAAACTATTTGATCACGTTAAAACGCCTTTAAAATCTTCATGAGTTTCCTCCGTAATCATTTTCTGAACCAATCTCTCCGTTCTATCTACATCCTGAACCCACCTGTCTTCAACCATGACTGACACTAAACCCACAATCTTGGTGTTCTGCTGCGGAGAACTAGAAGGCGGCCTTAAGAAGATCAAGGAGAAAGCTAATATCTACCAAGCCTCCTACTCAAAGCGCAATGCCCCGGCGAAGCTTCTAAGTGAGCATCCATCAGCTCGAGCCATCTGGATCGTCGACCCTGATATTGCAACCCCAAAGTATAAAGATCTGTCCAGCAAGGTTGTCAACTATGCCCGAAATGGAGGGATCGTTATCCTGGGTGGTTTCTTCTCGACGGGCGTTGCGCCTACCGACTTCAATAAGTGGATGAAAGACGTGTGGGATTTGCCTTGGCGATATGGCCAGTACGAGACAACTACAGTTGTCTTTCAGAGCTCTGCCGTTGGCCCTCGAAAATTCTGGCATGACGGTCTAGCAGCTGCATATACTCAGAAAGGAGTTTTCCTCAAAAATGTCCCTCCTGCCGACTCGTGGTATGCTTCGCCCCCGGGATCAACAAGTGAGTCTCGTGTTTTCGGTCCTGTTCCCATCCAGGCCCAGACATCTATCGCATTTGGCAGGGTTGGCAAGGGTTGGTTGGGATGGACGGGCGATATCCATAACCGGGAGGAGACTTCTGCCGCTGTGCGGGCAATGATGGGACTTAATATGAGAGAGGAGGAAGATGGCCTATATCTCCCTGGGCTTTTACACCAAATGGTTTTGGAAGGGTAGACTGAGAAACTGGTGTAAGCCGAATGTATTACTGTCAGGGGCAAATCCTTTGGGCTTTCATTCTTGTATGCCAATGACACTAAGTAATCCACTGTATATTTCTACTGAAATGTACTTCTTTAATTTTACTTTTTAGTCCTGGTATTCTTGAAGGTTTAAATGATGGAGGTGATGTCGTCGCGTCTGGTACACATTGTACTACCGAATAGCCGCTGTAGTTGTACAGATGATAGCATATTGACGGCTCAGGCTTCATGAGAGTATTACAGCCTATTCCAATTTTGCGTAGGGTGCGCCAGGTACTTGAATTTGATATCTGTCCAATCAAATACTTACACAACCGAAATGAATAGCTAATGTCCCGTCATTACATGGAAACAGCAAGGAAGTACATGCCGTTGCTCGAAATTAGGTAGATACATACCTACATGTAGGTACCTTAGGTAGGTATGTACCTAATTCGCTACTTCCGCCAGGTCCATATCTAGTTCCAATGTGCTACCTACCTCATGTAAGACCTGCATGTAAAGCAGGTGCATGTGCCAATGTTGGAACCTAGAACCATTGTTCCTAACGTTCCATTAACATCTACATCTTTAAGATGTCTCAAACTAACATTAGTTGAGGCTCTATCAAATCAATTCCAATTCAAAAAAAGGCAATATTACCATAATTTCGATACGTCGCCTCTTTCTCACCTAATTGTATCAAGAGCTGCCGGTATCCATGTCCACACTGTAAATCTTGTGCTAACCCACCTGATGTGAAAGAGTACTCGCGGACAATGGAGAATCTGGGGCCAAACTGCTAGAAAATTACTTGTCAATAACACGGAACAATATACTAAGAAGGGAAGTGTCGTGAAAACAGAAAAAAGGCATTTGAAGGTTATGGTATCGAGTTACCCTGCTGCACGACTCGCGGTTCAGGTCGTAAATCTGATGGAGTAACCAAAGGTCACCAACAGTCGGATAACTTGATTAATGGTTCTTCTAACCCACTCTATCTTTATTCCATAACGAATCCCTACAACTTTTCAGAGCGAAAACGTGGTAGAATATTCTATCCCAATATGTCACGTTCGAATGTAGGCACAGGGGATTTCGTGGCAGTGGACTCGGAATATCCTCATGGAAATGCCAACACGCAGGAAGGTGAGGGCATGCAATCACATATTCCCGCTGCTGCTTCACATCCCAGGGACAGCCTACCAACTTGGAAATGGAGGGCATTGCTTGTGGCCAATGGTTTCCTAACCATAATGCATGGTAAACTTCCGTTCCGTTACTATCCACTCTACCTCTATCACCAGATACTTACCTACGAGACAATTAGGATACGATGTCAGCAATGTCGCCAACATCCAGGCATCTATTTATAAAGCTTTCGGGCATATCGAACTACTGTCCTGGGTTGCACTCGGCTATTCTGTCTGCAATATCGCTTTGATTCCCCTGGGCCGTAAACTTTTTAAGTTTGGAGACTTTAAGACGTTGTGTCTCGCATCCATGATGTTTATCATTGGAGGCTCCGCCCTCTCCGGTGCTGCCCCTAATATCGAGTGTATCATCGCCGGACGTGCTGTGATGGCCTTAGGCTCAAGCATCATATATCAAGGGTATATTTTAGTCCTTTGGTAGGTTTTGATAACAACTTTCTAACAACTATCATAGGATCCTGAGTTTTAATATCGTCTTTACCTATCCCCATGAACTTGGCCTCGTACAGAGTTTTATCGGTGCTTGCTTTGCCATGGGTCTAGTACTGGGTCCGATTATAGGTTCGTCTCATTCTAGTTCTTAAAACTTCATGATTCTACCTTTTAACCTGTGATAACTGACACGTATTTCAGGGGGCGCCTTTGCCAACCACGAGAGCAACATGGACGCATATCAAGGAGGTCGACTGGATAGGCAATCTACTGCATATAGGGTCCTGTCTCCTCTTTGCAATCAGTTGTGCGTTTATCGGGTCGACAGGGACCTGGGGCATTAACCCCGGCATCGCCACCTGGATCCTTTTCACCTTCTTTGTGATCACATATGTTCTACAACAGGCATATAATCTCGGTACAACACCTGAGAACCGCTTGTTATCTCCTAGCTCGCTCCTTCGCAACCGGACTATCCTCCTTACTTGGATCTGCACGTTTTGTGCTGCCGCGTCGTACGGCGCTACGTTATATTATGTGCCGATATACTTCGCCTTCAGGCACGGGTTAGATCCGCTTGCGGCGGCAACCCGACTGCTGCCCTTCATTGGCGTTTTCATATCCACTATTATGCTATGCGGCCGTCTACTTCCTATACTACGATTTTATAAATCCTTCTTCGTCGTCGGATCTGCCTTCCTTCTAGTGGGTGGGGGTCTATTCCAGATGTTAAGCACCAATATGTCCGAGTCGGCAGTCATGGGATTCGAAAGCGTTGTCGCCGCTGGGCTTGGCATCCTCTGGCAGTTAGGGGTACCAGTATGCACAACTTTCCTACCTAGTACCGAGGACCGCCTGGATCTTGCTCTACTAAGCAACATGGCGCAGTTAGGCGGCATTGCGGCCTCGCTTTCTATCGCAGGGATGGTCTATCAGAGTACGGGCTTCGAGTCACTAAAAGATTCCGTCGGAGGCATGGGGTTCTCCGATGAAAGTATCCGCGAGCTACTCTCGGGCGTTGATTCGCCAATTCTAAAGGATGCTGACCCGAGGGTGCTACGGTTGGCCGTAAAAGCCATCGTCGATGCCATTAGGGCATGCTTCATCATTCTGCTCACTGCCGGTTGTATATCGTTCCTTGCAGCCTGGAGCATGAACTGGGAAGCTCTCGAATTCAACCAGTCTACTAGGCAGCGACATATACGGCAATCAGGGGATACCCAGCTTCGTCATCAAAGATCTGATGCCGAATTTCTCCTAGATGATCTGAATACTCGAGGCGAGACTGCAGGTGGTGTGTTGAATTCGCTCGCCACGGTACATATTGATAAGAGATAAGTAGCAACCCGTCCCCAAGTCGAACTTCGATAGTGTTATAAACTAAGGTCTATACGTGAAGAAACGAGAGTGTCCACGGCTATCATGTCTACTTCGACATGTAGCATTCACTTATTGGAGAAGCTTTATAACTGGAAGAAATTAAACATTGAATAATAGCTTAGAGCTGCAGTCCTGTCCCTAGCCAGAGCATTTTACTATACGCACACAGTTTACGACTTTTTTCTCATTAGACACGCTGCATACGCCGAGCCTTCGAGCTAACTATTCCCATAGAATTTACATAGCCTATAACCTCATTCCATGATATATGTCCGTCTTTACATTACCCAATTACAATAATTAATGCGTCGTAAGATCCAACCGACTTATTCCATCGGAATCGCGGCACCGTCCACCCAGCTAGAAGATGTAAGTCGCTTCTCGCGAATTAGGCCTTTATATTGGTAATAACAACGTCTCATATCAGTCTGACTTGCTAGGCTTATCAGCGAAGGCTGATCGCCGACCTGCTCGGTTAAGCACGCAATGTCTGTGCCGGCATCCGCATCGCCCACCTCTTGGGGGCCCTGCCATATATTGTCGTCTCCCTGCCAGACAGATTGTATTTTATTGCTCGAGTCTTGGTACAGGATCCACGTGTTCGTCGTGTTGCTATTCAGCCGCCCGATTGCGAATGCAGCGATAGACGTTCCCGAGGGGATCGTGACGCCGGGCGTACCTACATAGTCGTTAATACACGAAGAAGCTAACATCAGGGTTGAAAACGCTCAAAGGGTCCTACGTACCGAAATACCAAGCTACGCCCGTATCGAAGCCACCGAACGGGAATATAGAGAGAAGGCCGTTCGGATCACGGTATGCAAGTCCTGCCGTATATGGGCTTTGAAAGCTACTCAACATGGGCACTACGGCGATACCAGAGTTGGTATCGCCCAACGGAATATCATCCGGGTGGTCCCAGCCCTGCACAGTGTCGTTGAACCAGCCGCTGCCATGTCCATCGTAAACCACGCGATGGAACGAAGTGTTCGTGTTCTGATAAATTACGTACGGCCAATAAGCGGTCATCCGAGAACCACTCGGCACGGTGAAAGGCGTCCGGTCCGAATTGATGCTGTCGATCTTGGGCACCGTCTCGTCTTCGAAGAAGTTGACCCCCTGGAACGTCGATGATGGATCTAAATAAAAGAACTCAAATTGTGGGAACTGCAGGTAGATTGTCCCGGCAAGAGGCGTTCCGGGCTTTGCATCTAGATCGTTGAAGACTAGCGGGGTTGACCATTGACTGCTGCTGCTGCTGTACCGCGATGTGCGAATTTTGTTGTCGCCTCCTTGCCAGAATAGCCGCGAGGTGAAGCCGTTGCCTTCTATGCGCCGGCCCGTCACTGAGAGCCTTGTGTTGGGCCGTATTGCTGTTGTGTTTACACTTTGGCTGGTGCTGCTACTTGGTGTGGATGTTGGATTTGGAGAAGATGAGCTTGAAGACGCCGGTTCTGAGGGCACATCTGAGGACACAGCTGATCCATTGTGTGAAGTTGCCTTGCTTCCCAAAACACCGCCGACTACCGCACCCACAATCACTGTCAGAATAACTAAACCTCCGATTAACAAGTATAGCTTCCTCCGTTCACCATTTTCTCTCCGGACTGGCGGCTGCGGTGCTAGTTCCTTCGAACTATACGCTCCATGGACCTGGGGTTGATTGTAGTACGGACTGGCATCGCCCTTAAAAGGTATAATTCCCGGATCGGATACGAAAGCGGGATATGTCTCCCTCGGTGGGTGTATGACTTCCGGGTCAGTGGGATAGGCGATTTCGAGCCCGGGTTGCGAGACCCTGTAGTCTGGATGCTCGTTCATGGCCCGCCTTCTTTATCCTTTTACAGTTAATTTGCGGCAGCCTCGAATCTTGTGGCACTTCGGGACTGCTATCAGGGAGGACAAGAAGATATCGACGGCTGTCCCAGCATTATGACATAATGCGAACAAATAATGTCTAGCAAACAAAAACGAAGAGGAGGAAAATAGTTGTACGACCTGGTGTACCTGTACACATCTAGTAATAGATGTACAGCCCAAATAAGGATGATACAGGGGGAGTAAAGAACATCGACTCCCAATGTAGGACTACCAAGGGTTTGCCAATGAGGGCATCTGTACAGGGTCCAATCTCTCCCATTTAGGAAGGAGGAGTGCGGCGCAGCAGGCCTCTCCAATCAACGCTGCAGTCAACGTCAAGCTACTACGGATCTAAGAATTCAGCTCATGCGGCTTTAACCTAGACGGATCGTCTGTGATGATTGGCTCCACTTGGACAGACACCTAAGTTAGACAGATCGCGCTTATATTCGACTAGGGCGGGTCTTTTTCTGCCTATGTAGAAGGGCTTGATCGAGTTTAGAATCTGGCACAGCAATATTTGTCCGTAGGGCTATCTCTTAGAGACCCAAACAGGGGTCCGAAATCTGACCCATAAAGCTAAGCCTCGCTACCAGCTATGTATATTATTAAGATCTTGTTCGGAAAATGGCTTTAGTGGCTTGTTTTTATGGTTGATCTTAAGTATAGACATATTTAATAGAGAAGCCATTAAACGTTGCCTTTTGATACGTTAACATACCCCTGTTAGGGTCTCTAAGAGATAGGTACCCATTCCATAGCCACACGGGCCTGAATATGGTCGACGACTAATCAGACAGGAATAGCTAAGATTAGCTGAAGGATATATTTGGTAAGCAATGTTTCATATATGCAACAGAGCCTCATAACTTAAGAGTATTCAGACCTATAGTTCGGCCAATAGGAAATCATTGCGACTGTAAAGCGCTACGGATAAATGAGAGAACCAAGGAAAGTGAAATGTCCTGCATTTTTAAACTAGGTATGTAAAGGCTGCATGAAGACTTGGCAAATCCACCAAGCTACATATCATTACACTATGTATGTAGGTTCGTTGAAATGAAGCTATAAACCTGTGGGTTCTATTAACTCGGAAGTTAATACATACGACAATAAAGGTGTAGTTAAGTATGCCTAGTTACATTTAACTTCGTAAGGCCAGCGTACGTAGGTATGTATATCAGCAGATATTCTCATATAAACGATATTAATTCTTGTTATGTCGGTAAACTTGGGTAGTATTTTGGCAGGGATCTACGAGCAAATACGGTAAGTAAATGCGAGGTAATTCTAGGTATTCACCATTGGCCTATAGATTTGTTCTAGAATAAATATCTATCGCCACCAAACCCTAATCGAATATAACGCAACCCATCGAGTGAGCCGGTTGACATTTGGCATCAGCTGGTTCTCCTTTCTCGAATATTGCACGTCAATCCTGCCGTCGTAGATCACGGCCGTAGACATTCGCGTCCGGGACGTGTTCGAGTCGTCATTTTAAGTCTATTCTTCTGCACAGGAACGAAACGAAGCATCAACGCAAGGACCGATTCAACTTCAACTTACCCGTTCTGAGAGGTAGCCAGCCTACTTGAATAAAGTATGCGGGTTGAACGCGGCGGGTAGGCGCTTCAAGTTTCAAAGTCGTCGGAGGATATCTGCGTCTCCAATAGGCATACAAGAGATGTTTTCTGGAAACTACCTCGAAGCTGCCAATGTACATTAAGTACGTGTCTTAGAGTGCCCATGGCCAACTGGGGCCTCGCGCCGATGTGGGCGCTTTAGAGAGTAGTGTAGCATGGCTTGGAGCGAGCAGTCGGCCTCTGTAGGCGATACCAAAGGATTGCACCACACAGCCGACGTAGGTAGGTAGTCTTTGAGGTAAGGAAAAAGGGGTAGGCTGGGTGGTAGCTTCGCGTAACGAAGGGATTAATAGATGCCCCAGGACACGCAACGAGTCTGTCTATCTATGAAACGAAGCCGTGATGAGTCTAACACCGGCACGGTAAGAGAACCGGTGTAAATCATTAACCTAGAAGGAGATGCAATGCAAGGCGCATACAGAGAAGCACATTACAGCCCGACAGTAGACCAAACTATCTATATCACATCCATCATATCATAATTTTTGCCAGCCCAATCGTAAATTGCAAAAGCATTAGCTAACCTAAAGATCTATAACATATACTTCATAAAAACAGCAAAAGGGGTATTCGTAGTCTTGATTCGCGGAATTCCAATCAACATCATCGTCATTATACATAGGCATATAGCAGAACTCATCAACGTCAACATCAACCCGTAAGCACGAATGGTATCATCAATCGTCAAAGCCAAGGCATCTTGCCTATATATGACCACCTCCATAGACGCCGGGCCGTAAGAAAAGTTAGTTGGGCGGGTAAGACATACTTGGTCAAACCGCATCGTAGCTCCTAAACTCCAGTTTTTACATAATGATCGGTTAGGTGATCATCTACCCCTATAATCCGGTTTCCTAGCCATGTTTACTACTGGTGGGGGGCCGTCTTCGTCGGGGTATGGCGGTAGGGGACTCTCAGCTCTGATAGGACGTCGGTTGCCTGAAATCTGCTTTTCGGGCAGCGGAGTCTTGGGAGGTAGAGGAGGTGGCTCGATGCGGTGCGGCTGAAATGGTTTTATCATAGGCTGTACAATATGATCCCTTTGTCTTCGTGGGTACTCGTCAGCTCCCATGATTGCTATTTTATCGTTGCCAGCAGCATTCCGGTATTGTGCTGGCGTGGGGGCTGTCACCACGAGACGGTCCGGCTCGTCGTCCGGAGGAGGTCTGATCGCTGATAATGAGGCAGGAGGGGACGGCATCTTCTGCGGGCGGATAGCTATTTGAGGTGGAGATGAATGGCTGGTTGCAGGTCGGAGGCGATCATCGGAACTGCGAGGCGATGGCGGGTTGCCAGGACTGAGTGAAAGGTGGTCAAGGTTGTCTATGCCCGATTCGTATGATTGCCGATCCGACGGACTGCTTCGGACCGGGAATGATGTAGGGAAATCTCCCGGAAGCTCAACCGCTAATGGTGCACTTATTGATCCCATGGTCGGCTGAGACACGATGTTAGGTATGCGACCGAGCCTCTCATACCTCTGCTTTGCTTTGTGGATCTTTGCCAATTTTGTCGAGGACTCCTGCACCATTTTCTGCTCGACATCTCTAGACAGATACCTCTTCGTGCCTGTGCTGATATCGCCCAATCGATCCCACTCATTCATAGCGAACTCTCCAACGCCGACTTCAACATTGAATCGGTAGTAGTTCTCAATATTAACGCCCCTTTTCATCAATAATTCATTCTTCATGCGCTCGTGAATCTTTTCGCAGCCTTCCACCTTGGAAATCAACTTCCTTCTAGCTTCTCCCCATTCGCCCATAAAGCCTTCGTACCATAGGTGCGAATTTTGCTCGGTACCCTTTGGCCGTTTCCCGGTTCCTATGCTGATGAAGACGCCCACATCACGACCCGGCCATTCGTTAACCGTAGCCTCATCGAGGGCAACAGGAGATGGGTTAAAAGTCCCAGAACCGTCGTCGTGAAATACCGTTTGCCCAATTTTAACAGGCTTGAACGCCAACCCAATCGCGCATGTTGCCCGACCAGCCTCCCAGATTTTGCAGTCGTATTCTGGGGCAGGCTCCTTTCTCGAGTCATATGAGCGGAGCACTGCAGGAGCACCGCCCCTACCTGTTCCTTTATACATGGCCGTTACAGCACTACGAAAATATTAGCCATTATACCGTAAAACTAAAAGAAATGGCACCTACGTTTTTGTCCTATTTTCTCTCGTATCATATAGCTGTGCATCAGGGTTACCCTGCCCGCCGCGGAATGTTGACTTAGCCTGGCTCGCTGGGCTACGTCCACTGAAACTGACGACGCTCGCGTTGCTTTGGTGCCGTCGCGGGAAACCACTCGAAGCAGCGCTTGTCCGTGACACGGCAGATATCGGACTAACGATATCTGCTCCGATGTCGTTTCCCTCATCATCAGACCAAGTGTGTTCTCTTACGGCTTCCTTAATGGCGCGCTCAAGCATAGATGCCTTAAACAATGTCGAGCGATACGGTATACCAGCAAAAGTCTTATCGCTCTCGAAAACCATCCTAGTCATCCGGACGTACAGTTCTTTGCACTGCTCCAGATTTAATCGGAGTCGCCCTAACATCAAGGCGATTAGACCGCCGGTACCGGTTCCAACTATTAAATCGAAATGATCGCATGGCTTCGGGATTTGATCGCGTTTTGGTGCTTTCCCTTCGATTTCAACGTAGGTTCGAAGCATTATTTCTTGTATGATAATAAACATGGAGTAGCCACGAACTCCCCCGCCATCTGCGACCGCGCAAAGCGCCCGAGTTAGTCTTCATGTATACCCGATATATAGTATCAAGGTGGTGGGGTAAACAACTTACCCAAGCTAAGTATCCTCAACGGAGGACCTTTGGTGGTGTCTTTCCTCTTAAGCTGTCCCTCCGACTCCATCTTTGTCGCGATGGGATAAATAACTCGGTCTTTAGATATGTTGACGGTAGATGTGTATGTGTAAATGTAGCGAGATTGTAAATTTGACAGAAAAATATGTTGAGACCGCCGCCCCGCTAAGTTCGCTACCCTCGTCCGGTGACGACGTCAGTCTACAAGGTAAATGAACTGAATGTGACTGGGAACGCCACAATCTTGTCGCAAAAGTACGTATTAATTGTCGCGTAGAAGTAACCGGAAGTGCGATAGTATAAAAATACCGAAATTTTCTTCTTAGTTCACGCTTAGTCAAATTTTATTAGAATAAGAAAGCTGAACAAGCGCTTACGATGTTGACAATGTCGTTGAAGAGTGAATTGTTATTAATGGCTAAGATTCAAAGTTCTATCAAAGGCGCAAAACAGTATCTTCGTCCCGTGTGGCTGAGCATTCAATTCATGGAAGTCACTGTAAGGATTAGGTGCATACCTTACAAAAGACGTCACATGTACATCGTTTAGCACAGCCAAGCCCGTAATATCCAGATATTGCTCGGAAGTGATCAGATGTACCCACTACATGTACCTAATGTACCAAAGATCCTCGGAAGATACGGAAGATACCGCATAGCTTGTACCTGAATTTACGATTAGGTACATGTAGGTCCGTACGACTTGCTATCCGACACTAACTAGAGGGCTGAGTTCAAATCGAGGCTATAAGCCACGTGCAGTTGCAAAATTCTTTGCATTCCATTGCCGTATCTTGCCGTCAGCTGTGATTGTAAGTCAGTTGCGATTGAGAGAAGCTATAAGAAAAATATTTACCCGTCAGTAAACGAGGATGCTCGTCACCATGAATATGTATCTTGGATATTTGGAAGTTTCCATCTAGATAGATCTATGCATGGATAGCGGCAAAGGATGTATGACGTCCAATCCTTTAATCTACATAGCTGTTTAGTTTTTGGCTCCCTCTTATTTAGACACTAAATCAACGAGTTCATTGGTTAGCATCTCTTATGTACATATGTATTAGCCTACATGAATCGCACGGATACCCGTTGACGAAATACCCAAGATTCGAGCATTGTGGCTCAGTCATAATAGCGTATTTTCATTGGCAGGAGTGAGCGAACTGAGGGAATATCATTGCCACCATGACTCTAGGTTGCATTTATTCATTAGTTTTGGGGATTCAAGAGCTCTACTGACAAGAAATCCTAAGATGCCTTCCAGAAGACTTCCATGCAGGATAATTTGATTATCCGCGCCGTGGCCGAGATGAAGATTATGACCTCCATCAAAAGTAGATCGCTGATATTTTCGCTAGTCGCTAGTGATCATTCGGGGGAATGGATCTACTATATACCCCATCCGAAAGGCACGTCCCATAAAGAAGACTGGTATAAAAGACTACCTAGGTTAGAACTTTGCCACGTCCTATTATCGATCCTAGTATGTTTGTGTCCTAGATATCTAGAAGCCGATCCTGGCTTTCGATCATTTCTCCTTACATACCTATGCTCAATGTGTTCTCAAGTGGCGTTAGGTTTGCGAAGGCCGTTTGCTCAATGCTATTTGACCGTCCATCGCTAATACGGTGAACCTAGAGGTTTGGGGAAAGGGATGGAATCTATTTTCGGCATCTACCTAAGCATAGACATCCCGTGATCACATTTTAGTTGATGTCTGTTCCTCAAAGTTAAACTTCTGCTTTGCTCGCGAGGTATGTATGCCGTAGGTAGGATTAATCTTATGTTGAACATGAGATGAAAGGATTCACGTTAACAATAAACGCATACTCGACATCCTCGTAACATACTCGAGATTGTAAATATGAGCTATCGACATGTTTAGCTTGACTTGGGCAATTTATAAACCGCTAAAATTGGTATAACGGCTTTCCGTAGTCTCGGGAAATACGAAATTAGTAACATTTCAATAGTGACACGGCATGGTTTGTCGCAACTAGAAACCAACAAATACCGCTAGCGCTACACAGACGGCAATGCGCATTATATCACCCGTTTTCGAACTTATTGGTGTGAGTGTGACTTCTAGGAGCAGGCGATATGTCATTAGTGGATAGGACTTTGATGTTCGGCGAGCACCGATTTAACAAGACGAAGGACCAAAAGTCCGGAAGGATTCAATAACTATTTTCTAGAAAGAATGACTGGGTAGCTTTCGACAAAGTCGTCTGATATTTCTAAATCTTTGATCTTGAATCAAACGTACACATGACTCAATTCCTATTCTCTCTTTTTTTTTTTTTTTTGTCCCTGTATGCATTTCTCTCGCATCAGCAAAGTACTGTAGAAAGTAACTTCCTATACCTGACCTAGGGTAACTAAAGAGGTAAGGCAATTCTTTTTCCTGGCCTAATATTGATGCCGAAACGTAGGGCTGCTTGTGGTTGTACGATGGTACCTGACCGCTCATTAAAGCTGAAGGATGCGCGCTAGCTTTGAGCGGGAAGGTCGTGCTCTGATTCTGGCGTGAGCAAAACCGGGAGGATTCAGGTTGTGCGACGTCGCGTAGCACTCCGCGTTGTCGAAGAATGAATCCATATTCCTTCCCTTCACTTTCCACGTGGACAGTGGGTTTAAGTTTGGCCTCGGCCATATCTCTGCGAGTACGGCTGAGCTATGAAAAGGTTGGTGGCGATACTTTCTTTCAGCTGACTATGAAAGCGGTTACATACGGACTTGACAGAGATATTATGTCAAAGAATGGTAATCTCTAGTTAATTAGTCTAGAAAGCTGCAAACGTCCTTGTTTACGGCCGGGTTAGTTAAGGCCGGTTCGCGTGCCTTTACTGAGGTCCTTTCCGGCTACGGCCACGGCTCTCGGCTCCGAACATATTGCATGCATTATACCCAATTCAATGTTAGCTAAAATGTCAATCGAGTACCCAAGTAAACAAGATTTCTTAGCTTATGCTAGGTAAGGGATTAGCTGCCGGGATCCGTAGGCTAATATTTTATTGACAGACCGCCGATACGTCGTGTAGCTAAGTATTATTATCACGAACTGCTTAGCTGTATTACGGTCAGATAATTAAATTGGTCACTCAGAGTCCGCTGAGTCACATTCGTATAAAAGAACAAATAAACATATGCATACGCGCAATAAAACCGTATCGGTGTACGGAAGACCCGAGGCTTATGAAAAGGAAGAGAAGCCGGGCTGGGCTAGTATGTCACGAACGTGAAAACTGATAATTAATCTTTAGACTCATCGGGACGACGGATTGAAACTTGGAAAAGAGGGATTGAGAAGTTCGAATGGATTACCCCGAGCCTTTCCCCAGGGGGTTTGGAGAATCGCCGGGGTCCCTAGCTCTCCCCAAATTCTATTCGGCCCGTAGTGGAGACGCATAAATGGATTAGGAGGGAAGGAGCGTCACCACCAACTTCTCTTCATAGGACATTGACATCATTCCATAATGAGGTCATGTATCATAATTGTACATACTAATATCGGGTACTGTCTATTACCTAAGACACGTATTTTCCAATCTTGCATCTTGCCGTCTTCATCGTTGTCGAGAAAATGACTGAGACAAGAATTCGACAGCAAGATGAATGCCATTGATATATTCGAGACAACCAGGCGGGCCAATTTTAGATTCTTAAACTTTACCCCGGAATTCTAGATTTGGTTGCGTCCTAAAAAGATGGAATTAAGCCCTCCCTTACGCTCGACTTCTGCATACTATGTACAGAGCCTGCATTCTATCTGGGTTTGCTGACCATACAGGCGGTGATTATTTGCGTATAGAAATGATTATCCAGAATTCTGGGATGCTGTTGGTTCAATGTTAAAGTGCTTTAAAGTGCTAAAGCCTAATACAGCTGTCCATCCATGCAACCCTCTTCCCCGACTGAACATTCCAGCAACCAATAAGCGCCGCCATAGGAAAGTCTCTCTACCCGTGGATTAGTTTGTTACCCGCATATGGCACAACGGGGAGAGCTAGCACGCGTGTGACCTCCAGAATTTTGTGGGCAATCCCATTGCCCTGGGAAGACCACTGTTACCTCCTCCATTTCTGGCCTCCCAGTCGGGAACGCATATTACGAGCTCGGGCATTGTTGTAGTTGTAGGAAAAATCTAAAGAGATCCGAACAAGGGTAGAATTGCTTGCTTGCTCGCTCCATGCTTTTTCTGGTATGACTTGATTCATCAGTCCCGTGATGATCTCGTAGCTTAGCTTGACCAGGGCCTATGCCAATCCGTGGGATCAATGAATCTGGGGATCCGCATGCTACGTAGAAACCCGCCTATCCATCTGTAACGTCCCCCGGCCGGGGCGCCACAACAGGTAGACACTGCCAGACAGGGCAATAGAGTAGGTCCAGTGACCAAATGTGCCTTTGTTGCCAGATCAAAGCAACTGGGGGTCCTGGGGGTCCTGGGGTCGTAGCTACCTTGCTACCACCTGTTTGTAAACCTTATGTATCTGTTTGTATGCATGTACCAACCTTAAAAAAAATTTACACCACTCTAATCCTGGCCGCCCCAACAACAACCGTGGGCGCTCCTTCTGCATATAATAATGGATCGTCCCTCTCTCATCTTTCAGTCTTACATTTTTAGCATTGTTCTTCTTGCACACTTCTGCACTTAAACAACTCAGCAAAGCTATATGTGCTGCTAATAGACCACGCGGGGTCTTAGACAACCATGAAGAAGTTTGGCAATATTTATCTTATCGCGGCCACGTCCGTCATAGGTAAGCTCTTCACCTATATGCCGCCGCCTCTCGTTACTTGAGGCTTTGCCATTGTGGGATACTAATAACCTGGTTAGGTGGCGCGCTATTCGGTTTCGATATCTCGTCTATGAGTGCTATTATCTCAACTGCCCCCTACAAGTGCCAGTTTAACCAGCAAGTTAGTCTACCCGAGCTAGGAATCTTGCCTGCTATACCGTTAAGCTAACAATCGCAGGGCAACAAACCTGGAACGAATGAGTGCCAGGGTCCAGATGCTCTCGTACAAGGTGGCATCACCGCCGCCATGCCCGGAGGTTCTTGGCTTGGCGCTCTCATCTCCGGTGTCCTTACGGATATCTTCGGTCGAAAGACGTCTATTCAGATCGGTGCCATTATTTGGTATGTTCTCTGCGATGTAGTCCACGTGCAAATAGATTTCTTCTAACAGTGAATCTCTCAGGATAATCGGTTCTATCATTATCTGCGCTGCCCAAAACATCCCGATGCTAATCGTCGGTCGTATCATTAACGGTATCAGCGTGGGTATCTGTTCGGCTCAGGTTCCGGTTTACATCTCCGAGTTGTCACCGCCGTCTAAACGAGGTCGATTCATTGGAATGCAACAATGGGCCATCACCTGGGGTATTGCGATCATGTTCTTCTTATGCTACGGCTCCAGCTTCATCAACGGAGCCGCCGCATTCCGTCTCCCGTGGGGTCTGCAAATGATTCCGGCCCTTCTACTCTTCTTCGGCTTGACGGTTCTCCCCGAATCGCCTCGTTGGTTAGCGAAGCACGATCGTTGGGAGGAGGCCAAAGAAGTGCTCGTTCTGGTCCACGGCCAAGGAAACCCTGACTCTCAACTAGTCGCTAAGGAGATGGCAGAAATCAAGGAAGCGGTTGACTTCGAGCGTCAGAATGCAGACGTGTCTTACCTAGAGCTGTTCCGTCCTAAGATGATTAACCGAACTCACATTGGTATCTTCACTCAGATCTGGTCGCAGCTTACCGGCATGAACGTCATGATGTACTACATTTCCTACATCTTCACGATGACGGGCTCGGGTGATGATGTACTACTGCCTAGCGGTATTCAGTTCATTATCAACGTCGTCATGACCGTTCCGGCTCTTATCTGGCTTGATAGGTGGGGTCGTCGTCCGACCATGCTTATCGGTGCGTTCTTCATGTGCCTCTGGCTCTCCATCAATGCTGGTTTGTTTGCCGTATATTCGCACGCGCCTGCCCCTCACCAGTTCGATACCGCTGCCATCTCCATGGTCATTAGTGGAAGACCCGCCACGGCTGTGATCGCAAGTACCTACCTATTCGTCGCATCCTACGCGCCGACATGGGGTCCTTGCTCTTGGACCTACCCAGCTGAGCTTTACCCGCTTCGCGTGCGTGGAAAGGCTGTTGCTCTTGCTACGTCTGCTAACTGGGCCTTCAACTTTGCGCTCGCGTACTTCGTTCCCCCCTCGTTCGCTAACATCACATGGAAGACGTATGTTTTGTTCGCCGTATTCTGTTTCGTCATGTTCTTCCACACATTCTTCCTGTTCCCCGAGACCTCCAATAAGACTCTTGAGGAGGTCGCCGCTACCTTTGAGGACGACGGCCCCGGCTCTTTCAAATATATTGGTGTCCCGGCTTGGAAGACCCACAACGATCGTTCCATTCTCCGCATCGAACGCAACCTTGTCAGCTCCGAAGAAAAGATCGGCATTGAACATTCAACCTCGGCCAAGATTTAGAGTTGAAGAAGAGTTGTAACGGAACACTAGTTACACGGTTAGAGGGGGGTGGACAGGAACGTAGGGTGTCGCAGGACATCGTAATGAAAAGCATGTTTTCGTGAAATGTTGAGAGGGGCGTGTTTGATAGGAAATATCAGGACATAGGTTTTATTCCTTATAAGCTCAAAATCCACGGGCTGATGAAGAACTCGAGGTTATATACCCCAAAATGAGTACAAGACATTGATTAAGTCACATGGTTCATATTTGCGACTATTTGTGACTATTTACGACTAGCTATGTGCATTTATATTGGAGCCAAGTAGAATCTCAGGCTATAAGACATAGTTACATACCTCTTAGGTTGCTTACCTATGTATATAACAGGAAAAGGCAAGCTCAATTCTTCTACTTGATTCCAATAATTATTGACATAACTACCACTCATTGCCCGACTCTATTATTTTAATTTCTTCACCTTGAATCATTCTGGAGCAACGCGTAAGCGTCGAAGAGTATTGTACATCTCAACAACAATTGTGCCAGCCAATAGAAGGCCTTAGAGCCGAATTGTTTATCTAGGTACCTACCTATCTAGGTCGTTGGAGCTAGTGCCCTGCATCTCCGGGTCTTTAAAGATGAATAATATCTTTAGATGTATTAACGATACTAGCGTTTACTAGTATACGTGCTTACATTATAGCGAGGCTTGAAACTCCACTCTACATGGTACAGGTAGCATTACAGATAAATTCTTTAGTGGATCTTTGCCGCTTTGGTAGGTAACAATTGCGGGGGTTCGGTTCAAGAAAAATATGTATGTATCGAAGACTTGGCATAGCAGGGGACTCTAGAAACATGGACTAAACATCGAGGCCAAGCGACGCACCACATCCCCCGAATCAGCCTCGCCCGTAGCCTGATCATTCCCAATCTCTCCCCATCTCGCCCTTCATGGTCTTTCTTTAGTGCCATCGCCGTTTCTATCATAGTGCGGATGATTTCCAATATTTGAGGTGTTACACTTTTTTCTATATTTACAATTGCTGCCGAGAGCCTCCGTCGTCGTGTTACTCGTTCAATTGACATCCGATGGATCAGCCGGCGGCAAAGAAGAGAAGGCTAGCTCCTAAGATCGAGGCTCAAGCTAGTCCTCCGCATCCGCCTCCATTCCCCCACGAGCCTGTAGGTATAATTCAATTGATGTGCCCATCGACTCGTGGACTCACATCAATAGGCGCCGCCCGCACAGCTTTACCAGGTCCAAGAAGCGCCCCCACCGCCCCCAGAAAGACACGAGTTCGAGTCATTCGCGAGGCATCTGCAAGATGCCGCCATGCTTATATATCGTCAAACCCAAAAATCACCATATACAAAGACCTATGTCCTGATTCTGCGATGGGAAGAAGACAATGCCGTCGAACACGACCTTGCCGCCCTCGATCAAGTCCTCTGCGATCGGTATAATTACCGCACCGAGCGTTTCAACATACCTACAGGTTTAAATGCTAGCGTTAAACTCGGCGTTCGTATGGCATCGTTTCTTGAACATGCGGCACCCGATCATCTATTAATAATATACTACGCTGGATATGGCTATGTTGATACGGATAATCAACTCTACTGGGCAAGGTAGGTCACCAAACGGTAGCATGGAAGGCGCTCTAACATATGATCAGTAATCCGGAGGGGGATTCGAAACTAAGGTGGAGTGGAGTTCGTTGTCTCTTCGAAGATGTTCAGTCTGATATGCTTCTGCTTCTTGATACTTGTGCTGCCAAAGAAGAGCCAATTCCAGAGGGTAGCAGTGTCAAACAGATCATTGCGGCTAATTCACCCGAGCATTATTCTCGAGATCACGGCTTACGGTCATTCACATCCTATGTTACAGAAGCATTGGCTAAATTTAGCGGCGGGCGACCTTTTAATTCCGAACGTCTATATCACGAAGTGGCTATTCAGAGACAGCAAGAACTAATACAGGCGTCTGGGTTAACTAACGGGGCTAGCAAAAGCATAGCGCTCACTGAAAAGTTACCGGTTCTATATGCTCTAAGTTCTATCAAAGGTCAAGTTATCTCTATATCTCCCCTCCCATCTCACGCCGAAATGCAATTACGATCCCCGCAAGCTGGAATTGACGGGGATGCCCAATTATTGAGGACGTCCCGGGAAGATCCAATTATCCACCCAAACGCGGTTGCGGACCTAACGTTCGATGAGCCCAGAGTATTAGTTTGTACGACTTTTGTCGGCGAAGCCAGCCCGGACATGTCTTCATTCAACCACTGGCTTCACAACGCCCCTGCTATTGCCTCGAAAATTGCTGTCGAGGGCATGTTTCTAGGGCCGCCTACGATGTTACTCATTTCAATGCCGGTTCCAGTCTGGAATGTTGTCCAGCACGACAAAGTCTGCTGCTTCTTAGGATATGTGAATTCTCATAATATGACACATCTTTACAATCGATTAGTTGGTTCCGTTTCCGTTAACAAGGCATCGGCGAAGGACGTAGAAGACGGCCGGATGCTCCTTGAAGCTCGAGAAGTGGCTGCAAGTACGCCGGTCGTCCGCCGGCATGAACTTCCTAGCCATTCTCAGCTACGACCGGAGACACCTATTCGTTTGGAGAGCATGAGCAGGCTTGATCCCATGACCCTACCGCAACCATCTGGTACCCCTGGTATGGCGTATGCTAGCTCAAGGCCGGGTACCGCCATAGCCAAGAATGATGTCGAAGATTCTGCTGAGATGCAGGAAGCTGCTGAACAGTTGAAGGCTTTAAGCCATGTTCGGCCCTTAAGCCGCGATAATATATCTGCAGCTCACGTACAAGCTACTCCTACGGAAAATACGACGACCACTCGTCGTGATGAAGTCTCGCCCCACGAGGCAAATGAATCTGGGGCAGATGAGACTCTGTACAATCCCGAATTCACACCACCATCCGCACGACCTAAACAGCAGCGGCGATCGCTTCAAAAGCAAGCGCCAAAGCAGGAGACACGCTGTAATCACTGCAGTCATGCCCCCTTTAAAGATTATTCATCGCTACGTAAGCATATTGCTGCGGCTCATACTCGACCGTTCCCTTGTGCCTTTGCCTTCGCTGGTTGCACTAGCACTTTTGGGTCTAAGAATGAATGGAAAAGACATATTGCTTCGCAACATTTGTGTCTCCAATATTATCGATGCTCATCTTGCCCACAGAGCACGGTTGAAGGCAAGGGGAATGAATTCAACCGCAAGGATCTCTTTACACAACATCTTCGTCGCATGCACGCCCCTTTCGCAATCAAAAAGGCCCTCGCGAAGGGTGATAGTAAATTACAACTGGATTGGGAAACGCACGTGAAGGATATGCAGCAAACATGTCTCGTGACTCGGAGACAACCTCCACAGAGATCCTCTTGCCCCAAGTCGGACTGTGCGAGTGTTTTCGAAGGGCCTACTTCTTGGGACGAATGGACTGAGCACGTCGGTAGGCATATGGAGAAGGGCGAAGCGGGGCGGCTCAGCGTTGACCGCCTTTTAGCAAAATGGGCCTTGGAAGAAGGTATTATTGAACGTCGAGATGACGGCGAATATCGGCTGTGTAGTGGATCTAACAATAACCCCGAACGGGAATCTGCCGGCAACAACCTCGAATATCAATCCGACGGAAACAAACGAGACAAAGACAGAGACAAAGACAGAGACAGAGACAGAGATCGTGACCAGGAACAGGACAGGGACCAAGAAGACCGCACCATAATAGCAGCGAGTACGATGGTGGACAAAATGGATGTGGACGAATAACGCTGAGCTATATATATTATACAGAATGCTACCCAAAGCGAAGCATTCGGGGGAAAATGTTTTTTTCTTGTTGTTCTTGAGGGCGTAGGGATCGGATGAAAATAACGTGCCTCGCGAGGTCTAACGGGGCAGGCTTACGAATTTCCTTTGCTCATTTTACCGGGTGTATCCCAACTAGATGTGGCACGATCACCTGACGTTTCTATTTTGTTCAGCGCAGACTACAGGGACGACTGTACGACTATATACCACTTTCGAGCATGCTCTTGCGAATGTCCACCGGGTCGGTTGTTTGAGATAGACATTAGGAAGGGGAGGGAGGCCTGCATAATTTGGTTCGGTATATCTTTTTTTATCTGGACCAGTTTGAGCGTTGCCCAGTTTAGCACGCATCTGGTGATGGTATTGCGGCTCCGGATCGACTTGGGAGTCGGGTGTTTATATTTAACATGATGCAAATTCGTCTTTGGCCGTTCTTGTAGAGTAGCTTCAGCGTCATAATTCGGTTTTAGGAATTTTTTTATAGAATGGTTGCTGTGTCATTATGGCCGTGACGAGTGGTGATGACTGAGTAGTTTTTTCATGTTAATATCGTTGTAAGGGTAGATTATACATGCTGCTTCTACAAGTATAAGTGATATGGAGACATTTTTACCAAGACAACTAGTCCTCTTGGCGACTGACTTTTTAATATTACACCTTTTTACCTTTCCGGCATCGAACCATATATGTATATATGTTTTGTATAGCCTCGGTTTACTCGGCGAAACCACATGTTGACTAGGTCCTTTTGCCGTCCATAGTCTTGCGGAGACAAACCTGACTTGGTGTTGTTCCCCACATGGTCAACTTAGACAGAACAAACAAGCTTATAAAAAGGGGGCCTCTATAGAACTGACCGGGTTCTGGCTCGCGCTCTCATTGGTTGCCAAAGCAAACTAGGATGGAGCTCCTGCGGGGGAGCTCTTAATAGCTCGGTGCGGAGATGAGAAGCTGCGGAGAATAGCGCTTGACCGCGCTCAGTCGCGTTGACCAAGTCTCTTGTCCTTAGCAAAAGGTCCGGGGAAGCTCCGTGAAAGCGCCGCCATCGAAGAAAATAAGAGCCTCCGACTTGATTTCACTCCGCCCTCTTTGGCTAGGCATGATGGCATGGAACATGGTGGAGCGGAGTAGCAGTGGGAATGTTGGGGTATATGCGGGGAGCGGAGCCTAGGTAGGTAGTTGATCACGATGCTACGTTATTACCATGGGACGACTCTTACGTAGTAGACTAGATCAGGTTAAATGCCTAGGTTAGGTATTGTAAATATGAACGTATATAAGTTCTAGGGTAACACCACGGCCCACGGAAAAGATGTTCCTCTGCATCGGGTCACATAATTTCCACGTGGAGATTGGCGTTTTGAGACAACCTCCCAGTACCTGGCACATCTGACCAGCATGGCAAGTCTTCTGTCGCTTATTACGGTGGCGACGGCGGTCTCGGCTGCTGCTCTCGCACGACGAGACTATCCGTCCGACGACCCTCTCGCTTCCTGCCCGGGCTATACCGCTTCGAATGTTGTTAGCACGGCGTCAGGATTGACGGCGGATTTAAAGCTAGCCGGCGAGGCTTGCAATGTGTACGGGACGGATCTGAAAGACTTGACTCTCGAGGTCTCATATGACACCGGTATGGCGAGCTGTTGCAGACGCTAATATCTGAGCATCTCACTAATGTCGCGTAGACACGAGGCTCCACGTCAAGATCCAAGATGCCGCTAACAATGTCTATCAAATTCCCGAGTCCGTTTTCCCTCGGCCAGAAGCCAAGGGTTCCGAAGAAGCGCAGTCGGCATTGAAGTTCGACTATACAGAAAGCCCATTCTCCTTCTCCGTATCTCGCTCGGACTCGGGAGAGGTCCTCTTCGACACGTCGGCTGCCAACATAGTGTTCGAGTCGCAGTACCTGCGTCTAAGGACGAAGTTACCCGAAAACCCGAGTCTGTATGGCCTTGGCGAGCATTCAGACCCTTTTATGCTGAACACGACCGACTACATCCGCACGCTTTGGTCGCAGGATTCATTCGGCGTCCCCGAAGGTGCGAATCTATACGGAAACCATCCCGTGTATTACGAACATCGAGAATCGGGTACTCATGGCGTGTTCTTCTTGAACTCCAACGGTATGGATATCTTGATCAACAACACGGCTGAATCCGGGCAGTATCTCGAATACAACACCCTCGGCGGAGTACTAGACTTCTACTTCGTCTCAGGCCCGAGCCCGGTCCAAGTTGCGCAGCAGTATGGCGAAATCGTGGGCCTGCCCGTGATGCAGCCGTACTGGGGATTGGGGTTCCAGAACTGCCGGTACGGATACCAGGACATTTTCGAATCGGCCGAGGTAGTCTACAATTACAGTCAAGCTGGCATCCCGCTCGAGACTATGTGGAATGATATCGACTACATGTACCGTCGAAGAGTGAGCTCACACTGCTGTCTATGAATATTACCCCTCAAACTAACAACCATTAGGTATTCTCCTTGGACCCGGAAAGATATCCTCTGCACAAGACGCGCGAATTAGTTGACTACCTGCACGCACACGACCAGCATTATGTCGTTATGGTGGATCCCGCCGTGGCCTACCAGGACTTCCCTACTGCTTTCCAACGCGGCGTTGATGACAACATCTTCATGCTTCGTGAAAACGGAACCGTGTGGAAAGGCGTTGTCTGGCCCGGAGTTACGGCCTTCCCTGACTGGTTCTCTCCTAACATCTCCAAGTATTGGAATAATGAGTTTTCTCTTTTCTTCTCTCCTGAGAACGGGATAGATATCGATGCCCTCTGGATTGATATGAACGAACCCTCTAACTTCCCGTGCTTCTTCCCTTGCGATAACCCCGAAGCTTCCGCTGAGGGATACCCGCCAGACCCACCTCCTGTCCGAACCCCTCCTCGACCTCTGCCTGGATTTTCTTGCGACTTCCAGCCCGAAGGGTCTGACTGTAAGAAGACCGAAGTGACGTCCCTAGAAATCCGTGATGGTACACCCCCGGCACACTTTGACAGCGTCTTCCTCTCGCCGATCCAGACAGAGGGTCAGCAACTTGGACTACCAGACCGTGATCTTCTCTTCCCAAAGTACGCGATCCACAACAAGGCCGCGAACACCGATAGCGCGAACGCAGCTGAGGGCGGTATCTCGAACAAGACGGTCAACACAGATCTGGTTCACCACAATGGCCTAACCATGTACGACACGCATAATTTGTACGGCACCATGATGTCTATTGCATCTCAGGAAGCTATGCTCCAAAGACGTCCTACCGTGAGGCCCATGATCATCACCCGCTCGACTTTTGCCGGAGCCGGCACTAAAGTCGGGCACTGGCTGGGAGACAACGCATCAACATGGCACCATTACCGCCTTGCTATCAGGAGCATGATGGCCTTCGCTTCCGTGTATCAGATCCCAATGGTAGGTGCCGATACATGCGGATTTGACGGCAACACCACGGAGCAGCTCTGTTCGCGCTGGGCCGCTCTTGGTGCGTTTGCACCATTCTTCCGTGTACACAACGGCCTCGAAGCCATCTCGCAGGAACTATACCGCTGGGAGACCGTAACGCAGTCTGCGCGCAAGTTCATCGATATCCGCTATCGCCTGCTCGACTACATGTACACGGCGATGCATGTCCAGACCCTCGACGGCACACCCATGGTCAACCCGCTATTCTTCCTCTACCCGCACGACAAGAACACATACCCCCTCGACCTCCAGTACTTCCTCGGCCCGGGCCTGCTTGTCGCCCCCGTGACCGAGGAGAACAGCACGAGCGTTGACGTGTACCTCCCCGACGACATCTTTTACGACTTCCTCACGCACGAGCGCATCGTGGGCGAGGGCAAGGCTATTACCGTCGCGGACCAGGAGTGGTCGGATCTACCGCTATTCCTGCGCGGCGGTGTAATTATTCCCTTGCGCGCCGAGTCCGCCATGACGACCACCGAAGTGCGCACCAAGCCCTTCGAGATCATCGTCCCTGTGGGCAAGGACGGCAAGGCAAGCGGTCGCTTGTACCTCGACGACGGCGCGAGCATCGAGCAGCCTGCCACGAGCGATATCTCGTTCGAGTACGCAGACGGCGTGCTGGCTGTCAACGGCACGTTTGGGTACAAGCCGGACGAGCTGAGGATAAGCAAGGTCACGTTCTTGGGCATCGGGAATGGAGGTTCTGGGAATAGCGGGTGCAGGAAGCGCGCTGCGAAAGACGTGGTTACGGTGGATGTAGATAAGGTGCTTAAGGAGGCGTTTACTGTTGAAGTTGGGAAAGCATAAAATGTTTGGTAAAAGGAAAAGGGGGACGGGGGAGTAAAAACATATTATCCACATGGTAATTAATACGTACTAAGTCTAATATTTATGTATAATGTATAAACAAATAAATAAATAAAAGCATCATCGATCTATCTAACTCTGCCTATCTTTTTTTATCCATCTGTAACAAATAAAATAAAAAAGAATAAAAAAAAGCTCAGTCCCAGATTCGAATCCCCTCGGATAGGGGCAGAGGATTCGAACCCGAGACCTACGAAAAACCGGCTTCGTTAGGCATCTGCTGTCAAGTCACGTTCTTTGGGAAGAACGGTTCAGCATAAGACACCACGGTGGGGTTTTCTCTGACCTCAAGTCGCCCAAGCGAGGGGCGTCGGTTGACAGTTGGTCTGCAATTTAGATATATAACATTTGCTTCGTGGGTAGGTACTTGGGTAGATGTATCTCGTTGCCTGAGTGCCAGCCAGCTGCAGAATCATGACTAGGTTATAAATAACATTTATGCATTCTACTCTTCATGCCGATTCTGACAGTGATATCAAGAGAGCCCTAATTAACATGTTCTATAGACCCCATAAAACACCGAGGATAAAGACCTCCGGGATGCCCTCCGAGATTTACGTATTAAATATACCACTTGGACGACGGCGTCTCGGTCGCTAAAACTGGACTAGACGGGGCCGGTCCATCGGCGCTCCATACCGCAATCAGAAAATATACTCCCCATGGGGTGTCGCGCGCGATGTTCCTGGGGAAGGCCTGCTTCGACACCGAGGCCGGTAGTACGTGGTCGCATGACCTGACGCCACCGAGCATGTTTAGGGGTTTCTAATTCTAGGCTGGTTTTATGTTAGCCTATGGCGTTACACGTTGGGCGCGGTGCAATTATATACGGGAGTCTAGAGCGGGCTTGGATATGGGGCGTCGGAAATATCTTAGGGAGAGACCGGGTGGGAGAATGGGGAGGGAGATATGGAATCAGATCGTGTGTGTGTGTGTGTCTAGGTACCTAGGTTTATGAGGGAAATAGAGATAAAGAATAAAAGATGTAATAATAATGAAATAATCAAAATTCATAGAAATATTAGTAGAGGAGGGAATAATCTAGCCCGCAGACTTAACAGAATAAAACCGACGAGGTGTTATAAGTGAAACGAAGCTGTCGTACATTTCAGTATTTCAAACTTCAAACTGGAAGACAAAACTAATATAGGTAGTTATCTTTTCTTCACCGACCCATAAAATTTGACTGTCACGACGACACCATACAGCAACGCAACCGGTGGATATGATTGGATCTAGCGTTGCTCATGTGTGGTTGACATGGTTGACATGGTTGACATGATTGACAAACAAACTTGACGGCTGTCTTCTGCAAGTACCCTACTCGAACCCTCCCTTTTCCTCTTCCTCTTCCTCTTAAATAGGCCAAACAATCCAAAAGAGCACTAGAGTGTCACATTACAGAAGAAAAAAAAAGGCACTGATAATTTTTTGCATTTTCCCACCACGTCTTTCAAATCCGCTTTTTTTTATCCAATTTTCAAACATTCATCCCTTGTTTCTTGTTTTTCACACGTTGTGCCGTCAACTTCAACACCCACAATTACGGCACCATGGAGACAGACGATCCCTTAGACATATCCAATGGCACCTGCTATTATGCCGTCGACACAGAAGCTAAGAAGGACTATATCCCTTGCGGCAATGTCGACGTCGGCTTGGACTGGCACTGCTGTGTCGCCGGCGATATTTGTCTAGAGGATAGTGCATGCTATCATAAGAACTGTGAGTAGCAGTCTCAAACTATATCCTACATTCTTCGAGAGATGAAAAGACCTATTCTTCTAACAAAGATCCCCCCCCTGTGGTTAGATGGTATCACCTACCTAGCGGGCTGCACCGACCAAAAATACAGTGCGCCCAATTGCCCGTACAAGGGGAAGTACGGCAGCCAGCAGTGGACCGGACTACAGCGCTGTGATGACAATCCCGATATTCTCGATGGTGACGATATATGGGCAGCGTGCAAAGAAGCCGGCGACGTGCCAGGTTCGAAGCCGCCTGCGCGCTGCAAATGCTCCAGCGACACCCAAGTCATCTCCGACAAGCCGAAGCTCGACAATGTCGCGCTACTTCCAACAAGTCTAGGCGGGACTCTATCCTGGTATGACGGCAAGAAGCCATCTGTAGATCCAACTCCGGCGACCACTACAATAACGGTGCCCTCGACTGAGACATCATCATTGACATCCTCGACATCATCCGCAGGATCATCCACCACGTCGTCTTCAGACTCGTCAAGCACCCCCACCCCAGTAGACTTAGGACCAGGCGACGGCAGCCCCGTCACGCCTCCCACCGACACACCCAACGCATCCACAAACACCGGCACGGGCCCAAACCTCTCCACAGCAGCACAAGCCGGCATCGGTGTCGGCGCAGGCGTCGGCGCCCTGCTAATCGGGTGTCTCATATATCTAGCGCTCCTACTCCGCAAGCGCCGCAGAGCAAAGACTCACGGCTCCAGCCTCGACTCCGCATCCATGGCGCGACAGGACCTCCCCAGCACCACCAACAATCCCAACCCACCGAGCTCCCTCGTATCACCACCACCACCACCACCGTTCGGCCAGACGTACCCCAGCTTCCAGTCAGAGCTAGCAGCCGACGAGCCCAAGAGCGCAGTCACCGCCACCACGCCTGTCCCGTACTCCCCCTCCGCAGCCTCGATCCCGTTCTCGCCCACCGCGGCCTCTTTCTCCTCCCAGCACCAGAAGAGATATACAGCGTACAACCCGACGCTGCACGGGAACTACGCCGAGAAGAGCGAGGCGGGTGTGGGCCAGATGCCCGTTTCGCCGATGAGTCCGGAGCCGCAGGGGAGTCCTGCGATAGGGGGAGCGCATGGGGTGTATGTTCACGAGTTGGAGGGTTAAAGGGGGGTTTTAGGGGGGTTTTAGGGGGGGGGGAAGGGAAGGGAAAACTACCTACCTAGGTGCCGAAGGCGTTATCTGGAGTTAACTAGGGGTTACATGATACTCAAGCTTTCGATTTGCTCCGTTTAAGACTGCGTTTACTGCATCGGCTTAGTATTGAGGTTCTGTGCCTTAGGACAGACGGCGTGGTTGTCGTTGGAGGGTGCGCAACGAAATGAAATTAATGATACAATTGACGATTGGCCGACGAGTTTAATGTGGCTTAACTATATATCTAGCTTAAGTGAATAAGTGAATAAATGAATAAGTGCATCGTTTACGAGTATATGCGTCTAGTCATCATCAAGACCCCGTCTCCTCATGTCGCTGCTGACTTGTATTTAATGTCGCGTATACGTTGATGGTAGAGGATATCTTATTGTAGTCTTTATATCCACGCCCAAGTCAAATAGCTATGGAAGGCAATACAACAGCAAACCTTTCCCTTCTTCATTGACGGGAAGTATTCTACGTGGGTGGCCAATATGTACCAGATGATGCCGGAAACCATACGCGGCAAGGACAAATGTATGTCGAAAGACTTATCCCCGCGGAGTCAGATAGTAGTCCAAGCAGACCTTTTCCTATAGTTTTTATCCACGGCGCAACAAGGTCTGGCGCGGTAAGGTTGTCTCAATTTCAACCCCCTTAATCATCTTACTCAGTCATACATAGTATTAGGTAGTTATGCTAACATCGACCAGGACTGGCTCACAAAGCCCGACGGACAACCAGGCTGGGCCTCGTACTTCCTATCCCAAGGCTTCGAGTGCTACCTTGTCGACCTGCCCTTCTGCGGCAGGAGCCCCTGGCATCCCGGCAACGGACCCATGATCACCTACCCAGCCGAGACCATCCAGACCATGTTCACCGCATGCAGGGACTTCGGGACATGGCCCCAAGCCAAGCTTCACACGCAATGGCCCGGCACCGGCCGCATCGGCGATCCCATCTTCGACCAATTCTTCGCCTCGGCGCAGCAGTTTCCAAGCGACGCCGCGACGCAGGAAACGACGTCGCAGGCAGCCTGCGCCGCGCTCCTGGACCGCATCGGCAAGCCTGCCATTCTCGTCGGACACTCGGCCGGGGCCCCAACCCTCTGGCTGGCCGCGGACGTGCGCCCGGCCGCCGTCGAGATGATCGTCGCGCTCGACCCCGCCCGCCCGCCGTTCTGCAAGGTCGGCTTGAAACCCGGCGCCAGCGCGCCCTACGGCATCGCCAACGCACCGTTGACCTACGTGCCGCCCGTCGCCGATCCAGATGCCGACTTCGCCAAGATGATCGTCCCGGCGCCGGGGCCGGATCTGATGGACTGCATGGGGCAGGCGGAGGGGGAGGGGGAGGGGAGACCTCGGCAACTGGTCAATCTGGTGCGCGTGAGGGTGCTTGTTGTCACGGCGCAGGCGTCGTATCATGCGCAGTACGACTGGGGGTCGTGCGGTACTTGCGGCAGGCGGGAGTTAGGGGGACGGAGTACTTGAGGCTGGAGGAGAAGGGAATCTGTGGGAATGGCCATATGATGTTTATGGAGAGGAATAGCGATGTAGTAGCTGCGGAGGTGGTGAGGTGGATTGAGAAGGGCCAGGAGGTGGTGTAAGGGACATCAGTGTTGGTGTTGTTTTCTGCCCGGGGCTTAGTTCGTATTACGCAGTGCGAATTGTACACTTGATGAGCTCGGGAGGGGGTTATGGTCTAGTCAGGAATAGTTCGGCGTGTCGTGATTTCTGGAGTTCCTTTTTTTCCCTACTAGCTTGTTGATAGGGGGCCATGAAATAGGGGTAGCGTGTGTTTTCCCAACCGTTAAACGAGGAGGCAAAATATGTAGTGATTCTCATTTATTATTATTATTTTAAAAAATACTTAGGCCGTGTAACTACACCATGCGCTGATCTTGTCTACTCTAAGCTTTATCGTAGATCCAGCCAGTATCTCGTAAGCTGGTTTATCCCGATGGCGCGGGAAGTGCTGAAGCCGTTACCCAGTTGTCATCATGTAGATGAATAATCAGCAGTCTTATTTTTTTTCTCTCTTTTTTTTTTCAATAGGATCCTGAGGTTTTCCAGATCTGGTGAGGGTAGGAGAAAAGGGGGTATTGGGAGCGTGAAAACATAAATTTATGTGGAAGACAGCCTAGATATTTATGCCCTACTTGTCAAGGCTCTCTGGGGTGTTTGAAGTATCTCGGCCGGGATGTATTGAGGTGGCCGGGCGTCGCGAGACTCTTTCCTCAGATGCTTATGATAATCTATATCGACTGAGGCGATTTCCCTATAAGTAGAGACATCGTTTACTCGTCCGGACTGAGAAATGTGTACCTTGCGCACCCAAGATCTTAACCCCGTCCATGAACTTTTAGGTACCTGGGGTAGCTGCTCTAGTTGTATCATAATCTCGGGATCGCTAGGTTCATGTCGTAGTTCCCTATGGTTGTGCTTTCGATAAGTCGAAATGAATTTGGGTAAGGAATCCCGTAAGACGGTTCGAGTCAATCTGCGGAATGGGACGAAGACTATCGGCATACAGCTACAGGAAATCCCTACGTTGAGCTCGACCGCTCTAAGAGAAATGGTGTTAGTTCGCCTATAGAAATGCAAAGAACAAAACGCCAGTGGTGGTCGTCGTAGAGCTTACGCGAACGCAGATACCAGGTGACCAAGCCAGGTAACATCATGAGATCGTATCGCCTTCACGCGATACACTGCGCAAAGGAGAGAAAAGATACAAGCTCTACGAGGGCGTTAGAATTAAGCGTGGAACTTTAGGAAATAGGAAAGCCCACATCAATCCCGTGAGGAAAATACAGCACACACCAATCTTCTGTTTGGGTGGGAGTCGGATTTTAAGAGTCAAAGCCACGGGTATCGCAAGTAAATGTAAATCCGTAACAGTGCTGAATACACTCGTGGTAACCCAAAGAGGTTCCTGCGGTACTGAACAATCAACCTCGGCATCGGTGTTGAATATCTGCGCTGTTGGAGTGTATCCTTTACAGGTGACCTGGATTGTTATGACGACGATCAAATAGAAGAGTATCACTACAGCCAGTGTTATCCAAATGAGGATCCTAGCCCCCTTCACGGGGTTAAAAATGCGAAGATAAAATGCCAGAAGTGTCGCTTTGATGAAGACCGCGGCAGTCGAATAGACGTAGCTTGGTGCAAAGCTATACTAGGTAACATCAAAATTAGTCAATGAAGACCACAATTGTCTTCTAATCTAGTGCTTGGAAGAGACATCTATACTTTCAGAACAACTTTCTGATGAAATTCAGACATCGGTATGTCCCATTGATGGCGGCCCATCGTATTATCAAAGGCTATTGCTTATTGTAAGCCTCTGGGCGAGTGGGTACAGATATTCCAGTTGTGACGAACCTTTAAGTATAAGAGAACAATAACAAGTAGTACCTATCTGAAATGCAATTAGTTTCTTCTCGTGGGCTACGGATCTGAACACTCCTAACCGCTGAGACGAGACAGAGGCCTTATAGCCACCACATTAGCATGTTCCTCTAACAAATATAAAGAAGAAGAAAACTTACAGTCTTCTATCCCCATGTTGCACGTTACCCACGCTCGAGTATAAATTCGCAAAGTTAAAAGGCAATACATAATTGCTAGCGTCAAGCCTGTGAGTATTCTAGAAGTCGGAGCTATCGTCGGTGGATCGATAAAGTTGGGCGTCACCCCCGGTGGAGGCGCCAAGCTGGGTATTTGAGACTGGTCAAGGTTGAACATATTCGCTCCATTCATGGTTTCGTATACATACAATACTTAGGCGGGACCCCTTTCTTGCTGTGAAATGGCGAGATGTGTCGGGTTACTATAAGCAGCTATGCTCGATAGATAGAAATATGCCGAGGGATACCTAAAGTTTTATGGCACCTTATAAATTGAAAGGCAGAATGTGTAACCTTGCTGCCTAGCGCCCCCGATGACATGCAGGCATTCGGATAAGTTAATGGTAGTGGCCATTGCTGACAGCTCGCGAGTTCCGAGACATCTGACGAGGCCGACGAGGCTAACGTAATACCAGAAACGAGGCTTTTGGCGTTATACGACATATCCATATCATGTTCATTGGATGTCTCCCTTCGAAGTCCTATTCGTAAGTAGTAGCAATGCTATACGGTAGTAAGACCGGAGTAAGATACAGCAGCGACTGAAATTTTACACTCATATGTGTCGTTTTCTAGAATACTGAACCTCACTGAAAGACCCACTAATGGAAGGTACAGTAACAAAATATCCAGTTCTGAGCTGAAGCACAGCTGACTGAAATAAGAAAAACATGCGTGGTCCTAGGAGGGGGGGCTGTTTCTAAGACATCTTGTCACTGGAAAACGGCGAGACGCGACGAAGGGATATAGATCTTCCCGAAATTCCGCAGGGCACACGTCTGTAGTTCGTCCAAAGTATATATTGATTATACTGGTGCGGCTTTGACAAATCCCATGTTGAGAAGATGTCCGCAGAGAAACCCGGTGGCTTACACCTAAGTCCTAGTAGTCGTTCACCAAGCCTCCAACTACCCCTATCAATTTATCAATTGAAGCTCCCCGAGTGTATAATTCAGTTGTTGTTACTAAGCACCAACATGGGTAAAGCCTTTCAATTCCTTCACCAGATTCGGCTTTGTTTCTTGCCTTTCTTACCTATGCACCTATCAGAGGACTCATCCTCATCCTCATCCAACATTCCATTCAGTTTTCCACATCAATACCTATGTACTTGGATCTATCATGCCGTGCATCCGAGTACCTGATACTAACATGCTAACCCATCTCTTAAGTTTTTGCCGCTTTGGATTTTTGCTTTGGTGTTACCAACATAGAAAATAAAAAAGACGCTGTCATGTCCACCGCGTCTGCCATGTCTACCCGAGGAACAGGGATAACACTACGACCCTGGGTAAGAGGTAGGCAAGTCTATACGACGAACCACTAAAACCATCCTAAACCTATCAGCAGAACCGTTTGATCCATGGCCGTGGTATTACCCGGCTTTGTCTAGACGCAATGCGGATGGTGAGATGCGCCGAGATATAACCCACACACCGCGAGACGTTTATATTCGCTACGATTGCGTGATTGGTGCTAACTCTTTTCAACCATCGGCTACATGGTTACAGACCAGCAACACGAACTACATAGTATGTCGCTATGTACCTACACAATGCAATCGGCCCTGCGGTTGGATCTATCTATACCGTTGGTAATACTACCCTAAGATTAATTAAAAACTTAATACATAATATGTTCCTCGCGATTTTCACGGTCTTCACGGTTTCGCTCATCCTACCGTGTGACCTTCGTTGGTGCGTTAAGTCAGCGCTCCGTCAAATTGAAGGGAAGTGTGAAGTTCTATAATTAAAAGTGGTTTATCACCGCCAAGTATCCAAGTTTCTCCTTGGCGTCGATATATTCCAGGAACTTAAGCTGCCGAGATGTCTTCCCGCCTTTCGGGCGAAGCCAAGGACGAAGCCAAGTTCTCTAGCGCAATTCCCGCAGCTGAGCCTCCAGCCAACCAACGACCTCTTTCGACAGAGAACATAGTTAAGGACGGCAGCCCAAGCAAAGAAAAGCTTCCTGTCGAAGACGCCGTCGAGGTTGATGCCGATCTCGAGGACGAAAATGACCCCGAGATCAGCCAGATCCCTCCAGAGGTGAGGCGAGTCGTCAGTCTTCACGATGACACGACTTTACCCACCTTAACATTTCGATATTTTATTCTCTCCATTCTCTTCGTTATCCCTGGAGCTTTTCTTTCTTCGATGAACAGCTACCGAACCACGTATGCGCCCTACTCAGTTTTCTTCGTCCAGATCGCCTCCAATTATGTCGGCCTCTGGCTTGCCCGCGTGCTTCCTAATCGCCAATTCCGCATTCCCTTCACCCGTTGGTCTTTCAACATGAACCCAGGTCCATGGTCGGTCAAGGAGCATGTCTTAATCACCCTAACAGCAGCCTCTGGTGCGACGGGCAATGGAGGCACCACGCCTATCGCGCTTGGCGACCTCTACTTTAACGAACGCCTTCACCCCGCAGCGGCCATCTTTTTCATGTGGTCCATTGACGCTACCGGGTATGCCTTCGCTGCTCTCGCGCGTCAAATCCTACTATACGAACCTGCATACCCTTGGTTCCAGGCCCTTTGCCAAGCTGCGCTTTTCGAAACCCAGAGTCGACAGAACAAGAATCCGACTCCGACCGCGCGCAAGCAGATGCGCGTGTTCTGGTGGGTGCTCCTCGGCATCACGCTCTGGCAGTTCTTGCCAGAATACGCATTCCCAATGCTGAACTCGATGGCCTTTTTGTGCTGGGTTGCTCCTCATAATCCTGTTGCTAATTTTATAGGATCTGGTCTTGGTGGAATGGGATTTCTCAATTTCTCCTTTGATTGGGCTAATATCGTGAGTCTTGTGATGAAATTCCAATAAGGCATAAATGAAACCATACTAAATGATTCGAAAGTCCAACTATCTCGCCGGAGTTCCGCTATTTTTGAGTCCTTGGTGGTCGCAAGTCGTACTTTTCTGTTCCTTTGTTATGTCATGTTGGGTGTTATTGCCCGCTGCAAAATGGGGACACCTTGGAAGTTATCCTCATTGCCTGATGACGAACCGAGCTTGTACTGCCGATGGGAGCAAATATCCTGTCACCGATCTAGTCACACCGCAAAACACCTTCAACCAGACGGCTTACGAAGAAAACGGCCCGTTGTACCTTGGCGTTCATTACCTATGGTCCATTTTCTTTGATTATGCCTCTTACACTTCGGCTTACTCTTGGATCGTGTTCTTTGGGGCTGGCCAAATTAGAGACGGGTACAGGAAATTCCGCGCCCGCCAGAAAAACCCGGGCCAAGGAATCAATCATCAATGGTATGTCTTAAGAATACCCACCGGTAATCTATCCTGAGGTATTCGTTGAAGCTGATATGTCCACAGTACGTTGATATGCCTCGTTATATCACCAGCCTACCCAACCTCTGTACATACTTCCTATGGTACTAACGTAAGTAGATTCCGATAGATTGAACGTCCTGATGAGATCTTATAAAGAGGTTCCTCTGTGGTGGTATATTACGCTGTTCCTCGCCTCATTTACATGTGTAATGACAATGGTTGGGATGAACATCATATTCATTCCCTGGTGGACTTACTTGGTGGCACTTGCGACAGGAGCTGCTATCGTCGTGCCTCTCGGCTGGCTTTATGCCATTAGCAACTTCCAACTGCCCATCGGAACGTTCAATGAATTGCTATACGGTACAATGGTTCAAAACCTAAGCACTCATCGCAATCCCATTGGAGCTAGCGTAAGTCTTTCGTCCTGACGAGTGTTTCGTACGCTAATCTTGCTCATCAGGTGTATGGTGCTCTGGCTGGTGGTGGTATGATACCCTCGTCCCATCGATTACCCGTTTCCACTCAACTCCCTCCTCGTAATGAATACTAACAATAATGATAGCCTGGTATAGGGCCCAGTATATGTTGCAAGATCAAAAAATAGGGCATTACATGCACGTCCCTCAACGTACGGTTTTCTTCTCGCAAATCTTCGGAATCACTATGGGTGTGCCGATCAATTATGCAGCAATGCGCTGGATCATGGATTCCAAGCGCGACTACCTAACTGGAGCCGTTGATGATCCAGCCCATATATGGACAGGTCAAAGTCTGGCCGGCTCTTTGACTATGGGGGTTCAATATGTTTTACTAGTAAGTTGCCTTGTTTTCTAGTCTTCAAGTACTACACACGAACGCTAGATACTGACTCTATTCAAAAGGGGCCAACCCGACTCTTCCAACAAGAACAGTTTCGTCCTCTCCCCTATGCTTTCCTCGTCGGCGCGGCCTGTCCGGCCATCATATACGCGCTCCACCGGCTATTCCCTCGCGCCAAATTCCACCTTTTCAACACCACCATCTTCTTCAGCGGCGCGTCTATCTTCTACGGCAACGTGTCGACGGGGTACTTCTCGCGTTTCATAGGAGGGTTCGTCGTTATGTTCTGGGCGTACAGGTACCGCTACCAGCTATGGGCCAAGTACAACTTTATCCTCGCGGCTGCGTTCGACGCGGGGTTCAACCTAAACATGCTCTTGATCTTCTTAATCTTCGGTAGCGCAAAGGTCATTGGCATGCCGAATTGGTGGGGGAATGATGCGGCTAGCGTGGAGAAATGCTATGCGCTTGAATAGAGTTGCTGTCCTGTTGGCATCTTATTTTAAAGTATATATATTACGAATATACTAGCACTATATTTGGATTAAATAGGCGAAGATTAGTCGAATGAACGGATATTCAACCTAATCACAGGTACCTACCTAATGTTTCGTAGATTGAGACGATGGGAATTTTACTAAATAGATATCGGAGAACCTTCGGCCGGACTGGGAATCCATAACAGCAGGGTCACTTAACACCGATCACTTGATTTCAACGAATAATTGACCGCCCTCCTTAACGTATCGTTCTAGGTTACCAATATATAGAAATACGGGGTGATCTTACCCGGAAGGACAGCTGGAACATGGATAATACTTAGGGGATAGAAGTGCGGGAGTCAAGCAGCTTGTCGAATTGGTTGATATAGCTAGGCCTGTGACTCCTATCAGTGTGTTGAGTCAAGTTGTAACTTGATGGCGGTCTTGTTTCCTCGTAGCTTGTAAGAGAGGAGGAACTTGGAGTGTCAGGATTCTAGATAACTAGGTTTAAATATAGATTTACTTCTCGGCTATGTACGTCGAGTTGATTACGGGTTGCATGACACCAACATGGAAGTAATGAATTGTAGACGAAGCTAGTTGGTTCTACTGCCAAACTATGAAAAAGGTCTGGGTATATGTTATCACGTTTGTGTGTTGGAGCCAGGTGAGGTATATGAGGCTTGGCACCTAATAACTCGGTCAACTCAGGTTTATAAGCGGTATAGAGCCTACTGGCAATATACATTATCTATGAATTAGCATGCGTAGTTGTTAAAAAGGGATCTAGCACGGTGTCATGGTTACTATAGGAGTCACGATATTATCTGGTGGATCATCAGATAACACCGTGACTCAGGACCTAAGTCAAGGACTTCCTTTGTGTATGTAAAAAAAGCCTTGCAGCATCTTCGACATATGACACATTTTGGTTTCAACCTCGTGATACATGGACAGCCACTTCAAAGCGAAAATGACGATGTCACGAGGTGGAACTAAACAGTAGGGAAACAACTTCGTTATTCCGCGAGGAACTCTAATCTGTCTACAAGAGTCTGTGCCTATACATACTGAACATGTCCTTTGTTTTAGATGTCTCATCTAGAATCCTGACAGACGACACGTAGACTAAACTCCTGACGAGTTTCAGTCTTCTGTGTAAGCACAACATTATAGAATGATCCAATCCATAACTAATACCGTTGTTTCTTTTTACGGAGGCTTATTTTCTAACTTCGTAAGATACCTTCCAGAATATACCTACGAATGTATTTAGTTGTTTCTTGAATATGCTTTCCATAAGAGAATACTGTATTGCAAACTAAAAAATACGAAAATGTCACGGTTCTCATCTATAATAGACACCTAAGGTTTAATATCAGGATAGAGCACATACACACCCTAAGGTTATATATAATATCAATGTTATATTTGATCTACGAGTGAAACAAAGTTTGACGAAAAATGTTAACTTTACATGAGTAAAAAATAAAAATAAACCGAGAACCGTCTGAAAAGCAGATACTTGGACGAATATGGCAATTTAGAAAACTGTATATAAAAAGGGGAATATAAGCTAAAAGACAAAGGAGATTTTACAATGTGATTATTTTTAGCGACGAGCTAGACAACGAAAAGCAAAAGCACAACTCGAAGAAGATTGTGTTAGCATCTAGCGCACATGGTACTTTCGTGATGTCTCAACTCGGAGGGCTGTGCAAGCCGCTAAACATGACGGTAAACATAGTACAACACACGATGCAAATATAGTCATATTGTGGATAATGACAGACTGTGGGATAAAACCATTTAGTCAACACCGGCGGGCTTTAGCCCACCAAGTATAAAGGAGGTTATTATAGGCAACCCGCTAAACATGTACATTAAGTCTCGGTAGCTCTCATGTCTATTCGCCACATCAGCAGCGGCTATCCACATAGTATACTACTACGTATAGGCGCTACCTACTTTAGAATCTATCGTTACGTATGTACTGTACATAGGAGCTTGTTGGCGGTCACTATACTCGAAAACTATTTATTTGGACCAAACCATCGCCTTTTTAGGTGAAGAACCGGAGAGCTCATTGCTCGAGCTATCGTTTACCCCTCTTCCATGAAGAACTCTACTCTCCTCAACTTGTGTCATTTTGTCTTACAAACAGTCCTCGAAAATGTATGACGTTGGTTCAAAGTCCGTGAGTTTTAGACGGGATCATTGATATTGTTGATCTACCGGCGGAGATCCGGGAGATCCCCGAGGAGTCTGATCTTTTCGTCTATCGACCACCGTGAAGATGGCGTCACCTAGTATCTAACTAGCCATAATGTCTCTCTATTGCTTTTCACGTAAGGGCCAAACGCGACATGTGGCAAGTAACTAGGTTAGATTCCTATTTTTGTGACTCAGAGGGCTGCGAAGCGAAGATGCCCAAACAACACGATACCTACATATCCACCCACGCACTTGGTAAGACGATATAAGCGAATGCTCTGAGGTCGAATAATACCTTGGTCTCTAGACGTGACCCCTCAATTTATGGGAACGGGCTTGAAGCGGCGTCGACGACAGAGGAGAAATGAAGGGTTGGAAATTAGCGTGGCACCAGTCAATTGCGTCGCTAAAGATGCTAATGCAGCCCAGAGAGCCGTTAAGACCAAATGCGCCTGAAGATACAGAATGGAGCCGGTGCTGTAGAACTGCCCGATTTCACGGCGGAGGAAAACCATCCTCGTATACTTGCGGAAGTGATGCAAACGAAGGAAGGGAGCTTTCTATCTCCATTTGTACCTCCACAGAAGTTGTACGTGGCACGTAATGTTGAGGCTTACGTGGAAGAAGCTTAAAGCTGAACGTTGCGGCTACAAAATAGCGTTTCTTCATACGCTGGTCCAACTTAAAATTCTATTTTATAAGTTACACCACATAACCCTAACACACATGCGCCCAATGAAGAATGTGGGTTCAACTTAGGGTATACATACGAGGGTAATTGCTTGCGAACGTCCTTTTTTAGTAGTTCACATTGCGTAAAATGGGGTAGCGGACTTTTAAATCATGTATGTATGTGGCGCATATTTCCCTATCGGCAGTTTGAAGCTATTTTAGAACAGAGGATTGGATGGTACGTTGGAGTAGTCTTTTCTTAATGCTGGTGGACAACAATGGGGAACAGGGAATAGGGAATAGACAATTAAGTATAGGTCCCTGTCGTTAATATTGTGAGGAGACTCGTTGCACTGTTATCAATCTATCCAATCTATGTCATCTCTACCTTAGGTACCTAGGTAATCTCTAATCTTGATGCCCCGCGATTGGGGGGGGTGCTGGATAGAAAAAGACGATTAGATTAGGTACATAGATTCATGATAAGAGAATAAAATAAAGACGAGTGTCGGATCTCGGAAAGCGTTATTTTGACGAACGGGTAGATCCTCTTTACAAGACACTCGGACTCCAATATTCTCTGCCGCTGCCACGGACGTTGTTAGTGTTACATGAGTGGAGGACCCCGAAACATTAATAGACAAAATAATGGTTAGGTACATAACCTAACCTAACCTAAACCCTAACTGACATAATACCTTAAGTTAGGTCTTAAGTTATTAGGTTAGCCATAATGCGATTGACAAACGCCCAACTGTCAAACCTGTCAAACTCGAGTGATACAATTCGCGCGAACTTGAGTCAAATCAACATTGACTGAGACTGCGGCGGCAGTGCCGAGACTCTTGTTTGCAATCTGTCGCGGAAAGTCTAGAAGGATACCTAATTCGTAATACGGATGCGGTGCGACCTGGGAAAATCATGATTTACCCCGGACTCTCCTTGTGGTGATTAAACGGTTATAGGTAGACATCGGTAATTTTGAGGGGGGGGGGGGGGGCTGATGAGGTCCTACCGCGAGTTGGGGTTATCACATATCGATTTAATCTTATTTTTTTTATTTTTTTTATTTTTAAAGTATTAATCTTATGCTGCAAAAAAAACAAGCTGCTTACATTTGCGGTTGTGGTTGTGGTTCGCAGTTGCGGCACGTGTGGACTAGAGCGAAGATGCCGCATGTGCATGTGATGATGTGAGATGATCTTAAAAAAAGAAGCAAAAGGAATAACAATTATATGGCCCAAGCTTTTTCAACAGGGGACCCTGAAGTTGGGGGAGTTGCATCCAACCCTCCGCCCTCCAACCCTCCAACTCTTCTAACGCCTCCAACTGTGCATGAATCTCAATAATGAGATCATAATAATTGATCCGTCGTATTAAGATTATTGTTTACTTTTTGACTATTTGTTTATTTCCCTTCCTGGCCAATATTATCTCTTGGGCCGTATATCTCTTACAACCTAAAAGACGCTTAATAAGGGGAAATGTGACGGGTTTCGGCAAGGTGATCAGTCCTAGAATTCTCCGACCCTAACTCGTAAGACAAGTGGGAGAAAAAATAAAAAGAGGAAAAGGGGAAAATAGGAGAGGCTACGATGAATGGTCCCTATTGATGGCTGGCGCCGTGTCTGAACAATCCGACGATGCGAGCTGATAACTGGTGGGGGTTGTTTGAGGCTACAGCTAACGTCGCCTGCAGCTGGGGGTGGCTGCAGATGGGCAGGGCGGGATGACATTGGTACCTAGCACGGGTACCTTTGTAGGGTAGGATAAGGGTAGGGTTCCGGATCAGCGCGCGCATCAGTTGACAGGATATCCATGTGGCTATGTACATATTATATTTTAGCTACTATGTATTTTCCTGTCCACAAGATCGGGCAGTCAAACAGGAAATACATAGTACACCAAATAATTATTATTGCATGAGCTGGGACCTCATGTTAAACAATGGAATTTAAGTCAATACAGGGCGGACACGAGGAGGCGGCCCACCAACTTCATGTTGATTACTTCCAACGCGTGCATTATTCATGAATGTACATATATGACTTGAGTAACCTCACTAGCAATATTGAAGAAGGAAAAACTTCCTAACCTTGGAAGCTATTAATTAGAAAGGGGGAATGCATCTGCAGTTTTAATATAGAAATTCCCGAGGTCAAAAGAAGGCGGTCAGCAAACAATGAATACCTTAAGGTAGGCGCGTAGGTTGTAGGTAAGGCAGGTGTTGAGGGTATTACGGAAGGTACCTATTGTACAATACAACAGTAGGTCAGTACATAGGTACTTATTACTTATTAGTGCAAAGTATATAGTATCATCCCGGCATGACGCACGGTCTCGATTGTGACAAGGATCAAGGACGTACCTGCTTAGTGGCGTACCTGCCTCCACACGCGCGTCACGAAATAAACAAAACGCGCTTTTCACAACCCCAACTACCCTTGTTTAGTTTAGTCTCTGTCCTTCTGCTGCACGATTTAGTGAACTCTAGGGAACGACAAGTACTGTACTTTCCGCTTGGCGACGTGCCGACCGCTCCTTTTCTAATAGGTAGTCTAAATCTCCAGATCCAACCTCCCGTTAACTCCTCCCCCCATCTCCATCTTTTTCGTCGCATTCGCCACAATCAACCAGTTGATCTGTCAGGAGTTGCGCGCGCCTACTTACATACCTGCATACTTACATACTTTTTACCGTGGGACTCATCTACTGCCGCTCGTCCTCTCCTTCTCGACGCTTCTCCCATATCCAATAGCCTATGCCCAATAGCTCAGTTCGACATTGCGCCGGACCAGACTGAATGGCGGTTTCCTGTATACTTTGTGTGTGACTGCTGGGAGAATTGCGAACCGAGAACCGAGAATCTCAGTATTCGGCAAGAAAGCGAGAAGAGATATCAAGGGAAGGAAGTGGTGAATCGATAGTCTCACCTCGAACCCCCAAAACTTGTCCTAGAATGAAGCGTTGAAGAAACGTCTTCATAACCCCCCTTGCTTGGTCTAGCATTCCACATGTCCTGGACTGATTAGTAGTACTGCTCTTTGCATTCCTGACCTACAAAGCATATATCCTAACTAGTGGGTTATACGATTATCTCCGTTGTTGCTGGTTGCAGTATCTAAATCGGAACCACTGTCCTAGTTCCGTTGACGCGACTCTCCTTGACGGCATACCCTCAACTTATCAGCTCCTCGTCTCCATCGTCAACCTGCTTGTCGTCAACTACTTCGTCGCCGACGTCTATATAGACAAAATAATATTTTCGACAGGTTTTGCCAGTGCATTGTCACATGATTGCGAACTGGCAAAATGTCAAATAGTGGTGGTACTCTGACTCTGCCTTCACCAACTCATCCACATCACCACCATGTGGATGTGCAAGCAGGCCTAAGGACATTAAGGCGCTCACTTTCACGCTCACCCTCAAAATTTTCTCTTGTTCGAACTACATCCCAGAGCAGTTCTGACGCGAGCTCCCCTTCGTCCCCGTGCATTAGACGCGTTCAACCCCAATATTTCGGACAGAACACTCCCATTAATTCGTCTCCCGGAAACCAGCCGCATACCCAGTCACCACTTGCAACACCTTTCCGGCCGAGTGTTAAATTATCATTGCGATCCGCAAAATCGACGAAGAGTCCCGCTTCAGCTTCATCAAACAAAACAATTTCTCGGCATCGCACATCACCAAGAAGCCCATCTAGAAGGGCATTATCCCAAGCTTCTGCCTCTGGCAATTCATATCCGCCTTTAACGCCAACTCCGCTACTTGAACCAGCCCTCTCCGGACAGGAAAATATAAATATTTTCTATACCCGTAGCCCGGGACCGCGCAAAGCTGCTGAGAGAACCGCAAATCGGCATAGTGTGCATCTCGATATGACCGGATCTTCGCAGTTTGGTACGTCGCGTTTTGGCGACGCAAACAACAATACCACTATGACTTCTGTCACAAGCCCGCTGAAGCGAAGCGACGCGACTATGAACCTTGACCAAACCCTCACGGGAAGCCCGAAACCCAAACGTCGCAGTTATGGTCCGACAAATTTGGGTGTCGACTTCAATGTCTATGATCATGGTCCTGGCTCTCCAAACGCTGAAACTCAAGATGACCCCTCTCGCGAATATGATTGGACAGGCTCTATATCTCCTAATGTTTCTGAGCCGTTGGCATCTTTAGCATCTCATGCTGCGATACGTAGGGCTGGATCTCTTCGAAAGTCCACTCTTCAGCAGCGAGAGCGAACATCATGGGGCAAGCGCCATGCAGCTCAGCAATTATCTCAGAGCTCCGGCGAAGCTACTACCCCTCAACGAGAGCGAACCTCGTGGGGAAGACGAGGCGCACCGCAGTTAGCCCAATCTCCCAATGAGACCACCACGCCTAATGGGAAGAACCGGCCACGATTGTCTCTTGATCACTTCATGCCTCCCCCTCCTCGAGAGAGTCCGTTCAATACGCCAGCTCCGCTGCCGAATCCTTCTATGCATATGCTTAACCAGCAGGCCCAACAACCGCAGCAGCCACATCCATTGTCCCGTACTATGACGACATCGTCTTCTAACTCAAGTCTATCTAACGACTCACCTACACATTTTCAAGTCCCGGTTGCTGAAAAATCGAGGGCGCCTATGAACTTCTCCAAGAGCTTGCCAATTGGTACTGTTCGTCCGCAACATTACAAGCCAAGCCATGGCATTGCAAGTATTTCTACTCCCGACTACAAGCACGAGAGGCCATATGAAGGAGCTTTCGCATCTACCGGCTTAGTATCAAAGATGGTTCGCGATCCGGAGCAAGTTCCTTCTGGTAGCGCATATGGAGCTGTTCCCGACACGCCTTGTAAGAAGCCTCCTAGTGGTTTTGCCACCTATCCGCCGCTTCCTATGACTGGCAATGCCAAAGCTAGAGGTAGACACATCAAACATACCTTCGGCTTTCCGTCAAGTCCCTTCGATTCGGTAACACCGAACCGCCCTGCGAACCCCTTCAGCGAGCAGTCCCGCCCTGTGCTCTTCGGTGGATTTTCTAACCATTCTCGAAGAGAAAGTTTACTCAGCTTGTACAGCGATGATGGACGAAGCCCTTCTGGAAAACTTGGCGGTAGCGAGTCTAGTAACGATGGAGATTTACCGCCGACGCCCACAAAGCAGCAGACCGCGCCGCGAAGTACAAGCGGATTAAGCCGACTGTCTACCGAAAGCCCCACGGCTAATCGCCGCCTTCCTGCGTTCGGAACCAGCGCAGCTTTGCAGCAAGACTCTGGCGTTAGCTGTAAGTATCACCTACCAAAGCGATCCTGCAATGGCGGAAAAGGCAGAGAGAATATCACCCCTATCAAAGGTGTCTTCGACCTGCCCACCCCTGCTATTCAGGAGACGCAATCCAACACCTGTCTCTCTTTACCTTCGTTTAGTCGATCTCGAGCTCAGCGTGGTTTGTTTTCTTCGCCTGCGCGGCTTGAGACTCACTCGATGATGACTCCTCTCGTGAAGTCCCCTTCCCAAGTTCAATTTGCTAAGAGTAGCCCCGTGATTACAGCGAGTCCTTTGGAGCGACTGGAATTTGCAGAGAAAGCATCTCCCCGGACCCCCCAGGGAAGCTTTGCTCCTCTTGATGCAAGTCGTCTGTCGATCTCTAACGCGAACGACGGCTTTTTGTTCCCCGGAACTGGCGATAGAAATTCACCTTTCCCGCCCGCAACCCCGACAACACGACATGAGAATGTCCCGGCATTCTTTGAACGACGCGCTATTACCCCTATCAATGGTATGCCTTCTCACGACTTGGATGAGGGGCTCATGTCGCGTTTTGGAAAGGTTGAATTTATAGGCAAGGGTGAATTTTCACAAGTGTACAAAGTCACCGAAGCCGCCCAGTCTGCAAGAACGGTTCAACCTGGCTTCTTCAGTACCCCTACGCACCGAACAGCTTCTCCCCCGCCTACTAAGGTGTATGCAGTCAAGAAGCTCACCCTTCCGATCCAAGGCAATAAGGATCGAGCCCTTCGATTCCGCGAAGTATCTGTTTTGGAAACCTTGAAAGGCTGCGATCATGTCCTGCAGCTCGTTAACAGCTGGGAAGACAGCAGCTGTCTCTATATTCAGACAGAGTATTGCGAAGAGGGCAGCCTTCATGCGTTCTTGTCTTTTGTCGGCTTGAAGGGACGACTTGATGATTTCAGAATCTGGAAGATTATGCTTGAGATTGGCAAGGTACGTACGGAGCAGATGAATGTATGGGGAGCGACTAACATATTGTAGGGTTTGAAACATATTCACGATGCTGGCTATATCCACCTGGATTTGAAACCTGCCAACATCTTTATCAACTTTGAAGGCACCTTGAAGATTGGTGATTTCGGTCTAACGACGGCTTTGCCGATAGAGAAGGGACCTGATCTAGAGGGAGATCGCGAATACTTAGCGCCCGAGGCTCTTCGAGGAGAAATTGGCAAGCCTACCGATATGTTTTCCTTCGGTCTGATCATGCTAGAAATTGCAGCCAATGTCAAATTGCCTGAGAATGGGACAACTTGGGCTGGGTTGAGAGAGGGCGACTTCTCCGAAGTTCCTACCCTTACTCAAGACGCAGGCGCGATCACGCGGGATGCTAATGGCATGCCGCTTGATGACAGTGATCGCAGCGTTGGTCTATTTGGAGATGATCGTGCCACGCCTGCTGGGCGCCGCAACTACAACTTCCGAAATATCACGCGCCAATCGGCAGACATTTTCGGCCTGGGTCGCAAGAGCGAACTACAGCATCCTCCCGATTTCATGAAGGACCCTGATCACCCTAACTCCCTCGATGTAGTTGTGAAGTTGATGCTCACGCCGGATCCCATGATGCGTCCTACAGTTTCGCAATTGCTTGACCTTGAAGCAGCAAATTGGGTCGCATCACGTCAACGAGCTGCCGCGACAGTCTTTGAAGGAAATTGGGGCCCTGCGGATGAAGTGTCGGTTCCCATCTCACTGGATACGGAGATGACCGACGTCTAAACGTCTTGCTCGAACCCTTTGATTGATTTCACAGGACTAGCCGAATCTTGCTCGACCTGGCATAGAACTGGATATGGAGTTGCATTTGCCATAGTGGTGGGTGCTGTTTTGCCTTACGTATATCGGCCTGACTTGGCTGGATATGTAGAGGCTGTCATAAAGTTTCTGGCGTTTGACCCAGGGATATTCGAGCACAACTGGAGATGGATGACGTGCCTAAGTTTTGCGTCTTGAACGATGCACAATTTGGTTCTACTTCGAGCCACAATTGCGATACGATATTTATACTGTATTTGCTTTGGCGAATGCAGTAGTGTTTTTGACCATCATTGGTCTTTGGTACAGGTGTTCCTACGGTTGGGAGGGCATGTGTCAACCTTGATATACCATCAGGGGATTGATTTCTTTGGTCCTGGACTGTCATCCGTCGAATATTTCCCGCAACTCTTCAAGCGACTAGGTCTCGAGGAGCGATATATCGTGGACATCATAGTCAGATCTTTCGGACCAAAGCTTTGCAACGGTGGCGTTTTCTTTTCGGCGGAGGCGAGCAGTTTTTTCTTTCCTTTGTGATTTTTGATGAGTTGACTGTTTTCAACAAGTTATCCACTTCGACATAACGGTATGGAAAGGGAAAAAATGGACACGGCCGTAATGAAACGGGCATTCGGAGGGGCGTCTTTTGCTAGACTCGGCTTCGCACCAGTGTAAATATAGAAACGGAAAAAATTGTGCTTAGAGAGATCAGCTCACCCAGACTAACTGGATCGTCATCTCGAGAGGACAAGGAGGATTGATCGGACGTCCTCGGTTTTTACGAAACCCGTATGAATGACGATATGCTATGATTTGCTCATGAGCTTCTTGATCGCGATTCGATTCTGTGGTGTGATAGTTTATGGTGGATGTGATTTGTTTCTTTTGTCGACGGTAGTTGAAGTTAATAGGTTCGCGCAGTACCCTTCAATACCCAATAATAACTCGCTTGCCTTTCCAAATAACTGGTCTGGAAATGGAGAAGAATGAGTAGGAGACTCGAGTGATGTTTATATGTTTTGATAAGTCCGAAATAGGATGGATGTTTGTTTGGAGCTATGAACTTCTCCGCCTGCTAGTCCATCCCAAGGTTACCGCCAGTAAGGTTACCCAGGCACATAAAAGTTTTTGACACCTAGCCTACCTAACCTACATGTAAGTAGTCTCACAGTACGGAGCATGTTTCTAACTGGTTGCCTCTTAGTCACTGACATGCGTCCTCATTCATCGCCTAGTTACCTGTAACTATCAACTATCTATCTATAAGCATCATGCGGTATGCCCCCCTCCCCGTGGCGCCTCAAAACCTTGCCAGACCCGCTTGCCAGCCGGATAAGCAATCCCTCTAGAATCATTGGGGGGTCTTGTTATTTATCCCCCTACATACCTAGGTAATCATTATAATGCCACGCCCGGCCTAAGAAAAACACCTTTTCGTCTTTACGATGCAGCGAATAGCCTCTCGGCTGATAGGAATATCCCTGGAACTAACTTCGGACGCATGGGAAGTGCCTCGATGATACGAGGACACACATACAACTATTCGGCGAAGGTTATTTCAAAACCACAAGGCCGGGCTGTTTTGCAAGTTTTATAAGAGACACAAGCGCCTCATACCTAAGCACGACATAAAATTCATCCAAGACTCATTACTGGACACTAAAACTCCTATTCACCCCTTAGTCGCCTTCCTAGCCCCGACCCCAACTCCCATCTCAGCATCTTTCTCGACATCCTTCCCACCACCACCACCACTCTTACCCGACTGTGCTGTACCCGGCGCAGCAGGCGTGCCCTTGGGTTTACGGCGCACGGGCTGATAAACATCGTTAAAATTCATTGCGACACCAAGGAAGCGCAAGTCGACGTCGGCTTGATAGGCCAGGTCGCCGAGCAGGATCTGGAGCTTCGCGCGGAAGCGGTCGCCTAGGTGTCGCAGACGCTCTCTCAGTGCCGGGAACTCGCTGTGCGGACCCCCTGGGATGGGGGCGGAATCGTCGGGGGGGATCGTGTGCCGGAGATCGGCTTCCTGCCGTTGGGTGAAGTCCGACACGGACCACGAGTATAGCCCATCGACACAGTCGCGGTACGCGAGCATTGTGCGCAGCAGCTCGCCCAGCTGGATCATGTAGCTGTTGTCGTCTTCTTCGGCGGGGGCCGGGGCGGTGCCGGCGGCGGAAGTGGAAGCGGAGGCGGCGGTACCGGCATTTGAACCGACGAAGCGTCGGCGACGGACGCCTAGAAGACCCTTGTGGGTAATAGAATTAAGGTAATTAGAATGGGCAGTGATGACGTCGTCGAGGGTAGCGTCCTCCTTGTGTAGCTTTTCCTGGAGCTCGGTCCAGGAGCTCTCAATAACCTCGAAGAGGATGTAGTACTGGAGCTGGCCGACGAAGTGGACCATCTCGGCAAGGAAGCCGCGGGTAGTCTTCCAGGCCTGGCGGACGGCTGGGTGATCAGCCTGCAGGACGCCGCGGGAGCCGGTGGTGACCTTGCGCCAGGTGGATGAGAGGGCGAACTCGACGCGCTTGATGCGCCATAGGAAGTTGAACACTTTAAGGTACTGCCGGTTGCCCCAGTCGGACACGACCACGTCGACTGGGGCATCGATCTTGTATTCGAGCGTGAAGCAATCCCAGCCTATGTTACCGTGGGAGAGCTGTAGCATACGTGCGTCGAGGCGGCGCAAAACCTCAGGGGAGTCGTACTGCGCATTGGACCCGCGGATAGCGTGCTCGAGCTGTGCTGTCAGAGTGTGTCTGTATTGGGCGCCGGCTGGACGATCGAGGTTCGCAGCGAGCGACTCCATCAGCAGGGCGATAAAGTCGCCCTGTCCGAGGAGAACATAGCTCTTCAGCGCTTGAAGATGTTCAAAAAGATGGAATTTGTTAGTCATGAGATGCAGTAATCGGCGCATTGTAGTTTTATATGCCTCGTCGATCCATGTTTCCAAGGTGGCCGTGTCGCCGTATCGAAGCTCCCTAGAAGATTCCTTGGAGTATGACTCGACCCACTGGGCGTCACCGCAGCTGTTGTGGATGAAGTTCAGAGATTTGCCAATGAGAAAGACCTTCTCAGAGAACTCGCTCGTGATAATGGAAGGGACCATGTCTGCTGCCAATATGTATTTATCCTCCCAAACATTAGTAGATCCCGACTTGCCCTTGGGCATGGCTTCTACCGACTGCTCTTGCACGAAGAACTCGAGATACGGATCCGAGAGTTCTCCATTGTATATCCATTGTCTTAATATGCCATAGAAAGGACGAGTAATAGGCATTAGGAGTCGCTCGGCGAATGCGCCTACTATGGGATCGCCGTGCGATGAGGATAATGAATGGATCAGGGTGATGAGCTGGCCTCCTTTCTTGCTTTTAGATTCTTCAGCAATCATACTCATGAGTCGTAGACCCATGGTTGCTTCACGAGTCCATACAACGCAACGCTTCAACGTCACACCAGCCTTTCCAATACCACTTCGTGGAGCATTTTCGTCAATGGTAGACAATGCACGTCGGATTTGACCTTCTAGCGTTGCTACGAGCGTTAAGTACGAGCGTAACTCGTTGCTTATAGCTGCGCGGAGACTTTGGCCTAGGAGACCCTTTGCGGGTGTCTTGACGAATTCTTCGAGAGTGCGGTAGAGCAGTGAGGGTTCGGCGAGAGTGTGAAGAAGTCCAATTAGGGGTGGTGGAAGAGTAGCAGGCAGCTTGAGGGAGTCATCTTTGCCGAATGGGAGGGTAGTCGAGGAAAGACCCTGGAGAGTATAAGGTAGATCTCGTAGGAGAGTAGGCTCTGAAGGATCGATATCGCAATAGTTATCAGCTAGTAGCTTGGATTTTATAGCAACATCTCTCTTGGCAGGGCCTGGAGTCTCTTCTCTTCCACCCCTAGCACGTCTATAATCACTGGCAGTCGAGGGCCGCTGAGAATCGCTATCGTGTGACTTCATATCTTTTGGATTTTTGAGTACGTCTCGAAGCTCAGTGGGATGGTACTCGTCCGAACTCTGCTCGTTCCTATACAATCCGGAACTTTCTTGATTGGAAGGACCACCCAGACCTGATTCTTCTCTTTCCTCTCGTTTCCTCCGCTTGGCCTGCTCCTGCTGAAATTCGGCAAAGGCGACTGGATCTGGTTCAGTTGGATCGGGCGAGTCGGCCAATTGATAGAGGAGGTATAGTATAGCCCATTTTTGGGTTAGTACAGGCAGCGCCAGCAACCTCGAGTAAAGATTGGAGTAGCGTAAAGCCTGGCTCGGGTTCGTTTGAACCAACCTTCGTCTAATAAGTTCGGATGCATGATTCTGGTCGGCTAAGGGAGGTGGTCGCGGTCTAGTTAAGGATAATGTTAATTGCTTGCTCTTATGATGATATATAGGCTATTCTTACTGATTTAGCTGTTGTCTAATCTCGTCGAAATATAAGTCATGTCTCTGCTGTGCATCTTCGTCGCTCAAGCGTGGATCGTCTGGTATAAGTTGTGAAATTAAGCGGTTGATGCTAAGATCAACACGCTTCGTCCGGTCCTGATTTGACCCGGACATTGTGTCATTTTGAAATACTGTGTGTTAAAGAAATCGAAGCACGAGGGATGCTAGTTCATAAGATATAGCTATGAGAGGTATAAATATGGAAAACCTAAGATGATGTATTGTAGAATATAAGTATACTAACCTAACCTACATATGTGCATAGGTAGGTAGTTAGGTACTTAAAATGCACGCGACGCGACGGAAGACCTGATGAACTCTACCTAGGTCCATAGGTATGCTATTAGTTAGGTAGGTAGGTATGTACCTACCACCTACCACCTACCTAAGGTTTGGTGGAGGGGCTTATTGAAGCTTGTGTCCTGGTAACACACATGTGCAGCCAGGTAACAGCTAGCTTAAGCGCTATCCGTTGTTTAGGTATTCCGTAGTAAAGTTTGAGGTACTTATTTCTCACATAAACTAAGGCCTAATACGCCTAATTCCTCGCTACCACCAAGTAACTTATACATCAAAGTTTCCCCCATGCAAATCCACCGTAACCCCGGAATCCCAATCAAAAAGGCGTCCCCTCTGAGTGAGTAGCACCACTCGACGCTGCTTTCCAATCTAGACGACATCCCAAACCTCCCGCTTAATGGCTACCAGAAAGACGGCGCATTTTCCATCAAATACCGGCGTCTCCTATACATTTTTTTATCATTTCAAAATTGGTATTCGGATCGCATCAATCTGCTGCACTCGATGAACGGGGTTTAAACCCTTTTTCGGGCTGTGCTGTGCTCATAGCTCGATCGCGACATCCCGCGCATAATCCGCCCAACACCGCGCTTTGCCGTATCACCAACTATCAACATTTCCGAATTGAGCTGTTAGAATCGATAATCATCGCGCTACCCGCACAACGCAACAACGCACGACGCCATTCTACCTACCCGACATCCCCGATCTCCCCGACCCTCCAACATGCCCGACATAGATCCTGCGGCTCTGAGCCGTTCATCTGTTAGCCTTTCCACCCCGACTCTCAAATCAATAACAGTTTCCGCGCCTTCTACTCAGAAAGTGACCAAAACTAGCCAAATTATCCCCGCCCGCATCGATCTCGAACCTCTATATACTGCTCTTAAATCGGCAATTGGGAATGAACAATGGAACACGTACAAAGAATCAACCACCCAGTTTATACTAGGTGAGTCTTTGTTAGCTTTGCCTTGCCTTGCCTGCATATATCTTACCCGTATTATAGGACGCTTGAATCAGACAGAGTATTCCGAACGTATCGATCATATACTATCCAATGGCGACAAAACTCATCTCCACAACCAGCTTCTTGCTGCTATATACGGGAATCTCACGAGGGAAATGCCAGACCAAGGAGTTGCGCCCTGGGTTTCTGCAAATGACAAACCCACCACCAATGTCGGCGCCAAGCCTGTGACTGGAGATGCCGCCGAACGAAGGCTAAAAGGAGAAGTCATGCAACTTCCGAGTCGCGATCGAAGACGTATAAAGGAACTTACTCAGAATGACGTGAGTGAAATTGTCACGGTGCGCTACAGGTTTACGAGGGCTAATAAGTTGCTATACAGTTTGACCCCTTTGAATCTTTGGCAGCTGTGTTTTCGGAACATCACCGAAGCAGAATAGCTCGCGTACCGGACATACCTCAAAGTGCCAATGCCAATGACTTGAACAAAATGAGTAAGCGAACCTCCTCCAATTGAAACTGGACCCAATTTTTCTCATCACAAATACAGATTGGGATCTCGAGATTCGCAAACGATTTGCACAACCCCTGGCAGTGGAGTCGGGCGAATTTCCGGATATAACAAGCATTGAATCAAAGATGCTTCCTATCTGCTACGAAGCAGGACTTGTTAACGGCCATTCTTCGGATGCTACACAATTCATGACCGTTGCCGCCGAGACCTTCATCAAGGAATTTCTTTCGACAGTATTCACTAGGACGAGGAGCAATGGGCCTGGCGATTCTGGGAGTGCTGGGTTCGGTTCCGGGGCCAACTGGATTCAAACCCACAAGTATCGCCGCCAACTAAGACGAGAAGAGTCAGCCTTTTCTAGAGGAGAGTTGTCCAGAGACAAGAGCGGGCTCCTACCCATCGAAGCTAAAGCTGCTAGCGAACGATCCCCGCTAAGTATGGCCGATTTACGACTCGCTCTAGAAATAGGTGACTGCGGCATCAGTTCGTTCCCTATCATCAGGAAGTCAGTCATATACAATTATAGGGATGGCGAACTCGAAAATTACAACAACTATACCTGGCTCCACGGCCAAAAACCCAGAGATTTTGAAGATTCAGCCGTTAATGGTACCGGTCAGCATGGCCCTATGAATGGCGGTGCCTACCCGGAACCAATGGACATAGACGAAGAGCCGATAGTATGGGAGGGTGCAAATAACGAGGATACGTCGATGCTAGACAGTGTTTTGGACTCATGCCTCTCAGTCCCTTAGGAAGGGGAGGAGGCTGCCGAAACATCGTTAGCGGAAAACATCTAGGATGCCGTTGGCCCTTGGTGTTTTCTGCGTGCATCATAGGAATCACCTCATAATGGTCAGTCATATATACAGCGGCAAAAACAGCTTGCCTGCTCTCTTGGAGTTGGCACATTTACGTCACTTGAAATCATTCAACCCCTTAGGGCAAGGGGTTTTGCATCAGCATAGGGGTTAGGGGCGTTGATTTTGTATTGCATTTTTGTTTGGCGTGTATGAACATTGAAAATGAGGGTGAGAAGCGTGGTCGGCCTTGGCGTTACTCTCTGGTGGATATGTACTCTATTGCAGCGATACCCCCTACGCCATGGCAGGAATACTGTCCGAGTTCTTGTAAGATCATTTCGCACGATGGATAGAGTTGAGAAGGTCTAATTGGAGACAATAATGTGGCCTGTAATAGTATATAGGTACCTAGGTTAGGTAGGTACGTAGGTACGATTGGCCCAAAACACGGGAAGCCGAAAAATAATAAATTCAGCAATCCGAATATGTGAAAATAGGGTATTAATGTCACAACTGAAGCCAACCGTTTCGCGATTCGAAAGCCCCACATATACACGGATTACTGCATATCTATTTGTAAATGGACCGCGAAATTCGACGCGAAAGACGCGTTTTATCAAAGCGCGTACAAGGGGGGAGCTACAGTATGAAAGTAATTAAACCCTCCAGCCCCCACTTACAACTTCCATCTAACATACAAACACAAGTTAGTTACATTATCAAACTTACCATTATATTCTTAATTCTCGATATAATGTCTTTTTGAGATTATTTTATCATTTATCATCAACTGCATCTCATTGTTCAGGCATTGTTATTTCAAATGGCATCTACTCGGTCACCATCGCCGGCCGAGGGCGTATCTGCCCCTACGTCACCGCAATTATCGCCTCGGTCTAAGATCAAGGCCCTATTAGCCACCGTAAATGATGCGGATTCAGATGACGAATCTAGCCCTGCGATAGACGCAAACACTTTGTCCAAGTCTACTAATAAGGACATTATTGCGAATACCAAAGTACAAACCCTGCCAAATGCAGAGGAAGATAGTGATGATGAAGAAGAGATTGTTCGACCCCGAGGACGGCTCGCTGCGCGAATGAGAGCAGAGGACGTAGATACGACAAATAACACCACACACAGAAGCTCAATTGAACCAACACCATCACACACTGCCTCGGCGAATCGCAACGAGGAAAGTAGGGAAGCGGCAAATGCAGACGATGATGACGATGAAGATGTCGCTACTCTACCACGTAGGCGTCTGGCTAGGCCCATTCGAAGCTCTACCCCAGAAGTTACAGCAGATGCCGAAATACCCTCCTCACCAGGCCTCTTTGTTACACCAGCCCCGGAGACACCAATGGTACACCGGCAACCTGGAGCCAGAGCAGAATCCGACACAGATGATGAGTTGCCGGAAAACTTAGGGAAGAGTGAACGCTTCCTAGCCTTAGTAGCCAGGAAGCGGCAAGAGAGACTTGCCAGGGAAGCTGAAGAAGAGCGCAAGCGAAATGAGCATGCCGAGCGAATAGGCCAACAAATCCCTACCGAATCGGATATCGACGATGTATCTGATGTCACAGACGATGATGGTGGTCGCAAACTCACCCAGGAAGTTTCCCGTCCCGCTCGCAAGGCTAGCAAAAAGGCTTTAGAAGAGATGAACCGCGAAACGCAACGATTAAGTCGAAGCATGCAACTTGCTCACGAAGCGAAGACGAAGAAAAAGATCACGAAAGCTTCTCTATTCGAACGCTTCAATTTCAGGACTGAGGCAGTGTCTACTGAAACCAAGCCAATAAGCTCAAGTAGACCAACAACACCTGGCTCGACACAACAGACGGATGTTGATATGGTAGATGCTGGAACTCCACCTAGTTCTCCACCTCTTGCTCCGAAGGTCATAGAAACCCATCCTGCTACACCTGCAGCACCGAATACTCGCATAGATCCAGACGACGTATTCGGGGATGACGGTGAGTTGCCTAGCTTAGAAATTGCTTTGGCACAAGCCAAAAAAGACAAGGGTAAAGGCAAGGCTGTTGACGCCACCGACCAGCCCACTCAGATCGAAGGGGCCACAGTGGGTAAACCAAAGCGTCAAATCCGAGTCAAGCTACCTCCAATGCAAGCAAACCTTGTCACAATAGATTCTGACGACGAACTTGAAATTACCAAGCCGAAGAAGGGAAGAATGGATGTGATATTCGACAAGCTTCCCGAGAAGAAAACACAGGAATCTAAGTCTATGGATGTGCTGCGCCGCTTAGCTCATCTCTCTTCTCCCCCGAAGGAAACATCAAGGGGCCGCAGGACTAAACCTTCTATGACCCCTGCTGAATTACAAATGTCTCTACAGCAGCGCGCTAGAGCACAGGCTAAGTTAGAACGCGAGCGACGTCTCGAGTTTCTCAAATCCAAAGGTATCGCCGTACAAACCGAGGAAGAGCGCCAACGGGAAAGAGAGCAGGTCGAAGACATTGTTGCCCGAGCTCGACAAGAGGTCGAAGAAATCATGCAGAAAGAACGTGAGGACGCGAAAAAGGCACGTAAAGAGAGTAAGAAGAACGGTGAAAACGATCCTCTAGCTTGGGACGATAGTGACGACGATAGCTTTGAGGACAGTGGAGAGGAGGATCCTGCCGAGATTGAGCTTTCCGGATCGGAGGAAGAAAACGAAGGAGAAGACGAGGAGATGGACGATGACGACGACGATAATGAGAATGAGGATAAGCCCACAACAAATTCTATATTTGAGGATGAGGCAGAGGAAGATGGGGAGTCTGAGGTGGAGAGCACGCCGAAGCCCACTACAAATGCTACAAATGTAGCCTCTGATGATGAAGCCGATGTCGAGCTCCCGCCTGCGAGATTCCGCCGGCCAAAGAAGCACGTTCATATCGTCTCAGATGATGAGGAGGAGGATGTTGAAGCAACTCCAAAGCCTAAGACTCACCACCCCAAATCTCCATCAGCCACCAACTCCTCTCCCAAGATTCCTACGTCTGTCCTACGCTCAGCTAGGAAGACATTTATTCCCGGGCTCCCTGTTCCCGCGGCTGGGCCTGCAGGCCTTGGGCTTACCCAGATATTCGCAGGTACAATGGATGACAGTCAACCTGAGCCAGCCAGCGGATCTCCACAGAAGTTTATGCCCAGTCTTGATAGCTTCCCCGACTCCCAGTTTTCCGCAACAGCAGGCCAATCTCAGGATAACACAGTTCTCGACAGCCAAAAGTTGGATAACATAGATACCCAAGCACGTGAAACACAGACACAAGGTGTCCAGTTACACTTCTCGCAGTCGCAAGTCCACGGCTTCGATACCTTAATGCAAATGGACGGGACGCAAATGTCAGAGCTCCTTGAGCCAACCCAGGATGGGGGCTTCGAGGACTTCTCTCCGCTCAAGCAACGGTTTGTTGACGCGCCAGGATCTACAGTCGACACCGTATTATTAGGTGGGACCCCTGAATTCGAAAAAATCCAAGAGTCTCCTCTTGTTAGGAGGGGTAAGTTAAGACGAAGGGGCGATAGTATAGCCTCAATTTCTACCTTAACGTCAACGACAAATATTCCTGCGAGTCCTAGCGCTGCCCTTAGCGCCCTACCTATAGACGCCAAGGTAGATGCGAGTGCGTTCAGATTAATGGAAAAGGCAGCTAGGAGGAAGAAGCGCATGCAAGAGAAGTTTGACAGGAAAAAGAGCAAGGCCAATGAGATGGTTGAGGAGCAAGCTGAGGAATCTGAGGATGAGTATGCCGGACTTGGTGGGGCCGACGGTGAAGACTCGAGCGAAGAGGATGAGGAGCTCGTCAAAGAAATGATAGACGACGTTACTAGCAACGATGCTGACGCTACTAAGCTAGCTGGTTTCTTTGCGTAAGTAATACTTTCCGATAGGCAATAGAAAAAATGCTAACGATACTATAGTGATCGAGAACGAGCAGCCGATGCAGCCCAGGTCGACAAACTGTTCCGAGATATCACAACCGGTATGCTACGCAAGCGGCGCCGTGGCGGTGACAATAACGACTTCGATCTATCGGATTCTGATGATGGGGGCGAGGCTCGGCGTCGTATGAAGCGGCGACAGTTTGCCAAGATGCAGAAGGCCCTATTTGCAGACGAGCGTATCGGAAAGATCGCTGAAAACCCGCGCAACGCAGCGTTCCTCAAGAGCATAGAGGACAGGAACAGCGACGACGAGTGGGATTTCGCTGAGAACTTTGCAGATGGAGCTCCCGACAGCGCAGATAGCGATAGTCAAAGTCACAGCCAGGGGCAGGATGTGTCAGCAGCAGAACAATCGATCCCGAACAGTCAACCTACGAACGGGGATCGCAAGCGCACGCACGCGGATGATCACGTAGCACGCCCGCCCCCGAACGCGCGACGCACTAGAGGAGGCGTTCGTCCCTCATCAATCACCGATGTCCGCAGGGAATTATCTGACTTACTTGACGAACCCAACGGTTCTGCCATGTCGATCATCCCCGCCACAGAAATAGGATCTGACGGTGAGGACGAGGAGCGTCCGACTACGTCTTCATCTAACAAAGAGAACCGACGCTCAGAAGTCTCAGTCGTCGATCGCATCAAGCTCAAGCGTGATTCTTCATCCTTATCTACAACTAGCAACGGTGCAGCGGGCTCATCACGCCTCGCATTTGCGGCTCCATCAGCATCAGGTAGCAGTGGTCTATTCAAGGTACCAGCGCTACTGAGACGAGCGACAACGAATTCGCTCATCTCAAATTCCTCGACTAGCACGACGAGTAGTAGTAGTGCCCCTACGGCTGCTGCTAGTCTAGCGGGAGGAGATGATGGTAAGCTCCTGAAGAAGACGGCGGGTAAGCGCTCTGGAATCAACTACTTTGCGCGAGAGAATGAGCGTCGGGCTGCAGTAGCAGAGGCCGAAAAGAGGCGCGAGGCGAAGAAGTGGAAAGGTGTTGAGGGCAGGGGTAAAGTCGTTGGTGGATTGTTCGGTGGTGGAAAATTCGAGTAAGCAGAGTGATCTTACATTCATAGGGTGTTGCATGGGATGCTTTTTAAGGGATAGGTTGCATGGCGTTGGCGTCTAGGATCGCTCGTTAGGTTAGAGGCGTGACCGGATTGGTATGACGATGCGTACGTGCTTTCGTATATTGACTTAACCTAGGAGGTCATGTTAGTGAAATATATCTAACATGGTTAATCATAAGAATGCCCCTTTTTGTGCTATATTCCTTAGGTACCTAGTTACGAAGCTCCGAAAAGGGGGGAGACTTAACATTTAGGTACCTTAGGTAAGCATAGGTACCAGGTAATCGGTATCGTTTGCCGAAGTTTGACCGTTACGTCATTACGGTACCTAAATCTCACATTTCTTCATTCTTCATTCTTCATTCTATCATCACAAGTTGCCGTTAAAACAACCCTTAAGTTTTCATATGAAATCCAACCGTACAATGAATGTATAATAGCAATACGATTCTTCCATGAATTATTTGACCCCAAAAGACCCGAGACAAATTTCTATCAATAATGGAAAGCCTACCGTCTAAAAATCTTAGGTCCCTCATTCGTATAGAGGGGCTACGCTACGCTGCGCCAATGTAACATTAATGAGGATATCTTGAGGGTTCATTGACGAATTATTTGTCTGATTGATCATGGCACCACCACCGGCTGTAGGTTCTAAGCCAGGTAGATGGTTATATCGTAATTTACTAACTACACTAGACCCCCACACCGCATCGGTTCCTAGTGCCGAAGAGGTCGCAGTCTAGGAATGAGACACCTAAACCATACCAGAGCGGCGGACAGCAGTTCCATGCCACGCCGCGGTTCTCACTTTATTCGACACCTAGAGGACAGGGGGCAGGAGGCGAAGGCTCATCGCTTCGCCCGTCTTCCAGTATTCCCACACCCGCTCCCGCTCCCGCTCCCGCTTCCGCTTCCGCTTCCGCTAGGATCGGAGCCGGGACTTACTATCGGCCCACTCCACGCACTACTGATCCTATCAACGATATCTTTGATAGCTCTCCACCTTTCCCTGGAGAGCAGCAACCGAGCGGCGGTAGTGGCGGTAATCATCGCGATCCCATCGAAGTTCTTGACGTAGACGTAGATGTAGACACAGACGTCGACGCTGTGCCGGAGTCCTCACCGGTGCGAGAATTCGGCGACACCCATGACGAAAGTAGCGAAGACGAGGAAGATATACCAAGCCGGTCTTCCAAGCGCCGACGCATTTCCATATCCTCTTCCGACTTCAGCAGTAATACCCACGACTCTGCACAGCACGAGATCGATGATGAAAATGACAGTAACTGCGATTATGATAACGACAACAACGAAAATGAGGACACCATCATGCTGGAGTATCCACCATCGTCCTCGCCCACTCATGACCAGGCAGATTCCGATACTCCAGAACCCTCTCTTCCCAGACCCTCTACCTCCGCCCAGCAACCCACCTTCCAGAAAGCACCACGTTTCAAACCCATCGAAGCGCCGGAAGGCGGGATCCGCTACGGGGATCCGCTCCCCGATGCCTTCTCGCCGCGCCGCCGGGGCGCGAAGTACATACCCGGCGGCCTGGCGGCCTCGGTGCGCGACTGGTTCGTCGACGTATGGGCCGGCGCGGCGCAGAAGCGCGACGGGGAGGGGGAGTGGATTGCTCGGATCTTGGTGGATGGGGTACAAGGGTCAGCGGGCATGACGCTGGTTACCGGGCGGTACGTTGTGTGGGAGGATGGCGAGCCGAGCGTGGCCGATGAAAGGGATGCGAGAAATGCGAGGGTCGTGCTTGCGGGGAGTCAGAGGCTGGTGGGGCTGGAAAGGGGGCTGGAGGCGCGGCCTGGCTCGGTGGTGGGTGTAGGCAGACCGAATTGGGAGGTCGTGGTCCCGGGACAGGGGCGCTGGGGTGTGGTTTGTGAGTGGGCTGTTTTGAGGTGAGGTTTTGGGGACTTGGGTTAAGGTGTGATCTATGTGCTGGGGTCAGAACTTCTGTGAAGACGATATGATACTATTGAATCCGGCTAGGTACCATTTCATGGTGGTTGTCCTATGGTGACGGCGGGATGTTACGTTGTGATTGTATCGTAGATTCAGTAGCTATATGTAAGTGAATAGGTACGTAGGCATATTCCATCCCGTAGGCCATGAAATAAGCTAGTTAGAAAGGGTTAAGCTATCACGTCTTTGTTCTACTAGTAGCAATGTGCTGAAGGGGAATGACTTCCTATCACTTACTTACTCGGTGCTCGTTAGGCTTGTAAAACGATGAAACATCGATAAGAGGTTAACAATTTCAATATAGTATTGTGTGAATTAATGTATTACTCCTTTCAAAATGCATTCCGCAAAGAGAACGTGCCATAATCTCGATTATACCATATGAACAACCTATTATTATTCTGCCTTTGAAAAGGAGACCATGCTTTTAGATGGCCAAAACAATCGGATTGTTTTCAGTATAACTTAATCATAGTACCTAGCTGAATGCATACCTACCTGTTATGATATATCATTTTGATAGATAGGTAGGTAATTACCTATATTGCAGCAGTGTTTTATATATAAATCAGCATCTCAACTATTAATTTCCGTGTCCAGAATCTCCCATCATCATCTTAATATCGATTTGACTCTTCAACTGCTTAATTGATCACAGTACGACTCATCATCGTCTCTGTCGAAAATGCCTTCTCTCAATATTCTCAAACTGCCGTATTTCACTCCCGAGAAGCAGCTACCTGCTCCTCTCCCTGATCCCGAATTCCTTCGGGAAGACCAGTATCCACTCGATATTCTTAGAGGAGTTCGCATCGGTAACCATTATGTAGCCAGGTATGGACTCGACCCAGTGGCCGGCCCTCTCGAGGCCGTAAACATGCTCATTGTAAGTAAATATACAAAGATCCCCATCCCGACTTTATACGCGGCCTACTGGCACGAGCACCAGGGCATCCGGAGCTTTGTTATGGTCACGGAATACGTCCCAGGACACACCATCAGGGAACACGCCGGCAACGACGCAGACCGCCTAAAACCGCTGGTCCCTTCCATCACCGAGCAGCTCCGCTGCGCTCTCTCGCAGCTGCGGCGCATCCCGCACGCCGGCTTCTACGGCCCCGTAGGCGACGATCCGGCGCTGCGCTCCAAACAGTTCCGGTCTGCGACCGAGGTGCGGAACGCGCGTTTCGACGAGTACATACCGGAGTATCGTGGCGAGCCCGACGACCTGTCGAGGCGGTACACGAAGAGGCGGGCGGCTGCCAAAAAGCAGTTCTGCATGGGCCTGTCTACCGGCGACGCGCCGGTCTTCACGCACGGCCGGCTGGACATGTGGGCGATCAAGGTGCGGCTGGACGGCAACATTTGCATTACTAGGTGGGGCTCTGCTGGGTTCTACCCGCCCGAGTTTGAGTATATGCGAGCTGAGAGTATGGGCGAGGGTTGTGAGGTGTGGAAGGATATCCTAGCTGCTTTCCCCGAAAACGCTTCCGACGAGCGGTACGACTTGATCGAGAATATATTCCACGAGTATGAGGATATGATGGAGATTAAGCATGAACTTATGTTGAAGGAGTTTGACGAAATGGGGTTGTCTTGTTGAGTTTAGATATACTTTATATGTGATGGTGATGATGATGATGATGATGGCTTCGATTATTTATCAACTTCGTATTGATTCCTGGGCGATAAATTAACTAAAGATTAAAAAAACAATAATAATAAGAGTATAAAATAGGAACAGGATAGTAACCCCACTAGGTTAGGACTCTTTCTACTATGGAAGTGACGTTGACCTTTTGACCGGTTCTTGCCTAACACAATCTAAGAACTTTCAGGTAAGGAACTTACCTTCCTCTAGACTTACCTTCCTCTAGCCACTATCGTTTATTCCCATGTCTTAATTCTTCTAGCTGAAACACCTTCCACCTTCCATATGTCCTTTTACACTCTTCATTTATGCCCCTACTGTTATAGAGATCCAATAGGAAACAAATCTTGGCATCGTTTCTCCTCCCACTTATACGACTTGCTTGGATTTAACACGGGGGCCTATGATGTGTCCTGGTGCTAGATATGTATAGCTGTTAACAGCTTTAATTAGGTACCCGTGGTACTTCTCGTGGTACTCCCCGTGGTACTCCCCTACTTCTAAATGGAGATATCCATGTGGGAAAACACCGATACCAATCAGTCATTGGATCTAAGCGCTCCGGACAGTCTATACAGCCCAAAGTATTATATACTGCCCCTCGTCGGCTGTGATGGGCCTTCTAGCAGGCGTTCTGACGGCTCAGCCGCACCTTTAAGACCTCCACAGAATTTGGACAGATACTTCCCACTTTCATATCCAACAAACACTAAAGAAAACCCCCTAAAAACAAAAGGAAATGGATCCTCTGAGCGCGTTTTCTCTCGCCGCCGGGGTCGTTCAATTCACCGACTTCACAACTAGGCTTTTAGCTGATACCATCGAGGTCTACAAATCTGCGACAGGTCAATCATCGACGACTGTGGAGCTCTCACGAATCGCACAAGACTTACGGCATCACATCAACCATATTACGAACAAGGCAAACAGCCTGAGTTCTACTATCGAGGATGATACGAAGGTTCGTGTCACGCAGATCTGCACAGAGTGTAGTAATATCTGCACCGAGCTCGAAAAAGCTCTCGAGAAACTACGAGCCACTGGCCAGACTAGGCTAGATATTGCACAGTCTAGTCTCAAGGTTGTGTTAAGAGAGTTGTGGAAGAAGGGTAAAGTTGATAACTTGGTTCGCCGGCTGTCATATATTCGGAGTAATATGATGGAGATTATCGTGATCGGTGTGTGGAAGGATGGGCAACGGGCCTCAGCTGATATTCACCATCTCATCGGGCAGCAAAATGAGATATTCACGATGCTCAGTCACATTAACAAGGCAACAATAGACTTCAGACAAGAGCCCATTGATATAACCAAAGACGATAATATGGCAATGTCAAAAATTAGCCATCAACAGATCATTGCCTGGACTAAGATTTGGTCACCACGTTCGAGCTACCAAGCGGATGCTTCCCTAGACAAGGGCGATTCAGACATATGTGAGAGCATACTCAATAACCTCCTATTTAAGAATTTAACCGACCGAGAAGAAGCGATCCCAAAGGCATATGAGCAGACATTTCGATGGGTATTTGAGGATCCTAGAGTGGACACCCAGGGCAAAGCCATGTGGTCTAATTTTCCAACTTGGCTTCAGGACGACTCTGATTCCATGTACTGGGTCGTTGGCAAGCCTGGTTCGGGGAAGTCAACACTTTTGAAATACATCCTCAACAACCCGTTGTTAAAAACGCACCTTAATACTTGGGCCGGTAAACGGAAGCTTCTGCTAGGAGGTTTTTATTTTTGGAATGCTGGAACGACGGAGCAGAAACCACACATAGGGCTCCTTAAAACGCTCTTGTGTGAATGCTTGTCAAAAGCTCCTGAACTTGTTCGCCGTGTTACGCCCAAGAGGTGGGCTTTCCAAAAAATATTCCACAGCCCTCAGGAATTATCCCACCCCCCTTGGTCCCTAGCCGAACTACAGGAAGCATTCACTATTCTCGCGTCAGAGGCAGGGGAATACTACGTGGTAGCCTTGTTTATTGATGGATTGGACGAGTTTTCCGGAGACCACCAACAGCTTCTTGCCTTTCTTGATGCCATTCATCGACATGGAAGAGGAAGAGTGAAGATCTGCGCCAGTAGCCGCCCTTGGAATGTCTTTTTAGACTACTTTAGTGATGCTCCTCAACTTGGGCTTCAAGATTTGACTAAAATGGATATCGAATACTACATAAGAAGCAACTTTGAATCTCACATTGGCTTCAAAGAACTCAGAGTAGCACATGAGACCGAATCGGAACGCATAATTTACTCTATCGCTGACAGGGCTCACGGTGTCTTCTTGCGGGTATCTATAGTAGTCCGATCGCTGCTTGAAACACTCACAGATTGCAGCTCTATACATGAGCTTCAGATAATCATCGATCAACTACCAGAAAGCCTGTCTGATTATATCTGAAAATATTCCTGAGCATCCTACACAAGCATATACAAGACTGCTCTCGTTTCTTGCAACTCAAAGAACACTCGATTGGTACATTTACTGTTAATGAGCTCTGGTTAGCTGATAATCAAGACGCATTCTCTAAGCATATGAATTCGTTAACGACTCGGCAAAAAGAGCATATAAATGTTTCAATGCGCCGAAAAGTAAGCAGTCGAACGAAAGGCCTACTTGAGGTCTCAAGCGTCGGTGTAATTGATTATTTACATCGCACAACGCATGACTGGGTAGTTGAAAGCTTGAGTGATATTACTGCTAGTGGACCTGGGGATTTCGATGTCTATGCAACCCTACTCAAGATTGAAGTTATAATGTTACATAATAAATTCCCCATAACACGGCATGATAATATGTGCCATGTTCTCGCATGGTACGCCTCTCGGATCAGTAAGTACGGCCAGAATCGGGAGCTTGTGCACAACATAGTTGAGGAGCTAGTTGGCAACGATAGGGCATTTCACCTAAGGCTGATCAAGAGCTCAAAATGGTCACCTTTTCTTATCAAAGAAGCTTTAAATATGGTGACCTCATGGACCGATATTGATTTAATTTTAGCAGCTCAGTTCTGCATTGCCGACTATGTACGAGAAGAGGTTGCGCTCAACCCTTCAATATTGAACCAAGGGAGTAACGAGCCATCGATCCTGGAGAGTGCAATATTTGGATATACTTATCTGTTCCCCTTGCAAAAAAACAGTATTGAGGCACCGAACCAGCGGGATACTACTAACTCGCAACAAAGAGTGGAACTCATCGCTTTTCTTCTCGATAGTGGTGCCGACCCCAAGCAGCTTGGTATTGCAGGCTCACGTATTATTGACCGTGTCAAGGAGCACACATTCGATATGGCACCCTTGAATGATGGACAGTCGTATTGGGATGCTGTCCAGGCGCTCTTGGAGGATACGAAGTATTCTTCTTGGAGATGCAAGGTATCGCAGCTGATTCAGCCTCAGCTAACCCCACTCAAGAAGACGTTGAGACGCAGGTTTTCGAGGATCAAAAAGTGGTTCAGGGCTCATGACTGATACGAGACGGTCGTATAGCTATTATCATCATTATTATTTAAAGCGGAAAATATATTTAGAGGTGATGTTGTAGGTATATTAACTCAACCCAAATTATGCTGCCCAGTATTTACACAAGCCTATACACTCAGCAGTAGTAATAGACCATACAGATAATTCTCAGAACAGGTAGATTACCAATATAAATGTACTAATGCTATGCTAACTCCCAAAGAACCTATCAATCATAGCCCGGGCAATGAGTAATTTAACAACAGTCTAACCTAGCTAGGTACCTAATCTCGTAGAGGTGCAACGTCAATTTGGCCGACCGTCTATGATGCATTATTCGTAACGTTTCCATGAAACATTTGCGCGTAAGGAAAGAGAAAGAAGAAGTCCGTGATATATCCGTACTCCGTGCCGAAAAAAAGAATGCTAGTTCTCAATTAATCAGAAAACCACTATCACCGTTTGTATTTCTGCAACTTTGTCAGCATAGAAGATAACGTAGCAACGGCTAAGTATTGTAGTAGGCTTACCTCCTCTACCCTTCTCCTATTCTGAGGGTCCAATGCATTCGTAGCTCCCATAAGAGTCTGCCCGATCGCCTTACTTGAGCCGATGAGGGGTCTAAAAACGATTGTTGGCGCTCGTCTGAGAATGGCCTTAGCCGCCCCTTGAGCGCTTTGGCTCTCCATCACCTCGGCGGGGACTGCTATGATCGCATCCCTCGTCATATTGAGATCGCGTCTTAGACTCGCATATGCGCCCCTCATTCCTTGAAGAACCCCCGTTGGCTGATCGGCATAGAGGCTAATCTGTTTGGGTTCTTCCGTGTCTGTTTCTTCGTCATCCCACCCCGCGACCTGGTGAGGTTGTGGCTGTTTGACTAGCATACCCTCTGCACCTTGTAGAGCATACTGCGTACCGACAGCCAACTTGGCTCCGAGTTTAACTATCTCCGTACCTGTTGTCTTGGCAAAGGCTATAGCTCCTTTGCTGATGCTGCGGACTATCCTGCCGTCTTTTTTGTACTCCCTAATTGGTACCTCGATGAGATCTTTAAATCCACTTCCGACGTTGACTAGAGAACGGACAGGCGCAAGTCCGGCAAGCACGCCGGGAAGCTGAGTCCTTTTGACATCAGGCATCCATATGTCGTTCAACGTCTTTCCGAGTCTATCGAACCCTAAAACGCCGTATATAATAGTATGCCTTAAGACCATCCGCGATTGATCCAAGACTAGGAAATTCATGAATTCAGTCGTATGACCCGATCGTAGGCCTGCGTAATCGACACGCTTTGGTTTAAAGTCAAGGTTCAAGGGTATCGAGTTTATTTCGGCTCTTTGTACAAAGGGAACATCGCTAGGCGAGGCGTGAATTGGAGTAGAATCGTCCTTAAACTCGAAGAACCGTGTGATGAAATCTAAGGCATCCTGGTCAACATGGAGGCGGAGTGGTAGAACTGTAGCTTTCAGCACAATCTCAGATGCCGCCAAATCTGCAACTGGTTTGACGTTCAATATTTCCAGGTGGACCATGCTGGTACCCATCTCCCGTTCTCCGGCATCTTGATCGTAAGTTGCGAACTTCTTCCAGGTCGACGTCGGCACGAGGTCAAAAACATCAAGATCTCGGATTCGAACATCGATTGAGCTCTGCGTCTCACCAGAACCGGGGGGGAACGTGACTAGGTCTACGTTAATACCCTTCAACTCGAAGGTGATCTTATGTCGTTTGCTGCGATTAAGTTTGAGCTTCCTTTTGTTTCGATAGGCATTGCCCTGCCGGCTAGGTGTAGCAGTCATCGCTGTCGTTGCAATTGACTCGGTCTCAGTGGCGGCGTCGTTCAACTCTTGATTGATGGCATGTGTAAGCTCCCGAGGATCTCGATTTGCAGGAATACCTATATATATCGAGTTGAACAAAAAGTCTCCGATCTCAGTTTCTTCTTCTATTAGCTCCATATCGGTGCTCGTGCGAGCGCGATCGTGACGCGATTGCTGCTCGATTGCTGTGGACTCGATATTGTGCACAACCTTTGAAATGACTTCACGAGTACGGCTCCAATCATAGCCGTCAAAGAGGTTCCATATGACATGGACGTCACGTACACGGACGGATAGAGGGCTACGTTGAATCTTCTCGTCGTTGGCTTCGTCGTATGCATTTTTTGCCGAGTTCCAGCGGTGAGCGGTACCTTGTATCACAGATCCTGAACCAAAATAGTTCTCATGTATGACCAGATCATCGTCGTCATCCATCATATCTGGTTGGCTACTGAAATTTGTGAGTAGAACACCGTCGGTTGTATCTTGTGTTCCCATCTCATCCGAGATCATGGAGCCTGTTGCCTCAAAAAGCTTGGCCTCGACCGAAGATTCATCATAAAAGCGCGAGTCGACAGCGAGGGGACTTGATTGACCGGAATTTCCAAGGCCAAAATCGCTATCAGTCTCGTCAAGTTCTAAACCAAAGTCTTTATCGAAATCATAGTCGCCTTCGGCCTTACCAAACGCATCGGCAGATATAGAAGCGAGTAGGTCCTCGACGGGTACAACTTTTGTTCTATATTTAATCTCTTTGCTGGGGGGTGTCGGAGGGGCAAGTGCATTAGCAAGAGCAATGAGAGTCTGGGTAGAGTCTGCACATGTCTCAAGGACAAGGAGATCATCTCGTAATTCAACGTCAATCCATTTATTTCCATTTTTTTGGTTGGAGCCGACTTGAACCGTGATCCTTGCCGAAGAGATATAGCAAATATCAACATATCCCCGTTGGCATAATTCTACTACTTGCGGAGAGGGTGCGTTTGAGCTACGTCGTCGATTAGACGATGCCGAGTCCTTAGATTCCAGTATCGAAACGTCATCGATAAGAAGAATAGATGCCTTATTCAGATGGCCTAGAGCTTTCGCATCATCCCCATTAGACAACGCGATTTCAAAGTGAGCATCGGTTAATACAATCGTCATCTTCGACTTCAGTCCGAGTGGATTTAAGCCTAGTAAACAATCTCTGAAGACGAAGTCTACTTTTGTCGGCTTTCCCTCTTTACCCTTGCTCTCGTTTGGAGCTGGCAAGCGGTTTTGTGGCTTTCCGGTGATAGCTGCATGTGCGTGTTCGCCTAGGTTTGCTACTGAAGCTGCCAGACTTGCCTCAAAATCTTGCGGAGTGGTATCTTCAGCAAGGCCGAGGATATCCATAATGGTTGGCACACGATACTCGATATTGATATTCCGCATTCTGATCTTGACAACAGGCTCCATCTCATCCCCAATCACCCTCATGGTCAAGATAGGTCCGTGTCCTACTTTATCGAAAGATGATGCGGTTGTGCCGACCAATTCCTCGGTGTGGTTCCGGATGATTGAAATAGAGCCTACCCCGAGAGCGATCAAAGACGGGATAGTAATATGGCCAATTTCCGCGTCCTTCAGAGAAGCTTGTATAGAGCCAAACTTCCTACCAATATCCACCGTCACATCTAGGTTACGGACAAGAGCTAGAGTGAGTATACCTGGCCGGTCATCTTCGGGTAAGTACTTAGCGACAGTGGAGAGTCGCGCAATCTCTTCACCTAGTGTAGGTAATACTTCGAGTTGCTGGATCTTGCTGACATTAACTTCAATGCCATCCACATTGACGCGTAACACAGCGCCTTTCCTCCTCTGTCGAAGTAGAGTGTCTACCATGATTTCGTCGTCGTTTTGGTCGAATCTATACTTGGACGGTATGATAAGCTCTAAGAGTCTTTCTAGGTCATTGTCTTTTGGTGTCATGAGATACTCGAGGCGAGTATTCGTAACCACGGCATTGATAGGAGGGTCGCCCATGGAACGTCTCATGTATGGTCCTGCAAGGTGTATCTTGGAGATACCAATACCGATTCCTTCTTCTCGACTAACCAGTTTTATAGCGGTTGTGTCTAGGGATACGCTACACTCCTTTCCGACGATATCTAAACGGAAACCGCCAAGTCTCATGTTCATTTTATTCTCGGAGCTTGCGGATATGTCATCTGGACGTATAGGCGCGTCAAATCTTACCCCACGAGCTTTCGGTGGCGGCTTTACAGGAATCCGAGGAGTAGGAGGAGAACTTGAAGTCATCGATGAACTCATATTCAAGAAACCACTCAAGCCTCCGAACCAACTAAACGTCTCATCTAGTCGCTGAAGGTCTATTTTGACATGAAGCGGCAGGGTAGTGACCTCGCATTTTGTCGTTGTGGGTGATTGACTAAGTTTAACGGATATATCGGCACCGGCGGGAGGAAATGCATCATTCACGGAGGCCCGCATTTGTATGCGTTGATCGAAGGAGATGATATCGTCGTTTCCATACCCGAGCTTGAACTTACCTACATCTACTGAGGTCTTAGTTGAGGTCGATGAGCCTGAAAGATCCACGCTCAAGTTCTCGATAGCCATAGTAAGAAGAGCATCAGCGCTGAATGAACCAGGGTCAGGGTTGAACAATCGACCAGGGGTATCTGTGACTCCGGCTAGATTCTCTAGGAAGTGTACAGTAATCTGTTCTGTGATAATTTTTATGTTAGGCGTGAGCGACGTCTCATTTTTGCCTTCAGCATTTCCCTTCTGCTTAGAAGGGGGGGCTGGAGGCTGCTCTTTCAAAGCCGCAAGTATCCGCGATACTACCTTAGACAACAAGAACCCAGTTGAAAGGTCAGAACGGATGTCTAGGGATGATATTATCACCTCTAACGTTTTATCTAAGGGTGCTTTAGGGGGCTGTACGCCAATGCTCGAGGCTATTGACGCTGTTGACTGATCACCTGCATAGATAGAGAAAGTTCCTGGGAGATTTGGAGAAATAGATCGGTCGAAGTGACGTCGGGTCGCCCCGGAAACAGGTTCCTCGCCAGCATATGTTACCTGTACATGTTGATGACTTGAAGGAATGTAAAGTGAGATGGCACTCAATGAAACAAGCTCTTTGATTAATCTTGGCCTTTTCGGTGTTGCGACCTCCTCCGCTGGAGCATCTTCCGCCTCTGGGTGGTACTGCGGGTCATCATATGACTGTTTTGCTTCCTCAAGGTTGTCGACTATAGAGTTAGGGTCTAGCTCAGATTCTATTAATGAGTCTTTTCTTGACGGGAAATTGCGACTGGTTGTGGGAGACTGTTGAGATGCGGGATTTGCAGGTTCTAGGGAATGTGAAGGTGGTGATCGGATCCTGCGCTTCAAGTTTGGCGAGTTTTCTGCGCTTGAGGAATCCGAATCCCAACCGCCAGGCATAGTTTGAACAGTCTGGCCCACTTGAGAAGATGAAGCCTGGGAGAAGGCACTCATATACATGCTCTCGGCTTCCTCATGGCTGAATAGATGGGATTGGGCTAGGTCTTCACTTAAAGAAGCTATCTTATCACTTTCACCAGAATAATGGGGCCGGGCTTCAGTGCTTCCTGACGACTCGATGGAATCCTGGCCCCATTTCCCTCGATGCTCTAGGGCTGGTTCAGACCGTACAATGCGTGCCGAAGAAGACCAATGGTCCGGTGGCGCATTAATAGATGGCCGAGCTGAGTGTATGGAAGAAACCGATTTTGGCTCGTCCTCTTGTAAGATTTGGGGCGCAAGAGCTCGCGGTGTTGATGGCGCAGATGCTGATTCTTCATCATGCCCGTCGTTTGATCCGCTCAAGTCATATGGTATATTGAAAGCGTCTTCGGAATCCATCAGCGGATGACGATGCCCACTTTGTTCGAGGTCCTCGGTGTTAGAGCGTAATTCTGATGTAGCCACCGGCTTCAAAATAGATTCCTCAGACACACTCTGCTGCTGAGTGACAGCCGGTGAATCAGTTGCGATAGAGGAGGGTATCGATGGCGATCGTGCCAGAATTGAGAAGACGTTCGCTTCGGAGATCAAGCTCGCTCGAATATTATTTAAACCCACGTATCGCTTTCCTTCCTTATAGGCAATTTCAGACTGCCCCTCCTTCGTAGTCTCACCTGCTGCTGTCGTGACCCCCTCTACGTTCACTTCATCGACCGCTAGCTGGAAAGTAACTAATTCGGAAACGGGTGTATTGGGTTCAGATGGAACTTCGACGTCTAGGTGGAAGGTGACGCCTTTAATGGAGACCTGTAGCCGATCAAGTATACCTTGTAGGAAATCTGCGAGGAACGTGGGGAGGGAAAGAGGTTGGCCAGTTCCGAGCGAGTAGTCATCATCACTTCCATCCTCAGTACTTAATATGGAAGCACCAAGATCCTGAGTTTCGGCTTGGAGCGCAGCTTGAAGTTCCGCCTTATCTTTCGATGGCTGCGTCTCCAAGAACGACTGTGCTAGGTCGATAGCATGCGGGACAGGATCACCTTCCTCAGATGATGCTGAGCCCTTTTTCCTATGCGCAGCACCTTTCCGCGCCTTTTTAAGGCTATCATCTTGAGAAGTAAGCCTTAGCTTTATCTCGACACCGTCGATTTCGACGGTAATAGGATTCGCATATATAGCAGAAGGTATGGTAATTCGAAGCAATAGGACCTTAGCTTTCTGGATCTCAAACGACGGTGGAAGCTGCAGTAACTGTTCTAATTTCTATATTTGAATATGTTAGCTCTATATACTAGAACTTTTAAGAATGCTACGATATGGAATATTGGGACATGCCTGAAGCTTAATCCCGACATTTTGCAATGTGAAGACGTTGTTCTTCCCCATGGCAAGGTCTAGGTTGTCCATATCCAAGGCATCGGTATCGAGGTAATCTAGCTTCGATAGCGTGTATCGGAGCAGCCGCTTGGGCATGTTAGAGCTCCAGAAGGAGTTGAAGAACGCCATGTTAATAGGGTTGACGATGTCGGAACTACGAAGATTGAGCTAATACTAGAAGATGAGGCCGATGAGGCCTTCACCGACGCGTAGATCGCGTGTGGGGGTGTTGAAATGGAGTATCACGATATCCCACGACTCGGGATGCGGGGTGGTAGTTCATCGTTAGCGGCACTGACGGCGTGGTCTAGTAACCATTAGATAGGGATATGTTTAGATGAGAGGATGAGGGCACTGTATCTATTAGGATGATGATGACTCTTGAGAGGCATGTCCTAACGACGATGCAGCTAGAAAGATATGCTGAGGGTGTGACTGTTAATCTGGTTTGGGTCTGGGATGTAGAGTGGAAGTTGATGGGGAAGGGGGATGGTGTAAGTACTGGCAGCACTGGCAGCACTGACATAAGGTGTACCTAATGTAGCTAATGTAGCAGCAGGCACCTATAAACGGTACTAGCAGTAGGTACTATATGTACTAATAGACCTTAGGTACTTTAAGTCACTCTCAAGGATGAGGTGCAGCGCGCAGCAGAGTGTGTCATTTGATCCGCTTTATTCAGTATGCCTATCAATTTCACTATCGATTACCACGATAACAGCACCATTGCGCTAAATCACGACGTATCAATGCCCCCCTGATATCCCCCAGCTGCAATGTGACTTACTAGAATGCTATCCACTGGATGTGGGGGTGCATTAGGCAGCTGACCACCCCGTCTTTAATATTCTAGTACATGTCCTAAATAAACTCGTCATTTGTACCGTGCTTGTATCGTCTGTTTCGCCTTGCTTTCACTACCTAAGTCTAAACTTCAAACTACATAAAGTAGGCATCAATGACTTACACAATCTATAAGATACCGAATTACTCATTATCCAACTATGATTCCGTAAAATATTTAACTAGTTATAAATATACCAATTTTGTGTATATTAATATAGGAACGAGCTACAACAAGAACAGTTATGTGTATATACCTACTTATACTAATTGCCTTTATCTTTGGTAGCTACTATTGAAGATAAGCTGAATAAAGCTGAGCCTTAAGGGTCCTCTTGGCAATTAAGTAGCTCAAGCCTCCCCCGTTCATATCTTAGTTGAGGAACCTACGGTTTCTGATTCTTTAACGAGCACACTCCCATCAATTTTGAATGCGTAATGGCCACGAGATTGTCCGAAATTTTAGTCTGAAACGGCGCAGTGATCACATAAACGTTAGTTAGGTATTCATTCGTTTCATTTCCGTCCAGAACCTTTAACTTTTGAGGATTCCCTCACAAATCCCACAATTTACACGCACTAGGCGGGCAGATTCATAATGTATAGTAATGGTCATCTCCTTTTCTGCCAGACTAAGTCGACAACCCCTGGTCATTATTCATAGGTGTTGTTGCGTGGGTCTTTACATGAATGGTGGGAGCTTGATGGGATAACCGCCATTCTTAACCCGAAAGACAGAAAGTAGGAAGCTATACATGAGGACCAAAATAACACCCCAGACAATAACCGTAAGTTGCTGAATCTTCGGGTCTCGAGTCCTTGGTGCTTTCACAGCTAAGGAGATTGTAGCAAAAGACAATACACCGTCTGGTAATGTTAGCAAGTCGATAGCAATGACAAGTCAATATACTCCGCAATACTTACATATGAATGCGACAATTTGTGTCTCGAGTCCAAATTGGCTTTGGAATCCAGCAGCGAAGTAGTTAATACCGCCACGTCCATCGCCGGCGACGTATGGTACTTTTCGAATCTGGTTGAACATGTGACCACTGGTGAACATAAGAATGCCGATCAAGCTCAGGCCTGCCCAGACGTTTCGATTCTGAATGACGGGCAATATATACGGCCAAGCTTTGAAAATAACGCCAATAACGCCTAGGCTACTGACGATTGTTACGATCCAACCAATGTAATTAATTGGCCGGCTCACGGACGGGTGAGGACGATCGGGGAGATGGCGGGCAAGCCATTCATGAACTTTCTCGGCAGTTTGAGGTCTGTAAACATCTTAGAACGAAATCGTCATATATCAGCAGAGTTACCTACCCAGTGAAATCATAGCGAATAGCTTCGACAGTAGGGACAGCATGTGGACCAGTCGTGGGCTGGAAAAAGAGAAGCACGGGTGCTGATTGAAGGCCAAGCTATATTTGTACAATGATTAGCCTCCGAAATTACATATGGTCGTTGCAAGGTCACATACGGATATAAAAGTATCCCTTCCGTTGGAGAAGTCAAGAGTACCGAAAATCAAACGAGATTCGCCATTTTTATCACCCTTGGTCCAACTCTTTGCTAGCACCTCCCACTCAGGTTGGAAGTCTGTGCATAGCTGACAACCAAAGCGCGCATCTAAAGCAGTCAAGAGTACGGCAACCGAATAGTCCCGCGGAACCGATGTAAGCTTTTTGTAGGACGAGTCAGCGAGCTTCAATGGGGAAGAAGCTTGAGCTTTAGCATGGAATTCACTGAATCGATCGGCTGAGGATGATTGCTTGGCAGCGAGGGACCCGAAAGGAAGGGTGACCGAGAGGAGGAGAGATAGCCAGCGCATGTTGACGATATTCTGAAGAGGGCCTCATAAAGGAGAGACTGTCTGTTTTTGAGGATGTTGTGCTCATGCACACTTCACGATGAGGAATAATGGCGATGTTATCAGATGCGCTAAGTCGCCAGCAGCTTTGGAGTTCAAAAAAAGGTGTCCTCAATTGGAGTTTAGAGCTAGATACGTACCTAAGGTACCTAATGTGCATACGCTCTGCTCTAACAAATGCGAATCGATAAGGACGAGTTAGGTAATCGAATGTAGGGGCCGCGTATACAAAAGCTGCATTACTGTTTTATTTAGGTTATACCTATGTACATATGCTATGTACAAACCTATGTACACGAGCTCCACAACTCGTTCGGGCCGATGTAGACCCATACACTAAGCTTATTTCAGCACTTTGTTGACTTCCGAAACTTTCAAGGTTGCCTACCAAACACCTTCGTTGCTCCTCTGCTCCTCTGCTCCTCCACTACGTAGTGCCGTCACCTCACCTCCTCTTTTGTATTCGAGATAAAACACCCCTCCCATCAGTGCTACATATATCCTCCAGGATATTAATGATTAGATCTTGCTAGGACATTGACTTAATCTATTCTTCAAACTTGATTTTCTTTCAAGACCAAAACGCGTCTACCTGAATGGGCAGGCTCACCAAAGCTACAATGGGCCGCGAGGCAAAAGTAAACATGGACGCTGACAAGGTATTCTAACACCCCAACTTCAAATATATCTCGGTCTTCAACCCTATTAATTATTTGACTTTTGTTCTGACTATTCCTGACTTTTATTGTTTCAATTAGGAGCAAGAACAACTTCATGACCTTGAATTAAAGCACCAAATAAACAATGGCAATGCCGAACTCTTGGTCAAAGACGAGGATGTCCGTCGGTTGAGAGTCCGAATACTAATGCTACGAGACGAAAACACAACATTACGTGATCAAATAGCTCATAACAACGATACAAACGCCAATCTCTCGGCCCAATGCAATGACCTAAGTGCTCAGATTGAAGCTAAAATGGACGTAATTCGCTCGCAGGAAAAGCAATTACGGAAACAAGAACGAGAATACTTGAGCTTGAAGGTAAAGAAATACGGATTCTAATAAGGGATTGGTCCAATACTAATTTTGCGCTGTAGGCCGAGCTTCAAGCAATGAATAATGCGACCCAAGATTCCGCCAATGTGCTCGCTGAGAAATTATCTCTAAGTCGCGAGTTAGCTGTTTTAAAACCCGAGATCGAACACCTCCGATCGCAAGTAAATCACCAGCAAGCAACGCTAGCTGAGAAGTTGACGCTGGAGCGGCAAGTTACTACTCTTGAGGTTGAACTTGCGAATGAAAAGAAGGCAACCAAGAGAGTAATGCAGAAACGTGAAAGCAACGACCGGGTTGAGGATGAACTCCGTCAAAAGCTACGCGAAACAGAGAAAAAATTGACTGCTGAGAAGGCGGAGCGCGAGCGACTTGAAGATCAACTTGAGCAAGAAAAACGGACACATAAAATGTCCTTGCAGGAACAAGACAGTACTCGAGAGCTGGAAACTGACCTTCGAAAGAAACTCCAGGAAGTCCAGAGACAACTAAGGCAGGAGAAAGACGATCGGGAAAGGCTGGAAGAGGAGCTGCAGACTACTAAGCATGCGGCGAAAAAGACACAGAAGAACAACTCAAGGAGTGATGTAGAGGATGAATTACGTTCCAAAGTTGAGGAACTTGAGGCGAATCTCGAGTCTCAACGGAAAGAGAGCGCCAGGATTCGCCGAGAGAGTCAGGAATTAGTGTCCGAAGCTAGTGCGCGAAGCGACCAGCTAGAAAAGAAAGTTGAAAAATTCAAGACGAAACTACGCGAGACTCAGGAACAGCTCAAGCAATGTCAAGCGGACCTACGAAAGGCACAACAATCACCCCCCACAATCTCAGACGACACCACCAAAGTTAACGGGCGATCACAAGCTTTCCGTAAGAGAAAAGCCCAAGACATGGCTGTGGATGATTTCACCCAAATTGAAATCCAAACACCAGGAGCCGATGATACCACAAAAGGACGGCGCGCGTTCAAGAAGCGAGGCATAGAGCCCACTCTTGTAGGCGAGAAATCCATGTTCTCCATTACCCCTTTCTTAAACCGTACTAAGAGTATCATCGAAGATACTCCTAAGACTGACGAAGGAACGCCAAATGCTTCAGTTGCCGTTACAACTGAACCTGACGCTGCCGAACCCACGACAGTAGCGTCTGAAGGTACAGCGGCAGAGGCGGCTCAGGAGGAAACGATCTGTCCAGCTCCTGCTGAAAGTGAGAAGCCAAAGCCAAGTTCTAAGTCTCGCGGTAGACCTAAAAAGGTTCTCGGTGAAGCCCCATCCGCGAAGAAAAATGCACAGCCTATTTCGAAGAAGTCTGTCAAGACCAAGAGCAGTCTTGAGAAAGTAGTTGAAGAATCTGATGAGAAGGCTCAAGAGAACCAGCGCGATATCGTGGAGCCTGCAGAGAAGACAACAACTGTTAAGTTCAATTTTAGCCTCCCGCAGGACGAGAGCACGACAGCCGACTTGAAGGGCGATCTACCGAAGAAGAAAAAGCGCAAGGTCCTAGGCTCAATCAAGACGCTATTTGATGAAGAGGATGGAGAGGCACCGCCGGCCAGGAAGCCGAGCAAAGTTCAGCTGGGTGGAAAGAGGGCACTAAGCAAAGCCGTTCTCGGTGTGCAAAAAAGTGCGTTTGCCGGTGCAACCACATTCTCACCTTTGAAGAGGGATCGTAGAGGTGTCGGTGCTAGTTTCCTGGCATGATATACGGACCCCAGGTTTAGGGTAACGGAATTTCAAATAGGCAACGGGAGGGAATCAAGTCTGCATTTGCCGGCGTTATAAATTGTTCGCATCATGGCTTGGCGTTTAGGAAAGGCTATAGGGATAGGTTTACGGTTGCATCATTAGGTCAATATTAGCATACTTGTTCTAAGAATAGGTCTTTGCATTTCTCTGAGAAACATTATATTGAGAGTAGTGACATGTATTTTCGTGAAACTAGATTACACATAGCAGTATAGATTGTAAGAACTAAGAAGCTGCTTAATTTACAAATCCGACACGATGGTTGACATATTTTTCAGAAGATATAAATATATATAACCCCGTATCTACGCGGCCTTTGGTTTCTTCCAAGTTCCCTTAACGCCGCTTTCGATCATGACGAGTCTATCCTCCCTCCAGTTCCAAACTGCAATGATGGCAGTACCCGGGCCAGCTACAACCGTAACAAATACAATGCCTAGTACTATCTTGATTAAGTCTATTGTAGTAGGTTTGCCGAGTATCCGCAGAACATCGTAAACAGCAAGCCAGCACCAGAACAGCGTGGAGCCGAACGAACCGAAGAAGTCGATCTGGAAGATGTAGTGCAGTCCCAAGCCCATGCTGTCTTTCCAGGTAGTTCTATTCGGCAGGAACACATAGCTGAGCGAAAGCCTCGGGTCGTCCGACGTGAGGCAGGCGTAAAGCATGCCAACGTGCACAACTGTTGTTACAAGCCCGACGATCAGGTACGCCCGCTTGAGGTGCTTGACATCACCATTCTTAGCGACTGAGGTTGGCGATGTAGGTACCAGAAAAGAGAAAACCGAGACTAGCACGCTGGCGAAAACAGGGGCGGGCTGCCAGAATGCCGTCAGGTACTGCGCCGTCCTGATGTCGCCCCACGGGTAACACATGGTGACCGACGGGATAAGGTATCCAATGATAAGAGCCGGGAGCAGCGACGCCGCATGGCCAGCGGATAACTCTCGGCCCTGGAAGTAGTATCCATCCTGCCGAGATGCCACCACGTATGCTAAGTAATACAGAGGCGCGATTACGGCGGCGCCAATGAGCTGGTATAGAAACGCAGTAAACCCGACACTAACCCCAATCTCCGTTAGTAAAGTCCGATACATCACTCACATCAACGGTAGTAAACAGCAAAGGGGAATATGCCATAGGTAACAACTCACAAACTAACAGCCTTCCAAGCATTCCGTCTGCGACTAGCCTCCACGCCCCAGACACACACGACGGCAAACCATTCCAGCAAGAAATACGTCTGCTGGGCATGCACACCGGCATCCCAGCCCGCGGTGCCCTCGAGGAAGGCAATGACGAGGAACTTGGCGACCTCGTCGACAGCGTTGATGCCCGTGTAGCTAGTCTCGACAGGGATGCCATTGTCGAAACGGCCCTCCTCCAGGACGACGTTGAAGTTTACCGGCACGCCACTTACGACGGTCTCCACACGCATCAGCCACGTGAATAGGACGAACAGGCCCGCGAAGGCGAGCACGAAGAGCCCGTTGAGCGGACGCTGGGATTGGGGGACGACGGGCTTGGAAGGCCCACGGGGAGGCTGGCTTATTCGCGCCATGGTAGGGGTATGCGGTTTATGTATGGTAGAGAAGCGAACGGTAGGTATAATAATAAAAAAGCTATAGGCGTGGGCTTGCAGTTATATAACCCCCTAGGCGACACAACCCTCGGAGTTACCTGGAGGTACTCAAGCAGCCAACCACATATAGTTGTGGACAACCCTGCTTTTTTCGGAATCCTTCTTATTGCCCAGTGTCTGTTTGTTTGGTAAAGTGGCTGGAGAATCCGGGATAGCGAGCTGAAAGCCGCGGGTTAATCTACGAATGTCCATACCTTAGGTACGTTGGGCACTCACTTAGCTCAGATATATATATATATGTAGTTTAAATCGGATGGCTTGGATTATATACGATTTTACTTAGGCGTCTAGATAGAATCTGTAAAGCTTCGTGCGTAATGAAGATTTGAAATATCTACTTTTACGATTATGAGGTAGGGAGGTAAGTGCAGGTAGCTTCAATGTTGTTCTGCTATTTCAGTACATGCAAAAAGAGGGTTGTATCTGTTAAGAGAATATATCTGTTAACAAAGTACTTGATATCGCACTAACCCGTTATCCGCGTTTTCGTTTTCGTATAATTGAATACCGTAGATGGCGAATTTTCCAATTTAGCAATTTAGCACCGTTAAATCCTGGCCCAGCATCCATCCTTCGAGGTTATCCCCGGAGTACGGAATCATTATCGTCGCCAACCAGACATGGGATAGCGCACTATCGCTATTCCCTGAAACTCATAGCGTTAATGCAGGCGTTGGCAAGAATAGCGACGCCTCGCAATGGAAGGCTCTTAGCAGCTCTAGCTATTCGATCTTCTGGAGGGTCGAGTCTTCTTGCGCAACCCGTGTCCAAGTGTATACGATGGTCCTCGTCAAGCTCAAGATGGTTAGAGCGGCAGGGGAGGGACTCTTGGCGACGTGAGGCCAGAGTTAAGGCATACATGAGCCGTGCTGCATTCAAACTGCTTGAGGTGAGTTGGTGGCTCAACCCTCAAGGTGTATTGATTAAAGCTCACATGAGTGTCCTCAGTTGAACAGAATGTATAAATTTTTTAAAGGAGGACAGACAGTAATTGACCTAGTAAGTATACCTAGTTTGATACCCTGTAGCTTAGGATACTAAACAAAATAGGGATATGCACCGGGCAGCTGGTCTCAGGTATGAAAGCAACGAAACTTTACACCACTCTTCGTTGCTTACCGAGTCTAGGTCGCTGTAGAATTCACAAGGCCAAGGGGGCGTGTGATTGGAATCGATATCATCCCGGCGCAGCCGCCTAAATACGTGTCTACCATACAAGGCGATTTCCTCTCTCCACGTGTTCAACAGCTTGTAAAGGACTACCTCGTCGAGTATGAACGACATCCGAGACCACGCAACCCTGATGATGAAGAGTTAGAGGATGAAGGTGTTTTTATGGATAGACCGAGCTATATCGATGTCGAACGTGCCGAATCATTGGAATCGGATCACGAACTATCCTCCGGGGATGGTAGGAGACTTGTTGATGTACGCATTGTTCCGCTTGCTCGGAGCGTACTCACTCCTGTATATTTGAATCCATAAGACTGACTCTGCAATCAATAGGTAGTTTTAAGCGACATGTCAGAACCCTGGGATCAAATCACCGGATTTTCGATCAACACGTTAACCCACGCGTACAGGATGATGAACACGAGTGGTATGCGCTTCCGAGACCACGCAGGTAGCATGGTGAGTTTATATTCTTCCCTACATTAGATGCCATGCGCCTTTCGTGAGCGAGTATTCACCGATATTCTTAGGACCTCTGCCACGCAGCTCTACAATTCGCAAGCGATACGCTCAAGGCCGGCGGTCATTTCGTCTGTAAATTCTACCAAGGTTCTGAAGACAAAGATCTTGAGATGAAGCTCAAGAAAATGTTCTACAAGGTCCATCGCGAAAAGCCGGAGGCGTCAAGAGATGTATATTCTCCAAGGCTAAGATACCCTTGCTCTTGATGCTAACAAGTCGCTTAGGAATCGTCTGAGATGTATTTTGTTGCCCTACGCAGGAAAGGCGATGTTACGCTCTCTAGCATCGAAGACGGCCAAAACTAGGATCGCTGTGTATAATACATGTATTATATGTGAATGAAGTCTAAGTTACTCACATACAGGAAATATTCCAAGGACCTTTGCGTAAACACTATTTTCTCGGCGTTTATCGTTCACGGTGTTGTTTTTGAGGCCCCTTGTAGTGCTGTCGTAAAGGGGGGCTTAAATATGGTATTTTAGCTAACTAAAGAGCAGTGATTCCAAGAAAACTGAGAGGTCCTAATCTAGGATGGCGAGTAACCTTTATCGATCCTTTTACTAGAATGTCATCCTCACATTATAACATCCATTATTCTTATTCCTCGAACCATGCTAGAGCTTACCCCTGTCTAGCAGCAAAACCCGGGGATATTTCCCATATCCTGTCCATAAGTTACATTTCCCGGGGGCAAGCAGAGCGAAGAGCTTGAATTGGTTTGTATCACATTCACGCCGAAGAAGGTCCCTTCTGATGTTAGTCAAGAAGTCAACTTCATAGTGGCTTCGAAACATACCGTTAATGCACTGGCAGACTGCCCTGTCAACGCAGCAATGCGGATCTTCGAACGGAAAGCACTCGATACCGGCCGCGAAGGCGGCTGTGATATTAGGGAATGGTGACTTTGGGAATTTGACAGGTGGTCTCGCAAGCGCAACGCCAAAAGCTGAAGCTGTAACGATACTCAAGAGGGTGAATAACCCCATTTTTGATTCCTTGTGGCTTTTTAATCGGACGAATTGTCGAAACGAGGGTTTTTTCTTGCTGAACTATGCGAGTAGCAGGGTCACTGGTCCAAGGAATTTGGATCTACATATAACTACCTAGGGAAATACTAGGTAGTATGTCCAGGCCTAGGAATATTTCTATGAGAAGCGAAAGTCTGTTAATGCCATACGTCACACAGCTGCGTCCTCTCGGTCTTTCCAGGACGAGATTGCGAAACCATAGGAAGCGGCTGTAACTAGGGAAGCTGCTTTATACGCGTACCTAGATCTCATCCCACCCTCGCTTACCAACATTGAGAGTATTCACGAGAAGAGAGAAGGGTGTAATTGCTCTTGAAGTCTACTATGTATTGAGAGCGGAAGTCATACCCAGGGCTTCGACGTCTTACCTGCAAACATCTACTCTCATACTATCTCCAGAAGACGTCTTCTATCAATGACACTCTACTTCATACTACTCTGTACAATCACCCCAACCTCAATTCTTTCGTTTTAAGCGCTTTCTTTCGTTGCCACACTCTTTGGTTTAATTTCTTGCTCTCGCTGGCCTTTTTGTTGGTTATACCCCCCTCAAACCATTGGAAATGTCTCTCGAAAAGCACGCCTGGGGTTTTGATCCCGAATCCCAGGCGGCGTCCCCTGATGACCTACACGAGATCTGTCTGGATGACGACAACAAAGAAGCTCAGACCCCTCTGCCGGCGGGAAGTCGGCCTGAATGTCTCAAGAATGCCGTCCACGAATGCGTGTTTGTTGCCCTGGTCGCCTTTGCTGCAGCTACACCCGTCTTCCTTCAGCGTTCTGTCGTCGTTGTAGCAGGTCCTATATCCGGGGCCCTGCAAATGACACCTGCGCAGATCGCGTGGGCTACGGCAAGTTCGGGGTATTTCGATTCCTAACTCGTATTTATTAAGGCATTTGACTTACTGGCTCGCAGTTTGACAACGGGCGCGTTCTTGCTTCCATTCGGCTACATCGCCGATACTTGCCCTATTCTACCCCGGAAGACCCTGCTCATACTCAGCTTGGTGGTATTCTGTCTGCTTGTCTCATGCACATCCTTCTCGCGAACCGGGGTTGTGCTTGATATCATATCTGGCTTGACTGGAATCGCTTGTGCGGCGAACGTTCCTATTGCCGTTGGTATATTAAGCCTTGTCTACCCAACGCCATCACGCCGCAAGAATGTAGTATTTTCTTCGTTCTTGATGGGCACACCTGCTGCGACGATCATCGGCGGTCTCGGCTCCGGCGCCTTGGCTCTTGAAATCAGTTGGAAAGCCCCGTTCATAGCCTTGGCTGCTCTGTATGCGGCAGTCTCGGGTCTTGCTTGCGTATTTGTCCCGAACGTCTCAGAACCCGAACCCGAAAAGGAAACCGAGGTTCGTATCATTGCCGAGCCGGAAGCTTTTCCCATCTTGTCGATCGAGGCACCCAAAGAGAAATCCAAACTCTTGCAATTTGACTGGCTAGGGTTGTTTCTACTTGTCACGGGTCTTCTGCTTTTCACTATCGCGTTGTCCATTGGCCCGCAAGGCCCAGAGCCATGGAAGACGCCGACAGTTATCCTGCTTCTAACTTTGGGTGTACTGTCTCTTGGATGTTTCCTCCTCTGGGAAAATATTACGAAAACACCTATGATACCCCCGTCTATTTGGGAAAACTTGACGGTAACTTTGGTAAAGTCTACCTGAAACTACCTAAGGTAACTATTAGACATTACTAATGTGGCGTGAAGGTGATCATCTGCACTTTGGCGGCCGCTATGTCTTTCTACTCTCAGCTGTTTTGGGTTTCTTTATTCATGCAAGATCTCGGGGGCCTGAAGCCATTCGAGGTTGCCGTACGGTTGGTACCTCAGGCTCTTGTGGGCTTGGTACTCAGTCCTCTCGTTGGTCTGATTATGCATAGAGTCCCTGGGACCGTGTTATTGGCAGTAGCCGCTACTTCCCTTGTTATTAGCAATGTGCTTCTCATATTTTTACGACAGGGAAGCAATTACTTGACCTGGATATTCCCGTCAGTCGTGTTAAGCACTGTTGGAATGGATTGGATCATGAATGTTGGGTCGGTGAGTACCTCCGTTATGCAGTCCCAAAACTCGTAGGGATAATATCTAACAGCAATTGAAGCTTTATATCTTATCGTCTCTTCCACTAAAACACCACTCAGTTGGTGCTTCTCTACTCCAAACGACAAGCCGCCTCGGAGTTCCTCTTGGCATGGGAGTTACTACTGCAATATGGTCGTCGTATGACAGAGAATGGCAGGATACCTACCCGGAACTGGCATATACCAATACTTTCATGGCCACCACGGCGTTTGCGGGGATTTCTCTCGTTCTAGTACCTTTCATCCGTATCGGAAGGCAAGGTCATTCTGAACACGAACCATTAGAGAATAATAATAGTAATGATGAGCCGAAACCGAGCATTTCAGTTCCTCCCCAACCGCCCACCCCACCTCGAAACCCCCGAAATGAGAGCGGAAATCGTCCAAGCAAACGGTGGTCCCCCGTTGATACATTAGCTGCATCGGTCACCAGCGAAAGACAACACACAGCAGCTCCATCAGTATCATCGCAGTCATCGCGTAAAAGCGAGGACACCTCGAACACCAACAAGACGACCAGGACAACCATTCGACACGGGTGTAGCCCATCCGAAAGGGTTGTCTGGGTTGTCTGTGAGGAATGTGGCACAACCAAGCGTCACAATCAACCACGTACCACCGTGGGCGACCCGGCTCGTTACTTCAACGATCCTGCATTTGGCAGCACGACCAAGGACATCAATCAAACGAATCCCTACGGAACCAACAGTAGTAATAGTGGCCAGAACCATCATCATCACCATCCTCCCCAGCTTCAGCTTCCGAGGCCGTATGGCGGACGTCGTCGTCAACCACTTATGAACCGCCAGATCTTAACACATCAGATGCTGACTCAGGGCTTCCAGCCTTGATAGCGTTGGGGTGGGAAATAAAATTAACTGTATAGGGGCGGTTTTTGAATTTACTCCTGGAAATGGCTCAAGTGTTTACTGGAATAGAAGGGGGCATTTTACTTTTCCAATTAATGAGCCGGGGGTGCTTGAGGATGGCATTCATAATGGCGTTTTGGTTGGGTTTAAGGACCTCCTCTTTGGACCTTTCTTGGGAGACATTGTTATTATGCTCGAGGACTTATCCTTCACCTAGGTGAAGCGACTAACGCGGTATGAAAAAGGATATAAACCCCGTTCTTAAACCCCTTGTGTGTAAAATCAGAACACATATATATGTAGCCTAGTGCCTCGCCATACTACCATAATAATTAATGCATTCTGAGGCCAGTGAGACGACACGCTTCAATTATCTTCAAAATTAAATTCACTAATTTAAATTTACCCTAACGCCGCGGCTTATGCTACAGCACTATCCCATGTCTTTTCCATAGTAATATCACATGCGTGCCTGGGTAGCTGATTAGGTATATATACAATTGTAGAATGCCCATGTTCAATGATACGGAATCAGAATTTAGATCCCCCGAACAAATCCATAAAATGCCACTCGTTGGCTTATAATTTGGCATTGGGCATCTGGCGCATAGCTTGGCGAACACCCAGGTCGGCAAGGACCTCCTCGGCGCCGCCTAGAATAGCGTCGAACTTGTAGGTGCGATGGAACATCTCGACGTTGCGACCCATGCCGGATTGAGTCAGACCGCGGCCACCGAAGATCTGGACGGACTCGTCGGCGATCTCGTGCGAGGCGCGGGTGATGCTCATCTTTAGCAGGCCGATGGGGCCGCCGAGGTGCTGCGCTTGCTGCTTGTATGGCATGTTGCACATTTGGTAGGTAATGGTTTCGAGCCAGGCCTCTGGAACGGGGTTAGTGAGGTGAGATGTGAGAGGGGAAGAGAGCAGGGTACGTACGGTTCGACTCGATGAGCGCAATCATCTTGGCGAGCTTTTGTCGGATCACGGGTTGCTCGATCAGCCGCTTGCCGAAGACGATGCGCTGGTGAGACCACTTGAGACATTCCTCTACGATGGTCCTGCACGTTCGGATTCCGGCACCTAAGGGGTCTTGTTAGTATAGTTTGAGACGAGATAAGAATTCAGGGGCGAACTCACAGGCCATCGTCCACCGCTCGTGGTTGAAGTTGCTGAGGATAACGTAGATACCCTTGTTCTCCTCGCCGAGGAGGTTCTCAGCAGGAACCTTGACGTTGTCGAAGGTGATATAGGCGGTACCAGCAGAAGGCGAGTACGAAGTCTTGATAGGCTTGGTCTCGACGCCCTCGCCGCGCTCGATCAGCAGCACGCTCAGGCCCTTGTCGGTCTTAACGCCGACGACGAAGTAGTCGCAGAAAACACCGTTTGTGATCCACTTCTTGGTGCCGTTGACGATGTAGTGCTTGCCGTCGGGGGTCTTGGTAGCGGTAGTGCGCAGGCCAGCGACGTCGGAGCCGGCGAAAGCTTCGGTGATGGCGAGACACATGTACTTCTTACCGCTGAGCACCTCGTCCATAATGGCCTTGCGCCGCTTCGCGTCTTGCATGAAGTTCATGATGCAGGGGAGTCCGATGACCATGCCAGCTAGCTGTCCGTCTTGGAATCCGCGCGCGTTGGATCGGACGCCTTCTTGCGACATGATTAGGTCGTGGAAGTAGTCGAATTCTTCGCCCTTGACTGCTCCGTCCATCAGGTTTACGCCGTGCAGATGCTTTCCCGGTCCCAGCCGCATGTGCAGGATGCCCTTCTCCGCCATGCGGTTGACTAGCTCCTGGCTAATGTACTTGCCGTCGGCCTCGCGGGCCTGGGCCTCGGGGGTGATGTAAGTGTCACTGAAGATACGCATGGCCTTGCGTAGGCGGTGGTGGCTCTCGTTGTAGTACGGGCTCTTGAATTGGGGCGTAAGCCATAAGGGCTCGGCGTAGGGGACGGTGCTAATGTCGCCGGGCTTGGGGGTAACGACCTGAGGCTTCTGGCCCTCGATGGTGCCAATGCATAGGTCCTCGTACTTGGTGAGGACCTCATGACGGTGTAGATTATAAAAGGCGACGGTGGCGTCTTGGCCAGCAACCTGTCGGAGGACGGACTCGCCGCCGGGGTGGGCGTCGACGAAGTCGGTTACGTCGTAGACTTTGCTGTCGATCACGAACCACACCGAGTCTTCGGTGTTATGCTTGGCCACCTCTTCGAGGGTGAATGTCTTGGACATGGTAGCGGTGGATATAGAAAGAAACTTCCACTTGAAAAGGAATGAAGCTTAATTGACGATATTTCTCTTATGAGACACGATTTTCTAGCTCTAATGACAATATATACAATCTCAGCAAGAATGAATTAGCATTTTGAAAAGAAAAAGAAAAGCTCTTCGTCCCTTGTTTTGACGTCAGCTTGGGGGACGGCGTGGTGGATCCGGGGAAAGCAATGCCTCGGCTCGGATTGAGGTGAAGAACATGGGGTGCATAAGCGCATCCGTCGTAATCCAGATTTAATCACTTCTGATTGGTCACTTCGACCATGCCCCTACCGTTTGCAACTGCTGGACCGCGGGTAGCCTCTGATAAGGCTCTGGCGTTGCATGTGCCTGGAGCGATAACGAAGTTTATTGCGGGGGACTTCGGTTCGTGGCGTACGAATAGTACCGATGCGATTAGTAACCATAGATAGAGTATTCCCAATGCAACTACCTATAAGAGTGGACTTTTCAAAGTGTAATATCTTTCTCAAAGGTTGTCAATTAGAGGTAGAAGATTCTCAACTCTATAAGACAGACCCCTCTCTCCACTTAGACCAATCAAATACTCTATAGTTAATTGAATTTTAAACCAACCATGTCTAGTTCGCACTTTAGGAGATAGCAGAAGCCGAACCTATACTACCGGCTCGTTCTAAATAGGCAAGGTTTCGCTGTGTTGTCGACTATAAACGGCCTTTAAGTCCGGTGTGTTGATTCAGTTGATACGAATATAGTCGTGCTCGGCTTTAGATCAACATACAGTAGTTAAAATCCGCCGCAGATAAGTGACGGAACCACTCAATGAGACCAAATAGTTTTCCCGCTAACTCCAGCAATCCAAATTCTCTAAGGAGAGGCACGCAGCTTTTACAGCAAGGGGGCGGAGATTACAATACGCGAGACGCGGCGCATGTTCAATAGGCAATATACTTCATCAGATTGAAGAGGCGGAATAAGAGTCGAGATGTATATATACTTGATGTAGAAAGAGAAAGAATATAATATTGCATTTACAACTATATTGATTACATTGAAAGCATAGTACCTTAAGACACCAGACAATGGCAGCCCTAAAATTTCCCGAGCTTTCCGTATATCGCTACTCAAGCAATGATCCAAGCAGGCGTTTTACGGTCACGAATCCCGCCACAGGCAAGGTACTCACCACAGTCCAAGGCGGAGACCCCACCACCATCGACGCAACCGTGCGCGCCTCGCAGGTAGCTTTCGAAAAGCGCTGGCGGCCTTTAACTCACGCCCAGCGGTCGGCATATCTCCTCCGCTGTGCCGACGAGCTCGAGAAGCATCTAGACGAACTCTCCACCCTGATATGCATGGAGAACGGGAAGCCCTTCTTAGATGCCAAGCTATTCGACTGCGGCGTCCTCGTGCGAGCATTCCGATTCTTCGGGAGCCTGGCCGACAAGTTGCCTTCCGCGTTCTACGATAGGGGCCCCCTATATACAACTGTGATCCATGAGCCATACGGCGTGTGTGTTGGCATTCTGCCCTTCAATTGGCCACCTATCTTCGCGGGCAGCAAGCCGGCTCCTGCGCTTGCGGCGGGCAACACGTTTATTCTAAAGCCAGGCGAGCAGGCGCCGCTGACGGTGCTTCGAATCGTTGAGATCCTAGAGCCTATCTTGCCGAAAGACGTACTCCTGGCCGTACCAGGGTTCGGGCCCGAGATCCCGCAGGCCTTAGTGGCGCACCCACTCGTTAGAAGGGTTACCTTCACAGGATCGACAGCCGCTGGAGCAGCGGTAGCACGAACTGCTGCTGATTCCATCACGCCAGTAGCGCTTGAGCTAGGGGGTAAGAACGCGATGACAGTTTTCGAAGACGCAGATTTCGATGCTGCGGTACGCACGGCGCTCGAAGGAGCCTTCTTTAATAAGGGCGAGGCATGCACTGCAAGCTCGCGCATCCTCGTGCAGCGTGGCATCTACGACAAGTTTGTCGAGAAGTTGGCCGTCGGTGTGAAGAAGATCAGGATGGGCAATGGTCTCGATCCCACAACGCACGTTGGGCCGCAGATATCTAAGGTCGCACAGCAGCGCCTGCTGGATTATATCGCCCTCGGAGTGAAAGAGGGTGCTAGAATCGTTGCGCAGGCTGAGCTGCCTTCTGATCCCGAGTGTAAAGACGGCTTCTTCATCCCTGCGACTCTCTTTGCAGATGTAACTGAGGATATGCGGATCGCTAACGACGAGATGTTCGGTGCCATTGGTAAGTTCATACTCAACCAGGTGCTCGGTACGAGTTGCCTAGTTGGCTAATTAACATGTGTCAAATAGTGACCGTTACACCATTCGACACTTTCGACGATGCGGTTCGCATCACAAACTCGGTAGACTACGGCCTAACTGCTATCGTCTTTACCAAGGATCAGGTGAAGGCGAATCGCTACGTCCGCGCGGTCGAAACCGGAATGGTAAGTTGCGGATAGCGCGATATATTCTTAAAATACACAGCGGTGAGGAGACTAACCACTTCATAGGTCTGGGTAAACAACTATCATAGGAACGTGGTGGGCACACCGTTTGGTGGTGTAAAGCATTCCGGCTACGGCAGAGAGCATTGCATAGAGACGTTGTACGAATTCACTCAACCCAAGGCCGTACATTCGCCTTCTGGTATGGTTGATATTCCGGAGTGGCGTGGTGTGGTTGACATTTTTGGACACAGTGGAAGTGAAGTTGTTTAATATTGTTTATAAATTGGAAGATTGGAAGGTTGGAAGATTGTTAATAAGGTGAAGTAGCAGTAGCTGCCCATGTTATCATTGGTAGAGTATAACCTAGAGTACTTCGTACTGGGCTGGTGTAACGGATAAAGCTGACCTATGATAATAATAAAAGTTCCGATTGGCTCTTACAAATACTCCGATAAGTCCGGCCTCGCTTTTGTCAATTATGTAGGATAAATGCTTATCAATTAACTACCTAGGTTAGGTAGGTAGGTACCTAACCTAAACTTACATGTGTTTGCAATTGATCTTACTTAACCTACATCCTTCACTTGTATCTGCAAACTCACACTCTCCATACTAGATTCGCAGAACATCACGAGCTTTAAGCAGTTTTTGTTCGTACCATACTAACTACCCGGTAGCTGGATGATAACCACCAAGGCGTTTCTTCCAATCCTGTCGCGGTATGTCGATTTTCATATCTCTTTCCAACCGGAGAATAGCATCCTAGGGCTGTAACGTCCTTCATCCCCATCCCCATCTCCACCCTACAAACTTCCATTACCCATCTTTTCGCTCCCTTTTTCCGACAGTCCCGACAGCGGCAGAGAAACAGTTAAATTGGAACCTGGATGGTCCTTTGATGGAATCATCTAGCCAATCACATACACCAGTCTATCAGCGTGGTATTCTTAGCATTCTGCTACGTTAGGAACGTCTACCAATCAATGATGTCTAGGCTGGTACCATTAGACCGCAATACATTGTCCTACTTTACCATGTATAAGTGTATAAGTAATAGGTAGGTAGATATGTATTACGGTCTCAATGGATGCGGCGCTAAGCTACCATGTATTGCGTCTACTACATAACTCAAACTGAGTGGTAGAAGCTTAGATAATTGTGGTATAACCTTTGCATTCGTTCCCCCCCCTATAGACTTTATCCTATCGTGCCAAGCTAGTCTAGGTTTATTTAGTTCTATCGCTGTACCACCCGTCAGCCGTATAATTTCATACAAAGATATCAAAGGCTAGGTTAGGCAATTGCCGAGTCATGCGAGGCACCTCCCTACATACCTCCCTACCTACTTACTGCCTTAGCTATCTTAGCTATTCTCACCCAGTGGTAGCTTTAGCTTTGCTTAGTTGGTGCCTTCTTTTTTGACCATCCTTCATCCACATGCAGCTATCATCATATACGTACCTGTCTTATATAACTTTATCCACAACTCCACTACTTTCATGTTTTTGACCCATTCTTCTATCTCAACAACTGCAGTGCCCGCTCACATCTTTCAGCCCCTTTTTTATCCTTCCATGGTAGATTTTACTCAAACACTTTACCTATATTAACTTACCCTACTCCTTTTACTTTGATATTATATATTGATCCTCAAGCGAACAAATAAGCCAAGACATAATCAAGTATGGATGCTTACTCGATCTCTTTCACTAGCGTTTCCCAACGAAGCTTCTCACGAGTCTGGAGAGACCTCAAGTCCTGCCGCCAGTACAGCATCGTAGAGATGACCGAAGACTTCTCGGAGACACCAAGCTTAGGGCAGAGGATAGGAGAGGTACAATCCGACCCTAGTGAAGCTCTTGGGTTTATCATGTGAGCGAGGCACCCATCGGTGATAATTATGTATCAAATTGGCTAGATGCGGCCCAGTCTCCTCATAGTGCTAGTACTCAGATGAGTGTTCCCTAATCGCCTGACACTAGACTCACACGTTTAATAGCGTCGAGCGCGGAGTTCCGGCCGCAAGCCTCATGTCGCGGTCATTGGTGCGGGTTTGGCTGGGCTACGTTGCACGGATATCCTCCTTCAGCATGGCTTCGAGGTAACTTTGATCGAAGGCCGAAATCGACTAGGGGGTCGTGTACACCAGTCAACCTTGCCATCGGGACACAAAGTGGATTCTGGACCCAATTGGATCCATGGTAGTAACGAAAATCCCATCTTAGACCTTGCCAAAGAAACCAAGACTGTGGTTGGAAAGTGGGAAGAGAAAAGCTCCGTCTTTGATGATGATGGCAAACAGGTCCCTCTGTCCGATGCCATGGTCTACTCGACGATTATGTGGGACGTTGTGGGAGATGCGTTTGCCTATAGCAATAAGAATTCTGCCACGATAAGTCCTGACGAAAGTCTCTGGGATTTCTTCGAGAGGGAGGTTCCCAAAAGGATACCAGACAGCGATGCAAACTTCGAGAAGAAGAGAAATATTGTGTACCAACTTGCGGGCCAGTGGGGAGCATTCGTGGGAAGCCACATTTTCTCGCAAAGCTTGAAGTTCTTCTGGTTGGAAGAGTGTATAGATGGCGGTGAGCTGACAAAAGAAATCCGACTTTACTACAGCCCTTCGCAAGTACTGACAGGTTGCAGAGAATCTGTTCGTCGCAGGTACCTATGAGAAGATTCTCCAGCTTGTCGCAAAGCCAGCTGTTGAAGGAGCAAAGATCAAATACGAGACCATCGTCAATAAAATACAGACTACCAACGACGACGGTGGGATGTTAAAAGTCCACACCGAGAGCGGTGAAAATCTGGAATTTGATGAAGTTGTTCTTACTGCACCGCTCGGCTGGTTAAAACAGCATTCTGATGCCTTTGAGCCAGCTCTTCCCTCAAGATTGGCCAAAGCTATCAAAAGTATAGGATATGGCTGTCTTGAGAAGGTAATTCTTCATTGTATACCTACACGATGTGTTTATCTGATTTTGACTTTTGTGCAGACCTATATCAGCTTCCCGAAAGCCTTCTGGGTTTCTGCCCAGCCCAAGGATAGTAAAGTCCAGGGATTCTGCCAAATGCTTGCCCCAAGCTATGCGACCGAGTCGAATCCGCACAAGTGGAATCAAGAATTCGTCGAATTGGCTTCTCTGGATCCCTCTGCGGCCCACCCGACCCTTCTTTATTATTTCTACGGTGATCAGTCAAAATTCATCACTAGCGAGCTGGCAAAACTTCACTCGAAGGAGAAGCAGGACGCATTCCTAATTGGTTGGTTTAAGCCGTATTATTCACGTCTCCCGTATTATGACGAAAACTCTCCGGACTGTCAGCCGATAGGCTGCTACGCAACCCAGTGGCTCAACGATGACCTTGCAGGCAACGGCAGTTACAGCAATTTTCAAGTAGGTCTCGAGGAAGGTGATGTGGATATCAAAACCATGAGAGAGGGCATTCCAAGCCGAGGTCTCTGGCTGGCCGGTGAACACACGGCACCTTTCGTAGCCCTGGGAACAGCCACTGGTGCATATTGGAGTGGCGAATCAGTTGGGAAGAGGATCGCCCAGGCTTACTCCAGAGGAGAAGGCGGTGTTATGGTTTTAAACTAATCCAACAGGAAACTTCATGCCACAGGAAAAGGCGGGGAACAGTAGAGCGGTATTGATTATGAGGGTTAGCGTTGAGAGGCATAGAAACCACCACTGGATTTGACTGGGTGGATTTGGCCTTTGTGGGTAGCATATATTAGATGCGTAGCCTAGGCAAGTAGAAACGTATTGATAGATGACCTAACAAATAGTGTTACCGGCAACATTGCACCACTTAGAAAATCTTGATGATATGTAGTAGTAAGGATACTAAATGAACATCATACATAAAGTAAAGGTCAGTAAAGATAGAATTGAACTATTAACGCCTGTCTTCTATCCTCTTGCGAGGGCGCTGAGCGCCTCTTATATAGTAGATCCACCCCCTGGATCTACCCCTAACCCACTTATATTCCGACAACCCTGCTTTATAATGGTACGGTTCCCCTCCTGGAGATATAACAGGTAGGTATGTAGGACTCGTAATCCAACTCTTGATTAGTATTACGACCTTAACTTACAAGTATGTGTTTACGAGTGTATGAAAAGTTCGGCTAACCTATTGTTGGTTACTTAAGCCTAGTTACTGTTTTCAGGAGCTCTGTTAGTATTCGTATCATATACCTCCCCTGAGTAGTTTTTGGTTGATAAACTGAGGAAACTGAGGAAATTGTAACCCGAGGTATCGTCCACTTTGTCGGCCACATGTTGTTGGGCGATACTATTTCGCCTCAAAATTTAGGCCACGTTATCCTCTAGCCCCCTTATAACTTGGTCATATAACTCGGCCAATCACGGCCTCTTCTTATATTGTCTTACCTGTGCATATTTCCCCTTGCTCCAGCATACAAGAGCCTTCAAATTGCAATGTATCTGGTATATACCGATCGCCTCTTTCGGCTCGGCTAGATCCCTTGATGTGCCAATAGAGACCACGAAATAGTGCGAGAGCGAACTTGGGGTATATAACCTATTTAAACTGTTCATGAAAATACTATAGGCTTCAGTTTCCGTTTGTAATAAGCTGGCGGCTCAATTTCTGGGAAATATAGCTATTTCGTGCTTCTATAACTCCGGCTCGAAGTTCAATTCTAGAACTTATTGGCTTTGTCTCATGACCACCGCCCCGGTATAAGAAACCGAAGGGAATTGGATAAGTAGAATAAATCGATGGCATCGTTGTTGAGGAGTATATTCCAAAGACCTCCATGAGTTCATAGTTCCGGTTGTTATTTAGGATTGCGGGGACTATGTTGGGATATTTGGATGCTGGTCAAACTATTTTGAGGGCGTTTGCTGCGAGAATAACACTTCACGTAGGCATAAACAAATGGGCTCAAACCGCCTTGGATCGTCTCATATCTTAGGTCGTACCCGTGAGGCTACTTAGGCATGGGAAGACGACTAGCCGGCTGACGGGTTTACATAGAAAACTATACTCGTGGGCTAGTCGCGAGATCGTCGTCCATCTTCAACGTATACGGAGTTTTAGATATGACAAAGATCTCGCGCGCGGTTGGGTGAACCGCGAGGACCGACACCCAGGGTTCTCCCATCGGGCAGATCCTACCAGGTGGCAAGCTTAATGGGTTGATTATGATATGTGTTCGACAACAGGTTTAGTCACATTTTCTGGTTACGGAATCCCATCGGAATCACGTTCCGGGACAGCTCACCAGATCAGAAATGCCCTTTCACGCGGCAACACGCCGCCACTTTCGCATTTTCTAATTGCGTCGACGCAGCCAAGGCCCTCGTCAATTGGATGCCGAGATGTGACGTCTGATCACGGAGTTGGAGCAGATTTGGGATGTTTAGCCGGGGCCTCTGATTCGCTGGATGGAAACCCGTTACCTCCTTTGCGGCTAAATGGGGAGAGGGCCCTATTCTGTTTCGCAGGGCAGACCTATCATTGCGTGTGTTTCACCTAAGAAGGGACTTTAGCCAAACAGGAGAGGCTTCTGCCTCTGTCGCTAGTAGGACGGTACCTTGCTTCTCTTGGCTTAACTTCCTAGACATTGCCCGTTGCATATTATCTCCCATGGGGAAACAATCTATCGTGCTGCAGATCGCTCCATATGGAGAAATCTTGGCACTCTCCGTTTATACACGTCGCCGCGAACGAAGTTAGGTTCACTGTGACTTCGTGCATTACCTATCCCGGTGAGCTCTCTTGTGATGCTTGTAGTTTACCATTTTCGAGCAGTAAATGGCTCCACACATCGGCCCCCACGGATCTCAAGGTTGCCATGTAAAATTGAATGAGCTGGAAAACAGTTGAGTAGCCAGCTGGGAACTAACCAAGGCTGCATGAACAAGAATCTATACTATAGATTGAGGCTTCCAAGTCCCTTTCTCCAACCTCAATAGGCCCGAACGGATGGTTATACAGATGATGAATTAAGATCACCGTAGGGGAAAAAATACCAGAGAGTCATCCAGTCTGGCCATGTGGTATTTACGGTGGCCAACAAGACCCCGCAATTTTTCCCCGCGACGAAGGAGCTTACCGATAGAGTCTATATTCGGAGTAGACATACCGAGATCTTTCGCGTTTGACGGGCCTAGTTCCTGATTACCACTCCATGCACATTGAGTAGAGATTCGTATGGATCTAAGGGCCTGGGGTGGCCATCTCCGCCACAATGGCTAGTATAAGAAGCTCAAGATTCCCGTCCCGAATATGTTCTTGATTCCCTTCTTACCGCACTCGCTCATTACAACCCAACAGGCTATATCCGGGTCGAATCGAATATGAAGGTCACCACTGCCAGTGTTGCGGCTTTGGCCGCCGGCGCTATTGCCGCGCCCTCAAACACCACCCCTCGCTCAGCTAGCAAGGCTGCTGCTGCTTGCTCCTCGGCTGTCACCCTCGACGCGAGCACCAACGTGTTCAAGAAGTACAAGCTGCACGCTAACACCTTCTACCGCGAGGAGGTCAAGAAGGCTGTTGGGCAGATGACCGATGCGTCCTTGAAGTCTGCGGCCGAAAAGGTTGCCGACGTCGGTAGCTTCTTGTGGCTGTAAGTCTGAGAAAACGCTAGTAAGAGTGACATTAGCAGCTAACAAGGAATATAGTGACAACATCGCCAACATCGCCAAGTTCGACCCTGCCGTCGCGGACCTTCCTTGCGAGGATATCCTTGGTCTTGTCATCTACGACTTGCCCGGCCGTGACTGTGCCGCCAAGGCTTCTAACGGTGAGCTCAAGTACAACGAGCTCGACCGATACAAGACCGAATACATCGACCGTATGTTGATGCTAGCACCCATTTGGAACGAGGACCCCAAGCTAACCTTACCGTAGCCATCGTCGCCAAGATCAAGGCCAACCCCAACTCGGCTTTCGCTCTTCTGATTGAGCCCGACTCTCTCCCCAACTTGGTCACCAACAGCGACCTCAGCACTTGCAAGGAGAGCAAGACCTCGTACGAGGAGGGTGTCGCTTACGCTCTTAAGAGCCTCAACCTTCCCAACGTCGTCATGTACGTCGACGCTGGTCACGGTGGCTGGCTCGGCTGGGACGCCAACCTCAAGCCCGGTGCTGAGGGTCTTGCCAAGGTTTACAAGGCCGCCGGCAGCCCCAAGCAGGTTCGTGGTTACGCCACCAACATTGCTGGCTGGAACTCTTGGGACCAGGAGCCCGGTGAGTTCTCGGACAAGTCCGACGCCAAGTACAACTCGTGCCAGAACGAGAAGACGTACGTCACCAAGTTCTCGGCTGCCCTTAAGACGGCTGGCTTCCCCGAGCACGCCATCGTCGACACTGGCCGTAACGCCGTTACTGGCCTCCGTGAGGAGTGGGGTGACTGGTGCAACGTTAAGGGTGCCGGTTTCGGTGTCCGCCCGACTGCTGACACTGGCCTCGAGCTGGCTGATGCCTTCGTCTGGGGTAAGCCCGGTGGTGAGTCTGACGGTACCAGCGACGAGAGTGCTACTCGTTACGACTCTTTCTGCGGAAAGCCCGATGCCTACAAGCCCTCTCCCGAAGCCGGTGAATGGAACCAGCCCTACTTCGAGGAGCTCCTCAAGAACGCCAAGCCCCAGTTCTAAGCGGTTAGCATGGGCTATGGTGGCATTTGCGTCAGACTTGGTGGTGCAGCTGGTGGGACGATGTGAATCTCAGCTCTGTTTGTCTATCGAGATGGGCTAAGCGAGCTAAGTGACACGGGCCGATTGTAAATAAAGGATAAAGGAAACTGGCTGTTCAGACCGTAGACGCTCTTTTTTGTCCTGGATCAAAAACCCTTGTACTGAAGATTCAAACTGTATATAGCTTTTGCGCAGTACATACACAGCTTTCGCCTATAATAAGGTCAAACTATTTGCTACATGTAGTGATGCTGACTGAATAATGTGATGCATTAAACCATATGTGGTTGATTGGTTGGTTGGTGAAGGAGTGAAGGGTTTAGCACGACGGTTATACCCGTACAACCCGTATTGTACAATCCACTCGCAGGGGGCCGAAGCGAGAATCAAATCAACGTTAGACCATTGCTAGCGCCTGCAATTATTAGCGCATCGCTATTGCCCGCTCCTACTAAAAAAAAAAAAAAAAAAAAAAGCAAACGAATAGGAAATTGTAAGTAAGAGCAACCACTTCAGCGCTCTTTCTGGGAAGATAAGGTTTACAGCAGGAAGAATCAACGAATGAACTGCATTATGCCCAGAGTAGGAGTGGCGAAAGCTTAAATCAAGTACATACCTAACTGGTTTTACAAACGTGCTATGTAAGACCATAATGACTAATCTCACCTGTACGACCACTCCACGTATGAGGTACCTAGATACCGCCTTCGTCTGTACATCATTCTGCTCATCATTCTGCACATCCTTGACCAACTTGGATGCCCAACTTCCAACTTGCACACACCCCCCCCCCCAAAAAAAAAATCCAAACTTGTTCTGCATTATTTACTACATCTGCTAACCACACCACCTCGCAATCTCACCGACATACTCATCCCTTGTAAAGTCTGTCACGATAACCTCAATTCACTCAAGGGGAGATCCCTTTTAGACGAAATGCTAGAGGAGCAGGGAAGTTCCTCATCTAGCAGCTATGGAGATGTCCAGGAGAACGGAGACTCGCGAAAGGGTCGACGTTATGGCCTTGTGAGCGATTTCCTCGCCAGGCTTGAGCACTTCACCTGGGCTAATTACACATTCCCCATGTCCACCGGAGGCCTTGCTTTACTATTAGCAGAACAAACTCAGGGCTTCACGTTCCCGGGCCTTCAGACAATCGGAAAAGTAGTTTATATATTTGACCTTATCGCTTTCACACTTGTCACCGCCGCCATTACTTATCGCTTCGTAAAGTTCCCTGGCACTCTAAAGGCCTCAATTACCCATCCAACCGAGGCGCTGTTCCTCGGAACATCGACCCTTAGCGTAGCATCTATCATCGCCGGCATTGCTCGCTATGGAATTCCCTCCTGTGGACCGTGGCTTGTCACGGCGTATAGGGTCTTGTTCTGGATATACTTTTTAATAACATTTGCAATCGCGGTTGGCCAGTATTCTCTACTCTTCACTTCACCTCTCTTGAAAATTCAAGATATGACTCCAGCTTGGGATCTTCCTATATTTCCCTTCATGTTATCTGGTACCGTTGCCTCGTCGGGCGCCGCCTTACAACCGCCAAATGAGGCCGTCCCTATGATAGTTGCCGGCCTAACTGCTCAAGGTCTTGGGATGTGCGTATCAATCATGATGTATGGTGTGTATTGTCTCTAACCTTTTATTACTCATTATACACGGATACTAATCGGTTTACAGTACGTATTGACATCTCGCTATTTGTATATAAGGTTCTCTTCGTTCGGTTTAATTGCAAATCGTTGACATGGGATCTGAGCTTCTTAGGGAGATTGCTAACGCAGAATAGGCCAGCTATGTACGACGGATGATACAGTGGGGATTTCCATCCCCTAACTCACGACCAGGCATGTTCATAGCGGTTGGGCCACCTTCATTCACCGGCCTCGCTATCATCGGCCTTGCGAATGACTTCCCCCAGCACTACAATTACTTCGGCGCCGACTCTATCACTATCCAGATTCTGCGAGTGCTAGCAACTTCCATGAGCATATTCCTCTGGTCTCTCAGTTTATGGTTCTTCTGTATCTCTGTAGTGGCTAATCTTGCCATCAGAAAGCAGCTAACGTTCCACCTAAATTGGTACGCCTATGTGTTCCCAAACGTTGGGTTTACGATTACGACTATTGCTATCGGTAAGAATCTGCAGAGTCGAGGGATTATGGGAGTTGGCAGTGCAATGACTCTAATGCTAGTCGCGATGTGGATCTTCGTGTTTATTCACCACATAAAAGCTATCATCAACCAAGAAGTGTTGTTTGAAGGTAAAGATGAGGACATCTATGTTAATGAAAAAAACCACGCCCACGTCAAGCCTACTAAAAGCGGCAGCGACATAGAGAAGGAAGCATAATTGAGATTCCGGTTAGGTATCTATGTACCTGTCCTACCTGATGTCGTCCCGAGGTTGGATCTTAGGGATATTTGCTGAGGCATATATCTTCATGGCTGTTACGAAACGAAACGAGCTTATGATTACTCAGATTCTGATATATTTAGAGGGATTGGATGCTACTTAATGAGGCATGAATAGAATGGTTTGTTCGCTGGTAACAATAACATTAATAATAATAAAGATAATAGTACTTTTGACAACGGATATTAGGAACTAGATGGATTCTAATATGACATCAATTCAAGCATTCGTACTTAAGTACCTAAGCCTATATCAACATATCTGAGCCCTATGCTCATGGTGTGTATTACTAGTAAACTACTTCAAATACCAAACTTTTTATAGCGATGGTTAGGATATGAATATCATTTACTAAATTAAAAACTGCGGTAACTATTACACTTAATTATATTATAAAAGAAGTTGCATGAAATATAGCTATAATTACTATAATTTGAGTCTGACTCGTGAATGCGTATATGGAAAGGGAGGGACAGAGCAAAGGGGGCTAGTATTACCTAGCTTCCATTAACCCAGGTATCTCCAGCCTCAACCGAAGGATATTCTACGGTAGTTTCCACAGCGATTTACTTGGCAGGTCTATCATTCACTGTTTCTATATATTGTGAATTAGAGACTATTAGTTTACCACGAATTAAGGACCTCAATTACCGTATCGCTGCTAGTAGACTAATATACCTGTCAGTCATAAGAATGATAACAAGTGATTACTCCGCGGCGTAATGTTCAAGTATATAACATCTCCTAGTTTCACTTGCAAATTCCTTATTTTCCTGTTCATTACCAAGTTCTCCTTACTTTTAAGCAGTACTAACAAGAACAAGAGACATATCCATACCATAGCAAAGACACAACAAACCAATATGCCTTCAATCTCCACCGCAGGGTATACACCCACAGAGCATAATCTCCGCGAGCAATGGCTCTACGCCAAGCCTCAATTTACCAGCATGCTCCCTGGCTGCCACTGTACCTGCGAGCAACGCCTCATCAGCATCTGGCCCCAAGAATACGTAGCCTATGCAGACACTCCCCAACAAATAGACCGTCTCGATACCCTGGACCTAGTCTTCACCGTCTTGAAGGTCGTCGTATATCCAAATCAGTACCAGAATACCGCACATCTCACCGAAAGCGTCAGAGCCGCTGCTCAGACATTGGGCATCTGGAAGAAATACTTCCACTGCGAATTGTACGGGGAGGACGGCAGGCTGATAAACAAGGCCGCCTGGAAGCCGACTATCCGGCTTTCACGTCCGGGTATGGTTGAGGGATCAGATATCCGGTTTCAGTTCAAGTCCTTCGAGGAGCTAGTTGAGATCATCGAAAGCAAGATGCAACAGTGCAGGTTTCTCTAGTGGCGGTAGGTTCCCTCCCCTTTAGGGCAGTTGATTAGATCGCTACTGTCGATGCCCATAGACTGGACCACGAACATATCAACTCACCTCAACTACGATATGTCATCTAGTTAATATGTCATCTAGTTACATACCTAGGTTAGGTTAGTATTTATTAATACACTATCGACATTTTATCAAACATCACGATCCAAAGTTACTACCCTTCGTGAATATATAGGTATAATATGTATTAGCTATAAACGAGCCTATGCTCTCTAATATATTTTCATATGCCAGTATTCTACCAGCGTTCAAGCTCTTTGTATCCTGATAGTTCTATATAGCAATATCCACTACTGGAAAAAAAAAGTTCGAATTCTCTACTACAGCAGCCATACAGAATATAGTATGACTTACTTCCGATCCAATTATGAACGAACTGCCTTCATAGTATCAATACTACGCCTCTCCTCTCGATTCCAGAATTGAAAATCGATCCTACGATAAAAGGGAAAAAATCGCTTCGCTCCTTTCACCCATCCTAACCCCCGCGCGCACGCTCACACCTGCATTTTGGCCGTTTCCCGCGAATTCGAAAAACTCTGAGGGTATAATCTAAGTAGTACAGAGTTCTCTCTGTCTAGCGATACGACAGAGGGTATTCTAAAACAAAGAAAGAGCAACGCCGTCTGTTTTCAACTATCCCAACCAATATATGCTTTCATTATGCTAATCGAAGGCAGTCGTAACTCATAGCTTCCTAAACGGGCCAGACTGGCTAGCCGGTTTGATTTGTGATAGGGTATTAAATGTCTCAATCGGCGCCGGTGGTGTAGTTTCTCGGTTGCGGGCTCACCGCACCACTACCGCTCACGCTGACGCTCGTGCTACCAGAGAAGTAGCTCTGATCAATTCGAGAGATCCAGTCAAGCTTCTCGCGCTCATTGCGAGCCGCAAACAGCCACGTGTTGTCTGTCCCATAAACAGCAAAAACGCCCGCCTGCAGACGCTCGCTTAAGCCGCCAAGACTAGGACCTGGAGACCTGGAATTCCCAGCCCAAACGGTTGAAATGGTCCGACCTGACGGTGTCCGATGATGGCCTGGCTGGAAGTTCTCGTGAGCATTACCGTTTGTTGGAGTTAACCCATCTGGTTCTTCATCATGGCCATTGAACAGTGATAGAATCTCTGGCTGGCTATCAACCCTAGAATTACGAAGACTAACGATCGCCACCTCGTCGCCGTCACTAACGTTATGGATATGGAGATAAGGTCTTCGGAGCTCCACAAATCTCTTGATCCATTTGCTGTAATCATTATTGGGGGCCAAAAGATAGCCTCCTTTTAGGACTTTCGGGTTTTTCGGAACTCGGATGATGGTAGAGATCAACCTGGGCGGTGTCACAGACTCAGGTGCGACGCCATCTGAGGGAGGTGCTGTATTTGTTGGGCCAAGGATCCGGGCTGTAGGATCCGGATGTCGCGACCAGAGCTTTATGCATTTGTTGAGGATAAGGGTTTCATGCTCGTTATACTCTGGCTCTTGGGGTTGTACAGGTGGCTGCTCAGAAGATTGCTCGGGCTGTTCCGACGGCTGGTCGACCTTGTCGCCCTCGATCGACTCTGGCTGCTTTGGCGTAGACGGCCGCGATGTCTCTGGGGTATCGTTAAGGAGTGCGTTGATCGAATCCTGATCATCATCACGGGTCTGAAGCTCCGGGGAAATATCATCATCGGAATTATCCTCATCTTCAGCAGGCTTTTTCTTTGGCTCAGGTAGGCCAATCTTCTTGAGGAACAACTGGGCTGCCGCGATTTCAGTAATGCGTCTCTTCTTCTTCCGTGCAGTAATGTAATCGGCTATTAATGAAACTCCCCTTGGGCCCCAGTTGCTCAAATTCTCTTCGCCCTTTACATAGCTATGCAAGCTGTTCATCCTCCATAGATCGCCGACCCGCTTAATAGGCGCCGGTCGCATGCCTAAGGTGAAGATCGCTGTAGAAGAATGCACGATCCTAACATGCTGAAATAGAGCCGATAGCATTGACGTCTGCCGGACAAACGTCCTGCCCAAAATCTGGCAGTAAACATTCGTTGAGAACTTCATTGGCTCAGCAAGATTGTCAGCAGTTACATCCCAGGACAGGGTCATCTGCACTTTGTATTTATCTGCTGTCGTGCGATCAAGCAAAAGAGAGTTGTGTAAGCTAGAATCCCATTGCCCTGTAATAGCCATGCTTCGCGTGCCGTTTGCGTTTTGGCGGTGATAGGGTTTCGCGCTCAGTCTTAGGGGGATATCGGGCGTAGGTGATCCCATATCAGGATTTTTGCCGGCATGGTCGACAAGTTGGATCTTGCCAATGCGAACCGAAATGATATCCTCCCATGGCAATGTATCTCCCGAGCTATGGGTGAGGTTGATCGCCACCCGTCTCTGAAGTCCTTGGTGTAATTGAAAAGTACCAGTGTCGAGCTCACTTGTTTGCGTGACCTCTACAGGAACATACTCTCCGTTCTCGCTGAGTTCGAGGATCTGGACCCGGGCAAGTAGATCGTGTTTCTCCTCAGTGTAGAACTGTGTTTCGTTTATTCGAGCGCCCGGAGAATCATGCCCGGGGTTGGGAGTGGTGTCGCGCATCTCATCCCAACTCAACAATTTGTCGAGATGCATCGTAGAAACTTTGGCGAAAATGGCAATCCTAAGATCGATGTCGCGAGACCCAAACAATGGAACGCTCATGCTATGGACGCTATCGAATCGTATAGGGCCTTCGTCGAAATCCTTGATCATTTGAGTTGTAGTGACGCTGTCTGAGACACCGGGGATAAACAACTGCGCATGTACGTCAGTTCCCTCTCGCTCAGCAAAGCCGATCATGTCGTGCATAACAACATTGTATTTTAAAGTACTCGACGGAGCTCGGGCGCTAGAAGGTTCCAAGGATACTTTAATAATACCAATGGCATGAGAAGTATGAGGCGATAGGACGTCCAAGGCGAAATCCTGGACTCGGCTATCAAAGACAGCTCGGAGAGGGACATCAACCTCGCCGACGAGAGAATACTCGGGCATGCAATTCTCAACAAAGGGATTGTCTAGCTTGAAATGTTGAGAGTATTCAGGCTGGTCAAGATATTGATGCATTTGTCGCATCTGCCGCACGCGGTCATGGAGCTTCTCTAAGCTCCAAAGATGGACGACGGTGTTCTTGTAGTCCACAACGCGGACTCCTACACACGGCTTTTGAGCTTCGTCAAGAGCTGGGTCTTCACCCTCGCTTGGTACGTCGTTCAGTACCATATCATAGGAAGAACAGCGCGCGTGACCGATATCCACAACCGTGAATTGGAAGACAACGTTCTCTCCCAGTTCCTCACTCATAATCTGCGCCTCCTTGAGCGTAGTCGCATGTTGTAGGACGGCTTCGGCCATCTGTACGTAATGCCGGCCTCTCCAGTGCGCGATGGTCTTTTTAGCCCTCCCAATCTCCTCTTCAGTTAGTTTTGGTTTTGCCTTGGGTCTCTTCATGGGGTCGAGCTTTTCAATCTTAGCCTCGAACTGTTGCTTTTGGGTCTCCAATTGCTTTTGCATGTCGGCTTTTAGCTGGACTAGAGTCTCTTCCATCCTAGCTTTCTCCTTTTTAATCTCCTCCACCTCAACGTTAGCCACACCGGCGCTCTTCAGCTGCCCTTGATATTCTTCTTTTTGCTTCTCCAGCTGATCCTGCATGCTATCTCGCATTTCTTTAAGCCGATCGTCCCCTTCGCCAGCCTTCGGGGTAGACGGCATCGTAAGCGCCGTATCCAACGAGAGATTATCAATTGTTCCAGTCGACATATACTTCTCCCTAATAGGATAGGAAGTGTTAGATTCCGAATCGTCATCGCCTTCACGATCGTTGACACGCTCAGCTCTAGCTCGCTGCACGTCTTCGAACAACGCATTAAGCTCCTCGTCTGTCAAACTTTGAAGGTTCTTATCTGTTCCGAGGATGGCACCCGCGGCTTCTCGTCGTGCAAAGGACCAATCTGTATCACGCTCGCTTCGATACGGAGCGGGCGAGTCTGGGCGACTGTCAGGAAACTCGGAACCAGCTTTACTGAAGGATCGTTCGTGACCTGGCCGCGGGGATGGAGATGTGCGTTCCAGATCTCGCAATTGGTTTACAGTAACGGACTGCCGAAGTAGACTTTGCCGGTTCTCGTCCCTTTCTGCACGAGCCTCCATAGGATGATTGAATCTAAATATATGAAAGTCACCCAAAATGACACGGAAGCCAGAATGCAATCTTGTCGTCTCTGCGATGCGCTTTCCGTTAACCATGATAGACGCACCTTCGCTTGGTGTTATTGTAACAATGCCGTCTGAAGAATTGTCAAAGCAACAGTGCTCATGAAGAATTCGAGTGCCGTTGAGACGGATATTTGCCTGATGCTCCGAATTCGATTCCACATTTCCTACCGTCGTCCTGCCCGGCTTGAGGTTATAGACCAAACATTCCGCGAGAAGAGGGTCATCAGACAAGTTGACCAAGTGAGGCATCTTCTTGGGAGTATGTAATCCCACGAATCCCTTTTCGATGCTGATACCAAGTTCTTCAAGAGCAGCTTCTCGCTCCTTGTGGATCTCTTCCGTCTTCTGGAGTTTCTCTTCCCAGGTTTGGTTGAGATCAGTCAACAGCTTCTCGCTTTGGCTTAGCTGTTCAGCAATTTCCGCCTTTGATACCTTCTTGATAGAACCATCGGATTGCGTAATGCTGACGATCTGTTTCTCTAGAGGTGTGCCTTCAGCATAGACTTCTTCTGGGGGGACGGCAGAGCCGCCAGAGCCACCGCCACCACCTCCCAATTTGCTTCGTAGTATTGATAACTCTTCCTTCAGTTCTCTAATCATGCGAGCATTCGCATCTTCATTAACAACAGCATGGTTCTTAATTCGCTTAGCGGAGTCAGCATATCGTAGGGTACTTAAAGTTTCGTCGTAGTTGATATCAGCCGGGCTGATTGCTGCAATCATAGCGGTCATACTGTTTCCACCGAGTGAGTCCTTTAGAAGCCACGTTAAAACACTATCTCGATATGGAACGGTTCCTCCCGGTCCTTTCTTCTTTTTCCCCGTTGAGAGGTCGGCTAATGCTGCTATCACACGGCCAAGCGTCGAGAGGGACCTATTGATCTCAGCACCTTCCTTTAGTCGAGCACCAGTAGCACCAGTTGACGTTGCTCTCTCCGAACCAGCTAAATCGACCAAGCTAATTTTCGCTTGCTTCTCCATCTCCATTTTCGTCTCGGCATCGTATTTCTTTTGTGTGAGCATGAGCGTGAACACGGCGTGACTCCTACTGGATGTTTCGTTCATGTTTGTCGCAGCAACTGTTCTTGCCTTGTTGCCTTCGTCCATAAGGTGCTCGATCTCCTGAAAGCTGCTGACCACTAGCTTGGCGAGATCCTCTACGTAAGGACCAGTTGAGGGGTGTTCTCGGACCTTCAGGTTCCCCTTTGTGGATGGGTTTAACAAATCCCGTACCCTTTCATTATAAATCTCGAGATACGACACTTCTACAGTACACCGTGTCGTCTTGTCTTTCTGCAGTTCTTCGATTCTCCTAAACATATCCTGGCAGATGTGGGGTATAATACCGGCCTCTTTGCCATATCCCATCATGGAATATGACTTGCCAGAACCCGTCTGTCCGTAAGCAAAGATACAGTTGTTATATCCTTGAAAAGCATTGTCCAAAAGTGGTTTTCCAAGATCGCCATGTAAGCTTTCTTGGCCGGCGTAGTTTGGGTCGCTTTTGTTAAAGGACCAATATGACTTGTCAAAGGCGAACGACTTCAGTGTGTTATCTTTTGATCCTTTGGCGCCATGAGCAACTTCAGCAGGTGGTGTCAGAACCGTTTGGTTGCCCTTCATCTCAACAATACATTTTGCCCCACGGTCGATTTCTATACTGAGTTAGCATCCAGCCAGTCCAAGCGTAAAAGCCCGACAGAGTTATCTAAGTCTTATCAACCTAGCAAATAGTCACAACCGTACCTCTACTGTTAAAGGGCCGACATCTCACCACCACCTTAATATTTCCTCCACCGGCGGGCGCCATGGTTGCTAGTCGAAGGAGATGCCCTCCTATCCACTACAGCTATTCACCAAGTATAAAGTAGAGTCGAGGCATCCGACAGACAGGGCGCGCAACGATGGCTTTTAGTGGAGCCGTCTGGTATAAACCTCGCGTCGCAAAGACTCTCGAAGCCCCTCACTGATTTTTGAATTTTGAAAGATCGCAGTCGGATAACTAATTTGTCCAGTCCTATAATTTTTGACAGATCCTAGCTTAATAACAATCCCCAACTATTCATCCTCCCCTTTATTACACGGGGACGGCCGCGAAACTCAACCCGTAGCTCCCGTGAAAGCACTTAGTACCGGATGGCGACGGTGGAGTCGTGAATGCAGGGAGCAGATCGCCAAAAGCAGCCAAGCGGCTGCAGGTTGCCGTAAAATGTGTATAGTGGGACGGCCAGATCGTGAGATGCAGAGGTGTGAGCGTAGTATGTAAGGCTTTTTTTCTTCGCAGCAGGAGTCTATCGCAGAATGTCGGGCGTTGTCGCGGAGATGGCTGTTGAATTTTGGTTGGTGGGATCAGTCAACAACTTGTTAACAAGTAAATGGTTGTAAATGGTTAATGGTTAATCGGGAACGCGATTCGCGACCGGCGGCTTCTCATTCGCTGTAGAAAGAGATAACTATGGGGCAAATGCCAAGAGATTCACGTGTCGGTATGATTAAACTCATTAGCTAAGATTAGGTGCTGACCTGGTACAAAAGTTTGCGGTACTTGTCAGCTGCCTCGCCTTTGAACCAGTTGGAGTCAACTGATACCTAAGGACCCAAGCATTAAATTTAGTAATATCCCCCCCTATTAGTCAACGAATAATACTTAATTAATAAGCCCCAATTTAGAATAGGCAAATAATGATACTATACCCAATAGCTCTAAACTAGACCCTATAGAAATAGTCAGGTCAGGTCTACTATATCACCAAAATCCGGGAGAATTTGAGAATGCATGCGACTTTTTTTATTATGACGCAGATGATCAGTCTTCAAAGGCCTATTTCAAGCCTAAATCCTTCTGTAATTGACCTTTAGTAGTGGACGGGTAGAAGTCTTTGTTCTCCTCAAACGTCTTAACAGCTAAGTCCCTATCTAGCTCATTCAGCTTCCTGTACAAAGGTCTCACGAACTTCATGCGTCCGACGGACCCGAGGAGGTCAACTATGCCGGATAGCTCTTGTTTGTCTCCAGCCTGGAGAGCGATTAGATAGTACGCCGATTTTAACTCGACGTTCTTTGAGGAACTAATATTATAAGTGGTTCCCAAGAGATGCGACCTCTCAACATTCAGGGGCTTCGGGAAGCTTTGTACCGCTTGCAAGAAGACAAGTGTCTGATTAGCCGTAAATGATTCGATGTCTTTACTAGTTGGTTGGTAATCCTGCAGATTGTGAGCTCCTAAGCAACAATACCATAGACTAGGTGTTAGGCAAGGCAAAGCTACTTACCTCATTCTTCCATTTCTCAGCCAGCGCAAGGCAGCTGTCAACATAAGCCGTGTTGAAGTCAGGCTTTGGTGGCAAGCCTGGCTCGTAGAACTTCTCATCCCAAGGAATAGTGGCAATCTTTTCCCGAATCTCCGAATTACCATAGCTCTCAAAGAAATCCAGGAAAGTCTTCTTGAACTCAAAAGAATCCAGGGACTTGTTAGCCCACGTCTTGAAGTAATGAGGGATGAACTTGTCGAAATGTTCCCTTCCGACCAATCGGTCAAGGTAGTAGAGGAAGTGAAAGCCTTTCTCGTATGGGATCGTACTGAAAGCATCCTCAGGATCCACCCCTTTATGATTGATAATGAGTTTGGTAAACTCATGGTCAGACCCGAACAACGCCACAGAGTCCTCTATAAACTCGTTAGAGCTGAACAAAAAAGCATACGTCGAATCACATACCAAGTGCCTTCCAGCCGATAATAGCTGAGAAGTCGAATTGAGGTTCGCCGTGAACGGCCGCGCCAATACGTCGCTCAAGGTAGGTTGTCCATCCTTCATTCAACCAACTACAACCGTTTTAGCACTACATCGCGAAACAATCATCGACGGGGAAACCTACAAGTGTTCCCAGGACGCACAGCCTACGAGATTACCACTCCAACTATGACTCAACTCATGTGCGATTACATCAACATTCTGGCGGTCTCCACTGATGATAGTGGGCGTAGCAAAAGTGAAGATAGGATTCTCCATCCCTACAAGTGTAAGTTAGCGAGGCCCCAAAACTACCTAAGAAGTCACTAGGAGCCTTACCTCCATAAGCGAAGCTCGGGGGCAGCACTAATACGTTATACTCTCCCCATTGGTATTCGAAGATCAGCTTCTCTGCTACTTCGAGGAACTTGTCCATATCCGCCTCGAGTTCCCATTTTGCGCCCTCGAGTGCCTCAGGGCCAGTCGTAACAACAGACCGTTTCCCAATGCGTGCAGTTGCAAGGTCTCCTGATGCTAGGGCAAATAAATACGAAGGGATAGGTACCTTCTGCTCAAAGCGGAACAGCCTGGCCCCCTCTCCCTTGTTATCCGAAGGCACGGGCACCCCGCTAGCAACTACCGGTAGCGGCGAGGTGATGTTGAAAGTAAATGTTGACTTGACATCTGGAGTATCTTGACAAGGGAAAATAGATCGGGCCAGAATAGCTTGGCACTGGGAGTATACATATGGGTGCTTCTTGTTACCAGTCTGAGCTGGGGTCATCCATTGCAAACCAACGCAACTCTTAGTGGTCTCTAGGGCAATATCCAGCTTTACAACGTCACCCTGAGATACACCATTCGGTACGGAGACATGAAGCGGTGCGCCATAAGGTTCGACTCGATCTTTGACAGCCCATTCTGAGTCGACCGAGTCAAGCTTGACCGATGAAATAGATAGGTGATTTGTATCGAGGATGATCTCACGGCTTGCTTTGTTGGTTAGAGATTCAAGCTCTAGGAGAACAGAGCCTTCCAGACGCTGCTTCTCGAAATTGACCTTGAAGTTTACGGTCGTGTGTTTGATGCCCCATTCGCCATAATTGGCCAGTGTATTAGGGTCACGAGGTGCCATGGTTCTCTTCGAGGCAAGGCTAAAGTGTCGTAAATGAATGTGCACTGACAATTTGCTGTTTGCGAGCCGGATACTTCTGAACAGAAGACGCCCCCTCACAAAGCTGTTTAGCTCTCTCATCGAACTGGAATATCAGCCACCTACCAGATTAAGCCAAGTACCTATGGGTAGGTACATGGAGCTTTGCTTGTTGGTTCGTGTGGAAGATACCTAAGCGGGGCAATGATGCTCGCTCGTGGTTCCCGAAGCAAACCGTCTCAAGCCTAAAAAGAATCTACGGAATTCATCTAAGAGAACGGAGTTAAGCCCCTCATTTACATATGCCTATTTAGGTAACTAAATGTTTTGTACCTTATACCTGATAGCTTCATATAAGACGATTATTCAGCATGAAGCTTTAAGACCTCATAGTAGGTAGGTCCTCTTACGTGATCCTTCTTAGCACTTACATCATCATGGCAAATAGAGAAGCTTAGTTAACTAAATATGAAAGTTGAATAACTGGAATAACTGGATTATTAGTAGGTAACCTGAAACGATACTCCCTGATGGCTTACTTACTAGGTTAAGTTGTGACTAGCCTGCCACGAACTGCACCAGATCCTTCTACCCTGAAACAATTTTGATAGCATGCTCGTTTTTTCTTGTTATCTGTTGCCGAAAGTAGAGTTGAGGATACCCGTCCCCATGTCTAGGGTACTCGATAGAGGATGGGATGAAAACATTCCCAGAAGTCCAGAACGACCTACGTAGCGTAAAGAACAACATCTCAACGTCACTCGCTGACTGAGGTATGCAGGAATAAGTTGTCTAAACCCAACAACAATTCGTTTAAACCTGCAGTACTAGGATTCTCTAAGAAAAAAGGGGGCAGAGTAACAGAGCCAAGATGTTTTTGTTACTTCATCTGTCAGCCCGGGGTAGCATTCAAGTGTTTCTCACCGGTCGTTCCATTGAAGGATGACAGACAGCAAAGTTGGTGAGAATGACTACATACGGCCCTGCTTCGGCGATTGTGATTGCTTATCACTATGTAGTCGGCTGGCACTGTGACTTGAGTTGCTCCCACCACGTTGGGTAACGACTTGGTTATCCCAACGTCTTCACGGAGCCCGTGCTCAGATCTTGGCATGCAACTCGACGACTTAAGCACTTCTATTCGAGATAGCTTCTTGGCGAATGAACGTACTGCACAGCACAGACCATAAACAGGCAAGCGCTCCCGGACCTCATGGTGATATTTCTGCATACCTGTAAGCTATGCCTTTTACATACATCTGCATATGTACATAGTTACCGTTACTCGAAGCACAGAGATATTCGGGAAATTTGCTGTGATTGTTTGAATGATACCTATGTATGTATGATTTCACGCTTGATGTTGCATTAGTCTCCTTTTTACATCGTTAAGTTATCACTTGTACATGTAACTCGCGACTCTACATATGTACACTTGGGTTCGAGAAACAGGATTCTTAAAACTGCATAACTAATGCTAGGTTAAAGCCTTTCCAGTACCTATCTCAAGTGCATTATGCATTAGGTCTAATTAGGTGCTGCATAAGTTATATTTACTCCTAGTTACATTAGGTACCTACCTACCTAAGAGGTAGTTCGTAAAGGTTGCTTCTTCCCCAACCCAGCATAAATCCATATCATTTCATTGTGTACAAAGTCATGTAAAATGCCTAGGATAAGTTTTTCGAATAAAAGGGGTTGCAAACCTTTCAGATCATGGGCACGCGGGGAAGTCTAGGATCTACCCGGACCAGAGCACCAATTGCCACTTAACCTAAACTTATCGTATCATTTATTATCGTCTCTACATACCTACTCGCTATTGTGACCTGTCAAAGCGAATGCTTTCTCCATCGATATTTTACTATGTAGTCCTTTGACGGAACTGCTAGGCTTAGCAAATGTCTTTTAGCTTAACATATCCGTTCTAGCCTCATTTTTGGCGGCGCGGAAGCCTGGCTGAGAAGGCCAGGCTAGACACTGCTAAGTTTGGTATGTACTGAAGCCGGAAATGAAGTCTGACTAGCAGCCCTGCCAAATTGCCATGTGCTGGGCTAGGCCGTGCAGTGGATCTCGCGAGCTTCATGCGTGGGGAATAAGACCACCTAAAAATTCCTCTACCTGTCTATGTACGCGAAATTTATGAGAACCCTGTTGCTTAAACCTATTTTGATCCGGACTTAGTCCTCGATTCGGCTAAGACCATTTTCTAATAAGCTAACCTAGTAGGCTAGAAAGCTCCGTAAAACATGGTCTAGTGTATATACGTTCAAGTAAACTGATGACTATCGTGATATTGCGCAGGAGTTTGGAATTTGAGATGATTTCTTGCGCCGATAGAACCGTTTGGAGATGTGTTAGTGCCTAGTATTATCTGAGTTGGGTAGTTCAGAAACTGCATCTTCAGTGTCCTTTAGGAGCTAATAAGTATAAATTCCGAATTAGCATAACACTCGAGTCGATTTGATATGGCTGGCGACAAAGTTCGTAATAATTACCTACAAACGTCGGTCCCATTCTAAATAAGTGTCTACATGAAGCGCTCGGGCGCGTTAGATGAACCAAAGATGAACTTTCATGTCATTTTGGTTTCCACAGCTGGACTTCACCCTTCTTACATATGCGCTACTACCTCTGTTAGAAATTACCTATTTATGATCGTCTCAAGGGTTCAACTCACGTATTTGTGTTGAGGTTTAGGCAACACGGCGTGCTAATAGTAACAACAACAAAAAGGAGTATTCTTTGTAGGTGACATAGTTGAGGCTGGGTTAGAACTGATTAACGGTTGCAGTCCAAGTTTTTCCTACTGTAAATCTAGCATTAAATTAACTTGTAAATAGGTACCCATTATAGTGGTTGTGGCAGATATGGAAGGCCTCCTAGAATTCCTTCGCGTTCCACTGCAGAGCCTGGACTTTATGCCGATAGGCTCTGTACCTGAAATCCCCGCAGGACCCTGTCTCGTTGCCAGGGACAAGTAAGAAACTAATTCCGGGGGGGCCTTGTCGATATCGTAATAATTTATCGGTTAGATTCCTTGGGGTGCTAATCGTTCAGATCCCTGGCTTACTCCCAGTTCCATGGCAGACGGGAAGGGTGATCATAAATCCCGTGTTAAGTCCATAGAAACAGATTTAACGGTCTATTGTTAAACTTCATGACCCAGACGGATGAATTGTCTGCTTAAAATTCATACGAAAAATCCGATAGTTATTGGCTTTATTTTATAAGCAACTAACCTAGTTTGTTATAAGAGTAAGTATTGTCTAGTATATTTGCGTTTCTTCATTAGTTGCATTTCGTGTTTGTGAGGCTTCAAGGCCGTGGGATGGTGTTGCTAATTTTATCTTCCCTCTCGCGCTGTATGCCGCTTCTGGAGTTCTTTATGGCGTCAAAGCCAAGTCTTGAAGTCCTAAAGCGTCTAGTCGTTCATCGCGTTTGGCTATTCGGCAATTGATTGTTTCGGGTTTGCCCATGACATGAGACTCCTAGTTTGAAACACACAAATGATCATCCCGATCTTTAAACCTCGGAGCAAATTCGGATGACGTTATGAATTGGTTTGAGCCGGAGTACGGATTGTCTCAGCCTTGTTCATTCCGTAGGCGCCGACAGTCTGGTCGAAATCTAACATCTGCCGCGTAAATCAGAACTGCCGATATCGACATTGTTTGTTTCTTTGTAATATCGAGCTATGTACCTAACATACTACATATCCTCTTAGCTTCTATCGTCAATGACACTGAAGGATAATTTCCCGACCATGCAGTTGTAAGTAAGCCACCTGCATGCCCAGTTCTGCCCCACGTCATTTAGTAACAGCGGTATTATGTCTGAAAAGGGGGTGAAACGCAAGAGATGTACGATACAAACACATTGTACCTACATCCATACCTGTCTTAGTCCCACTAGCTATGATATCAGAATGTGTAAACAAGTATTAGAATTCTCAGAAGAGAAACGACCAAACCTCCCTAATACCTGTCATATCAAAGCTCTGCGTACGGATTAGACCAGGTAGAGATGCTAGATAGAATACGAAAGAATTTAGTCACAACCAGTTACGCTGCTACTACGCCACCGTTATGCACTAACATCTCGAGCACGGACAGCCCCGATTAGAACCTTGATATGTGAACTTACCGATCGAATATCTCGGACGTTGAATTATTCATATTTCGGGGGGGATTTTCATTTATCCAACTTTCAAGTAAAGGCGTTAGTTGCCCCTAAGAAACGAAGATCACGAATATTGATAACTATCAAGAACTTTTCACTTGGTTCCTCTAAAAATTAACTACTGTGTTAATGACATGTAAATGTAGTCCTATATTTCATGATATCTTAGGTATGTTTAATCATCAGTTATACTAGAGCGTTGTTTCTATCAGACTACACGTCGATACCAAACTTTTCATACATCAGTCAACCTCTTGATCCGAAACCGGTCTCCAACTCTATTCGCTCGTAGGGCGAGCGAATAAGAGAGAAAATAGATATCTTCAAGTACATTATAGTCACGCCATACCTTCCAAGGGTTTGAAGTTCAAAAACCAGCGGTTAAGGAGGCAGCTCTTGTGGTCACGTAGGTAGTTATACCTTATCAGCAAAAGCGCGCGGTAACATCACTTCCATCATATACTGGTTACAACTTTGAGATCATGACCACCCACTTATTCAACGACTACGAGGCTAGCATGCACGTAGGGCGCTATAATCCCACAATTCCTGCCAGTAAAAGACGCAAAGGATAGTAACCTAACCTGGGATAAAGTCGTTACTGTCTAATCTAGGTACTCTCTATGGGGTAGATACTTTGAGTCCCGCCATGACCATCGAGATTAAATATGATTTATCTATGTTCGTCTAGATAAGACACGTCGAGGATGATCAGGTCTGAGGGTAAGTTGGATTCCATCGTAGATTGGAAACGATTTGTTGTCTAGATGAAGGTCTAGTCGAGCAGATTCATCCCATGGCATAGCCAGGTATGTATTTCCCATGCTTGTATATTTTAGTTAACTCCCGGTCCCAAGCCTTGCATCCGACTAACATTGTATTGGTATAAGATACTCGCCGAAAACTGTCATAGCGACAATAAGAGCTGCATACGCGCTGGCACAGATACCCAGTAGCAGGCAAGCTAGTGAAAAATCTCCTCCGGCTTCTGCGTTACGATGTCACCATCTCCGCAGATCAATATCCAAACATATGCACGTAGTGCCCCCGCGCGCTCGGGTATGTGATGAGAATCACGCCGGGTAACTTAAAATCAAGCACTAAGGGCTTAAAGCACACTAGTTGGTTATTGAGAGGGGGGTTGCTAGTTATTAAGTATTAAGTTGTATGCACTTAATGGTGTTTCCTCACCTCGGAAGTTTTCGAGAGATTAAGTTGCATGTATTTACTGGTAGTTACTTGAAATTTACCTAGGTAGGTACTCGACCGCCAGTAGTATGTACTACCTACATAGGTAGGTAAGGAGAATAGTTGCAACGATTTGAAGCCTTTTAAAGCGATATATCCTCAGTTAACTAGCGGTTAACTGACTTATCTTTATGTGTTCCCAGGATCCAACCAGTCGGATCTGTGTACACCAAGTGAATATGACGTCCTCCTACCACTTATGTCTCTAAGATGTGGTGTATCGGTACATGCATAAACCTAGGCCAGCAACATGGTGGTCGAGAACTGTTCGACGTATTCTGCAGCATGCGTCACAGAAGAGTTCCCTCTGTTTCAATTAAGCAATAACTACCTAATAGTAAGGTATCGAAAAGCTTCGGTTACCTAACTATTACAAGCATGTCTATATTATAACACCATACCCATGTTCCCGGCCATGGGTTACCTCTGTGCGGCCAGGGTCAAAGCTCTACCAACCTAGCTCTATCCAACAACCCCTATCCAGGGCTTAAGCGGTTTCAGTACCCTGTCAAAGGGTAGCACTTCTGGACCTCGACCAAACTGTTTCTCGATGTATCTAAACCCTTTTTCGTATCTTGCCCCGATCCTGAGTTCAACCAGCGTTGAAACGCAGCCTGGCCATCTTGGTGAAGGTGCACATACAGCTGCGAGTACAGTCTCATCGAACTGGGTTGTACCTATTATCCAACATCGTAATGTGTTCGGTACGGTATCATGTCGAGCTCCTAAGTGGAGGTTGCATCCCAAGTTCCCCTGGTGCATTTGGCCTTACAATCCCCTTATTCGCTTTGCTATAGGACACAAAATCAGACAGCATGGTACCGATCATATTTTGCGTATTAAGGACATGCATATCCTGTTTCCCTTGCCTCTCCGTTTTTTTTTTCATACGTCTAGGTATTACACACGTCTATCACTATGAAAGTTGGAGCTTGAGTGTGTGTGTATTTCATTGGTAATTTCATTGCTCGTTCGTCGCGCACATATATGACTTCAATCCGCCACCTTTTCCGCTTGTCATCCGCATGAGAGAAGCTTTAATTCATTTCCTTGTTTATAATAATTCTTTAGCGTAATCCTCTAGGGACCCCTGTCACAGGTTTCAATGGCTCATATAGCTGCCTGCATGTTTGATGGTGATGGAGAATTCAGTAGCCTCAGAAGTTATATAGCAAATGCTTTCTCAGCTCAAGCTTCCACCGAATCGGTATGATCTTGTCCCTTTCTAATTCCTGATGGCTGGTTCCAACTAACTGCTGTTACCTTATAGCTATCATCTACAAGTTCGTGCGAGGAGAAGAAGCCATTTGTCTGGAGGATGCAGAACCCGGAGACTCGGAAATATCAGCTGTTCCCAAGGGAAAAACAGCTTCCATCAACTACTAGTGGGAAGCAGTTGGATCCGGAGCAGGCCTTCGCGATGGCTATGGGACAGACGGACAAGGCCTCTGTGGGCAGCGGCCTCCGGATGCGTATCAAGGAACACAACTTGAATCGGAGGAGGAAGATCAGCGTACCCGAGTTAGGTCCTATGACGACGGTACAGGAGGTTGCGATGGATTCACGTAAGTAAATAACTCTCGGGATATATATCTAATATTAACTGGCAGCAGCTACGATTCCGGGCCGGCCTGCGCTGCATGAACGATCCATCAGTACTCCCATCAACACTTGGCGCCAGCGTCAAGTCTTCGAGTTTACTACAACCTCCGTGAGAGAGTGTGAGGAGGAGAACCTGGACCTAGAAGGTTTTACATTCAGAGATGCACAGCCATCTGCTTCAACTCCAAAGCAACCGCTTTCTCCCAAGGACCTAGCGCCCTTAACGATACCAACGCAGAGCGGTCCGATTCCAAGGCTAGTCCGTCAGCTTTCGTTAAGTCGACTTAGATCTAGGGATACACAACAGGAGCCGACAATTCGATTAACACGGGCTGAAGAATCGCCGAAGACACGTACCCCATTCACACCTGCTTCGAGCTCGGTTTCAGCCACAACCCCTATGTCGACGACCACCGCTATGACCAACTCGACGCTCCCGACACCTTTATCGGCACCTGCAGAATGCCGGAGTTCTCCAAGGCCGTGGGACAGGCAAGGTTCAACCACACCTATAACTACTATGCAGCAAACCATTGATCCCACGGCGGCACCAAAGGTAGGGCCTGAAATACAACCACGAGCTAGCCCGAGTCCGTTTCATAGACGTGGTCAATCCGACTCTGGGAGTATCATGGATCGCGGACGTCCACGAAAGCGAAGTGATGGCACACCAATTGGTAATAGCACCGGCCTTGGTATTGGTGGTTTAAAGCGAAGCAGCTCTAAGAGGAGCCTCAGCGCCGAACGCCGTGCTTTCGAGAATCTACCTCAGGGATGGAAACCCAGCGAAGCGTTAAAGAATATCGACTCATCCGAAATTACTTATTTACAAAAGCAAGCCCTAGGACAAACTCTGAGGTTTGAAGTACTTACGAAGGAGGATGTCGAAAACCTCTCCAAGGTAGGTCCCAAGTCTCTTAGCATTGCTATCCATAGTCTAATCATTCATAGGAACTACGCCACCTCGATGAGCGGACAGAGTATCTTCGCCGCACGTATACATCTCTTCGTGCCGGGCGCCGAAACCTTCACAGCCGCATTTGCCAGTACCTGCGGTCGCCTCGCGTTGCTAAATTTAGCTACGAGTCCATGTTAAAGCAGGAGGAAACTCTTGCCGAGCTTGACGCTTCAATTGATGATTGGGTTACGAAACTCGAACAGGCTGAAAACCGACGGACCCGTGTTAGACAAAAACTCCTTGAGCATGTTGCCGCTGCCTCTACGCTTTCGGTAGTTAAAGATCTCTGCGTCACAAGCGACGTTCTTCAACAGGCCATGGGTGTTCGGGTACCTAATGGGACTTCGGATATCTCAACACCACCTCGGAGCCCAACCAAGAACACTGCTTCTATCCAGTCTCAGTCCCCATCGCCATCATCATCACCACAGCGTGTCGTCGCCCGAGTACCTTCAATGATCCCCGAACTACCATTCGAAGAGGCTGAGGATGATGTAGCAAATGGTGTCCGAAAGAATTCGATGGAATGTACTATACAGCGAATGGAAAGCATTCGCATTTATGCCGACAGCGATGTCTACGCCCTCCTAGCGGATGTCGAGAGTGAATTCACCAAGTTGAACGTCGGTATTGCAGACTCGGAACTTACTAGATCACCACGATCGGAGGAGCAGCGTAGAATCTTACATCGCGCCCGCAGCCATGATATTATCAACAACCAGCGTTCGAAAGGTCTTAACAAGATGCCGCCTACTTCGCCCCCTGCTCCTGCGCCACCGATGAAGAACTCCCCCGCCAAAGAGCAAGCTGATGTTTTCTTATCCGCCGCCGTTTTCCAGCCGGGTCGAACCCCTTCGCCCAATTAAACTATATTACTTTATTTGATGCTTAGGCACACTCATTATTCGTATTACTTAGACTTACGAAGCTCACTCCTTGTTTTGCCTAACGACTTGTTACGTTCCTTTTTTTCTTTTCTTTTCTACATCATGACGATCGACGATCGACGAATTACGGCTGGCTACAGCGATCATTTGCATTCTTACATTATACTTCTCGTCGTTCCTTTAGACATTAGCATTTACGGCCTTAGACAACCAGGCGTTCTCGCATTTTAACACACCCATTTCCTGTATTATCAGCAACTTGTTCCTTCACATTCTCTCTACTATACTTTCCTTAATACTCTCATATTTTAAGGCGTTAGGGTCGTCACCAAATTTGTTGCATGCCTCTGATATCGACGGACACCTCTATACCCAGTGCGTTAGGTACCGTCCAGTGCGTCATCAAGGCTGAAAAGGATTACTATTCAAGAGTGTATTTTTCCCGTCTTATTTTCGCATAAAGGGGTCGTTGGTTTGAGGTTGCATAGGCTAGTGTGTAGGATTCGTTGTATTCATTGTTGTATGGGAAAGGAAAGGGGAAGGTATCATGGTGCTAAAAGAGTGTAACATGGTCCCAGAGACTGAATTACCAAGAGGATCTAGGCCGCTTAGGAGCTCGAGGGCCCAAGACGAGATAGATCCTCTGCCTACAGGCGGCTCAACCTTTTAGCATAGATTTACACTATCGCTATAAGACTATTGGTCAATCAAAAAGACTTCTACCACAACCCTCGTGCTCTACCCCATCAAGATGCATATCTTGTAACTATCAGTGATACCTCAATAGATTTGTTTAAGACCTTCTCGTTTCATTTTTCCGATCTACATCCTCAAGGTCATCACTTTATCGAATCGAGCAGCTGTCGAGATCTCGTGCTAATATTCAGCATCTCGTTGAGCTGAAGAAATATCGAATCCTTTCCGCCCACCGATCAAACAAAACCCCGCCGAGACCCAAGATCCTTCGAGACGGCGTTGGTTAGAGTCCCATGATGCGTCGTTCTTAGGATTCGTTTCTGCTGCGCCGCCACGAGTTACAAGCCCACTTATTACGCTTTATTACATGCAGAGGCCCTCGGTACATTGCGGATCCTCCAAACACCCATAGTATTCGTCCCACATCAACCTATCCGCTCATTGCTTACCTGCCCCAACCTGTTTGCCCTCCTGTGCCCCTCAGAGGAATCCTTTCGGCGATACATACGGGTGCGTTGTGCTTAGATAGGTAGGTAGGTATGTACCTAGACTTTAGAGCTATCGACGATGCCGCCTTGCACAGCAAGAGTCACAGGAAAGAGGAATATGCATATGTACCTAGTAAGCTGCTGTTTTGGGAGATTTCTTCTACAGTGACTATCTTGAAGTTATCTCGCTAACGAAGCTGTAAGTCCGATGGCTATTTTCATACGGTATCTGTAGGGGCGGCCGTGTCAGAAGTCATCGAGCTAGACTATCCTATTGCACCTTTTCGATTTGGTTGGCTAGGCGAACTCAGCTCGCACAAGAAACGCAACTCCTTCCAACGGAGCAGAGTCTGTTTGGGATGTCTGCCTGGTGTGGTGCCTTTCGGAGGAGTGTAAGTTAGGCAGGCCGGTTCAGACTTCAAGGCCGGGTGGGTTAGAGGACGAAAGAGTCCAGCATCCATTTGCTAGGCAATCTATAGGAGACACACCTCCAATTCATCACGAGGTCTATCGTTACTTGTGCCAAAGCTAGAGCAAGCGTAAGCGATGCTGTCTGCACTGATATCAATGAGGTCCCGTGGAGCGTGGGGGCTGTTGCATGGGTTACACGTGCGAGTATGTATATTGCCTACATCTATGCACTACCAACACTTATATTATACATTGTACATTAACAATTAATTACCTATGCAGTCACGCCGTAGCATATACTTGAAGCAAGGTGGATACGGCATACTAGAGACGAGTTAATTAACATTAGTAACTCAATATAATCAAATCCCGCCACCACACCCTCTACCTCAATACAACGCCGCCAAGCTTCGACAGCTATAAGCCAACTGCGTCGTTGTCCCGAGAGGATTACTTACGGCCGAGGCATTTTTCGCTTCGGCTGTGGCGTCATTCAACATAAATACGGTTCCAACTGCGGTGCAACGTACAAAAGACCCGATACGCTGCGGGAGGGTGCGGTGTGCCCTACGTACATATATGTAATGCCATTAGAAGCTTGGCTTGGCTCGATGTAGATCCAGATGCGGAAGTTAATTTTAGATGCTACCTACCTGCAGCTTACATATGGTTACGAGATACATGCATACCCAGGTAGGTTTTCAAGTAGGGCAGGTAAAGTATGTAGATGCAGACCTCGTGTATATGTATATAGGGTAGTATCGTGTACATAGGTGCAGGTGGGTATTGAAGCTATACATGTCCACTATAGGTATGTAGGTAATGTAGGTAATGTAGGTAATGTAGGTAATGTAGGTAATGTATGTGCATGTATGCTGGCAGGGAAGATATACATATGTATCTACATCTACATCGACATCGATATCGACATCTATAATCTACATGTGCATAATATAAAATCCCGACACCTGTGCAGGCGTAAGGCGGTCTAAACCCCTGATGCAGGAGCGCGGCAAAGGGGGGCAAACCCAACTGCAGCTGCTACTGGCCACCAACGTTTTACAGTATGCACCTCGTGTATGGCGAAATATCCGTTTCGTTTCGTGTGGTGGGCGATCTTCTAGGGGGAATATGTATAATGTACCTAACCTAAGGTAGGTACATGTGCCTCATGTACGTATGCAGGTAATTTAATGTTGGTACGGCACGTGTCGTGCACGCCCGGTTTTGAAGTTTAAAGGTTTGGGTTGCAAACTTTAATCTACATTGCAGAAATGCAGAAATGCAGAAATGCAGAAATGCAGGCATAAAAGCAAGATGTGTCGATTATCATGATCTGATTATCGGCATTGATGCATACAACATGAGGGGTTGGAATAAGAATATATAGGTCGATGCAATTGCCTGTCAATTTATTATACGTAAAGAATATGTGGGTATTCATCTATTCGCGGGTGGTAACATTACAGGATCTGTTGGTCTTACAGCAGCTGGCGTAGGAAACCGGCCTCGAGTTATTTACTGTAACAACTCTCAATACTATAACTTGCAACGTGACCTAGTAACTTGCCGATCACTATATACAGATTCTTCAGTACACCTGTTTGCGTTTTATCACGTACATCGCGTACGGGTTAGTAGAATTATACATACGTACGCACATGCAGGTAACCACCTGGGCATTACCCCTAGTTCGTCCAAGACTTCTGGTAATTCAACATACTTCAGAATATATACGCAGGGCTTAATATATATGCAACAATCGAGGTCATTGCGTATTAAACAGAGCTATCTTCGACATGATCAAAGTGAGGTCTCAGAGTGTAAAGTGCCAGAGTCTACCAGACTCGCCCAGTAACCACTCATCTCTGCTGCAAGTGTCTCGGCCGTCCGGCCTTGATTATCTGCGAGTGCTCGGATATCTTCCGAGGCCAACGTGCTCGGCCGCTGGATCCCCATTGCTTGCGCTATTTGCACGGCCTCGCCGGGGAATGATCCCGTCGGAAGAGTTGATGCTATCCACAAAAGCAACCAGACGACTTCCTCTTGCCCCTTTTCTACCGCGATATGCAGGCCAGTCTGCGAGTCTGCTAACGGGTCTTTATAGCGAATAATGCTTGCAGCATTCATTGTAGGCTCGTCTCCTAGCGCCTGCTCCGCATCGCGGAGGAGCTCTACTATCCCGCCTACATCGCCCTCGCTGCACATGATGTGAAAGGCACGGGCAGGACGAGCCTCGGGGTTTGCTTCTAGATAAGCTTCCTCAGTAACTGCGGGAAGGATATCGTAATTCTCCTGAATGCCACCTTCGTTGGTATATCTTGTCAGGATAGCCGCGCCGGGCGCGGATTGCACAAATGAGCTACCAGAGGAAGGCCCTGCTGTGTTCATGGCAAGCCCTGTATCACATGAAGGACAATTGAGCGATGCAGCCAACTCTGAAGCTTTGTCGAGAAGGCATTGCCAATGATAATGGCACCCGCAGATGAGTTCTAGATCGTCAGGCACCAGCTGCGGCTCATCAGTGCCATCATCACCATCCAGCTCCAGCGTCAGGTCCTGCTCGCAAACCTTACAAGCAGCCATCTTTTCAATGCGGGGATTGATGTCTGAGAAGTTTGGTCCAATGAGAATGAGAACGGTAGCAGAATGTGAATGTGGTCCAAACCCAGGTGTCTGTATCCATCACACGTGAGAGATGGTCCAGAAAAATGATTGGGTCGGAGGACGAGATCCATCCCTCTTTGCCATCCGAGTGAATCCACGCACTATGTTGGAAAAAGTTGCAGGATGCAAAGAAGATGGCAGCGTTGAAAAGCTGAAGACATCGCAAAAGACTTACCACTGGGTATTGATTGGTTGGTTGATTACGGCACGATTTATTTGCGTCCTTCGCCGAAGTGCGACGATGTTATTCGTTATTATAGAATGTATCATGTAACAGGTCAATACATGTATGAATATTCTCTTGCATCACTTCGGATATCAACAACAGCAAAAAAACAAATAAAGTGGGCCTCATCTTTGATGGATTTATATGGTCCCGGCCCGAATATGTATTAGGTGAGCTTGGGGGTACATAGTTACATGGGTGAATATTATTTAATGGATCCCCCCGTAACAAAAACCGGGGGCCTCGATCACATCTACGAAAACTCCGGAGCCAAGGGACCAACATCATTGGTAACTTGTCACAGCTAATACGTACTGAATAGGCGATATATGAGGTCTAAGTGATGATATTCCTGATGATCTGATTGATTGAGGTAAAATCGTGGGAACGCGTGTTACACCGCTATTTTACATGAGACTAGGGATTTTCAGGTCACCTGACATGGCTGACTAATCTGACATAACTGTTATCCAATAGTTCCAAGTCAGTTCAGCTGCGCAAGGGGCGGATAATCCAAATCCATTACAAAGCAAAGCAACTGCGATCTGTGGTCTATAGGTACGATGCCGTGGAGCACAAGAATTGCCTATTCTTCTTCAATAAGATAGATGCCCGTTATGTCCCCCCTTCCCCCCTTAGTTACCCTTAGTTACCCTTAGTTACTAGGATGTTGTGGTAAAAGTTTGGTTCTCCCTCGAGCCGAGGATTCAGTCTAAGAGCTAAACTTAGAGATGAGGGAGCACGATGGTTATACCCATAGCTAGCTGAAATCCACGCTTGGGTCTTTTGTCTATCACGTAACTATCTAGTAATTTATGTAATTTATGTAATTTATGACTATTCCTGGTCCGAAGATAAGAACAGTCGTCTAGTTTCGTGCGGGAACTTATCGTTAAGCGGACCCTCTGGCCTCTGGGAGAAATTCCCCCGGAAAACATTAGATTTTTTTGGGTTTGTCTTCTATACGCTACATAGCTAGTTGCCATTGCTAATCCTTGAAGTGCCATGTGGCGGCGGATGAATCCGGTAGGTACCAGGTAGTTAGGCGTCTTTGTGGATATTTAGTGGTTATCGTCACCCTCAATGGTGTCTAAGGCTAAAATTCCCCGACTGCTAGTTAGAGGTTTTCTATTTGGACGTCTAGATTCACGATTAACATGTGTGCGCGTATGTAATCTAAGCTATTAAGGGTAGCTCGTCCGACGATTAGTATACTCGAGTCAGTCTAAGGCTACGGAGCGCCGGTCTTTCATGCCCCTATCTAACCCCGGAGTTGTCCTAATTCCTCGCCTAGCCTTCTAGGAGCCGTTGCCGGTGTATTCAAATAATAATACGCGAGATAGTAAGCAGAATATTATGGTATAGATGAAATATATTGAAACGATTGCTATTTTTATGCCTCGGTAGCACGTTTGTCAGTCTAAGTCAACTCTATATACCACGCCCAGTATCAGACAGGCTATCTACATTTGTCGATGCTGCGCCTGGCAGTCCCCATTCGACCTCGTTGGGCCTCCCTTTTCGGAGGGCTCCTATCAACAGTTTCTTTTCTTTTTTTAGCCCTAATTCATGAGTCTATAGCCCTGTATGTTTACCGTAACGACTGTGTTTCCCTTGATACCCATGTTAACGCCTTCGATATTTCGATGTCGCCTGCTCGAGTCCTCCTCTTGGCCTCGATATTCACAGAAAAAACTTTCATACTCTAAGAAATGATCCCATCATACACCCTGTATCGTAGTCCCGCATCAGACTCGGGGCTAACAACGACCCGCTAGCCTTCAAGTAGTACGACACGCCGTGTGCTCGCATACTTTACCTCGGCGCGTTGGTTAAGTTGTATGTGGGCGTGCCCGCACCCATCGCCGAACCGCCGATAGGCTTGGGTCTTCGCCTGTCCAATGGCCCATGCTTATGTCGCTACTCTGGAGTTGTTGATAAACGACTTCGTCTGTGACCTGTGAGAGTTCCTGAACCGTGCTGTTAGCTGAAGATATCATACTAGTCATTAAGGGCATGCTTATCGTAGAAGGGGGTAGGGGGTTGGGGGTTGGTGTCAACTACTATCGAGGAAAACGCTCATCTTACTAGTCTTAGTTGTTCGTCACAGGCTCTTAGTTGTTGTCGATTTGCAGAGTTCGGCCGCTGACCCTGGAGGACTCCCTCCCTGTAGTCAATCCATCTCTGTGCCGCTGCCTGGCGGAGGTAGATCTTGTGGGCTTCGTGTCTGCGGGAGTAGGCGTCCAAGAGGATTCTGTAGATGATTGTTCCTGTCAGCGGCATTTCTTAGGCAGTGGGATATCGATGCCAATATCGAGGGGAAGAATCTAACGTACTGCTTTAACTCTGCCTTCCTTTGCTCTAACTCGCCGCCTCTGGCTCGGGGCACTGTTACGTCCGCTGCACAGTTAAGGATGTGTTGACCGTCCAGAGCGCACTGGCGTAAAGCAGCCCAACCTTCGGTATGATAATCGTTTGCGTAAGGGGGGTCTACCGGAACGTTGGCGATGCAATATTGGAGACTTTGAAACTCTTCGAGGAGTCCGGCAACCCGTGCCGTTCGGTAGTCGTTGACTGAGTTAATTATTAGGGGATGTCCTTAAGAAGCCGTCTCCTGTAATTTGAACCCGAGAGGCGTACAGTATTTTTAGTGGCTTTTACTTACGTCCATCCATTTATACCCCTTTTGGTAAGTGACCTCCGTAAGATGCTGCTCTTGCGATCGGATGCTCAACTTAAAAACACAATGATGAATTACGATACGTAGGAGGCCAGATGATATCGTTCTGGCGACTTAATAGAAACACCGCAATGGAAAGGGAGAATCTCGGCTCTTGGGCGAAAATGGGAAATAGATAAGACTGTCGGAGTGTAGAGACTGCTTTGAACTTGGTTGATGAAGAAGAAGCGTCATGTTGAACATCTCAAGCAGCGACTTCACTTGGCTTTTGTAGGATTAATCGACTTATTACGGATCAAGCAGAAAAGCATCTGAAGCGCTCACGATACAGAGTAGTTCCATAGGAGGAATGTTTGCGCTGATACTCCCTCTCCTTTCGAAGTGCAAGTCACAGTACGCATCATTATCAGCTCCGTATGCTCTGCTCACGTTGCCCGCTATCGAATCGGAGTTTATTATCGACCAACTAAGCAGGACATGACTGACAGCTCAAACCTATGACATCCTAATTGAGCTGGATGTCGGAATCTCAGATCTTTCCGTCAATCTGGTAAGAGACCCCTGATGTGTCCGGGATGATACCTGCAGCCTCTTGGGCAACCGACGCCACGAACTGCCTTACCAATGCAGGAAATCCAACGCCCATCGTCACGGTAGGGCATAGAATGGATCTATTAGTGGAAAGCTAGCCATAGGGACAGGAAAGCTGTGTTTGGGGGAGGGGGGGCTAATGCCAGGGGGACATGATCGTAGGGTTAGGCGAGTAGGAGGCTCTTCATAGGGCATACGGGTTGGCTGGAGTAGGAAAGCCAGGGCAAGAATTCAGCGGCGCCACATATCACACCAAGATTCAAATGCAGTATAGACTGTAAAGTTCTCAGGTGGAATAAAAACAAAGCAGTGGAACTATTCAGACTTAGGTGTAAGATATCTAGCCAATAGGGAGCCGCCGTGGACTCTGAGCCACCTTTTGGGCTGAGCTGAACGGATATTATTTACCCAAATATTTATAGCTTACCTGTATTGCAGAGGGTTGGCAAGAAGAAAAAGAATATTTCACGATCCAGCTGCAGCGCGATGCCTGCGATCTACACAGTACAGTTATACATGTTCCAAAGGGTAGACTTGTAAAGAAAAAGAAACGTTCGTGCTCCCGGCCCCTCCTACCGGTCATTGTCATCCCACGCCAGGTCCTCTTATTCGGCTTCCACCCCTGAACTCCCACGAGGTACCATACCCATGGGTCGGGCATTTTAAGGTCAGTGTCACCCTGGCGGCTTACGTCTGCCACGTTCAAAGTCCCGGCCTTCCGGATGAGATAGATCAATATATGCCCGAGTTACCCATATGTGGGTAATTGTTGATATGCTTAGTTGAGATGCTTATGGCTACTTACGCGCTGATGCGTCTGATGCGTCGCATTCGTACTTGAAAGATGTGGTTCTTGATGACAACTATTCACCGTATGGTTTTTATAACCCCCAGATCATCCTTCTCGCCACCACCTGAACATCCGGATCCCAAAACAAATGCGCATTTTCGATACGCATCTTCAGCTATAGACACCCTAAGCCGGATTACGATGGGGGTTCTGGGGTTCTGGGTTCCCAAGACCGGTCCAGATTAGAATAATGATCAAAGGTCCTGTTGATGCAAGATCTAAACTAGCGACACACGGACACAAGGATATAATGACGAACCCAGGCCTCCACAACATATTGTTGTAGTCAGCATACACGAATCAGCTGTGCTGAACCGAACCCAGCCTTACGCCACGACCGCCTTACGCTAATCTTTCTCGGCAATGGCCTGTAATCGTTCATCAATCTCGTCCTCCGTCAGGGTCCTGAAGAACGGATCTGACCCCTCCTTACCGTCCGCTCGGGGGCCTCCGACGATTCCGATCTCAATCTCACCCTTCTTGAAATCCATGCTGAGAACCGTGCTTAACGTAGTGATTGCTAGCTCCACAACATCTTCCCATGTGCCATCTGCGTGATCCTTGTTCTTGAGCTTTTTCTCCAGGTGGTTAAGCGCTTCCTGCTGCTTGGGTCCCGCAGCCGTTCCTTTGTACCCCACGTAGTATCCTGCTGGATCGCACTTGTAGAGCTGCGGTCCGAATTCAGAATCGAGCGATATCAGCGTCGTCGCCACGCCGTAAGGGCGCATATAGGCCTGTCGGAAAGGGTCAGCTTCAGAACGTCCCCAGCTTTACTATTGTTGATGGAGCCTTACTCTCTGTGTATAAACTTGGCTGATATTGGCAAGTCTCTTGGCTAGGGCATCACATGGCATCTCGTATCCATAGTTGTACCTGAACTCGGCAGCTTCGCCCTGGGCGCGCTGTGCAAACGCCCGAGCATCCGCAATGGATCCGGTCATGACGCAACCAACGGAGGGCGAAATCTGGAAGATGTGCGAGACTGAAGAAGGGTCAATTAACTTGTCCTATTGATTACGATTAGCTTCAGCGCGGAATTCGACAATATTGACCGCAACCAGGGTAAAGCTGAAAGTACGTACGGGAACCTTTTTCTGAGAAAGGACCACAGCACAATCCTTGCCTCGGACCCCAATAGACATTATATTTGCAGCGGTGATCGCTTTGAATGCATATTCTGAATGATTGACTGTCAGCTAAATTAAAGACCCCCCACATCGCACTCGCTTTAGCTTCAATATCTTTGGATCCTTTTGATACCCATGACGGCTGAAGGTGACAAGAAAACGACGTTCTTGGGACGCCTAGGACGCTAGAGACAACATACCGACTTGGTAGAGTCTTCCTTGCTCGGAGAAGATTGTGATATGTCGGTCGAAACCGGCGCTGCCTGGAAGAAGCGCAAATCATTAGTTCATATAAGGTGACTAGCTACGGAGGAGGGACGAACGCACCTCCAGACATGGTGAAGTCTTGTTAGGGATGAGAGCTGATGGTACTAATTTTCGGTGAGATTGGACGTAGAGTCGGAAACCGGTGCTATTTGTTCAGGGGGTAGAATATGGCTTTCTTTTTTCTTCTTCCCTATGTGATGATGGACGGTACGAAGAAGTGAGGTCAAATCGAGTGGTGCAGCTCTATTATTAGCCCGGAGCTCTGACGCGCCAGGTTGGAGCCTTGGGATGCAAGCAGCGAGCTATGACTTTGTGGGAAAGCTCGTCTTAGCAGGCTTAGGTAAGGCAGTGTACGCTCGGACCTGTTTTTACGGGTATTACTAAGACCGGTATCCGAAAGATGACTTACCTATGTCCATATTATTAAATCTTATCAACACTCTTATCGAATATATGATAAGATATCAATCCACTAAAAAGTTCCTAATAGCGATATCCATCAATTCATGTCAACCGGACGAATTCTCCACTGAAAAGATTCAATGTGAAGGCTTCATGAAATTTTTATTGGCAGCAATTCCTCCCGTGGAATCTCATCTCACATATATACTTGCCTTAGTACACACGTGTTGCTAGTATTGTACTTACAAAGGCAAATTCCTAAGTCCAGCCACACTCTGAGGCAAGACAAAACAAGTTCAAGCCCGGAGAACTGGAAAAGGCACGTGGATATCACACGGCAGCGTATCGATTTACCTGCTTCTCTGATTCTCACTTGGTTTCTGCTTTCTGCTTTCTGGTTCTCTTAGTGGTAGCCGTCACACACTTGAGCAGATTGCCTTTATATTTATTTTGCCTTTACCTTCACTTCACCTCATCAATGTCTTCCGTTCTCCCAAATGGGAACGCGTCAGCCCAACGAGTTCCAGCGTGGAAACGATTGGGCCTCAAGCTTAAGCCTGCATCTGAAGAGAGCCAGAACGCTACCCTACATACGGATACCGTTGCTCCGCCGGTGCCCAACCATCATCGGGAAAATATTGCCGGCCCTATCAATGTTAATGCAAAGAGGAAATCTTCTGGTGTTCCTGCATTAGGCCATTCGGCGAAAAAGCCAAAACGAGACGCCTCTCAAAGTCAAATTGCTTCCACCCAGACACCATCAAAAAAGGCCAAATCCGTTTCGTTCGCTGCCGAGTCCACCCAACAAGCCGGGTCTGCAGCAACGACAAACAGCACACAAATCAGAAACAAGCAAAAGCAACCATCTCCTAAGAAAGCCGTCGCAGCTCCAGTCAAGAAGCAAGCTGCTGTTAATTTGGAGCCAGCACTTTTGTATTTACGTCAGTGGCACACATCCAAGGACACCTGGAAGTTTAACAAAAATCATCAGACCAGGCTACTAGAACAGGTCTTTGCTGACGAGACCACTATACCGGCGGCTGATATCAACGTCTTCTACGAATATATCCGGGGTTTGAAGGGAGCTGTCAGAACGAGGCTTAGGGAGCTTGCATCAGGCACCAAAGCACAGGACATGGAACTAGGATCACAAGGTTTCTCTGCCTCGAGCAAGGAGATGATTGAGAGGAGGCAGAGGGAATACGAGGAAGTCATTGCGGCTTTTCTACGTCAGCCAAGGATAACAGGGAAGCGACGTTTCGACGAGATAGACTACGTGCTACGGACTTCCGATATGGAGATGCAACGTCGGGTTGTTAAGCGGATGCGTTGTGAGAACGTGTTGGACGAACTGTCAGACAGCGAGACCGAAACAGTATCAACTATGACCACTGCCGAGGATTCAGAGGGCGCTACGAGCGAAGGAGCTACGGCTGCAGCTGAGGATGTTCAACGCCTAAGACTGAACGATGGCCCCCTACAAAGGATCAAGCGAAAGAGGAAATCGCGGACTGTAGTCGTCGACGAAGATACCAATTCAGAATCCGACTCCGGCTCCGATTCTGGTTCAGACTCCGGCTCAGGTAGCAGCGATAGTAGCAGCTCTGATGATGAATCTGGAGACGAAGCAGCGCAGCCCCAATTGCGTACAGACGATGCCGACACATCATCTAGCAGCTCTTCCTCGGAGTCGGAATCTGCTTCTGATGATTCGGACGACGATTCGGAGGATGACAATTGATCGGAATAAAAAGAAAAAATACGTGTATTATCACTGATCATAATAATAGATAGACCGCGCACGTTCTACGCAAAGGATACCCAATTGCAAAATTTGATACATATCAATACGTTATTTCTTCCGTGGTCACTTAGTGAACTATGCCATCCAAGCTTCCGTGATCGTGAACACTTGTTCGAGTATCAAATTCAATTTAGACAATGGCTATGCGTCTTATGCAGCCGAAGCAAACCCCTTAATAAAACGCCACGTGCCCTATATACTGCACGCCCGTATAATAAGAAAACCGCATTACTGTTTACTAACTGAGGCCTTCACTAAGAATCGTAACCGATCTTCCGTTTTACTGATATAGGGGCTCTTATATATAAACCCCTTAATGGAGCTCTGCTCCTGATCTGCCATTTATAGGATACCTTGACATATCCTAAGCCGTTTCATTTTTTAGGCGTCGGTTGGATCCTCGAGATATTCGTAGTCGTCTTCGGGCGGCAGTAACCAGGCAGAGACGGCCAGACTTGTCGCAATCAGAATAGATACGGATCCGCTGATGGTACACAGGATCCAAGACCAATCCAGGGACCAGCCAGGAATGATGAATTGGGAATCAGTATCAAAGAGATAGGCCTAGCTCGCGATGTCAGAAATAACTCGACGATATTTAAGCATCTATACAATAGTGCATTTAATCGAATACCTACCACGATGCCCATACTCGCGAACTCGACGGCGGCGTCGGCAAGCAAAAGGAAGCCGATCAACTTCCATCCCGTCTCGCGCTTGTACTTGCCGCCGGCCATCACGACGAGGAAGGTAATAAGGGTTGCGAGCTCAACGATGGTGGCAAATGAGATTAGGAATCCGCTGCTCCTCCACATGGAGCAGAAGAACTGGTCATCGCGGCAGTCGTCGTCGTTAGGGAAGGGTCGGCACGAGGGATCGTCGACGGAGGAGCAACTCTGGTGAAGTCCAATGTATTTCTTAAACGTCGAGCCCGTGTCTGCGGTGACGGAATACGTGACCCAATGCGGCGTCAAGATAGACACTATGGTCATGACCGTTGCTGCGATAGGTAGTTTGTGTCAGCCATGATGAAGTTGACAATCTCCAGAATGAGACCATACGATCCCCCACGATTCAGCTGTGAACAATCCATAGGTATCTTCTATCCGATTAAATTATTTTCCGTCAAATACAAAATATATCCTCTCCATTCTTACGATAAATACAACTTCTCATAACGAAGAGTAAATGCGACGAGAATGACTCGGCTTGGGTGTTGTGAACAGATTGGATGTTTCTGCCTGTGTAGGACGATAAGGAGATAATAATGACGTACTACACACAAAGACGCCGAGGGCGACGCTATAGACAATCGGGCGCGTCATGGCGATTGCGAACCCGGGGTAGAGAGGAAGAGAAAAAGAAACAGCAAAAGAGGAGAAGGTATTTCCAGTCCTTCAGCTATGTGTATCCCTTTTAAGACGAATTCGAAGGTTCGTCTTCATATCAGATCGTTTAAAACAAAACTGTGGTTCGGAAAGATGCGTTGGGCTGCGGGCTGCGGGCTGTGGGAAGGACAGCAGATTTTGATTGTCGGAGAGATGGTCGACGGCAGCTTAACGGGTGCACATTTCCACAATGCAGATCATGTGGCTGAGGTTACTTTCTAGTGGTTGCGCTGGAATCCACAGAGCCCACATAGCCTGTAAGATTTTAAGCTTTCGGACTACGTAGGTACCTACCTTACCTACCTGGGTATGATCTGTGCTTTAGAGGGGGTTCTCTGTTAGCAGTCATTGGTAGATTGCTCATATGTCGCTTATCTTTAAGTGTCTCCTTCCTGCTTTCCAATACATTCTGCGCCTTCTATTCAGCTACTTGCTTTATTTTGTACTTCCGACCCTCTAATTTACTACTCTCAGCCATCTGTTCCTGTTCCTATTCTTATTCCCATTCCCATTCCCATAAACAAAATGACAAGTCCAATAAAATGCCGAATATACTATAAACCCCGAAGTCTTGAGATAGTTCTCTTATGACTGCTGATGGAACCATCGTAACATGCGCTACTCGAGTGGTAGTATCGTGGGCTGTCATCTGTTTCAAGAATAAGTTTCCGCAAAACACTCACGACTACGGCACACCGCGTTTTCGTAAGATCTGCATCGTATCTTGCTTGCGGTTGTATTTGGCTGGAGCGGTTGCTGCATATGAACATAGCATCCCACACCAACGTCAACGCTACACTTTCCTCTCAGGGACTATCAATATTACGAGATTCCACAGGCGCTTCGACGAGAATTGCTTTTCCGGGTTTGCCGCGGACACTACGTCTACTGCGATTCCGAATACCCCTTATGTCCAGATGCAGAGATGCTGCAGACTATTCAACTCTAAAGTTACCATTTAGCAAGCTGCGCAAGTGCTGCGGCTGCTGCTGCTGCTGCTTGGACATTCCGTCTTTGAAATTCGAGGTCGGGAGTTGATTGGAGGTTGATTGGAGCTTTGCTTCTGATTTTACCTTCTCGGCATGGTATCAATCGTAGTCGAACAGGCGATATCCTTGAAGTTTAGCCCGGTTCCGATTTTGAGGGCACCAATCATGGCCCTTAAAAGGAAGACGTGGCTAACTTGGAGATTGTAGATCTCCTCTCTTCAATTAGGTATACATCTACATACGTAGTGTTACTTCAGTCGTCTAAATCAGATATTCGATACTACCGTCTTTTTTAGCTTGTGAAGACGGTTGAAGGCTACAAAAAAAGGGGGTCGATTCACGATGAATTCCCCATTGTCCGCACTAAAGCATAGATCGACTGACAGTTTAGTTTCGATGCTACCTACCTATCGTGGATCGCAAGAATAGGGACTAAATGTGTGGCTCCTCTAGTCCCCCTTGGTATACATCTAGTAAGGATCTATAACCCAAGGAATCTTATGCAGGTCATTGCAGGTCATTGCAGGAAGTGAACATCACTGGATTTCATTCCGCTTCTATGCCGCAATCTGCATACTGCAAACATACTTACCTAGGTATGTACATACTCAAGATATTGATAATCCAAATCTCAGTGCCAGAGATGTAGGTAAGAGGGTAAGAAGCACGCAAGATCCGATCCCCTACACGTCAACATTTAGCCCTCCCTTGGTGCATTATCTTGCTCCGTACCAACCCGCATTCGGTCAAATGATTCATCAGATAACTGAGACAATCGGCCCTCCTTACAAGCGTCGGACTTTACTAAGATCTCGGTGTTCGCGGACCGGCCGGACTGTGCTGTATCTCATATATTTGTAAACATCTCCTTGTTTGCTTCTTAAAACTTTCTGAGAATGGTCTCGAGATATTTTTTTTACCAGAAAGTCTGGTCTGCTCGAGAAACAACATTGACCCTAGAGGTCGTGGTGTCTCCTAGAGGTCCTTACAAGGCCGCAAGTTCCGCTAATAACGCCATTCGATATTTTACCGTTCTAGACCTACCCATGTCTAGATAAGAGCTAAGGGGATCCCAAGTGCTTTAGACATCCTTTTCGAAATTACCTGTCACGATTATTGATATGGACGGCTGAGCCTACATCTCGTGGTCCTATTCTATGACCATTCCAGAGTCATTGAACTGGGCGAATTCGTCTTGTATAGGTCTAGGGGTTACGGTTGTCATTTTCAGCGATCCCTAGTCTCCATTAGTTCTCCAGCCTATCAGCATATGATACTGATATGTTACAATGGTCGAACACCAACCCGTTCACAACAGCGAAGTCTATCTTTTAGGATTAAGACCGCGTCCTACCGTCCCCCCTCCTTCTCCGCCTTCACCTTTAACGCCGAGAGAAGCCGAGTCAAATAGCAACGCTATCGAAGAGCTCTGCTTAGACGATGTCGAGAGCTTCGAGGACCCATCAGAGACCACCTCGCTTACCAAGCAAAGGATTTCGGGTGCTGTTCATGTTCTAAGCACCGAAGCGACCGCTCTCCGGAGCCTTACCCATTTATATAGGACTAATACGACCGCTATAGAGGGCTTCAGTGCTGCAGTAGGAGCTATAACTAACCACGAAGGCGAACGGGGAAAATTAGTCATAATAGGAGTCGGGAAATCGGGGCATATTTCAAAGAAGCTGGTCGCGACCTTTAATAGTCTCGGAGTTCATGCGACTTTTCTTCATCCTACCGAAGCTCTCCATGGCGACCTTGGCAAGATTGGGAAGAATGATGTTGTTCTCTTTATTACATTCTCGGGGAAGACGCCTGAGCTTCTAGCTTTACTACCGCACCTAGATGCAACGTTACCAGTGATTGTGCTCACCTCGCACACCCGACCAGACAAGTGCGAGCTCATCCGACAGCGGCAAGATGCAATACTTCTTCCAGCACCCATCCATGAGTCCGAGATAGTATCGTTCGGCGTTTCAGCCCCCACAACATCTACTACTGTAGCTCTCGCGCTAGGAGACGCGCTCGCGGTAGTAGCATCTCGGGAGTTACATTCAACGGTCACATCAGTTTTTGCAAAAAACCACCCTGGCGGAGCCATCGGCCAGGCATTTACTAAACCTCGTCAAATCCGCGATATTATAATCCCACTCTACGAGATACCAGAGTGGCCAAATTCAAGCGGCGAGGCTTGCGGCGCAGATGTACTAAAGCTCGGCTATGATTCAAAATCTGGGTGGGCTCGCGTTAATGACGCGATCGCCTCCCCGACGCGTATTAGACGGCTTGAAACGGCACATATGGCATGGCGAATATCTGATATTCCAAATTTAGTAGTTGACAGGAGCGAATGGATTAGCATCCGTGCTAACACAAGGATATCACAGGCTGCAGAATGGCTTAGAGAGCCCCTAATGCCGGCTGATTGTGGCGAGGCGGTTTTCAGCGAAGATTCTATCTTGGCGGCCGTGGAAAATGGAGAGATAATTGGTGTTCTGGAAGTCGGGCATCTTTTAAGCCTGCAGGAGTAAAGAGGGCAATATATTGAGTACGGGTGTTCGTCAGGTACAAACCAGCAGACGAGATGACATCTGTAGGTAATCCTAGGTAGGAAAGATCTTCCTATATACCATAGTTAGGATTGCTTCTTGAATAATATTATAAAAGGGATGGAAGGATCTTCGTTCTGGGCCTCCAGATACCAGCCATCCGATGACCAGCTCATGTTTTCTGACTATTCAGTTTATATGACTGCTTTTTTCATAAGTCAATACTACGATATGTTGACTTTAAGAATGTATAGTAAGCCAATTAAGTATGCCAGTATTCAATTATTGCTTTCACAATATTTCGAATACCCGGATACCAACAGGAAGTTAAAGTATAACTAAGAAGTACTTTACCTAGGTAGTTATAGGCTATAATCAAGGGGCAAGGGCTGTTACAGCATATATACTGACAGCTTCACCTACGCCATCTGACTTTTGATAATTTGAGCAGGGGTAACTTAAATCATTGGAGAGTTCTATTCTATTAAATAAAACAACTCTCTCGACTGTGTAAGTCGACATGGGGGAACTGCTTAGCGCCGGAAAACAAGTATTCCGAAGTACCTTGAGAATTACGCTGTTAAAACTAATATTAATACGACGGGGCGGAAACTCAGGAGAACTGTCTGTAAAACTAGAAAGATGTCTACCTAAAAGGTAGGTACATAATCCAGTCTGTAGCATCAGGAACAATCCGATATCATAAACATGGTATCCTCCCCGAAGATGAATAGGAGAGACATAAGGAAAGCAATAGATCATGCTTTAGACTGCACAGTGATAAACCACGCACCATTAAAAACACTGATAAGCAGTATCATCTGGGTAAAGTTAATATGAAGTGTATAATAGCCGTGGTATGAACTGGAGGAGAACCAATTCCCATATCCGAATGGCTACGCTGGTACATTCCTATCCCAAATTATATATCCGAACCTCTGAAGGGTCGGCATCGATTCGGTGCTACACTAAAATCCTTGGTTGACATTGAAGACGCAACAAGTGGATTTCAAGCAGGACTATATATTAAGTGTCGATCTGGAAACTAATACTCGGTCTTTGGGCCAATATAAGTGCGCCCAATAAATAATAAGAGATTCTTTTCGCGAAATAGAAGTATATGAGAGGATCTTCTTTTCATTGAAAAAAGGGGTTGGAGGTAAGATGCTGGATATATTTATTTCTAGAGCGGAAGACGTGAAAGTGGAAGTGGAGAGACAGTTGTATATTTAGACGCTGTGAAGACTTGGAACCCGATTTGAGTATCTACATGTACTTACTCTGAATACAAACTCGAGTAATACACTCGCAAGGTTAACTGCGTTACCGCTGATGTTGATTTCGAAACGCTCATTACTTAATCACGTTGGGGGTTGTATAGCCCTGTGAGGGATTATAGGGGAGCATGGGAGCTTGAGTTACATTATACGCAGCAATCCGTTACGATTTGTTACTAGGTATACAGATATAAGCGAGAAATTATATCGAAAGGTGTCAGGGGATAAGTGGGTAGGGTAAGTTCAAGCTGAGTTCTAGGATGGACCTTTGGGATAGTAATTAAATGTATAACTCCGAAAGATATAATTTATATACGCTCTAGGTAGTACTTGTAATCTTATGTTCTACTGAGCTATACGGCTTTCCTAATCTTAATAACTAGTGGTCTACTGATCTGATTGTGGAATGTATAATAGGTGAAATAGGAAATGAAAGTCACGGAAAGGGTTTATTTCGAGCTATATCGAGCATTGAGGTTTAATCGACTGTTGTTGTGTAATTCTGTTCTCTATGTTAGGTAGTTATTATTAGTCCCAGGGAAGAGACCATTACGGATCACTTCGATCGCACCATATCCTCTCGAATTGCCATTTTCTTTCTCTCACGGCCTTCCACAATGAAGATAGGTAACCCCTCCTTTACTGACGGTACCGATTTAGTGTTTTTAGTAGACGGACATTTACATTTGGTCTCGTCCTGGTGGTTCATTAGAAGAAATCTACCTAATATATACATACAAAATATACACAATGAGTTTTTGAACAATGTAGCCTCCCATATCCGTGTATGCATTTCCCTCTGTATGCTCCTTTATATGACAGTATAAACATGGTTGATATTCTTGGTGATATCAACTAAAATACGGTGTACACTTGAATTTCAGGTATAACGCTTATGATAACGATGAGTAGGTAAATTTCGAACGGACTCCATAGAACCCCTGCGTCATAGCGTATGTGATAGCATGTCGATATTACTATCTGCTTTCCAATTACATTATTGGGGAGGGTGATAGTGCGATGATGAAGACGACGATGGCGGTACGGCCCTGGCTGCTGCTAGCCATGGTGTTGATAAGGATACTTTTACGTTCCGATCAAACTCCCCTTCTAATTCCATCCGCCTCCTCATCTCTTCTTCTGAATCGTGGTGGGGTGGCCCCATGAACCCTGTTCCTATATTGCCGTCTATCTCTTGATATGGCGTCCCCTCTATTTCTGTTGTCCTTTCGTTTATACGTTGGTACAGTGAGCCCTCCATCTCCCCGTGGGGCACTGTCCTGGCATGTGTGTGTGTACTTGATGCTTGTGGTAGTGGTAAGCATGGCGTCGAGGCATCCCAAGCATCTCTTTCGTGTGGCGGGTATTGATATCCTCCGGATAGGCTGGGTGTTTCTCGATGGTCGGACGGGTACGTCGGTATGGTATGAGCGTTGGCTTCTATACCCTTTCCCCCACCACCGGTCGAGAATTGCGCGATATTGGCTGTCGAGGGTTTCCTTCGGGCTGCTTTCCGCGTTCTGTATAGCATGAATAGACCGGCACCTAAGGCTGCTAGTCCGGTAACACCTAACGATACACCGATGCCAATTCCAGCTGCGACACCCCCTGAAATCCCGCTTCCACCGGACGCCGAACAACTGGAATTCCCAGTTGCTGCATGGTTCGCTAATGCATCTGCGACGGAGGCGTCGCAGTTGTCTGCACTATTTGTTGTAGATCCAGTTGGGGTGGCAAATATCCAGCCGTTTACAGGAATCCCTGATACTGCTGTATCTGCTGTGACGCTGGAACTGGTAATTTTCCAATCGGGGTCTCTCTGAGCATAGGTAACTACAGTTCCCTTTTTAAGCTGTGACGTACACTCGCCCGTATCTCCTGGGCCCTGGAATCTTGCGAAGTTATATTCTCTACGGACAAATAATTAATACACCATTCCAAAATCGTCATATCGTTAAACGTACAATGGGCAACATGCCACATAGGTACTTGAAGCATCTTTAGCAGATACTGTGGCAGTATAGTAATCGCTCGGACACGTAATCGGTCCTAAACTAAGTATCGTCTCTCGAATGGGACCAAGCCGCTCTTGTAACCACCAGGTCGTCACAGGCTTGGGGTGGCATGTGGTTACACCTCCAACTGATAGTCCATAGCCCGGGTCCCATGCAGCAATGATGGTAGGTACAAATTTCCAAAGGGAGTTCTCGCAGCCGGGTTGATGAGGATGCGCTGTCGGGATAGGGATCCAGGAAGTTACGATACCTGTATTCGTCTCTGGGAGCCGGTTCATTGTCGGTCACGAAGCTCAGAACAAGAACACCATAGAAGACTACCTGAACTATGGAGGGGAAGAAAAAGAAAAAGAACATGATTCAGCTCTGAAAATATGCCGGCATGGGTGGGCCATCTCACTATTTTATGAGGATTCCCTAGAAGCTAACCCCTACAAGGTAGATTCAATATATGCTGGACATAATAGTAACGAAATTTAATTGGTGGCTTCTATTTCTGTCGAATTATGTACCATGCTCGACAAGCCTCGCTAGGGTTCTGCATCACATAGTCTACCTGTCGGGAATAGCGCTGGGGTTGCTGAGGCGCGAAGGATCCGAGCCTGAAGGACAGATGGACAGATGGATAGATAGGGCTAGGCGTCTTGCTAAGATACCACGCGACGCGGAACTCATCAATAGTGGTACTTATTGAGAGCCTATCATAAGGAGAGAACAAAGTACGCTTTTTCCTTCTTAGGTCGTTAGCGGTATTATATTCATTTGGTTCTCCATCTGATATCCTACATGCTTGTATGGCATTGAGTGCTTGGAAGCAGCAGCTGGGGCGCATAGTCTCGTGTAGGTATGTATTTTGAAAGCCCTGTAAGTCCAGCCACTTCTCTAGAGTTCAACCACGAGATGTTCTTTGGATATCTTGCTGTGGTTGTTTTCGCTTTAGCATCTCGACCACCCCCAGGTCTAGGTATCCTAGCAGCCAAGACTCTAAAACTGCAAAGGCAAATTGCTTTGATTCAGCTCGAAAACTGCAGTCAGCAATTATGGGGCTGCCGGGGTGTCCCGCCAAGATCCAGCGCAGTAGTGGAAACGAAGTTGTGACTGGTAGAAGCGTGATAGGGCTGAATCTAATAAGTCAGTCTTGCTTATAGGTAGGTATACTACAGGTAGGTAGGTAAGTAGGTATCGCTTAAGTCAGACGAGAAAAGATACCTATCTATAAATTGTATCGTCTCATGAATATATACATATCACACCCCTTTTCCGCCACATGTGTGTCTAGATCAAGTTAGCACATGTTGGATATATAGTACTTAATTATGTCTTATTATATCTGCATAGTTAGTATAACGCCTAATTTTGTGGTCTTAAGAATTCTAATGTGGTCAGATAAACAACCCCCTTCATAATCCTCCCCTCTTTAATATCTCCTAGGAATCGAACTTCAACCGGCGCTTCATCTGTAGATAATGTCTCTAGCGCCTCTCTGATTACACTCTTTTCTGCTTCGTTGTTCCATCCATAAACTTCGATGACCTTTGGTCGAATATTTCTCGGCTTTGCGCTAATGGCATTCACCAGTCTGTCTAAAACGGTGTTAACCAATCTACAGCACCCCAAGCTGCAATAACATTCTTCAAGGCTTATCTGGAGCCTATTCAAATTCATATTTTGCACATCCGTCACACGGTCGTCCCAGGAAGAAAGCAACTCGTTCATTGCGGAGTCGTGAAACCGCCGCATATATGTTTCCGAGTCGAATTCCGCAGCTACGCCCTCCTCTCCACCATCTTCTCCGTCTTCTTCTCCGCCTAACTGGAAACGCAACTTATGGCTACGTTGGAAGTTAGTCCAAGTGTCGTCCCGCATGTCGAAAGTGTGACTTATGTCGCGCATATGATTAGGGACCCAGATGGAGGATGGAAGGCTCTCATGGTTGCAGAGCATGGGGAAGTCGATATTGCCGGGTGGGAAGACGAAACGGTTGCGCCCATAAAATATTGGCATCGTTTCCGCTTGAATTGCGTGGCTTACGCCGCAAATCAAGCCAATACTTCGCCCATATCTGAGCCCCCAATTGTTCGGAAGGCCCTTATACCGCGGGTACACCCGGCCACGAGAATCACGAGTAAGCTTGGTATCATAATTTACTCCATAGCGCATAGGTGTCGTATTCGGCATGAATATTGTCCCTTTTAGTAGGTGGTACTCATAGACCATAGCACGGATCTCAGGAGATAAATGCACTACAGTACTCTAGATTAGCATCATTCTACTTGGTCAGCCAGACGAGAGAAAGGTAAAAGAGTGAAATGTGCAGAGGTTCGATACTACTCACTGAAGCCGTGGAACTCGGGCTGGGTGTCTCTACGCGCGAGGCGGAAATGCTCCAGAGTATCCCCATGGACATGCTGTATCTGCCCCTTTTCTGTGGATTTATTGGCCTGTCTCGCCCAATATTCTTCCAGACGCGTCGCCCAGTCTTTCGTGCGTTCTTCTGCGAATATCTTTGCGTATTCGTTAGGGAGGGAGTCCGTCATCTCCCAAGCTAAGGCCTGTTCTATAGAGACAGGCATCGTGTATCGTGTATGTTAGCAAAATCTGAAGTGTATATTGAGAGGAAGTAAACTGAGAACCGACCACAACGCACGACTTGTTCTTATACTCGGGACGTAATACCGCTTGTTTGTTGGATGTTATCCAACCACAAGGAAACTGTTACGTGAGTGTTCCCCACATGGATCTCATCCCGCACCAAGCTTAATAGTCTACACCGCCTCCGATTTCTTTGGAGTATATCACGAGAACTAAACAGGATGGAAACAACTTCATTGTTAACTACGGGAGTCTATGTCTATGCATACTGAATATGTCCTTTGTTCTAGATGTCTTATCTAGAATCCTCACAGTATTATAGGTATATGAGCTTATATATACAAAAGAGTTAGTAGGTGTGAAAACAAAGAAATGCCGGTTCTTTAATCATACATTCCAACATCTTGGCTGTGACTTAACTGATTCGCTTGATTTATTTATATTATTTGAAAACTACCTACTTGCTGTTACCTCTAGAGCTATTACTACAGCTAAGTAGTGACGGAGAGCTAGAATTAGACGCCACAACTCCCTTGACTAGTATTCACACATCTCCAAATTTAAGGCATTTGTTAATAGACACCTAGAAATGGGATTTGCGGTTGTACAAACAGTCTTGCGTGTCGAAAACGTTGCTGTACAATACTCGCCTCTTAAAAGGTTACATCCCTAGGTTACTAAGGTACCAAACCGAATCATCACTTATAGTATCTGCTAACAACTGGACTCTTCTCGGGTTCAACAGTCCGTAGTTTCCTAAGGTCACGGTGTTTGAAGTATAGGTACCTAGCTGCTATTACAATTTGCCTTGTAAATAAACATTAGGAGCCTTCTATTATGGAGAGTAAACTCACAAAGACACCCCCAAGCATATCTAGGCACCTATATGATACTTGTAAAGACTTCAACTCTGGTTTAATATCTCTCAAGGATGTCTGAGCAATTCACATTCCACCCATACTTTGGCATTGCACTACGAGTATAGGTACATCAGTAATGTCTGGGCGATGATCTTGCGTCTTACCTCCTAAATACTTGGAACTAGGAGGGGGTGCTTGGGGCGGAAGTGAATTGGTGAGGTCTAAATCAACTACTGATCTTATAGCTACTACCGCTTAGCCAGGGTCAGCCCTTAAAGCCTTAGAGGGACTACGTAGCGCCGTCGGCTCGGATATCAGCTGATAACAGCAGAATAATCCCCCGAAGGTACGTAGCTATCGAGTGTAACATGTTCATTCGACATCACATATAATAGGTAATTTTGGTGACAGTTTTGGTAGAGCTGTACTTGGGATTGGGAATGGTAATACTAGCTGTCTAGTCCTATCAAGAAATTCTGCAAGGGGGGACTTGCTGGTAAGATACGAGCCTTAGTATAGGGTAATACGGATGCAGTGAGATAGGCAGTGCAATAACAGACGAAATTAGCGATATTATTTGCTTCAAGCTAATCAAGCATTTCGATCCCTTGAAAAGACCTATCACATCTGATATTGCATGTGGTGAGAAAAAGAAGCCAATGCCGTTTAGCTACCCGTTACGTAGAAGCCATCGTGCACGGACCAAGCAAGATGGTTGTATGTATCACCAAATCGATATATAGTAATTTATCAGCAATTGGCTTTCACGAAGCACGTGAAGGCCGCTTGGCCCAATGGTAAGGCGTCTGACTACGACCGAGCATGGGTGAAAACATGCTTGACAAGTTATCAGGAGATTCTGGGTTCGAGCCCCAGGGTGGTCATCTTTTTGCCTATTCACAGTATGTAAGAATATGTGCGAATGGGTTCGCTTAATACTTAGGTAGCCTAGTTCTTCGGCCAGTTCCGGGCATATTTTTACCTAATTTTTCAATAATTATTTTTGAGCAACAATTAGAATATGCCGTGGTAGAGGTTATCACATTGAATGACAACGTAAAATATAATGAGAACTTAACCATGTCTACCAACATATAGCCTTGGGAAGTAAGAGAAATATAACGGTTACTTAACATAAGCATCAAGTCTAAGTATAATATATCATGGTTTTGGATAACTTGAAATAGGTTTTTAACAAATCCATGATAGCCAGAGGCCGAGGGTAGTTGTTTAAGAACCGGGTTTCGGGGTAAAAGACAACTGGACTTGAGTATCTCGGCAGAATCTTGTGAGATAGATACTGAGTATTGAGAGGTAACTAATATTGAATATGCCTGTACCAAGTTCCGTTACTCATATTAATGTGTGCGGTTTAAGTGACATAGACCTGACTACTTGTTTAATACCCCTAGGTACCTGGCGATTCTCCCATATCTAACAACAGAAGTAACTACCAAATTACGACGACCCAGAGGATATATCGTATACACGCCCAGGCCACTAGAAGGAGGGGCGAGGGGATCAGAAGGGTGAAGACAGCTCCAATGTCAAGACCAAGTCAAGCAGAAATATAGGTAGGTAATATTTAAGCGAATTCTAAATACATCCAACCTAAAAGTGCTGCCAATCCGTAAGCCAAGGTTTATTACCCTGCGAGAAATCAACACCATGCTTATAATTTCCACTCAATTCCTCTTCGTCGACACCGCAATGCACATATCCGTCGCGACCGGAGAACCACCCCAGGCCATACGTCTTGCCCAAGCTCTCGAGCCGCGTGTGCATCTGCGCATTGGTAAACTTGGCCGTCCCCACGAAATCATACAGCATCTTGCTCTGGTGCACGAACGCGAGCACGCTGGCGATCGTGCTCGGCTGCCGCGGGAGGAACGGGTGGCGCCGGCGGATAAATATCGCTGTGGCGACGATGAATAGGTATATCAGGATCAGGACGGTTAGCGCCAGGGACACGGTGAACGAGAGCACCGTTTCCGAGCCGGAGCCGACGCCCTTTTGCAAGAACTCGTCGCCCAGCTCGTCGTTGTGGTCTTCTGCCCTGCTTAGTATCTCTATGAAGTCCCGGCCTTCGACAGTGGCTAGACTAGTGACGAAGATCGTGAGAGCCTCTACCATGATGGTGCCCCACCCAACCAAGAACACCATCCAATGCCGGTTGAAGAGCGCACGCGCGGCGACTACCGCGAATGGCATGGCTGTGTAGTCGAGGGTCAGCGTCTTGGCTGGTGCGTGCCGCTTCGAGAGGATGTAGTACGGCTCCATCATGCGGATCGCCGTCTCCAGGCTGCCCCAAGTCAGTTTAATGAAAACTGCGAGCAAGGTGACGACCCAGGGCGCTTTATTTGTTAGTACGCTAGCTGGCGTAAACAGGAACACCGGTATGAAACCCAGGAACATCAATATCCCGATTATGAAGGGTATGCAGCCCTCAGCGCGCAGCATGAGCGGGTGCGGGTTCTCGGGTAGATGCGCGTCCCTGTATCCATCGCTCTCCAGCGCGGACACCTGTTCGAAATCCTCGGGTACCAATGACGAGTTGCGCAAGGCGTACCGCCTATTCTTGAGCTTGTGGTGGATGTCCTTTGGCTTGGCGATGTCCATGTCCCTAAAGTCCATCATGATGTGGCTGACGACAGCCATCGAGGCCAGTCCCGCAATCCCCTTGACATCTGAGAGCAGGCCTGAGCGTCGCGTGTTAAGCTGATAGAATAACACGCACCCTAGCACTGCGATGACGAAGAACGCCATGGTTAGAAGACGGGATAGGATAGGGTTTATGGTGATGGTCTTCTCGACGTCAGGGTTTGAAAGCCGTACTTGCCGGTCCGGCCCCACGACCAGCGCGGCCGCGCCGAGAGTGGGCACTAAGGATACGGCGAGAAGAGTTGCTAGGGATGAGGTAGCCACTGCATAGTGTCTCCGCTGCAGGGCGCGAAACGGCCGGGTGAAGTTGAACAAGGTGATATAGTCAACGTTGACTGACTCCGCCGCTAGCGCCCCCCCTTCCTTGGATAATTGATAAAAAGCCTCGAGCCGCTTGACTTCGAAGTCTGTGTTTTGCCACAGCACGCCATACGTGACGGTGATTATCGTCGGGACAAACTTAAAGATGAAATAGTAGCCAGGTCCGAGATCAGTGGCGTTGTGGAATTTGATGAGAGGAGTCTCGGTGGACCTTTGGAAGAGGATCTCCTGAGTGATGGCGAGGCCGACGGATAGGAGAATTAAACCCGTTACTGTAACTAGGGTTAGTGATGATTCATGTCTATTCCATCAGAATCACCGGGCGTCTTCATAGGAATTATCCGATAACTCGGGGCTGGGTTTCAAAAAAAAAAATAGTCAAAGGGGACCAGATTTGTTCGAGATTTACTCACTATATGGCCACCTCATAGAGAACGGTTTCCAATTAGGCTGTGGATAAAAAACCTCGGTCTTGGTCTCCTTGCTGGGGAGTTGCGAGTGTCGACGGTTTGGGTCCGACCCAACTACGTCAGGTCCAACCATCGTACTCAAGTCTGCAGGTTCTTCCATGATAACTTCTATCACATCTCCCCTCCTATTGGCCTCACTCTGTCCTAGCTCCTTTAACCCCGCCCTCGATCTTGAACTAGACACACTCTTCATCGAAAAAGACCTAGTGAAGCTCCTTTTAAGAGATGACGAGCTTGCTATAAGCTGCTCTCGCTTGATCGTTGCCGTCGGACTCATCCCTTCCCCTAGGCCTCCGGTTAAGTGGCCTCTGGCTTCCTTCGCTTGTAGCGATTTGGTGAAATTTTGGTCTTGGGCACCTATAGGCCCGGAGAAAGAAGATAGATCGACTGCTGGTTCATTGCTAGCGACGGAATCGTATGGACCAAAGTGTCCGGGTGGCGCAGCTGCGCGGAGCAGGGACATGTCGATACTCTCATCTTCGTGAATTGTATCTTGGTGTCTGACACAGACGCTCTTGTAACGCCCGAAAGTTGAGTTGGAACGGCTGGTAGGCACTACAGGTTGGTATCTCCCACCTCCAGATCCAACAAAGGGTAGTGACCAAGATGGCCCTGACCTATAGGCATTTCCATCTGACGTGCCGTCTAACTGTTGAGATTCGTAGGCGGACTGAAGTGACACGAGGGACTCCCGGCCCCTAATTCCGGCAGGGGATGTCTCATCGTTGTACGGACTGTCCGACAGATCGGAGACTTTGTGGTTCAGGTAATGTGCGGGTTGCCGGGGCGTAAATTGGAAATGGTTGTTATAGGCCATGCCTATGGTCGCATTATCTTCACGCGATGGCGGAGTCTTGCTAGGTTAGGTAGTTTACACTACTTTCGACTGATGAAACGAGCGGCGATGCGGTGGTTCTGTGTTCCCGCTATACAAATCTGTAGTTATCTCTAGGCTACAGATCGCAAGATATTCCCTCCAGTAGTAAACCCACGATTACACTCATCCAAGTTCAAATGGGGACTCTGTGAGCGCCGTATGTCTCAGGTAGTTTAACTCTCCGCTTGTGAGTGCCGTTTGCTTGGCTTCTTGCTCCGGTTGTACCGCGTGGATTCGTAAGCTATAGTTGACCACTAATACAATAAAAATGGTCTAGTTCTTTAGAAAAGGAAGGACTAGTAGATCAGGTACGTATTATAAGGATGTCGTACTGAAGTATTACGACATGTAGGAAGCTCTATCAAGTTCCGCTAGTACGTAGTCGCATAATGGAAGAAGCGCGCTATAGACAGAGGAGAAAGAGATCGTTCAGACAGATGCGAGAAATATCCTCCTCAACACCCGGATTCTAACAATAGGTACCTATTCAATCATTTTCAGCCGCTAATGGCCAGCCAAGTGGGCAAGCCAGCGACAGGCCGCCAGCTTCAGCTGTGGACCAAGCTTCCCAGGCAACAGGAGGAAACGTGAAGAAGCTAAGAAGTTGGGGTCAGACATGCCGCCATGGTATGGTTATGGATTCCTATCCTGGCAAGTCCCCGGTTTATGTCCAGCTTTCACAGCCGCACCGACTAGGAGCGGGACTAGCAACCGAACCGAACCTCAACGGCTGAGATTGGTCAGTATGAGCGCCATTACTGATAATCTAGCCGCCCAAAGAAAAAAAAAATGAATGGGAGGCCTTAGCTTCATTTGCAAGTATAGGGTAAAAACGTGAGACGTCGTGGCCAAGTCCAAGAACTTCGAGCAAACAATTATACACCATATATAATCCCGACGATGACGTTACTGCGGAGAAACCCAGCAATATATCATCCAAATGAGATGGGTGCAGCTACGCAAGTAAGCAATGAAATGCACCATGCAATGCGCTTCGGGAATTACCCGTGAATAGATTGGTCTGCCATCGTCCGATAGCAGGTAGTGACGCTTCCATCAAGATTTCGACACCGGATCATGCAGAGAAGATAGCAGTCGATTACCTTAAACGTTTTCGCTTCCCGGTCTTTGCGACTCCTCCGTCACACGGGGGGAACCTCTGTAACATTCGACAGAATTGAAGGGGCCTATTGCAAGGCATCACAGAATCTACCGATTCTCGTGGTTGTGTTATACCTTTCCGTAATATTGTAATTGACAAGCGCCTCATTTTATATAATTAGCTGCTTCGAGCTTCTCGTCCAAATATGGCGTTGTTTTTCCTATGCCCCCGTATACATTTTTGCCAATGCAATGTCCGAGTCTACGTGGACTGAAGACGAGATTCGATACTTCCGAGCCTTGCTTGCGTGGGTAGCGAGCGATGAGGAGGATGGCAGTGGTTATGATAAATTACCTCCCCCAGAGAGGCATGCAGGAGAATTCATGTTCCTTGTCCTAGGAGACAAAGGTTGTGGGAAGACATCGCTTCTAGAAAAGGTAATCATATCTAGAAGATTATGCCTTCTGTGTTCTAACAATGCGCAGTTCTGCTCCGGTACATTTGCCGAGGAGGATCGGCCATCGGAACTTGACGAGCAAGAACGAGGCTATCGCCATATTCTAAGAATTGAGGACCAAACTTATGTCATCAATGCCTTAGAACTTCCATCTCGGCATCTATCCAGTGAGGAGCAGCTCACACAAGCAGTGCAGATTACGGAAGCTGTTGTCTTGGTATACGATGTCAAGTCGAGAGCGTCCTTCACTCTCCTCCAAGACGTCTACAATCATATTCGCGATATGATCGGGCAGACGCGCACGTATGGCCTCATGCTCGTAGGTACTAACTCCGACTGCGAGGATGAACAGCGAGAGGTATCCTGGGCCGAGGGTCGCAAGCTCGCGGCAAGCTTCGGGCTTGGATGCGCGTTCCTCGAGACCTCGGCCAAATCAGGTGATAATATCGACAGGATTTTCCCACAGTTGGGGAGGGAGGTCCTCAAGTTAAGGTGGCTTAGCCATCAGCGGAGAGAAGAGGCTGAAAGACTCTCTATTGATGCGAGGCAGCGCTCCATCGATATTTCTTCTGCGAAAGGGATAACGAGGTGGAGATCATGGACTCGACCTTGGTTTCAACGAAGAGTAGGAGATCGTAAGGTGTCAGCTTCCTGCTAAGTTCTAGTATCCTTCTTTTCAAAAGGAGGCTTCTATAATTCAATTAAGTCTGTCTTGTGTCGTTCTCGTTGATAGGTAGTAAGACGGAACATCAACTTTCTCTGCTGATAATTAGCTATGTAAGAATAGCTATCATTTTCGTAACGTGAGCGTGTGTATCCCGCAACAGGAAGATATGAACAAGTCTGCGACGTAGACCTGCTCATAGCGATATGGTTGGGTCTTCATGACACGTAACCTAGGTACCTATTAGCCTATTAATACAACAACCATTTAGTCATTCAAGCTCTACTGTAGAACATCTTATTACATGTGAATGAAAAAAGTAGACGGTTGATTTTCAATAGATAGGTACCTACCTAGGTGTTGTCTTGCTTATTTATATACAACTAAAATAAATGAGTAACAAAACAAATACACTTGACAATTTTTAGGTAGATACTTTTCTTAGGTCCAACTTAATAAGGGACATATAGGCAAGTGTAGTACAATAGTCTTTCCGACTAATAGTGAATGCATCAACAGTCATATTGACGAGAATGAAAACATGTACGTACATATTAAATTAACAATTCGTGAGGCTGAGGCGTCCATTGATGACTGCAGCGGGAGGATTCATAACCCAGTTAATTAGCACGGATCACTCGGTTGCGACGTTCCATAGTATGGGTATTCGGCAATACCACGCCGCAAAGATCTTAGATGCCAAGATACCTACATCGGTTTTCTGGAGTTTGGAATTATTAGTTAACTATCGTTAAAAAAGGATGACCCAAGAAACTTTAGATAGCAACTTTTATATATATATATATATAGGTAGATAACGACATTGAATCCTATTGCGTGCATGCCTGCTGTTTGCAACGGGTACGCACATCATAAGATCCTGAAAGTTTGGTTGCTATGAGACATGAGGAGGGGATGACGACAGCTTGCAGGATTGGAAGATCTTGATACTATATGTATGTAGAGACCATAATGAGATCAGCTGGATCAACAATGCACGGCTCGCCCGGTCGCATATCCAATGCAGCCAACACAGCCTATCTTTTTACAGAAGAAAGAGAAAATAAAAACAGACAGGACAGGACAGGACAAACTAATTGATGATAATCGGCTAACCGGTTGCCGATTGAACTTCATTGGCGCTCGTGTTGGTAATACGGCTGACTATCTACCTACCTAACCTAGTTTGGTCGGGGGATACAATTTAAGATGCAATTAATCGTAAATTTTCAAAAAGGTAATTAAATACGAGTAACTATGAGAATGAGAAAAACGGTCCTGTTCAGCTTAGGTTAGCTTGTTCCTCTTACGCATTTGCATGTTTAGAACCTCATCTGTATTTAGAATCTCATTAGAATCTCATCTGTATGGATTCTACATAATGGATGGGTTGCTTACTTTTACCTACCAAGAAAGGCGAGATTTAATAAACCGACCTGACCGAGCGACGTGCCCAGCTGCTTAGCATGCTTAGCATGCTTAGCAGGAGTTGCGCGTTCTCGTGTATTGTATGTATGTAGTCGCTAAGAGTCCGGAAGAGGGTCTGGTGGCAGTGCATGTAAGAGACGCTTACCCCTTATTGGCTTGCATTGGCGCCGCCAAAACCGGCCGTGTTTCGAACTTCGTCTCTGACTTGGGGATAACCGCTGGTCAATCATACCTAGTCGATCAAGAGGAGTTGGTCACAGATCACTAGGTGCTCTGGTGTGGATAGGTAGGTAGGTTCTAAATCATTTAAGCTCGTCTTCACCATTCAAGTGATGTCAGATGCGGGATGATGCAACCCAGATTTTGCCTCCTCAAATCAATTCGCGAGCAAATCACAAAGAGGTTAGAATATTTATGTAAATTCCAAATTTATTATGCAAGTTTCCATGTGGCCTTGATGGGCTACTCAAGTTCGAATTAAACCTAAATGGGAAGTCTTAAATTCTTAGTTCTGTCTTGGAGCCAAGCGCCCACCCTTTTAGTCCAGTATTAGTCCAGTCTGGGCAAGTATCAGCAAGTAATCAGCAAGTATGCGAAATACGTACATATTCTGTGCCGTTAGACCCAGACTACAGGTACCTACTCACATTAGGTACATATATAGGTACCTTGTCATGTACATATCATGTCAGTAGACGCATTCCTGTAACAATATATGCCGCTAAGAGGTAGGTAAATCGAGAAGGAGTAACTCAGATAATGGAATAATTAATCAATACGGAAATGACTAGCCCCCTTTGTGTATGTACGCGTTACCTCCCAATTTTATTCCACATTCCCGCATTCCTCCCCCCCTGCCGACCTCGAAACCGCTTGCTTTTCCTGTCCTTTACATCCACCACCTTGAAATGGGCGCACACAATTCTCCCATGCTTTAGGACCAGTCACTCGCTTTAACTCTCTCTTCTACACTAACTCTCCACTAATTACTTCTCTCCTACATCATCGACTAGTTGGTGTAAAATAATACCAGGAAGAGCCCATTCTGCGAACGGGTCGTAGTTATTCTTTCCTGGCTTTTTCAATTCCAACCCCCTTTTTTCAACGCCACTCGTTTTACGTAGGGAGGATAGGTAGAAGTCTTCGGGACAGGCGACCGACCGGCCAAGAAGAAGTAGGAACAACCTCTCCAAACGTCCAAACGACAGATTACTCCCGCTATCCCGATTTCCTCTACTCCTCTGGATTGCGTTCGAGACCCTCTCGTTTGTTTGAGTGAGAACAATCGACGAGCCTCTTTGTCGATAACCGCCTAGACACGCTTACGAATGTGGTTGAATAACTATCAACAAAGGAAAACATAGCGGATACAGCAGGTACCGCGTCGCCGGACCTCTTCAGGACAGAAGAGCCCAGAAACAACTTTAATTATACAACACTATCACAGATCAGCAACTATGTGGTTGTCAACAATAAGATCGGTCGCGCTCTTGTCAGGGCTTGCGGCTCTTACTCCGGGCGCGAACGCTGCAGAGCCCATGCTCATCTCGAATTCGTTGAACAATTGCCAAGAAGATTCGCAGTTTACTGCCAGTCTCTTCCAAGTTGTCTACACTCCGTCCAACAACACAGCTTTCCTAAACATTGTCGCGACATCATCCGTTGAAGGAAAAGTCAATTTCGATGTTGACATCTCAGCATATGGCTACAAGATCATTGAGACAACTATCGACCCTTGCAAGGTCGGGCTAGCTGGTCTCTGCCCCATGACTGCGGGTAAGATTCCGTTGAAATTCAACTTACCTGTTGGCGCGGAAGCCGCTTCTCAGATTCCTAGTATTGCCTACAACTTCCCCGATCTAGACGCCACCGTCCGTGTTACCTTAAGAATGGTCGATACGAAAAAGAGCGTTGCCTGTGTCGAGGCCGATATCTCTAACGGCAAGACTGTCAACTTGATTGCTGTTAAGTGGGTTCTTGCTATCATTGCTGGTTTGGTACTATGTTCTTCAGCTATTATCAACGGCCTTGGTCACTCTAACGCTGCTGCCCACATCGCTTCCGGCGCGCTTTCGCTGTTTAGCTTCTTTCAAGCCCAGGCCATTCTCGGTCTAACCTCTATCCATTTACCCCCCGTTGTCCAGTCGTGGACTCAGGATTTCCAGTGGTCGATGGGCATCATCAATGTCGATTTCATGCAGGATATCTTTACCTGGTACCAGCGAGCTACTGGCGGTACTCCTTCTACCATTTTTGACTCTTTGACGACCGTTTCGGTGCAAGTAGAGAAGCGTGCTCTCTCAGTCCTTCCCGACGCTGCCGTTGGCTTGTACCGACGTTCGGCCGCAATCCTTCCCCGCGGTGCCTCATCGCTGATGAAGCGCGGTAACGTGATGACGGGCTCAGGCAGTTACCTCGTGTATGGTATCCAGCGTGTGGCTTTTAGAGCCGGTATTGAGACGACGAACCTTTTCATGACTGGGTTGACGTTTTTCTGTCTCTTCGTTGTCGTTACCATTGGTGCCGTGGCTGCGTTCAAGGGTCTCTGCGAATTGGCCGTGAAGCAAAAGTGGATGAAAGGTGACACTTTCCTTGAGTTCCGCAATGGATGGCTCACGGTCTTGAAGGGTATCCTGTTCCGACTTACTCTCATTGGTTACCCTCAGATGGCCATTTTGTGTATTTGGGAATTCACGCAGAATGATTCGCCCGCTGAAGTAGTTCTAGCGGTGTTCTTCATTATTGGAATGACGGTCACTCTAGGCTGGGCTGCCTCTAAGGTCATCCGAATCGCTCGTCGCTCGGTCGCTATGCACCGGAACCCCGCGTATATCCTCTTCTCCGATCCCCAGGCGTTGAACAAGTGGGGATTCTTGTACGTTCAGTTCCGTGCCTCCGCGTATTACTTCATCATTCCGGTTCTCGGATATTCTCTAGTCAAGGCCATGTTCATCGCCTTCTCGCAAGGCAACAGCACTGCCCAGGCCATCGGATTCCTCCTGATCGAGGCTGCTGCTCTGATTACTGCCAGTGTACTCCGGCCGTGGATGGACAAGAGTACTAATTCGTTCAACATTGCCATTTTCTGCGTTAACTTTATCAACGCCATTTTCCTTTTGATTTTCTCGGATGTCTTTAACCAGCCTCCGCTAGTCAATGGCGTTATCGGTCTTATTTTGTTCTTCCTTAATGCTATCTTTGCCACCATCCTCCTAATTATGGTTATTGTTTCGACCACCCTGGTCTTCTATCGCAAGAACCCCGACGGTCGTTACCAGTTCATGGCTGATGACCGGACGTCATTCATGAAGTCACAATCTCAACTCACAGGTACTACCGAATTGGACGCCCTTGCCGCCACCGCTCGCGGTGATAAGGGGGGTTACAAGCACGGCTTAGACCTGGACGATGACAACGAGTCGATATCCTCTGCTGAACTCCGCCGCCGTACGGATTCGTCAAACTTGAACGTCCCTTCGTCAGCTCCGAGCAACCCATACGGCCGCAACAACACAAGCTCGCCCCAGTCCCCAGTAGATCCCTCGGTACCGCTATTCCCGGCCGCCGGTAGTCAACAAAGGGCTCCGAGCCCCTATGCCGGATCTAGCACTCCCTTGCAACACCAGCACAGTGGCAGTCCTCCCTCATATCGAGCACAGAACAATGCTAGGTAAGCATCATTGAAAATTTAGTAATTGATATAGACTAATCAGAGAGTAGTCCGTGGCAACGAGGTGCCGGTTACGAACACTAGGTAATGGCTGTGATACCGGAAGGAGGATTCTACTAGCAGGACGTAGTCCGAGTGTTAAAAATCGTACTAGGATACAATCATGACAATGGGGCCGGAGTTAATACAGGAGGGTAGCTCTTTTTGAGAAGATTCTGACTTGAAATAAGGCGGTCGTCGAATACCCAATAGTACCGCTGATGGAAAGTAGTGGCTCGGCCGACAATCCTTTCCTATGTTCTCAAACCTTGTATTAAGGAATCCGCCTTATGACGCGGGGCGTTTAGCGCGTCAACAGCATTCAGGAGGCGTCGTTAGGGATGTGATGTTCATGCGATATTTTTTCGATCAGCTGTACCAAACCCGAACTTGCAAAGTGTAAATACCGCCCAGAGAACCCTACAAAGGGGATAAAGAATTTTTCAAGAAATTCCTGGGAACAGCTGGGCTGAGGAGTTATGGTTTTTTTTTGTACCTGGGTTATCACCAATTATAGACCGCCGTATGCGCGGCGGCAAGCTTGTCAATAGCTAATCAATAAATACGGCTTTTAACGAATACATGCGCAGTGAATGCCATTTGAGTGACTTATTACGGAATAGAACTGCCAATCTTAAAGGTTATTATATGTTGTTTCTAAACTCTGGAAATTGAGCCTATCGGTACTACTTTGCCATCCAGCATGTGTTTGCACTAGAATACGAAACGATATTCTTGATTTGAGAAAAGTGACACTCATGATCCGTCGCAAAATACATTTCCCCCTATGAACATTGTTAACGCCTGGAATTCGCGGCGGCTCTTGGATTTGCGTATAAGTTGGAGTTGGTTGCCCGTCGTATTTTCTATTACCACCTATTTACTCCTGTTTATATCGTTCCTTCAAACAAGTAAATATTTTGATCATTCAGTTTTCTTTAACGAAAAAGATGAGTCCTTTAGCAATAAGCTGTCGGGGAATAAGTGGGTTAGGGGTAGATCTAGGGGTAGATCTAGGGGTAGATCTACTAGGATTGGGTACCGAGGTATTATAAGAGGCACACAGCGCTTTCGAAAGAAGATAGAAGGGCAGGTGTTAATAGTTCAATTTATCTAGTTATCCTGATATTTACTTTATGTATGATACTGGTGAATAGTTCAATCTGATAGTCTCCTTTGTTCTAGACGTCTTATCCAGAGCCTTATTCATCACCCATCTTGTAACAAGGACTTTACATACTCCTGCATGACCTCGTGATAGGTCTCATCCAATGTTCCTGATATTAGTTATCCTAACCGGCTGACAGGCGCTTGGCCATCTCGTATTTCGGCCAACACTCTCTTAGCAGTGTTTGTCCGTGTGACACATCTCTACATTTTCCGAGGCCGCTGGTGGTGGTGGTGATGGTTTGTTAAATTCTTGAAATGGGGGCAGATGACCGTGCGTCTCGATATCGTCCTTCTCATAGTACTCGTCGATCCGACCACAGCACTTCTTACAAACGCGGAAAGAGTTGCAGATATAGCATACGTATATTTTTCCATAGATTTGCTAAATCAGTGTTTACGTATCAGTCAAGGAAGATATCCGATAAAAAAAGCTATAGGGGGCACTGAAGACCAAGTTTGATATCCAGTGAGCTTGATCTTGGTTTTCGGGATTCATGGTGTAGTTATTTGGAATCATGACTTACAGAGTAGCATATAGCACAAAAATCAAGCTGGCAGAGGTAAGTTTTCTTATCTGGGTCCTTTTCAATGCTGGTATACTCCCCAGCCCCGTTTCTGTTTCTGATGATGAGTGGAATGATATCAGAGCTAACGCTGTGTAAGCGGGCTAGCTCAAGTAACGTGAAAGTTTCGGCATTCTGTCCCTTGCCCATCTTGCATTGGATATCTCGCCTTGCCCCGTATTTAAGAAGGCATCGCACCGTTGTTTCGTAATCCATAGGCTCACTTCCTGATTTATCCCGAGTTGTCGGGTCCATGATAGGCCTCATCGCCCAGCATATAGGCGTCCAGCCATCCACGTCCGGGGCGTTTACGTATTTGAATTGCTCATGCGGTTCCAAGCGCGATAGGATCAGCTCTAAGGGTATAAATTGTCTTCGACTAGGAATAAAATGCGGCCACGGAGAACGCGTTTTGAAACGGGGCGCCGGGGATCCTGATGGTCGCGTTAACGTTGGCCCCCTCGCTGGACTAGTCCGTGTATGATATGATCTATATAAACCGACCGCTCTTGGCGTATTGTCTCATTTGGACGACAAACAGCTACGAGGGGCGTGGATCTTCGTATAGGAAGCTCCTGGTTGACATCAGAACCATGGTCAATCAGCTTGCCGACTGTTTCATCATCAAGCATATAGCAAGCTGTGTGTAGTGCGCTACCTGACGCCGTAGAGTAGAGATTGGGGTTAGTGTTAGGCTGGGAAAGGTACAAGTCAATGAACTTGGGTGGCAATTTGTTTCTAATGGCAATGATCAACGCCGTGGCCCCCGTGTCGTCTTGCACAGTACGCGAACAAGGTATAAATAATGTGCCCGGTAGAGGTCACGACAATGTGAGTAATACCTTTGCCACAACCATGTATAGTATCATCAACGCTGGCGCCGGCATCCAGGAGAAGCCTCTCTATCTCGGCGTTTTGTGGTTATGAACAGCAAGGCACTGGAACGCGCTCGGGTCTAAATACGAGGTGAATATTCGCTTTCTGTTTGATTAACTTGGTTTTTGGGGGATTTTTTTTCGTAGTTTAAGCCTCGAACCAAATCTAGGAAGGGAACGTGCTATCGCTGAGTTCATGAAGATGCCACGCCATTTATATTCGGTTTCTGCGACGATCAAGATAGCCTTAATGTAGGTAACAATGATTAACAGTATTCCTTGAGAGTAGAGACGGGATAACGTACTGTTTTGACAACCAAAACCCCGAGATCATAGGCTATAAACACTATAGCCTGTTTCCGAGTCGACTTTCTACACTACAAATGACCTGTAAGCATGATTTTCTTCCGCGGCTGGATTTGGTACTACCAACTACCTTGTCCTTCTGCTCAATAGTATTCAAACAATCAAGCAGGTATAGCGCATACTTATAGATAGATTCTCGACTGAGATTACCAAGAAGCAGGCGAGAAACATCGTATGAGGATAGCATTACCCTCCGTCGCTTTTTATGGTCACGGACAATACTTTCCAAATGGAGTGCATTGACTCTCCCACATGCTCCAGTAACGTGAACGATACTATCAACTGTTAACCTAGACTAATACTTTAGGTTCCCGTTTTCATGATGTTTTCTTACTCGAGATTTGGCTGTTTCTTTGACGAGTCTTCGTCATCTTGGCCAGAGATTGATAGGACTTTGAATTCTCGGCACAAACCTCTTCTCGGATATGTTCATTTGAGCCCAACGGCACATCTGGTTTTTGGCTCTGCTCGCCTTGAACAGGTGATGCTTTGTTGGTGATCAGATTACCAGAATTCATGGCATGAGCACCAAGGAAATTACCTTTCACCGGGTTAGTATCAATTCCAGGAAGTTCAGGCTGGAACTGACCTTCCGACATCACAGGCTTCCAAGAGAATAAATACGAGGGTTATCGCACCGAAGACTGAAAGAGGAGAAACAGGTGGAAATGTATTTTAGGGTTGACGCATTGCTTGGGGCACATAACCATCGGCGATTCGCTACAGAGAATTATTCTTATATCTTCACCATGCATGCATGTTTCATCCACATTTTCCCACCATGATATGTGGTAGATACATCCAATAGGACTATCAATATAGATACCCAAACAAAAGCCAAGGTATACTATGTACGCCCATTCTATAACAAGGATCTCTTAGAATTAAACAACACATACTACCGAGTCAACGCAAGTTGACAAGAAATAGCAAGAATAACCCTAACCGATTCATATTTCATATTTTGAAAAGAAGATAGACCGGAAAGCGGGCTAGAAAACAATCGAGAAACATAGGGGTAGTCTCAACCTCTTCTACGTTGGTTAATACTGCGGATCGCTCTAAGTCGCTTGCCTGGATGCATACAGATTGGTCGGGAATAGGTTTGGAACTGACAAACATACCATTCTTGATTCTCATCAAATTTATCGAGGTAAACTTCTATTGCGTTGAGAGTAGTGGAGGTTTCGGACATAGGAGCATCATCTCAGGACGTTATACTAATATACTAATATACTCTGGTTTATATAGTCGTCCATCGTACCAGGAGATAAGCGAAGCTAGTATGAATTAGGTATAGATCTACGTAGGATAGAGATATAAGGGGGGCGCAGCGCCTTCGTAAGAGGATAGAAGGTCAAGCGTTAATAGATTTATACTACTACATGGCTACCATATAGCAGCAAAGCTGCTGCTTCTAACATTCACTCTACGTGTGACATCAAATGAGGGGTATCTCTGACAGTTGGTATATCAATTGGTCCCATGTTATCACCGGTATTCCAAGGACACTGCCCAACCTAAATAGCGAGGCTTACCGTCGTAATATTCAAGTAGGGGAAGAGGGTGTGCTCTTCCAGTTGAAGCATATCCCCTGGTGGTAGTGGTGGCGAAATCAAATTATGCCACTACCAGCGTATTTATATGCTCATAGCTTTACAAAATTAGGTACTTAAGCCATCTTAACCTATCACGTCCGCATAAGTAAATGTGATATATCAAATGTTTTACCTTCTTAGTGGCGACCGGAAATAAAACAAAGATATACGAAGTGGTAATACTTAATATCAAGATTTAGTATCAAGGGTATAGGTGGAAGCATGTTGTCATATTCAGACGATCTAGCTTCTTACTCAGACATATATCAACGCCACCAACATGCATATCCCTTAGTGATAGCTATATGACACAACGCGCATTGTTCTAGGCTGCTAAGAATGGAAAAGCTTTACAAGTTCCGTGAGATCCAGCCATGACTACATAGCTTAGTACGAACGTATTGCGTCCTTGTTGGCGATAGGTGATTAGCTTAGCTAGAAGCTAGATCATTAGGAACTATTGTGGTAACACACCATCGGGACTAACATTAACGATGGCATCGGCGATTAGATCAGGGGCGATATTAAGAACAAGTGAGTGAGAGAGAGCGAGAATATAAGAAGAGTTGGCATTTTTTTTGGAATATTGAGTTTGTACTGCTTTGCATCGCTTTACTTATTTTATACTGTACCCCTATTCCGTTACTTACAAAACTGGCCAACATTCTTTGAAAAATAACAAAATTTCACAGAGTCAAATAAATAATGTCTCGTGTTTGGCTCATCATTGGCGCCTCATTTGGCTTCGGTTTAGAATTGGTAAAGACTGCCGCAGCTCGCGGTGACCGCGTCCTCGCTGCTACTCGCAACCCTAGCAAGGTAGCTGCTCTGCCGGGCATCACCGTCGTCCGTCTAGATCATAACGTGCCGCTACCACAAATCCAAGCCGACATCAAGGAGATCCTAAAGATTTATGGCACTATCGACGTTGTTGTTAATAACGCCGGCTACGTACAAGCTGGCACGGTCGAGGAGGCAACGCCCGAAGAGACAGTTCGACAGTTCCAAGCCAACGTGTTCGGCCCTATCAACGTCTGCCGTGCTATTCTTCCACACTTACGTGAGAAGCGTTCCGGCACTCTTATAACTATTGGCTCCATGGCCGCTTGGTATGTTATACTCCTCTCTTGTCCCCCTTTTCCGTCTTAATAGTTAGTATCTACTGGTCGAGCGAGTTCGTTATGCATCTCTATTCAGAAACATGCCTTTAACTCCAATACCCAAATACAATATTTACCTAACTACCTAAACTTATATCGTCACAGGTTCTCAATGGCAAGCTGCAACCTCTACAACGCATCCAAAGCCGCTCTCCGACGTCTAACCCTCGGCCTCGGCGATGAGATCCGACCGTTCGGGATTCAGCACTGTCTAATCGAGCCAGGGTACTTCCGGACGGCGCTACTAAGCCCATCAGGCAATCTCGCGGGGACCAATGACAGCGCCGCGCGCATTGCCGACTACGCGGATCTCGTAGCTAAGGCTAACGCCGACTTTGTAGGTTTTCACGGAAATCAGCTCGGCGACGCTGTTAGGGGGGCTAGTATTATATACGATCTGGTCACGTCAAGTGGTGTTGCGGCTGGTCGACCGTTGCCGCCGTTTGTCCCACTGGGAAGCGATGCCAATGAGGCGATTGTGAAGAGCGCGCTGGGCACTGTTGATGAGGTTAGAGAGTGGGCGGATGTTGCGCGGCTGAGTGATTCTCCGCTGAAATTAAAGGTATGAGGTTAAAGGTATGAGGGGGATGCTTCGTCGGGGGTAGCAATGCGAAAGTGTGATGGTGTTAGTAAGTTGTTGTTGAGACCTGATGCCATTACGTCAATGAGGTAACCTAGTACCTATGTACCTAGACAAAAAGGTAATATAATATATGCATTAAATGGGGCGAATTAAAGGGGATAAAGACAAATATCTTTTCGGGTATGACCCCACATGTGTAGCGGAACTCTATTAATGGCACGCTAAGCTAAAGTGTATCCACATGGCTCGTTCCATGTTCCGAGATCTAACCTCAACTTTAACACATGAACCTTCAATTGGGTTCTTTGACCCGCTCTTTATTTCCTATCCGTGCAATGTTGATCTGATATGGCCGTCTTCGTGGTACTGCACCTCGACAGACATCATTTATCTTCTGATGTTATGACATGACGCTACCAACTTCGCAATGGCGACCCCTATTTCTCCCCCTCTTGCGACCGTCGTACCAGCCCAGCTGGGCTTCCTAGCAATCTTCAATCCCTCCCTAGGCACTACCGACGAGACTATGGACGACCAGATAGTCTACTATGCATCTGTGAATACCCAGTTTAAGAAACGACGGCACCGCTCGCGTGGTAAACCTACCGACAGCATCTCCCAAGATGAGCGAAACGAGCGGTTGAGGCAGATTGGATTGGCACAGGGTATGGTCGAATTCAGCCGCGGGTTTGCCGATGGCCAGCCAGTCGATACGATAGAAACGGAGAAGAGTCGCGTCGTGTTGCATGAGCTGGAGCCAGGTTGGTGGATATTAGCTGTAGGAGAATACACCCCTTTACTCGGAGCTAGAAGCTGATATATTCACTATAGTCTATTGATTTGACCAAGTTACCCCTACCACCGAGGCTCGGGGCTCCCTCTTCAAATCAGATAGACGATCCGTCCGAAAATGTCGAATATTCGTCTCGGGAAGTCAAGCCAGCTATTCTACTAATGCAAGATCTCCTCCGCGCCCATTCCATCTTCTTGCTGCACCATGCAGCATCTCTAAGCGCCTTGTTCGTTCGATTGAGACGGTCTAAATTCGTTAGCATATTGGGTCGATACTGGGATCTGTTTCTGTCTACTTGGGATGTCATGTTACACGGTAATCCCACTGCCAGCATGTTTGGTGGGATTAAGATCGCTGCTTGCGGCGAACTTGGCGTCGGCGTCGGAGAGGAGGAACGTGGAAGCGGTGAAAGAGAGGTCCTTGAGGGGTTTGTCGGTAGAACCGAAGGCCTGATTGATCTAGTCGTGTCCAAGTTCGGTCCTTCGGAGTCTGGTATAGACGAAGATTCTCAAGGGGATGAACAATCGGCTTCGAAATGGCTTGGCACCGGAGAAGAGCCAGGCGCGGAAGATGGTGCTATTTTCCTAGGCATAGGGGCTCTATCGAGGAAATCAGTGCGCGATGTCGCCTACTGGATGGAAGACCTCTACATGTGGGGTGAAGACGCATATGGAGTTAGAGACAGCCCGTCTTCAACACGTCAAGCCAAGAAATCGAAGAAATCAACCACGACAAGTACTAAAAATACCACTGGAAACCCTACAATTGCTTCAGAGCCAAATAACGCAACCAGTCCAACCCCCCAAAACGCGCAAAAGAAACCTATGGATACAAAAGAACCAGAAACAACAACGCCCCAAATCATCGAAGAAACAGGCGACGGGGGTGGGGTTAACCGATTTATGAACTATCTTAAGATGGGTTATGGTACTCACTGGACACTAGGCGGCTCTAGTGGAGGGGAGAACACAGAGCATGAAAGAATGACACCCGAAGAAATGTCTAGGGATAAAAAGCTTAGTGCTCTCAGCGTGAATTCGGGCCGTTATCTCATAGGACTTCTCGGCAATATCGAGGAAGCTGGTAATATCGAAAATGACGAGAATATAGAGCAATCTGATAGCCGGTCCGAAGACGTTGAGTATAACTCTAGGATCTTGCTTCGAACCCTTACCGTGGAGCTAGAAAATGCAAATCGTCCCGAAGCTGAGATAACGCGGGATTTTGGAAACCAAGACCGTGAGCGATCGACAACAGCAGAGCTCTGCCGAGGGTCTCAAGAAGCGACTTCTCTTTTTGATAATCAAGATCTTAACAAATCACAAAAGGTTCGCATAGTGGTGTACGCAAATAAGCCATTCATTTATACATTCCTATTCCGGAATAGGACGGACTCATTAGCCTGGGGCGAACTGTATAGGTCATTACACTATCAGCTTGCACCGCTTCGGAAACCCTTGGCGACGTCGACGGCCTATCGCCCAGGTAGACCGGACATTGGTCCAGTAGGTTCTCATATCTTTGACCTCATATGGGATCCAGAAGCCATGACGATCCATTCCACCATCCCCAGCATACCCACGCCAATTCAGATGGTACAAAACACGCAACCAGTTTGGTCTCGGGTAGAAGCGGTAAACACACATAATCAAATACTCAACACATATATCACAACGTCAACAGATCCGTCTGAATTAGAACGCACTTGTAAGACAAGCCGTGGTTGGTGGATTGTCTGGACGCGCATAATTGAGAAAGACGGTACCCAGACTCCGGTACAACCGCCAGACTCTTCGGATACGAGCCAGATCCCCAGCCTACAGCACAGCGAATCAACGGAGAGTGTTGACTCTCAAGGTCAGCCCAGGAGCATCCGATCAAGGGGCAAGGTCAGCAAAGAGATATTCCTCATCCGTCGAGCGGGCGAGCATACGAGGCTTAGGGGGTTAAGCAGCTCGTATGCGGAAGGAGGTGGTTGGGCGGATGGAGCTAGTCGACTCGCCCAAGGCATTGGTGTCGACACGAAGAGATATATTGAGGGGCTACTAAGCCTAGGTCGATGAAATATTCTAGTTTTATGGCGTTTGATCTTGGATTAGGTACTGGCAGGATGGCTATAGCTATAGATGGGACAGAAGCACTAGAGTCCCCGAGGATACCCAGCAAGTTGCTACAGAGAATTTTCAGGGGCGTCTCCTTTGGTTAACATGTTCATCTGCCCGGCGTATAGAAATTGATGGAGATATGAATATACGTAGGTACTGATAAGAGTATGCTCAGCTTTGGTCATATATAGATAGCTAACCTAGATGATATGGGAATATCTAAAAAAGATATTCAATTACTATTGTCTACCACTGATCTCATGACGGTTAAGTTGTTGCTAAGTACCATGTTATGTACCGATTTCTTGTGTTAAGCTTGCTGCCATGGAGGTTTATTACCTGTAGGTAGTCGTCTCCTAGGCTGCAGGATAACAGTTGAAATCAAACTGGACACCTGATGCCCAGGTGGTTAGTTTTAGGCGCGTAGTGAACATCACAGGTGAAAGAGGCCTAAACACATGCGGGCAGCAGGGCAGTAGGGGCACGCACAGCTGTAAGGGCAGCTGATTACCTATCTACCTGTGCATGCAGCAGCCGCCTAACCCGAGCTACGTTGCTGCGATACATAAGGGGCGGTAGCAAACGCACTTTCAACATTCACGGGGGGTGCCAGCCACAAGACCATTTGGTGTAGTGGTAAGCTTACGGGGCTACAGCGACGGATCCAAAACCACAAATATGACATCTAATACTCAACTTCCTAAGTTGATGCAGACGGCATGGTTCGAGATGTTGCTCAAATATCCTATCTGGCATCCTTATTTTTTTCTTCTTTTTTCCCATTTTTTTTTCAGGTGCTGTACCTACTACCTACGGGTCTACATTGATGCCTAGTTTTTTTCTATCTGTTTCGGTGTTTTTTTTTACTTGTTGGAAAGCTGTAGTTTTAATCTCTAGTTTATCGTGGTGGCCTGTCCATCCCCAGCCGCGGTGTTTTGTGCAGTTCAACCTCGTGGGTTTTCTAGTTTTTATTTATTTGTTTTTAGGCCATTATAATTTTCTCTTTTTCTTTTCCCCTTTTCCCCTTTTCAACTGTCAAATAATACTTTTCTATTTTGTACTATGTAGTTTTGTGCCGCGTTGCTTCTAGATACTAATGTACTTATTTTATCAACAGCCTTCACCAGTACGTAAGGGAACGTGTCTTGAAAAATAAGATGTAAACAACACCCGTTATGTACTCATTTAATTAGCCAAGTTGTGACCTCGAGAATTGCTATTTATTACCACAGCTATGAGACTTTCCAGGTCACTTCCTCAACCTTCTCTAATTGTGCACAAAGGGGTAAATTCCCCCATTATTACAACACAATAAATACACGTCCTTGCTCACTACTAAAATCTTCGTCTTGAAAAGGCAGCTGGACCAGAATTTCTGCTGCAATTATATTTTTATGACATTTTTTTGTTATATTTCTAAATCATGATACGAAGTCCTAACCAAGTGATAGTTTACTGGAAAAACGTACAAGGTTGATGCAATGATAGTGTCTCCCACACCTTTCTCCCCCCCCTCCCCCCCTTTTTTTTTCTTTTCGAAAAACAGAAAGAAAAAAAAGAAAAGGGTTTGAGACACTGACAAGTATTCAATAGATATCATCTTCACCAATATGTTACTTCCCTCTAGCCTAGCTAGAGAATAATTTGCGGTGTGTTCTATAATATACCCAAGGGTGGTAGTTACATATTCCCATCACATTAGTACTCTACCCATACCCTGTCCACTTAAATATATTTAGTCTTGATCTATTAAAGGTTGCTTAATTGAAAAGACACTTGTTTTAACTATCTTTAAGGCTCGGATATAAACATTTATTTACTAACTCACCTACAGATCACATTATCTAATATAATTCAAAGCATATGTAATAATACTAACCTAGAAGTTAGCAAGTATTTAGGTAAATAGGCTATTCAAGGCCAGTCAATAAGGGTCAAAGCACCAGTTCGTATGCATAATATGCCTGATAGGTAAATAATCTCCGAGTGCTGCGCCACGAACACGAAATTTGATAATGATGGGATCTGAGTACATATGGCAGTGCTCAGGCTAAGCAAGGATTTAATGTACATAAACCTGAACTCTTACCAGGATGAACACTTGGTGATGGAGGTATATTATATCACCATGATTAATAGACGAACAAAAGGCAGCGCTGCTGAGTACTTAACCTAGGTAGGTTTGTATACAATACCTATAAGGTGGGTACGAGATATATCTCAGGTGGACAGGTAGGTGGGTATACCTATAATTATACAATACATATACGAGATACAATGTCTCCCCACTGAGTAAATACTTGGCACGACCCAGCGACCCGGTACTATCGTACGCACCATCGTGGAGGCCTTACCGATCATAAGCCCAAGTTTGAATCGCAAAATGGGGGCATCCGCAACATTTACGAGTACTTGTCACGGCATGAATTCAAAGGTGCTTCACACTGGAAGGGGGCGTAGAACTAAAATTTAGATTGGTAAATCCTTTTCCATTCCTGATCATATCAGATCATTTCTACCCAAATCTGTAAATATGTACAGAAGAACCAAAGCCTATATCCGACCCCAAGCTTCCGTCCTTGAGATGGATCAGGACTTTAAAAGAATGTACCAAAATGGGTATAACTCCTCGAGGTATTGTTGACACCTGCCAACCGATCCTGGTTGTGCCGTAACAAGCGCCCAAAGTCTTTTCCCCTTGGTATAGTTGTCAACGGCGTCGAAAATGACGCTGTAATTTTTTAGAAAAGAATATCATCAAGGCCTTTTAGTGCCCGTTCGTCGTCAAGGAACCTATCCTTGTGCTCTTCGCCGCGCGAGGAACCCAAACAGAAAAGCAGATTTGGCCGATACCTAGTATCTTCCCGGGCGCGTCAAACAAGGGCCGGGAAATGCGCAAACGAGTGTTTCATATTTACTCGTCAATAGTCCAGCTGCACTCGAGACGACCGCCGTCCAGGGAGTCGAACAGGTCGAGGAAGGTGTGGGGGGTGACATCAATGGCCATGCCAGTACAGCCGCCGCAACGGTCACGAATCTTAGCCTTGGTTGTCTTGCCGTCGGAGGTAGTGATTGTGATGGTTTTGTCACAGAGCGGGTGCGCCGGCTGGTTGATACCGTAGCTGGTCGCCGTGCTGATGTTGTCCCAGAACTGTTTAGGGATAGCGACAATGTTTTCAGAGTTATCCTTGCCCTCATCTTCGTAGCCACAGGCGCCTAGAGCAGCATTGTAATACGTAATTTCGCCGTCAAACTTCTCGCCATATGGAATTCCGTCACTGCCTGTGCTGCCCCCGGAGCTACCACCGGAGCTACTTGAAGTTGCCGGAGGCGCAGCGACGTACGTACTAGTTGGGGGTGCAGCGGGCGTTTCCGTAGTCTGCTGAGAAGGAGCTGCCTCATACGTGCTTGTAGGGGCTGGAGGAGACGGTGCCTGGTAGGTAGCCTGGGGAATGCTGGCAAGGCTGATAATAGTGGTGGGTGTCGAGGGTTCAACCTTGGGAGTCTCGACCTTGAGGGTCTCGACAGCACTGCTGGAGATAGTGGAAGGCGTCTCAAAGAACTGGATGGGAGTGTCTGAGCTTGTCTCCCGAGGCGAGGGAGGAATTGTCTGAGTTGAGTCGTCATCAATTATGACGGTGGCAGTCTCCCAAACGGTCTCCCACTCAGTAACGAGCTCTCGCTTGTCATGGTGGTGACGGTTGTGGCCATGAGGCTGTGCAACTGCAACTGAGGCCAGAATGGCAGCGGCGATAGTTGTAGACTTCATATTGGACGATATTGGCTACTGTGATATGTGCTCAGAAAGATAGAATCGAGGTTGTGCGATGTAAATCAGGGGATCCAGCCGGAAGGATATATCTTTAAAAGTTTTGTCAAGTTTGCTCGACAAAGAACCTCTTATCCTTGTATTGTTGTGAATTTGGTAGGTAGTAATGATTGGGTAGTACTGGCTGGTTCTGAATCTCTTCCTTCGAGAATGAGTGTCACGAAGCAGCTGTGCCGGGAAGGAATGTATACAGTGAGCACTGCTCCTAGAAAAGAATGAACGATATCTAATTTCGTGGAGAAGCTGGAGAAAGAGAGAGCAGAAGTTGTCGAGCTGAAGGAATGTAAGGGGAGTTATTTATCTAGCAGGGGAGAAGAAAAACCTCTCGTGGAGGCCACGGCGAAAGACAAGGGGGGAGCAGAAAACAACAGGGAACAAAAGCGAAAATCCGAACAGGGTTCCTGCCTGATGTACACTAGCAGTACCTAAGGAATTCATCAACTAAAGTCAATTGATTATGATTGGCCAGGCCACATTGAAACAACCCGCAGCTGGGGTTTTCCCAGATGGCTCTTTCTCCCCTTTGGAATAATCTATCCAATCAGCAACTCCGGATCTAGGCGGGTTCAACGTGGCTGCGTGGCTATCAGCACGGGTCAGCTAGGGCTGTTTTACCGGGACGTACCTGACTGATACCTCACCATTCATGCAAGGTACCGCTGACGTTAGCTTATGCCATCGAGGAACTAGCCAATGGGATGACTGCGTACCCCTGAAAAAGGCGAGTTTTAGTGTTAATCACTCATTTTAGTCCCAGACTAGGGGCCTTAGGACGATCGCCCAGTTAGTTGCCTTTCCACTACCAGCAGTTGCAGCCAACTTTTGTGCCAATCGAATTTATTGATCCTTACTTGTACATAGTACAAACCTGCAAGTGTCATACATAATACCTATGTCACCATGTCGGACCACGTCTACGTTGGCGTGCTTAAGAGGGCTGAAAAGCTCTTCACGCCGGGCGTCTCTCTATGCTCCACACGATAGGCTTCTATGTAGACAGCCTCTTCCCCTCCTTCCTCTCCGGCCTTCGCCGCCCGAGGTATCCATTAATCCATTAGCTACCGACTTTTTCACGAGTTAGTCGTCGGACAAGTGGGCCGATGCCTCTATTATTGTAGGAACCGTTTTCGTACCTACCGGCTAGTACATACCTACCTAGGTACTACAGTGTACACCCGTTCCCGCCATGAAGCTCAGTCCGATGCTAATTAGCACGTGGAGAATCGAGATGCGGTTCTAGTCCACTGCTACTTGATGCTTAATGGAGGTGTGCATGCTAGTGGACAATGCCACGGCGTCCGGCCTTTGTTCATTCCACATGTTCAGTCTTTGTAAAAAGTTCTTATTGCTCGGGTCTCCGCATGGATGTGTGTGTCGGTTTCACCGCTTCTAATCGTCGAATTTCTCCACGCTGCGGATGCCCGAATGTCGGCATTGACCCCCCTTTCTGCGGCTGCTGGTCGTGGTTTTCGGCCGCTTGCATCCACCATGCAAGCTATCTATCCCGTGGCTTTGTGAGTATAGAATCAAGAGTTATCGAGTATATGCTCGAGACTACAGTACGGCAAGCTTGTAAGGGGTAAGGGATCTAGGCTTCTTTCACATGGGTAGTCTTTGTGATGCAGAACAAACCATTCCCTTGGAGCCGAGGGAACTACTTGTTTACGACTCGAGTTCTATGCGCGTTGTTGCAGGCGAATTGTCACTGGCTTCATTGTTTTCGATATAGAATGGATAGACTTCGTTTCCCTAACCTCGCTTATTATTAACAAGAACGTCAAAATGATACAAAGTTTAAGTTTCGGTACCAACCTCGAGTGTATCTTACATATCCTACAGATGGTTGGGGTAAGCCGTTCAGACTACCGTCTCTATTGGCTTCTCGGTGCCATCGCTGTTTACTATTGGCTATTAGGTAGGTAGCTAGGTTAGTCTTTCTTTTTCGTTACGCCTTCTCTGCCTGCTCATCCCTTTCCATTCCTACATAAGCTACCTACCTAGGCAAGGTAAAGAATTGTCTAGACACCACAGTATAAGCCGTTGGTCCTGTTTTTCTGTACCATCTCGTCTATCTAGATGTAGCGTGGCTTGTTTCTTTACACGTCACCTTTGATACTCATTGGAGAGTGGATAATCGATCGAGGATCACGACCTTTGCATAGCATCCCGGGAATACCAAGATCGACCCGAATTTCATATCTGTTGCGAATAATATGTGACCATCTTAAGAGTATTAAAACTACCTACCTACCTTAGGTACCAGATATCGTGGCCACCAAGTTGTGCCGCTAATGCACTCGCCACCGTCAGTGTAAGCGCACTATCGACGTAAGAAAGCTAGTAGTCGTAAGTCCTTCCGATTCCCCTGCGTTAGCAACTTCAACCGACCCAATAAGAATTGGTCTAATATTCAGACGCTAAAAAGTTCGATAATTTTCTAAACATTATAGAATAATAGTGGCAGTCGTCAAGTTACACCATCGCCGAGCTTCTCCATCGGTAAGTCCCGAGCCTATGGATAGGCTTCTTTGAAAATTCTCTTCAGTCTAGACGCGGATTATAAGCAAGAATTACGATAAGTTAATACATAAAATGGGAGCCGTGTGGAGCGTTTCTCTTTTCTCCGCTGGGCTACGCAATACTAGTCACGAGCAATGCAGACCATTAACTTGAATCATTAGATTATAGAACCACGGGCTTATGCATAGGAATTACATAATGCCAGACTTGTATAAGTGTTCCAGTGATAATCTATGAATTTGGAGTAAGTTAGAGCTCGGGTGATAGTAATTGGTTGATACGCTTTTCACTCTAACATTGACGTCTCTATTAAAAGGGTTACACGTCTGCCAGTTCCCGTCTTGACTCAGCCTAAGAACTGGCGTGATAGACGTAACACTATCTTCCACGGCAGCAAACAAGACTTGATTTATGCTGACGGTCAGCCACTTGCAGAAAAATCTAGATGTAAAACTGGGATATGCCGAAAATACCCGAACTCATTGATGATGAGAAGGGCAATCGGATCCGAGAGCACATCTCCCTTACGCAGCCTGGAAAGTGTAGAGGAAGAGCCCCTCTCTGCTAAAGACGGGACGATCCTCATCCGGGACTTCGGTTACCCTGAATAGCTTCTGCGCTTTCTTGAGGAACTGCATGTCGGCACGTCTCCTCTTCTTGAAGCAGAAGTAAATGGTGGCTGAGGGACACAATTTCAGAAGATCTGACAACGTGGCTAGGAGCAGCGGGAAGGCAGGTTCGAAGTAGACGCAGTCAGCCGCGAGGATCACGTCTGGCTTAAAGACGGCGATATCCTGTGGGAGAGGCTCACCCCTGCAATATCGAAGTGACATGTATGTTAGTATAGAGTATAGATGCACGTATGCGCCTTTATGGTGCATAAGCCCCGTGGGGAAACGCGGAGCAGACCGGAAGGAGGAGATATCGGGGACAGACTGACCAGTTTAGAATGGCAGCTTTAGCTTGGCCCTCGAGCCCGTTCAAGCTGATGTTGTGCTCCATCAAGGAGTGCATCTCCAACTGATCCGTGATGTAGAGCGGGTTCCCAACCGCGCACCCCTTAGCAACCGCCAAGCCCACCAATCCACCTCCGGCTCCGAGTTCTAATCTAGATGCCGAGAGCGTCTGTTAGGAACCGGCCCCAAAGTCCGCATCACTAAAAGCAGCGATGAATATAAAGAGACGTTGAATTAAATCCCGCACTCACATCCGCGAGTCCCGCATGTCGTCCCGGTGGTACCGGAGCATGTGTTTGGCGAGCACCATGCCCGCGGGCCAAGTCTGTCCACCGCAGCCGGAGGCCAGGTCTTCGTGCAGCCGCAAGGGCTCGGCGAGGAGTCCCGCAAAGTCGGTCACGGTGGTGCCGGCAGCCTTGTACGCCGGGAGCGGCGAGAGGTCCTCGCCAATAGCCAGGGGCGAGAACTCGGGAGAAGGCGAGCGTTGAGGCGGCGACATTTTGGGGAACTGTCGTTGTCACCGTTTCTCTGTCCGAGAAGTCATTACGACTATTAAGTTTAGGCTGACGGAAGTGTGATCTAGATAACGAATTATGGGTTCGGACCCAACAAAAAAAAACCGGATAGGGGATGCCCCGGTTTGTATGCTGCTTTCCGGTGAATCTATCGGGATCTAGAACGTCAGGCACCGCCTGGTTATGCCACTATCACGAATTCAGCCTTCTAGTACCCCTGTAAGTGAATCGGGCTGGTATCTCGCATCACAATAAGCCGGATTAAGGTGTAAAGCAGTTTCTATATCTTAGCAATTAGGTACATGCATGTGAGAGGGACCTACCTACATACCTACCTACCTACCTACCTATGCTTTGTACTACTTTGGGTATCAAAGGCGTATAAGGTTTAGGATCAGAGCTACTTGAATAAATCGAGTTGGTGTACCCAAGGCCTCTGTAATTCAACATGTGGCTGAAAGTGTCGTTGAATGGCCAGGGTTGGCAGATGTCTCACTCTTATACCGCCTATTCATCCCTAGCTCACTGGAGACAACCAAGTTGAAGATTCGAGGAGTCAATAACGTTTCATCCAAGGTATTTGATCCTTATAGATCCGTCCAATTCCATCTAATAGCTGATATTATACAAAGCCTTAACCACGCAGGGCTTTAGAGTCGATTATCTCATTGCGTGTTGTTAAGACATCATGTCCACATTCATACATTCTATCGAACGCTTCTCTTTGCTAAACTAAAACGGCGTCGAAAAAGACACATGTAGGTATTCTCGCTTCTCGTTTCATATGTGACTGGGTTATTTTAATGGGAGGAAAGGTTCTCCTCGTCTCCCTCTCGTCGAAAAATAAAAACCGGGAGTCTATACTGCTAAAGTGATGAAGTTGTATGTAATACTAGGCTAACCACCATTATTCCCTTTCTCGCCCACCCTTCTATTCAATAGTGATATTCCCAAGACTTACGAGGGCTTGAAGACAGGGGCCTTGGTAAAACTTCAACTTCACGGGGCCGAACATGTGTCCATCGTGAAAAATAGTCTCTGTCGCGCGCCACCGCTCTCTTCTCTTTCCAGTACGGATATCTTACATACAAAGAGGAATATTGCCTAGCCATGCCATATTCTTCACCAGAGAACCTCGCTTCTACATATGTAAAATTAAACTGCTTCAAATTTCAGCGGCGCTCCCTTCCAACCACCGGGTTCCCGCCCCCGCGGGAATGCGATCGCCCACCAGCCTTAGACGATCGTAGTCCGGCGCGTGGCTGAGACATCAAAATTCCACCAGCCTTACGCGATAGCCTGGCCGGACGCGCCAGAAAATCTAATAGATCGTACGGATTACTTGCGTGATGAGACCCCTCCAACCCCCCCTTCCGTCATTATCGAGTCTCGCGCGCTTCACAGCCTCTGCGATGGCAGTCGCCTTCCGGGCCAGGGCAGGGCAGGGCGGGATGAGGCGAGGTGTAAGGGAGCATCGGCGTCATCGTTGAAGAATGGCCTCCTGGTATAGTGTTGGCTGTAGGCCAACATCGATGCTCTCGCAGCTTCTCCTGTCTTTGTCCTGTTCAACCAAAGCATGATGTCTAGTCATACGAACGACGACTACAGTATCTGATCTGATCTAACCTACATATCGCAAGCATATCACAGCTTCTTCGACGTGATAGTTCACTCTTATGCGAGCAGCTTCGGTAGCTGTTATATATCACGATGGTGGCGAAGTGTAAAGAGGTTTTCGCGCTCGGCGTAGCAGCGGCGGCGATGCTGGCTGGTGCCGCCCCTGTCGACTACTTCCCAATCAACTCACAACTACCACCCGTAGCTCGCATCTCAGAATCATTTGATTTCACTTTTTCTCCTCTAACGTTCTTCTCTAAATCCGATATCACGTACCGGCTCGGTAACGCGCCGAAATGGCTCTCGATCGATAGCTCCTCGCGGCGGCTTTTCGGGACACCTAGCGACGATGATATTCCGTCGGGAGAGGTTGTTGGGATCCCGATCGAGTTGATTGCCGAGGATGAGACGGGATCTACGACGACAAGGTCGACTTTGGTGGTGTCTAGGAACCGACCGCCTGTCATCAACGTGCCCATTTCGAAACAACTTCCCAAATTTGGGACATATATAGCTCCCTCTACACTACACTTTCACCCCTCAAAGCCCTTCTCCTTTAGCTTCGACGAGCACACATTTAGCACTGATAGCGGAAATGGTGGGCTCAACTACTATGCGGTATCCGGCGACAACGCACCTCTACCCTCATGGATTACTTTCGATGCCGGAAAACTCTCCTTCTCCGGCAAGACACCCCCGTTTGAATCTCTCATCCAACCTCCGCAGATATTTACCTTCCAACTAGTCGCTTCCGATGTCGTGGGGTTTGCGTCAGTCTCGGTGTCCTTCTCAATAGCGGTGGGGAGCCACGAACTAACAGCCGAACCGCCGGCGGTTAAGCTCAATGCGACGCACAAAAAGCACTTCGAATACAAAGACCTGCTAAATGTGCTGAAGCTCGATAAGAAGCCTCTGAGGCGGGATGATATAGTAACGGTCACTGCGTTCGACTTGCCCCCTTGGTTGTCTTTCGACAACAAAACCTGGGAGTTGGATGGCGTCCCTGATTTAATTGCTGAATCGTCCAATATAACTATAGCTGTCACTGACAAATACTCTGACACTTTGAACCTGACTATCTCGATTCATTTTGGCTTGTTCATCTCAGACCTCCCTGACCTTAACATCAAGGCAGGCGATGATTTTTCATTCGACTTGAAGAAGTACTTATCCAATCCGGAAGATATTCAGGTCACAGTACAGGATGAGCCAGGGGCGTCATGGGCTGAGTTCAACTCTTCCTCGATGCTCCTCTCGGGGTCTGTCCCCAAGCACATTTCAGTAAAATCTCGGACAACGCCACAGGTCGCCTTCAGCGCAACTTCAAAATACACGAACGAGACAGAGACAAAGACTATGAATATACATCTCGCCTATTCGTCTCCTACTGCTTCACCGGAACCAAGTGCCGAGCCGACAGATTCAGACAAGGATGATTCGAACAAGAATTTGCTCTGGTTGCTTATAATACCTATATTCCTCATATTTGCCGGCATCATACTTCTCCTTTTCTATATCCGACGACGGCGTCAACAGCCGAGAAGAATAGGGATCAGGGAGGTGTCCGCACCCATACCGGGAAGTTTCATGACCCATCACCCCGACAACCGCAAAGGTCCGGTCGTTAGAATAGTAGATATAGCACCACCGTGTGATTCCGAGAGCACAGCTGCGCAGAGGCACCGCGTGTCCGCCGGTGCCTCAAATCGGCGTTCGCAGACTGCATCGAGTCCTAGTTTGACTGGAAACATGATCCCCCATGCTATGATGGCGATGTATTCCAGGGCAAAGTCACCCGAGCACAGCGTCATTCTGGAAGCGAGTAGTTCTTGGTCTGCGGGACGCGATAACCAACCAGCTCCGCAGGGAGGAGGAGGAGGGACGGATGAAGTTAGCCTGCTTTCGGACACTAGCCTTGGAGAAGCTGATGCGTATATTGCGGAAGCACAGTCGTATATTATTTCAAGGGGACCTCGGGATGATGTATATCGTAGCCTTCCGGCCCCTAGGAATGCGGCGCCATCTAGTATACAGAACACGCCAGAGATCGCCTACATGACGGGTGCTAGGCAAAACACCAGTCCAAACGATGCGGTTCCGCCAGCAGTGGGCTACGTCGTACGGCCAAGGTCAGGACAACAACAACAGGATTCGAGCTTAGATCTCCGTAGCGTCGGGAAGAGGATATCTAACCTGTGGAAAAGAGAGAGTGGGAGCCAACTTGCTAATAACCAGAAACGGAATAGTATCCTGAGTGACTCTACAGGCCAAACTACTCGCACGAGTATTTTGACATCTGGGGTCTCCGGAGTAGCGGAAGAAGAAGCTACGACGAGTACGAATGTGGTCGCAAGACCAACTATAATACACATACCTAGTAGACCGGGCGAGGTACGACAAATAAGTAGAAGAGCGGAGGCACCATCGTCGTTATTCGACGGCCGGTCGACCACAAAATCGATAGGAAATTTGGGGTTAGGGAGCCAATCACCGGCGACAGTTATACATCCAAGGCCAGAACTGCTACCAACTATAAACAACGGCACAAATCCCCACGATGGCGATAGTTCGTGGGACCAGCTCGCAAGAAATTCCTTGGGTATCGCATACAAGGACCTCATAACCGAGCCAGAAAGTGCTGCCTCACGCCAGGAATCACCGACCGATATAGATCAAGAAGGCAATTGGATGACTTATAATATAAATCGGAATCTTTTGTCCCCCGGACAATGGCCACGGCAAAACGTAACTATCAATATGGTCGGCATAGCAAGAACCTCACCCATTAATTTTCCGAGCGAATTACCTCGACTACCGCCCACGATGGCATTGGGGAAATCTAGGGGAGAAGAAAAACGCAAAGTTTCGTTAAGGCGGCGGCCATCACAAGCGTCTGAGACGACTGTTCGTAATACGCCATCTACGAGCACAAGATCTGACCTAACCTACTCATCCCGAGACGAGTATTCACACTTCAGCCACACCCGCAGACAAGGAACACCTATAGCCTTAACGTCGCGGACCCCATCGCTATCAAGCAGGTGTGCACCGCCACCGACGCGGCCTTTACCACAGCCTCCCATACGAGCCGGTAGAATACCACTGGCAGACCGACCCAATCAAGCGTATTATGTATCAGCGGGTGGAGCCGGACCGGGCTCCGACATTGAAAATATGGCTTCTAAAACCTGCAAGCCGACAAGGAGCATGAAAAGTGCCAAGAGTCTGCGTAGTGTCTGGGCAGACGAGGACGATGACGATGACGATGACGATGCTTGGGAGGACATACGTCCACCAACGACTATTGACGGATGGGACGATGGCGTTGATAGTGACGGGAGCTTTGCGGTTTACATTTGATCTGTGTGTGATATGTAGAAGAGGAGGGTCGGTTGATACCTAGGATATTGATGATATTAATGCACCATTTAATATTTAACGAGTACTTGTTGAATATTGTAATTGTGAGATTATCGTATTAGTAGATCCTAACGTAGGTACCTAACCTAGACAATCATGGTTCTACTACGTACGTACGTATGTATTGTACCTAATGTAAGGCTACCTCTGATGGAGTGATGATCTTGTTTAAGCTAGGTGCTTAATGCAATTGCTATACGTGGGAAGCAGTTTGTCCGCTGGGACAAATAAGATATAATTAATCCTTCTGACAGCCCAAGGTGAGAATCCCTGACCTAGGACAATGCCCTGGCGGCTGGAGCTGACAGCACTGTGGCATTCGCCTTATGCAAGTTGGTCGATATCTCACCTTCTGCCTTCGTCCTGCGTAAGGTGGAATTCCGGGATCAGTCCGAGGCTGGGGTTGGGGGTCACGGTCAAGGGTTGCAATCCACAATATAGCTTATAGTGATTATTTCCTAGGAATATTGATATATATCATATGAGTAAGACGCTTGAGAGGGGTTTCGATAATTATTAGTCCTTGGTACCCGATTATTTAAAGCTCTCTTTGAGGTGGTATGCTAAGTGTAGAACTAGCAATCAGATGTATTGATTAGTGGCCAAAATAAGACAATGGAGGAGCTCATGTACCTAAGTTACATAGCTCCTTTGTTCATGTCTCGAGGGCGAGGTAGTAGCGTTATCCCCTGCATGGTTTAGGTAGTTTTAACTCTTTGTGGAATGCATTACATGTCGCTCCAGGCAACCAATTATAACCACGGGGGATGTTTTGAAGGGTAGTAGATGCCTATATTGGTATTCGGATTGAGAGCATGTGATGCTTTGGGTAAAGCAAGTTTGATACATGGGAGACACGCTTTTATTGTGTGTTAGGTACCTAGGTTAGGTACATTATGTAGGTACCTATGTAAAAGATATGTAAAAGATGCAAGCACCTCACGGCTCACTCCGGGCGCATTTGTTATACATAGGTACATATTGCTTGTGTCTTTATGTATACCCACTTATTTTGTACCTATACTTTACGTTTCTACTTGCTGGCCCTGTTGCCCCAGGTTTGGCATGCTGACTAAAGAACCTAAGCTATTGCACTTTCCCTCCAGTCTGCAGTGAAACACCGACCAATTGTTTTAGTTCTGTATCTTGTAAGAGCACACGCGACACCTACATGTACCTAAAGAACCCTATCGTTTCTGTTGGTGTGTAACTCCGCGTCATTAACTCGGACACCTTACGGAGAGGAGTTCCAACAGGGCTGGGTTTAAATATCCGACAAATACCCGGGACAGATTGTGAATTGTGAAAGAATTTGTATGCACAGTTACCTAAAGCATAGGTATACATATATAATGTCTGCATGTGCATAGGGATTTATGTTGGGCAGACGGAGGGAATCGGGTGTCATGGGCAGTCTGTTCTTTCAAGATTCCCAGGTTTCTTTGGAATTGTTCTTATCCCCATTCGTAAATGTGATCTTTTTTTAATATATTATACTAACGCCGAAAATGATGTCGTGACGCATGTTATATTCTTACGACATCATAGTAGCTTTCTAGTTCTTTTTAATGCACAGGTACAAACCTTAGGTAGTCGTTTGAGCGATAGGTACCTATGTATGTGACTATATATTATAAGTATCTATACTTGTGCTAGGTATAACTAAAGTAGGTATTTCCAGGTCTTAGTTATGTCCATATACCTATGTAGAAAGGTATTTTCTTAATAAGACTGCCTAAAATAGCCAAGAGGGCTTTTGATAAGTCATCAAAAGCTGCCAGCTGCTCACAGTCCAAAGTCGGATTTTTTCTGCGAGAAACGCAAAACCCCGCCTTGGCTTGTCTACTCTTCTCTACCTAACCTACCTAATCCTGCCTACCGTAAGTGTCTCTACTCTTCGGCACCATCTGATCACAATTCTTTCGCGCAACGCCTTTGTGCCATTTTTTCCCACATTACCTACCTACACTATCCCTCCCAAGACACTACCCGCGGCTCCTACCGTATTCGTCTACATACCCATTTTCCGTCTCGAGGCGATTGAAAATTTTGACGATCAACAAAGCAACCTACGATATTGCCCCTCCTTCAGTATATCACCATTCGACCATACTAATCCTACGCGCTGTGGTATAATAAATTCTTTTCGCCATGGGTCAAACCCTTTCCGAGCCTGTCGTCGACAAGGTATGATGATTATGATATTTCCCTGCTTGCTGCTTGGGGCTTCCAATTGCGCCGTCTTGCACTTTTATCCCCCCCCACGACCAGCCCACCCCTCCGTGACTCCGCGCCTCCCCGGCCTTATCAAACAATATCGCAACAATCCGGCCTCGATACTCTCACATAGAGAGTTATTTAGCGCCTAATACTTGAATAACCTTATACTAACTGGGGGAATTTTTTAATAGGCTTCTGACAAAGGAGAAGATGACCGACTACTGTACGGCGTATCTGCTATGCAGGGATGGCGTATTAGCATGGAGGATGCTCACTGCACCATCCTTGACCTCTTGACACCCAAAGCCGACGAGGAAAAGAAGGTTCACCCTTCGCGATTATCTTTCTTTGGCGTCTTCGACGGACACGGCGGAGACAAGGTTGCCCAATTTGCAGGCAAGAACATATATGATATCCTTAAGAAGCAAGACACATTTAAGGCCGGAAATTACGAACAGTCTTTGAAGGATACATTCCTTGCGACTGACCGAGCGATACTGAGCGGTATGGATTCTACTTATCAACGATTATGAAATGTCCAAAGTCTAACGCATGCTTAGACCCTCAGTACGAGGAAGAGGTATCTGGTTGTACCGCGTGCTGTGGCTTGATTACCGGCGAGAAGATATATATTGTTCGTATTGCGATACCCTATTGGTCGGTGCTCATAGCTAACTCGTACTACTAGGCAAACGCTGGTGATTCGAGAAGTGTCTTGGGTGTTAAGGGAAGAGCTAAGCCGTTATCCTTCGATCACAAGCCACAGAACGAAGGTCAGTAAAATTGCCCAACATTGTCATGTTATACAAATTCGCTAATGCGCCCTGGTTTCGTAGGCGAAAAGGCGCGAATTACTGCCGCGGGTGGCTTTGTCGACTTTGGTCGTGTCAACGGCAATCTTGCCCTATCTCGAGCCATCGGAGATTTCGAGTTCAAGAAGAGTGCCGAACTTGCACCTGAGCAGCAGATAGTGACAGCGTTCCCAGACGTAGTTGCGCACGAGATTAGTGACGATGATGAGTTTTTGGTCATTGCATGTGATGGTATGTGTTTTATCCAGCTTGGGATGTCTGAACCGATAAGGCTAACTAGCAAATTAGGTATCTGGGATTGCCAGTCTTCACAAGCGGTCGTTGAGTTTGTTCGAAGGGGCATCGCCGCGAAGCAGGAGTTGGATAAGATTTGCGAGAACATGATGGACAACTGTCTGGCATCTAATTCGGAGACTGGAGGAGTTGGGTGTGACAACATGACAATGATCATTGTGGGCTTCTTAAGAGGCAGAAGTAAGGAGGAATGGTACGAAGAGGTTGCCAGCCGTGTGGCCAAAGGCGACGGTCCTTGTGCCCCTCCCGAATACGGTATGCCTTCTTAGAGCCCGGGGTCTCGACATAATTCATAGAACTGACATTGAGACTCAGCTGAATTCCGGGGACCTGGTGTGCATCACAATTTCGACGATAGTGACAGTGGTTATGATGTTGACATGGAAAACAAGTCCAAAACATTTGGGATCGGTGGGTACAAGGGCCGCATCATTTTTCTAGGCGATGGTACTGAAGTTCTCACCGACTCGGACGATACCGAGATGTTTGACAACTCGGAAGAAGATAAGGACCTGGCAAGTCAAGTGTCTAAGAGCTCGTCCGGCGAGTCAGAAAGTCGACTACCGCCCAGAGCGCCCTCGCCTCCCCCGCGTACGCCAAAGAAGCAAGAGGATAACGCTCAGGCAAAGCTTAGCGACTCAATCCCAAACAATACCTCGACTGCAACTGAAAAAGTCGCGGAAGCCGTGAAGGAGGAACCCAAGGAGGAACCCAAGGAGGCGAAACCTGAAGCCGCCGCCGCCGCATCTAAAGACTGATTAAGGTATAAGTTTGTCAGGCAGGATAGTGCTAGAACTGTGCCGTTGAGCCTTTCATCCCGCCGGCCTGCTAATCGTTAGGATTTACCCCGCACACCCGTGAATTATTAGGGATGGTTACGACAGAGCAATGAAGAGTTTTGTTTACTTGGCACATGATGGATTACCAGAAGGAAAGGAGGGGGGGGGAGTGGATGAGTGCTAGGGCGGATATCCTCCCTTAGAAGGGGGGATTTACATGGCCAGAGACACGACACGCGATATGACCACTGGGGCTACCACGTCTTGGCAACTTCAAGCACAATTAAGGCTTGGGAGTTTTCTTGACGAACTGCATTGCGGCTATTCAGAAACCTCTTTACAGCTGAGGTGTGCTCCGTATGCTATAAGAACCGCGAGAACGCTCATATGCATCATCGAGTCTATATGTTTTCTTAGGAGTGCGGAATCAGCACGTTCATAAAAATGCATTAATGCCATCTAGAAACCGAGTTGCTTGTGTTGTAGTGTTGTTACGAATGTAAAATTCTCTTTTTTGTTTTTTCCTTTGATGTAACTACCTAGGTACCTAATTACTTTTCCTTAGCGTAGCCGCATCCGGGCCATGTAAGATAGGAGATATGATATATGAGGTGAGTACGTTCTATAGGTAACCTACCTTACCTAAAGTACAATACATAACCTTGTACCTACCTAGGTTAGGTACCTAGGTAGGTAGGTAGTTAATTGGAACTGCCCAGTAATTGGAACTTTTAAGAATAAAGGCGGATTAAGAAGAGCCGAACTGCCGGCCGGGTTCCACCTCGCGGGCAATCAACGTTCCCACTTGAAGATAAGCTCTAACAAAATTTGTTGCGTGTCACATGCCGTTGCATCTACCATAACCCTCATACAAAGGGACCAGGCCTAACATAGCAGAGGATGCTATATTTATAGCTCATGTCCCTGGGGATCAAATCACTATGGAGAGCTCGAAGTTACACAACTCGTGTCAGCGGGCTCTCCCTGATTCCCAGGGAGCAGCGCAATCCATTCCATCAAGAATCAAGCCTACCTCGATGGATCTCGACTACACATGAGGATACGAAAACGGAGCTCACGAGCAAGGATATGTTGAATGAACTTTTAAAGGGAAAATCACAGTCGTTCGTTATCAGAGCGTTGCGCAGACGGGTCATTAAGAAAAGGTCCGGCTTCCAACCGAAGACACCCGAACTTGTGAAGAGACCGGTTCGATATCCCACCAAGGAAGAATCGCTCCGTAGCTTGCGCAAGCATCGACGTAGCGCTGCGAGACAACATCTATATGATAGTGCGCATGAAGCCTCTTCGAAACCTTCGAGCAGTTGGCATTCGACCTTCGATTTCATGCTACGGCATACAATCGACATCAGAGAAATATTATATTTTCAACTTATTATAGGGAAGGGTGCAGCAGCCGAAGCCCGTGCAGTACTCTCAGAACCAGATACCCATATTTCTCAGATCTGCCGTAGGAACGAAAGCCTCGTCCGAATCGAAGAAATAAACCCCGAAAATGGCGAACTTATTCTTAGTCTATCCGGCTCTGAAGACTCGGTCCGAAAGTCACTTCTGGATATCTTAGGGGTAGTAGGCAAGATTACCGCTGTTAGGGTGTCCGATCCAACCATGGAATCCCTACTGTTGGATGTATGGAAGGGTGCAACAGGAAAGCGGCCGGGAATTCGACTCCTAGGGGATGGGGAGGTTGCGGTCGACGACAAGACATTAACTTTGCAACCCTCCCTCTCGAACTTTGTCAAGTACAAGGGTTACCGCCTGACCAGGCGGGCTGACGAAATCAACCGCCCCACAGAATGGACTCAAGATTCCTTTGAGAAATACGTTGCTGCTTTGGTCCATGGGCGGGTTCCGACGCGCCTGGCTCGATCATTGTATCCAGAATTCCCCGACCATCAGGAAACTGTTGTTTCTCTACTCACCGATCTGTTCACCTCGGAACATACTAGATCAGCCGCCTCGTTGTCTGCTTTGAAAATGGCTATCAATTTTATCGAATCTAGAGGCAGCGGTTTTCGTCAAGCATCCCGAACCATCTTCAGCCAAACGGAAATGCTCAACTTCTCCATGGATGCTGAGATATTCAATATATTTCTCATTAGCGCGTCCAAGGCCGGCGACCTTGACGGTTTTAATAGCATACTAAGAGCGATGGTCCGGAAAGGTTACGCTCCGCAGGGCCGTTCTTGGGTCGCTTTCTTGGAGATGATACAAAGCCCGGCTCTCAAGCGTTATATTGTTGCGAGATTGAGAAGCAAAGGGCTTAACCGCAACCCGTCAATACTTTGCGCAATAGGTAGACAGATGGCAATTATTGATCTCGAACGTCATATTTCGACTGAATTTGATGTACAGGCATTCGTACGCGAACAAGATCAAAAGTACGGTTCTAGATGGCTAGACACCATTACCGTCAATAGGATCATAGACGTGCTCGGGGCGTATAGGAATTTGGATGCTTGTAATGCCTTGTTAGATCTCATCTATGCCACGGGCATCACATCACCCAACACTGTCACCATAAACACAATGTTGACCCATACGAAAAGCTTCGCACAACAAATAACCATCTTCAAGTCGATATTAACGCGCTGGCCAAGGCTGGCACTCCATGCGGATACTTACAATCTGCTATTTGGAGCAGCTTGGAAGAGACGGTACCCTAACATGCTTCGAGTGATATTAAGATATGCGGCTCTTGCTCGTCGTACAACACCTAAGCTGCGGTACACCCTGACAAAACTTCTTACTCAAGGACAGCATTTGAGCGTCCGGTGGGCTTTCTTGAAGGCATGGGAAGACGTAATCTTCGGGCAGAGAGAATTAACGGAGATGCGGGCGATTCATTCAGATAGCCTCAAGGTGGAGCACATGATATATAAATATGTCGAGCAGACACAAGGCATGAAATTAAAGGCTTCATTTTTAGATAAGCTCGAAGAAGCCCTTGAGATGGATATGATGATTCATCAACTTCGAAAGAATGGGCTACTCACAACTCCGTCGAAATCGATGAGAGAGTCGCTCTCGGTCCCATTGCCATTATCCAAAGCTGAAGGTTCGACTAAGGCCTCCAGACTCTCGAAGTAATATCTATATTTCTTCGCGGGGGATGATTCTGTACCTGATACTGTAACATTATAAAAAGGAGGCTGGGAAAAAAAGGACTGGATACATAGGGGTTATATGTATTAACGATGACGATCTGTATATATGTTTGTGTATATATGTTTGTGTATATATGTTTGTATGTATAATACCTATTGTAGGTAAATCCAACCTAACCTAGGTAATTATAAGAAAGAATAAACTAAATATGGGTATAGTTATAGGTAAGTTTGGAAGACGTTGTATAACGATTAGATACGTTGGTGCATAATGCATTAGTATATGTCGGGGCTTTGCCGGTGGTTTGCCTGTGGTTTGCCTACAGCTTCTTAAATGCACAATCTAAATACCTACCTAGGAAGGGTATAAGAGGGTAGGTACGATACAGTAGCGGCAAGCGGTATCAAAGCCATCAATAACCGTTCTCTATTTTATGTACTGTGATAAGTAGGCAGGTAGGTACCTTCTACTTCTAGTACAGCCCAATTATTTTAGCTCTTAGCTCCAACCTTCTCATTATGTATGTGGTACTTACAAACTTACAATATCCCGTCTTCCATTCGCCCCTCCAATCCTCAAATGCCCCGCACTCTTCTCACGCGACTATCAAGTCCACTGACGCATCTGAGACAGGCTGATCTGAGAACCCCAGCATCGTCTTCGTATACAAGACATATAAGACGTATAAGACCAGCTGTTCCCTCCTCACTTACTTTTAAATCCCCCGTAAGAAGAACATACCTGACCCCCGCCCTTCGAGCTCACCAATCCCGCAAGATGGCGCCTCAAATCGACGGCTTCTTTTCCCAGGTCGACTCCCTGTCGTCCCACTTCATCGAGCGTCTCAGCAAAGCCGTTGCTATCCCTTCCGTCTCCTCGGAGGCTGCCCGCCGACCTGATGTCGTCCGCATGGCCCACTTCCTGGCCGACGAGCTCAAGACCCTAGGTGCTAGTGTCGAGCTCCGGCCCCTCGGCAAGCAGCCTGACAACCCAGCGCTCGACCTCCCCCCCGCAATTCTCGCCCGTTACGGGAGCGATAAGAGCAAGCGCACTATCCTCGTCTACGGACACTACGATGTACAGCCCGCTGATAAGAGCGATGGTTGGGCCACTGAGCCCTTCACTCTAAGCGTCGGCGAGGACGGCCGCATGTTTGGACGTGGTAGCACGGATGACAAGGGCCCGGTTCTAGGTTGGCTGAATGCTATCGAAGCACACCAGAAGGCCGGCGTCGACTTCCCCGTCAACCTGCTTATGTGTTTCGAGGGTATGGAGGAGTACGGATCTGAGGGCCTGGAGGAACTTATCCAAAAGGAAGGCAAAGGCTACTTCGCCGATGCCGACGCTGTTTGCATCAGCGACAACTACTGGCTAGGTACCGAGAAGCCGTGCCTAACGTACGGTCTGCGGGGTTGCAACTACTACGGCATAGAGATCTCGGGTCCCGGTGCGGACCTACACAGCGGAGTGTTCGGCGGCACGGCACAGGAGCCCATGACAGACCTGGTGCGCGTGCTCGCCAGCCTGGTCGATACGCACGGTAAGATCTTAATCCCGGGCATTATGGACCAGGTAGCCCCTGTCACGAAGGAAGAGGAAACGCTGTACGATGGTATCTCGTTCACGATGGAAACGCTACAAGAGTCTCTAGGGTCCAAGACGACTATCTTTGAGGACACCAAATCGACCCTGATGGCGCGGTGGCGATACCCATCGCTGTCGATCCACGGCGTTGAAGGCGCATTCTCGGCTCCGGGAGCTAAGACGGTGATCCCCGCTAAGGTTATCGGCAAGTTCTCCATCCGTATCGTGCCCAACATGGAGATCGAGAAGGTGAACGAGTTGGTAGCCAAGCACGTCAAGAACACGTTCGCAACGCTCGGCAGCAAGAACACCCTCAGGGTGTACCCCATCCACACGGGTAACTGGTGGGCGGCTAGCCCTAACCACTGGAACTTCCGTGCCGCTAGCAAGGCCGTCGAGAGGGTGTGGGGTGTGGAGCCGGATTTCACGCGCGAGGGTGGAAGGTAAGCCGTCAAGCCTCTTGCCCTCCTTTATTCTTTGCCTTCCGCCGATATGATATAAATAGAGGAAAAAGTACATCCTTCCAAGCCTGGGCTGAGAGCTAACGTGTCGACATAGTATCCCCATTACCCTAACATTCGAGCAATGCACGGGCAAGAACGTGTTACTATTACCTATGGGCAGCTCTACGGATGGCGCACACTCGATCAACGAGAAGCTGGACAAGAAGAATTACATCGAGGGCATCAAACTGCTGGGCGCGTACCTGCACTACGTTGCGGAGGAGCCGCAGCAGTAAGTATTGAGTTGTGGAGCAGGTAAGGTGTCTAAGTGTAGAGTAGTAGTTACGGCATGACGCGGTAATGAGACGTGACGAATTATAGATGATACCATGATGAAAAAGACGAGACAGGAGCAATTAAAGTGAAGTGAAATGAAATAGGGGATAGAGCGTTGAGTAAATCGTGACTTGACACGTGGGTGAGTGTCCCCCCTGAATTACCCCCCTCCCCCCCCCCTGAATTATTCCTCCCCCTGAATTATCTCATTGCCCGTAGGTACATGAAGCAAGCAATTGATATCGTATAAAAGTCCAACCTACCCTTAAAGTGATATGGAAAACAACATCTCACTATACGATAATAATGGTTATACTCATCCTGAATATACATGCCCAAGTCTGACGTATTCTTATATAACAAATCTATAAATCTATATCTATTCACATGCCTACTTCCTAGTATATCCACAGCCCCACCCCCTTTTTAAATTTATGTATGGGATGGGAATACACACAAACCAATCCTCCCTCCCTCCCTCCCTCCCATCCATCCAGCATTCAAGCCCGCTCCGGCTCCGCAAGAAACTCCAACTCCCTCGGCCGCCCCCACACGTCGCACGGCAGGAAGCGCCAGGCGCCGGCGTGTTTGGGGGACAGGCGGTCGGCGACGGCGTGGAGGGCGGGGACGGAGAGGCGCGGCCAGACGCCGCCGTCGTGGGTGCGGCCGTCGTACGTGATGTCGCGCAGGCGCACGACCATGGGCAGCGCGGTAAAGGGGTCCAGGGAGGCGCTGAAGGCGGTGGTGGCGGCGAGGTGGGTTTTGGTCAGGAGGGTGGATTTGGCGGGGCCGGAGGAGGGGGAGCGCAGGGAGGAGGGGCGGGTGGAGGGGCGGGTTGATGGGGGGGTGGAGGAGGGGGAGTGTGTGGTGGATGAGGAGTGGGAATGGGAGTGGGATTGGGATTGGGATTGGGGTGTGGACGATAGGGGGGAGTCGAGGGCTAGGCAGAGATCTTGCATCTGTTGGAGGAGGGGGATTTGGCTGTGCAGGTGCGGGACGAGGGGGTTGGCAAGAGAAGATAGGAGGGATTGTAGGGTTGAGGGGGAGTAGGAGGACGGGTCGGCGTGTGTTGCGGCGGTATAGTTGAGGATGTTTTGTAACAGCGCCGGTATGTTTTCCTCTGAGTTATATTCTCCCCCTTCTCCCTCTCCTTCCTTCTCCTTGCCCTTGCCCTTGCCCTTCCCATTCTTATCCCCGATCCATTTTCCCTCACCTTCGCCCTCGCCCTCGCCCTCGCCCTCACCCTTAGCAAAAGTCAAAGCCACCCTCAAACCCCCCCTTTCCAACCCCAACGCCTCCTCAAACTTGGGTATCATAACGCCCTCCCTGTGGCTATGATAGTCCCTGACCCAAGCAGCCCACACGTGTGCCAGAAAGCAGAAGTCAGCTACGTCCGCGGGCCTCTGTATAAACGGAGCTTGTAGATATAGCGCGTTGAGGCCGCGCAGCATCGCGTTGTGTGTGTGCGCTACCTCGTTGGCGATGTGTTGCGCCGGATGTCCGGTCTGTATAGGAATGTAGGCATGGTTAGCATGTGTAGGCAGGTGGGTACTGGGTGGTATATAGAAGAGGCTTGGGCGGGTGTGATGATTATGGAGGAGAGGGGAGGGAAAGGGACAGGGAAATGGAAAGCAAAATCATACACGTCGAGTCCGAGACGGCGGCTCGATAAGCGGCCATGGCTCGTCTGCCCATTGTTTGCTAGCCGCTATCCTGCCCTTACCCGCTAGAACCTGAGTGTCAAGTGTCGACGTAATCCTAGCAGGAGAAGGACGCCCGGATCCTAGGGGATGTATACCCATTGTTACTTGCGAGAGGGCCATCGTGTATTAAGAATAAAATAAATTGTTAATATAGGTAATAAATCGTTAATATGTAATGTAACAGCTTATCCAACCTCAACAGTTCCCGACTTACGAATAGGAGGGATATATAATCTCTCATATAAGCCGGCCATCTTACGAGCTCGTTCCCTCAATCCTTCTCTCTCTCTAGGATGCTTATCTCCGCTAGGAATCTAGATCGCAACACAAAGCACCCATATTCCCGCAGCTTCGGTCGTATCAGCTACGAGGCGAAGTCAGCCTAGCCCGAAATACGACGGTCTCGAACGCCATCTGAAATTCCCTGCGTGCCATTATTGAAATCCCTGCAGCCACAAGTTGTAATATATGACGTGATTGTGTGTAGGAATCGGGTATCTATGTATTTATATTCGCCTCCTTGTTTATCATTTATATTATTTACTGACTCGTGGATCGGTGATAGCACCGCATTGGCATCCTTCCTCGAAGTAGGTAAGCCAAGCCCCTGTGCGCCCCCCGAGGCAAGCAGCTAGCCTTTGAATTGATAATCCGCCAAAAACCTCAAATAGTAGACGATAGTCTGTCGGGGCTGATTTCGATATATTATGTAGTACGGCATATTTATCTCCTGCCCAACCGATAACACCTTACGAATAGTATCCCAGATAAAAACCGTTTGCTCCCGAACCCCATGCATAATGCTGTGGTATGTTTATGATAAAGCAGATAAAACCCATTACGGAAGCTTGTCGTCCCCCCTAACGCCTCTTGGACCACTCTTGTCGAGGCCTGCCCAGTCACGATCCCATCCTTTCCCGCAGTCCACAGCACCTCTAGACTCGCCACTCTCTGCCATCCCTTTGATATCGCTCCAATATTCTAGCCTTCGGACTTCCTCGTCGGCGTGCTTAATAGCCGCGGCCAGGTTTTCGGCCCTTTGTTGCGTAGCAAGAGACGTCCCTTTCTGTTCTGACTCCACTTGATCGTCGTGAAGTTGTATGAGCCGTGCTAAGAGAAGCTTCCGGGTTGCCTGGAACACAAACAAAGACATGATCTCGTGCATGTAGTCTTGCAATTTCTGCAAATCATCTGTGCAATGCTCAATGCAGTTTTCTATGGCCTCGAGCTTCTCTCGGTCGATGCGGGACTTCCTCAAAATTAGCATCAGCTCGTCGGTTGTCGTTATGTCCACCATAGCTACTGCGCCATCTTCATCCTGCCTAGTATCTCTCGATTTCCGGGACGTTTCCTGGGATACTCGAGCTGCCATCTGATTGACACTCGTTCGTCCTGTCTCCATTTTCGCAGGAGTTATTGAGAAATACTCATGGCTCATGTGTGGGTCGTTCGTCTGATATCCGTGACCCTTTTTTATTCGTCTTCTGATCCAAGCCCTCCTCCGCACGAATGAATTGTACCACTTAGGGCCATGCCACGAGAATTTCTTAAAGAACATAAACGAGTACTCCCAGCCGTCACTGTCGGTCTGTATAGTCTCGTCCCGATTTATGCGCCACTCAGGCCAGGCCCATTCCCAGCTCGGGTCCGGCACTTGGGCTGTATCTATGCCTGTCGGGCTCGGCCTGTGAACAAAGTTGGTCCAAGGTGGGGGATCCAAGTTGCCCAACGCCGCGGAAGAGAATAGAGGGATGCCACAAAGGAACCCCCCACGTTGGTTCTCGTACAGTATATCAATTTCTGTTTCGGCCTCTTTAGACGGACGCGGATGGGGCTTATTTTTGCTAAGAGTCTTCTTCAGGCCATTCTCTTTCGAGATGGGCTTTTTCCCGATCACCGAGCCGTCGGCATCCTGTGCAGAAGCTTGAGAGGTATCACGTTCGCCCGAGGGACCTGCCTCGTCGGGGTCACTGTTTTTCGGTTGGACATCTCCCGCTTCAGGAGGCTGGGTAGACGGAGCTTTGCTATCGGATGAAATTAGGGGTTGGTTTGAAATAGACGCGTCGATATCATTGGCCGTTTCGGGGGTAGGAGACTGAGGTGCTTCGATCGGTGCTGAGTGGTCAACCAGACTAATTTCATGATCGATATCGCCATCTTTCAGCGAAGGAGCACGACGAGAGCTGCGCAGACGCGCGTTGGTTTTGGGCATCGTTTAATATGAACAGATCCAGCATAATGGAAATCGGTGTCTAGTTGATAATGACATAAGAGCGAAGTGGGTGAGAAAGCATTAGTTGTAATTGAGTCTTGACTAAGAAGCACAACTGATGTTTGCGTCTTACCAGAGCGTACCTGTGAGCTAGAAGATGACAATTATCGGTGGTGAGAGGGGAAGTAGACGAGACGGTGCTATCCAAGGTTAAGCTAAGAAGCTAAAATATCTGCGCCGGATAGCTAACATCGATGACGAAGGAGGCTAAAAACAAGCTGCAAGCTGCAAGCTGTAAGCTAGATAGGAATTGACACACTAAAGCCAATTGATAGCAGTAGCTGGTTAGCGGTTAACGGTCACGATTAGTAAATTATAAACTTGTAGCTCTAAGCTCGCTGAGCCTCAAGCATAAAAATTACGCAAATATCTTTTGCTTAATAAATGAGTTGTCGAGCTTCTAGGCAGCGCAGACATCCAAAATTAGATTTCACGATACCTAGGTAGGTAGGTATTAGGAATGTAGTTGATGATGTAATTCGAGAATAACTAATCCATGACGGGATTCCATAATAAAATTTGTACGAAGTACCCATGCTGAGAATTTGAAGCAAGGTTATCACGCTGTCACGGTCGCGACTGAAACGGCTTCGAATGTGGGGTATCGAACTACAGAACTAGGCCAGACAGAGAGAGACTTGGAGGGAACTTGGCTGTATCGCTATATTTACAGCTTATACTAAGTCTCCCCCAAGTCTCTCATCATTGTTACACCTTTTTCCCCACCCGCATTCGAGATGAGCTACGTCATCATGTATCTTGTGACAATGGAGCAACTACCCAGGACCTAATAGAGTAAGAGTAGCCCTCTAAACGAATCGCCATGAGGTAGAAGGTAGGGAAGCGCCTAGAGCCTAAGTCGTATGTTTATATATTGCGCCGAAGTAGTGATTCGTCCTAGTCAATTGACTCTTGTCCCTCCTTAAACTGTTTCAGTCCAATAACTTCCAATAACTTCAACTTTTATCACCAACTTTTATATCCTTAGAGGACTTATAAGATCCGGATATCTGGATAGTTCTTGATTTCCGACTCATCGATTAAAACAAACCTACCTACGAGGTACATACCAAAAAATCTATAATGTCGAGATCCAGACTGCCCCTCGTCCTCGGCCTGACGGCTGCAGGTGGTATTGGTTACTACCTGTATAGCGCCGGCGGCAACACCAAAGTTGCCCAGAAGAACGCTGAAGGTATGGCATGCTCAAGACCTCTTTCTAGATATCGTCATGGATTACGATAATTCCCGCAACGTCCCAATACTATACACAATGTCAACTAACATATATATACAGCCGACGCTCACAGAATTTCTGCCCAGTTCAAATCAGAGCTGCCCGGTCGAGGAGATCAGGCTAAGAAAGACGTCGAGAAGTACGGCGCTGAAGCCGGCGCAAAGGTCGACAAGACTGTAAGTAAAAGTCGTATCTCGCAACGTCCTGTCCGCGGTTTCTAATGATTCTTCGATAAACAGATTCACAAGACAGAATCCGAGCTGCGAAAGGCGGCTGCTGATGCCGAGGCCTACGCAAAGGATGCCAAGGCCGCTGCTCTAAAGAAGGTGGACGAGTTCGACAAGAAGGTCGAAACCGAAGCGTCCAAGGCCAAGAGTGGCATCTCTAGCTGGTTCGGCGGAAAGTAAACGGGTCGGCGGGTGCTCGTTGTTCTGGTTTAGGTGACATGGGATTAGGGTCGGGTTTGATGACGGAGGATCATCCAAAATGGCCGAACGGATTATTCTATACGATTGACGTCTATACGCATCATCATAATTATCCTCATTGCTAGCTCTCTAGTGGGCAGCATATCAAGTACGAAATTTTCGCTTGTTGTTCAAGTCCTCGCAAAGCCGTAACTCCTAATGCCCTATGCGTATGAGCCGTAATCCCCAAAGACGCCTGACTATCGTAAATCATATGTTGTATATGCGTTGCTGCATAGCCTAACAGATTATGAGAAATGAATCCCTTCTGCGTTGAAAGCCGCTAGAAGGCGCAAGAAATCATTCTCGTCGCATTTCCCACTTCTCTTGTCAGCAAGCTCGGTCACGTCTTCTAGGACCTTTCGGACTTTTTCCCTAATTAATAAGGCGACTCTCGTCTTCTTCCGCTTGCTTTTTGTCTTCGGTATCTCGGTCTTCATGGCCTCCTTAAAGAACGACGGCGTGTCGTCATCTGCTTCGTCAACATCCATGATGCCACCCCACTCCTCTTCGTCGCCAGCGCTAGGCGGCACGTTCTCGTCAACCTCCATTTCCTCGTTGTCGTCTTCTTCCTCTTCTGCAACGGTATCGTCCACAGGGATATCGTTTGTGGCGCACCAGAGCCGGTAATTTCGCTCTAACATAGAGAGGACTTCTTTATTACCAAGCCATGAAGCTCTTAAGGTTTTATTTCTTCGGTTGAAACACACTCGCAACATGCCGTCCCACTCCTCGAAGCTGATGTTCGGACGCTCTGAACCGAGTTTAGGCTCGATTCGGACGACGCTAGAATCAACTTGAGGAGGGGGCCGAAAGTTATTTCTTCCGACTTTTAAAATGTGTGTTATACCTGTGATAGCTAGAGTTAGTGTCGCTTCCTAGATGTAGACTAGAGATAACTTACGCGCCCAGAATTGCGCATTGACTGATAGGCGACAATAAAGGGGATCGCTTGGCCGGGCTGTAAGGCGCAGGGCGAATTCGCGCTGGAACATGAGAACACACGTTCTTGGTGGGTTCGGGAGAGAGAGAAGCTTGAATACTAAAGGCGAAGAGATCTGGTAAGGGGTATTCGAGATGCACACGTCGAAAGGGGGAAGTGTAGTCTTGATCACGTCTCCTAAGAGAACTTCTAGTCGTTTCTGCTCCGGCTTTCCCTGCACACGCTTCGTTGTTTCGGCAGCCATTCGGGGGTCCATTTCTACCGCCTGTTTGCAATTGCGATTAGTTCAATGACCTCCCTACGCAAGCGATAAGTGATAATCACTATGTGAGCTTACAATGACTTTCTTGGCCTGCTCGAGGATCTTGACTGTTAAATTTCCCGTACCAGGACCGACTTCAAGAACAGTGTCTGTGGGTTTGAGATATGCCTTTGTAACTATGGTCTCTGCGATACCCGGATTCTTTAGAATGTGTTGACCGAAGTCCTTGCTGAATTTGAAGACATTATTCGTTGCTGCACTCTTGGCTGGTCGCTCGTACGGACTCGAGTTTGCGCTTCCGCGTTTGGATGTCTTTGCCTTGCCCATTTTCGCTCCTCGACTGGTTAAATGGGAATTGGCAATGAAATATCCTTCTCGTAGTACATAGAATGCGCCGAGTTGTCGATTGAGGGTAGAGGGGTAGAAGGGCAGAGGGGCAATGCGATCCGCGAGCTTTCGTAACTTTTTTTTTTTGTAGATTTTTGGTGTTGCGTGGCTAGGAGTGGCTTGTTATCGTTATCGAATTCTTTATCGTTATCTAAATCCTTGTAACCACGACCCACCCCTGTTAGCGCTATGCCAGACCCGTTGCTTTCGTTCTTAGATACTTTTTAGTGATTCTTATTGTAAAGCTCCCATTCTTTCAACTGTATACAAATCAAATAACAACAACTTGGAAACGACATCTGTCCTGCCGCTAATGTCGACGCATCTAGTCGCATAGTATCCTTCGTATTGATACTTGAATTATTTTAACGAGAACGGTATTCCCGTCAGCCTGATCTTAAGACCAGCCAATATGACGGGACGACGCGATTTCCTAAGCCAGCCAGCGCCGGAGAACTATGTCGCGGGTTTAGGACGTGGTGCTACAGGTTTTACCACGCGTTCGGACTTGGGTCCAGCTAGAGAAGGTCCTTCTGAAGACCAAATCAAAGAAGCTCTTGCGAAACGTGCAGCGCAACTGGGATTTGGCGAGGCTGCAGGCAAAAAGGACGAGGAAGATGACAATGACGACCGATATCAAGATCCTGACAACGAGGTCGGCCTCTTCGCCGGTGGAGTTTACGATAAAGATGACGACGAGGCAGACAGGATATACCGAGAGATAGATGAAAAGATGGACAAGCGTCGGAGGGCAAGAAGGTTAGTTCTTCTCGTTCAAGTTCCTAATTTATCCCCAGCTAGTTCACAATTCATCCCGAACTTAGCTTGAGCAGATTACCGACGATTGTTTTACGCGAATAGGGAAGCCCGCGAAAAGGCAGAACAAGAAGAGTACGAGCTCAAAAACCCCAAGATTCAACAGCAGTTCGCCGACCTGAAGAGAGGACTGGAAAGCGTTACCGAAGAAGAATGGGCAGCGCTACCCGAGGTTGGAGATCTTACCGGAAAGAATAGGCGGAGCAAACAAGCGAGACAGCAGCGCTTCTACGCTGTTCCGGATAGCGTATTGGCCGCCGCGGGGAGCTCTGGCGAACTTGGGAGCACCATAGTTGAAGACGGTGCGGCATCGACGGCCGGCGGCTCGAGCAATCAGGATGGGACAATGACAAATTTTGCCAAGATCGGACAGGCCAGAGACAAAGTCCTTCAGGTCAGGCTTGACCAAGCATCTCAGAGCGGAAGTACCACATCGGGAAGCGCCACAAGCGTCGATCCAAAGGGTTATCTAACGAGTTTAGCAAAAACCCAACTACCCGAAAGCGCGGCTCAGGTGGGCGATATCAACAGGGTCAGGGAACTACTCGAGTCTGTCATTAAGACTAACCCGAACAACGGCCCTGGTTGGATCGCTGCCGCTCGTCTTGAGGAACTGGCTGGTAAGATTGTAGCAGCGCGGAATGTTATCGCGCGAGGTTGCGAACACTGCCCCAAGAACGAGGATGTCTGGCTCGAGAGCATTCGACTTAACGAAGGACGCAACGCCAAGGTTATTGCGGCACAAGCAATTCATAAGAACAACCGCTCAGTGCGGTTATGGGTTGAAGCGATGAAATTAGAAGATGATACCAGGTCGAAGAAACGAGTTATACGACACGCTCTAGACCATATTCCCGAATCAGAGGCCTTATGGAAGGAGGCTGTCAACCTAGAGGAAGACCCAGATGATGCTCGGCTACTTTTAGCGAAAGCTACAGAGCTCATCCCGTTGTCCGTGGACCTGTGGCTAGCATTAGCTAGGCTTGAGAGTCCCGAGAACGCGCAGAAGGTGCTAAATAAAGCTCGTAAGCATTGTCCGACATCCCACGAGATTTGGATAGCTGCTGCAAGATTGCAAGAACAGCTAGGACAAGGAGAAAAGGTCAACGTCATGAAGCGTGCTGCGCAAGTCCTCGTCAAGGAGTCGGCGATGCCAAAACGGGAGGAATGGATAGCAGAAGCAGAAAAGTGCGAACAGGAGGGTGCTATAATCACATGCGGCGCGATCATTCGGGAAACCCTCGGTTATGGTCTCGACGAAGATGACGACCGCAAAGATACTTGGCTGGATGATGCACGTGGGAGTATCAATCGGGGCATGTATGAAACGGCTCGAGCTATATTTGCATACGCGCTTCGAGTGTTTCCCACGAGCAAGACAATTTGGTTAGCAGCTGCAGATCTCGAAAGGAACCACGGCTCGAAAGAGGATCTATGGCAAGTTCTAGAGAAAGCTGTCAATGCGGTGCCTCGGAGCGAAGTACTATGGATGATGCTTGCAAAGGAGAAATGGCAAGCTGGAGAGATCGACAATGCACGTCGCGTTTTAGCCAGAGCGTTCCAGCAGAATCCGAACAATGAGGATATTTGGTTAGCAGCAGTTAAGCTCGAGGCTGAGAACGGTCAGATCGATCAAGCACGAGGCTTGCTAAAGACAGCCCGGCAGGAGGCCCCGACTGATCGCGTCTGGATGAAGAGCGCCGTCTTTGAACGACAACTGGATGACCTCGATGCAGCACTGGATCTCGTCCAACAAGCGCTCAATCTCTTCCCCGCCTCTGCCAAGCTCTGGATGATGAAGGGTCAAATTTACGAAGATCTAAGCAAACCACTACAAGCGCGCGAAGCCTACAGCACGGGGGTAAAAGCAGTACCGAAATCGGTGCCTCTGTGGTTGCTCTACTCCCGCCTAGAAGAGAAGCTCGGTCAGCTGCCCAAGGCCCGTTCGGTCCTCGACCGCGCACGCCTCGCCGTGCCCAAATCCGCGGAGCTATGGTGCGAGTCGGTGCGTGTGGAGAGGCGGGCGCAAAACACAAAACAAGCCGAGTCGCTGATGGAGCGAGCGCTCCGCGATGTACCCAAGGCAGACCAAGGTATCTTATGGAGCGAGAAGATATGGCATCTAACAACGCGGCCGCAGCGAAAACCCCGGGCTCTCGAGGCGATCAAGGAGGTAGATAACGACCCGGCGCTGCTGGTAGCCGTAGCGCGCATCTTCTGGGGCGAGCGACGACTCGAGAAGGCTCAGAACTGGTTCGAGAAAGCGCTAGTGAGGGACTCAGACCTGGGCGATAGCTGGGCGTGGTACTACAAGTTCCTGCTCGAGCACGGGACGCAGGAGAAGCGCGAAGAGGTCGTCAGCAAGTGTATTAGCGTAGAGCCCCGGCACGGCGAGGTCTGGCAGGCTATAGCGAAGAACCCAAAGAATGCGCGCAAGGGCGTCGAGGAAATTTTGAAACTTGTTGCTGCAGAGCTGCACTAGAGGTGCGCGATTCCTTGCGCTGGGTATCTAGATCTAGTATATGTATTAAATAATTTATTGTTAATGAAGTGGCCTAGACAGCGTTGGGTAAACTTCATAGACCGTGACCTTATCCGCTGTCTCCTTATTCCCTACTAAATGTCCAGGTAAATAGTGAAAATTTGAACTCAATAGGTGGTATCTAGGTTAGGTCCTTAGCATGTTCAATCCGTAGAAAACATTCCATCATATTCGTCATTATATGTCCCGTAGCTTCATTAAGGGTTTCCAGAGCACGGCCAGCCAGCCAGTCAGTCAGCTACCAACGCCTAACCCATCCATCCATCCACCCATCTATCTTCTCGCAGATGCTTACCCGAAGTATAGAGATATCGGGAGATGATGGTACAGCTGATAGTCGAACTCCTGACTCCACTCCAGCACAAAGAACTTGGTAAGCGCCACAACAGCTTCAGCGTCCAGTTCCAGGGTCTCAGGGAACCCGGACCATTTCCTTGGCCGCCAGAAATTCACCTCGTCCAGCCTCTCCAGGCCCCAGCTCTCGCCCGCGTATACCGCCGCGACGTCGGTTACCACGCGCACCGAGTCGCCCGAGTTGCCGCCCCCCGAGAGCACCGCCGACGCCGCCATGGGCCCCATGCTGCTGCGCACAAACTCCGGGTCCCAGCCCCGAGCGCGGAATACTTGGGGCCGTTGCGCAACTGTCTCCTGCAGGAGCGAGGCTAGCGTCGTGCGGTGGTGGTCCATGGTCGGCTTCCCGTAGGCTAGGAGCAGGTCCCGCAGCCCGCGGTGCATGCTCCAGGACAGACACGTCCAGGGCAGGCTGTCGAGAGCACGCTTTATGACGTCTTGCTCGGCGGGAGGGACGACCATGGCGACGGTGCGGTCGCCGGTGTCTTTGCTCGGCAGGTCGAGCTTGATTTCGCCGTTGCCCGTGTGCGCGGCGCTGCTGGGCCGCGCGTAGATGAAATCGACGTCGAAGGCGCGGCCGCCGAGCATGTTGTACAAGTGCCGGCCGGAGTGGGCGCCTTGGAACCCCTTGGGCGCGTGCTCGAGCCGGTAGGTGCCGCTGGGCTTCCGGCCGCCGAAACCGACAGCGAAGTCGGACGTCGGCGACGATACGACGCCGCATACCATCTGTCCGCAGCGGTCAACCCGTTGCATGAAGCTCCGAGGGAGGACTTCTGTTGCGCCGATGGAGTCGTGCGCGGCGAATTTGACGATGGCTTCTTGGCCGATGGGCCAGGTTATGTCTGGAGGAGTTAGCTGAGTTGTAAGGTGTACAGAAGGGGGTTAGGGGGAGGTTATATTATATATATATATATATAGGTAGGTATATATAATAGAAAATTCGAGGCCGACTTACACCACTGCCCACAGTACGAAGCATACCCAGCCCGAAACCCAGAAGCGTCGCTATACTGGAACACCGGGCGGCCGTTGGTCACAACGAGCATAGTAACAAGCGTAGTCCGCGATATGACGATGCACGCATGCGACTGATGCCTCTTGAGCGACTTCCGCGTAACATTCGACCAACTAGCACTACGCACCAGCCCACCCGTCACCTCTCTCCCACCACCATCGCCCTCCAGCGTCGTCGTCGACGTCCTCACGCCCCCCTTCTCAGCCCCAGCCCCAGCCCCATCTCCCTCAGCGGCGTACAACAGCGACGGCGGATCATGGTTAAACATAGCCAGGATGGTCGACCAGCCGGCCTTGCCGGGCGGCGCGACGGGAATGCGCGTGACGTACAGGCCGTTGACGCCGCAGAAGCCGTCGGACATGCGGGCGGCGATGGCGGGGCCGAGGGGCGGCGGCCTGGTGATGCGCCACCACGGGAACCGCTGTTGCCGCTGGAACCAGATCCCGAGGTACTCGGCGGAGCGGTTCGCGTGGAACGGGTCCAGCTGGTCGTTGATGGCGCTGGCTTGGGAGATCAGCCCGCCGAGCCCGACTGTCGTCACGGCGAACGAGAGCCACGCCGCGGCGAGGTTGGCCGTGTCCATGCTTCTTGGGAAGAAGAGCTGGGGAGGCGGTGTTAGTTAGTTAGTTAGTTAGTTAGAGTTAGGTTGCGTGTGGTGTGTCTAGTCTACCGTATCTAGGTATGTATATGTCTGTCTGTCTGTCTGTCTGTCTGTCTGTCTAACTATAGTAAAACAAGTTGTCGCATAGCTACCAGCTATATTACATAGATAAACAGGAAGATAGGTAGGTAAATGGAAGAAAAATGGTGTCACAGTTCAACAGGATATAGCTATAAAACGTCAAGTGTAAAGTGGACTGACCAATCTCAGCTGCTCTAACATCCGCCGTGTAAGCCCTATTGGGACCTTGAGTATAGAGAGGGTCGAGCTGCTAGACATGGTTCTTCGGGCAGTCTATACCCTTTGAGGTGTGCTATGCTTTCAGCTCGCCAGCTAAAGGGCGTACGATGTGATAATTCGCGGCTATGCGGTCTAGCCCGAGCCAACCACAGACGCGTTTACGGGCAGGGCCCCGCCGAAGGTTGTCGACAGCGGCTAGGACGGCTTCATGCGAGACTCCCTCTTCTAGGTTAGACACTAACACACCTAGCTTGCCGTCCGGAGTTAAGAGAGATTTGTCCCGAGGTTGGTAATGCTATATTGTCTTGAAGGGAGTATAAAAGGAGGGTATTACACGGGACGTGATTGTGCTGGGTTACGTATGTCGTGAAACATGCAGCGATCCAGGCGAGTTAGGGAACAGGGGTCGCCTTTACGAAAGCGGAATAGTGGCATGCAAAGAAGGGATGATCCGTCTATAGGGCTCATCAGAAGTTACATTTCTCCATGCTAAGCCATCTACTTTGCCAATCCCGCTCGTTTACGTTCCGGGGGATACTCTTACATACTATGTAAGTGGGAAGAGTCAGATGCAATGCTAAGTATAAGATTGATGTTAATAGGGGAGAAAATACTCTTTACACCATATCACGTATACACTAGAGCTTCTTAACTTTTTCAAGTCTGACGCAGCCATATATCTACTAGAAAGGACTCATTTGTTTCATCAGATTAAGTATTGTCTTCTCAAGTATCTTCATAAGCCATTACAAGTACAGATGCGGACCCCGTCTGTCTGGGTATCTGGTGTGAATAGTAATAAGAGCAAAGTAAGTTGTTGCCGCCCTCCGTCTAATTCCCATACTCGTTTTGATGAAAGTGAAAATAAAAATAAAAATAAAAATAGAGGGCTCTCATATGGTCCTCCCTTCATGTGGAAGAAAGGAGCGATAAAGGAGCCTCCAGACCAGAGGTCCCGTTTGGAGGGTATGCTTTTGTATGTCCATCCTATGCAAAGTGTATTTTGTAACCGGCCCCATGGTTACCGCAATGCCCTTCTGTGTTGAAAATTCGAGAACTGTTCTCTCTGAACTGTAGAAAACAAATGTGCTGAATTACACCATGAGAACAAATGAACAAGGTCGTGGGATCCACGGCCTGAATTCTCTCTTCCCGTATGTCACCGTACGAAGAAAAGATCCAACGCCTAGAGCTCCGGTAATGCCTATGCCGTACCCGCTCAGTATACAGAATCAATCATTAGAAGTAACAAATAAAAGTGTTTGTGGGCTGGAGAGGCCCATGTCGTAGATATTATTGTATTGCAACAACAGTCTCATTAGGTCGTGGAGATGGGTTATTTGCTGAATTCGGTTTGACAACTGTCTTACCGGATATCGCCACATTTCTAGTTCTCTGACTAAGAGGCAACGTGTACTTCAGAACTCCTTTGACAATCAAAGTGAACTCGTCTGCAATAATGCGTTCCCATCGCTCGGAACCACTATCGGTACCGTTACCAGGTCGAGTGAGGCGCAAGGAGCCCGTGGAAGTGGATATGCCTGATTGGAAAAATGACCCTTCATACGTTAACGGACTGTCGAACACCATGATGTTCCCGAGACGCATGTTTGGTGAAGCATCTGCAGGAGGCGGTTCGCCGTCGCCGTCATCGTCGTCATCGTCATCGCCGTCATCATCAGGTAATCTAACGATTGGCGGGTCATCCTTAGGGTCGTCTAGAGTGCCAAGCTCGTCTCGGCCAGGATGGCGCCACCATTCCGAGTCGGTACCAGCATGCGGGGACTTTGCGAATATTTCAAGGTCAGACGTATCGATCATTACAACAACAACGTTCGGGTTGTGTGCTTTAACAGTGATGTCCATCATCAGCTCTTGTTCGCTGGCCAAAACGTTCCCGATCTTGACGAGTTCGATGTCGGTAAGCGGCTGAGATGTCGCAAACATAAATCCAAGTGCACCGGAGAGAACAACCAATAGCATTATGGTAAGGACAAGACAACTCGCAAAACGGTTGATAAATGAAGGGTTTCGCTGGTATGTTTGTGCTTCGATATTTCTCCAGTGTGGGTTGCGCCGACTTCGATTAGATCGGATAGATCTGGCCGTGCCACTTAGGAGAAGAGGGGTCCTTTCATCATCGGCACCGGTGGTTGTATCATCGGCGTCGTAGCCGCCTGCGAGCGCCATTTGTCGCTTACTAGTAGCTGCCCAACCTCGACCTGTACCAAATCTAGGGCTCGTAGGGTTGGGAACCTGTCTTGCATTATTCCCGCCGAACTTCGACTTGGCTGCGTTAGGAAAGGGAGATTCATTATCAAATAGCGAAAGGTGATTGCTGTTATTCCGACCCCAGCGGTTAGGATGGTGGTGATGACGGCCTGTCCCTCGTGCAGAGCCAACATTACTCCGGCCCGTGCCCCGACCATCGTCGTCTCCCAAAGGACCGTCGGTTCCGCTGCTTGTGTAAGTATTAACAAATTTCATATTCTTTTTGACTGGCATAGTAGGTGCGCCGGTCTCTGTCATGCCCGTTATCGAGCGTACTCCGTTCCGATTGACCTGGCTAGCAATAGAGGTTGCACTGGGTGTACGCGAGTGGAAACGGCGAGGGCGCTCGCCTACATCTGGTGGGTTCGAATCGTATACGAAAGTTTCGTCCGAGTCCGAAGAATTAGCTTCCTCCACAGCACTGGCAACTTTAGCCTCGAAAATATCTGCTTTTGAGGATGCTGGGCGGTGTCCTCTAGTTAGCAAATTGGTCACTTGTGAGGTAAAACTTGAACTATTGGCCGAAAATTGTGTTATGATGGATTCATCTCCATACGATCCTTGACCGTATATGGTTGAATGATGAGATGAAGAAATGGACTGTATCGAGCAACTATGCCGAAGCTTAAGTGTCAGAGCAGTGGGTGGCTCACCATTGCCAGATGCAACAGATGCGGGCTTTCTCGTGTGCTTCTTTTTTTCCTTCTTCGGTTTTATGGTTTCCGAACTGAGTTTCGTTCTCAGACTTCCATTTGCTCCCTGGCCCCTCGTGTTCGTGGCTATTGAAAGCCCTGGAAGGTTGTTGATTTGTTCCGTCTCGACCGTCATATTTCTCGACGAGCTCTCGCCAGAAGTTGGCCCTTTGGCGCCATACTTGAGGGTCGTGCTCGACTGTCTGCTGTGGAGTGAGGGCGCAGGACCAACAGTACTTGTCCTTCTCGAACTCTTAACATTACCACCATCGCTGCCACTCTCGCTGTTCGTCGCATTCTGACCAGAAGTTGTCCTCTTGATCGTGCTCCCGGAACTTTTAGAGTGCGTCGGTGACTGCGCAGCGGCGGTCTCGGCAAGCTTTTCGATAGCAACGTCCAGTCCTGGTCGCGGGGTATTGGGTTGGCTGACCTCCTGGACCGTCTCCAAGGTAGACGATCCATTACTTGGTCCACGAGCTGGGGTCCTCATACCAGATGACAGTTGCGACTCTTCCGCCTCGTTGTCGGAGGTAGACTGCGAAGCGGATTCCACGTGAGGCGAAGGCGTCGCTCGCTGAACATTTATCGCGGGTGCTTCTTGCTCGGCTTTTCGTAACGACGAACCGGGTACGGCTGGCCGGCCGATGTTAGGCGGCGGTGATCTCAACCGAGGTGACACGGGCCACCGGGGTGAATCTTTGGATAGCTCGGACGCAACGGAAACTTTCTGCGGGACGGGAGTTCGCAGCACGGGCACCGAATTTGACGGAGGAGGTAACGAGGGCGTCGTGGCGGAAGAAAGCTGCTGTCGCGGAGTCGAAGGTGCAGGAACGGTAGTTCTAGGTCTCGACGGACTAGGATCTTGGCCACTGTTCTTGCGTGACCCAGCCGGGGTTGTGGATGTACGGCTTGCTCTTCCTGTCTTAGCTGAGGGGCGTATTGGTGATGTATCTCTAGACTGTGCCGGCGACGCGGTAAGTGAAGTGGAGGCTGATGTCCACTTTGAGGCTTGTGAATCTATATGGGCGCTAGAGGTAGCAGAAGTGTCGTTGTCGATAGAGTTCAGGCTGGACAGACTGGCGTCCATAGCAATGGGAGTATGTGCCATGTTGCTTGGCTATTTGGATTAAGTCGGCGCAAACAATGGAACCACGTCTACCAGGAATGGGATTAGCTGGGAAGGATGGCTGGTGTACGTCGATAGAGGTTGATCATCGTGATGTGGCAGCAGGTTCGCATGCGACTAGCTTTCACACTGGACGAGCCGGGCGAATATCGTACAATCAAACGAGTGTTGTAATGCGGTACGGCCCCTACCACCTTGCTCCCCCACTGTCTTCCCTCTCCTGTCACGTAGCCTTGTCTACTGTACGTATTTCGTATGATAAATGCCCCAGTCAGGAACTTGCAGCAGTGATTGACGAATGGGGCCTGGGGATGTGTTGTTTGTGCCGGTGTGGTTAGTGGTCAGGATACAAAAAGACTGCAAACGCGGGATTGGGCGCGGGAAGCAAAATGTCTGAATGACACAATAATGTGGAGAGTTGCGGATGCGTTTAAGGTGTACTGCAGAAATGGGGGGCGGCACGTATCGAGTAAAGTAATAACAGGCCGACAATTAGCGGTATGATGGTAAATAGAGGAAGGACCAGCCGAAAGACGGGGTTTGGGAGATAAACTATGGACAATGTTTGGGCAACGAGGCGTGAACGAGGAAGAGGTTGATTTGTTGGAGGGAAAACACGGGGAGTTGAATTGTCAGTCCTTTTTTCGATTAACTATCAGATTTGAGGGTAATGATGTATTGCAGGTACACATGCATCTAAGAGGTACCTAGGTATCTTTACGGAGCGATGTACGAAGTACAAACATGCATAGGAATGGATACCTGCATGTACATATGTACATGTACGCACATGTAACCCAACCAAGGCACTTTATTAATGTTCGCTGCAATTTGTTCGATGTTGCAAGGTATTTTATCCTAGATAGATTTGTACGTACGTACCTAGGTAGTTACCCGGTCACGTTGAATAAGCACCAACCAGGCATCTAGAAACCTGAATTATGAATTGTAAATTATGAATTGTGGCAAAAAGATGAATACGTACCTCTTATAATACGAACGTACTTAACCTAACACGCATACATAGGTACCTACATAGCAAATGCCAGCAATTTCGACGCTTTAAGGATTTTACATATACATAGAGGGCATGCCACACTATGTACTGTCCATCCCACAATTCTAGACTAAATCGGCCAGCGAAAAAAAAGTATAAAAATGAGACACACAAGAGACGGGGAGAACGGTAAATACTTAATGTGCATTAGTTGGGTTTACCATGCCTATTAAGGTTACTTCCTGCTGTGTTGTGAAAGTCAATTCAATATATCTATGCATTCAAGGGTCACGATACAATCAAAACTCATCTCTACCCAGCTGCCGAGATGTCTTTCAAAAAGTGGGATTTACTCATATGTATTACGGCGCAGGTACGGACGTAGATAATTCGGTCATCTATCTCATTGATTCGATAGAATGGACAGTATTACTTTATATATTAGGCATGTGCATGTAAGCAACATTGAAGACTTGAGTTGATGGGCTGATATCTCTCTCCATAACCCACATAGCCGAGGCACTGTATCTTAGGTACATCCACTATCCCTAACCCGTCGGAAACCATGAAATGGAAAGATGCAAAGGCCAAAGACCTTTGCAGGTTCGGTAACCCATGAATTTTCAACATTTCACTCGCTTTGCATTCTAAGGAGCCGGCATGCGTACCGAAGGGAGGAATCTCTTCAGGGACTGACCTTGCCCTGAAGCTAAGCCAGCTGCAGCACTTTGTCGACCGCCCGCTCCCCAGAAATCTAGCCTAAGTGGGCCTTTCTTGCCTTACAATCCGCTTGGGATGACCCGTAGTGTAGATATCTAGGGTTGCGAGAGCGGTGACACGAAACACTCAATAAGTATACCTAAGGTATATATGTAGGTACCCAAAGACATAAAGACAGGTGTACCAATACTACCTCATATATTGTGAACTCATCGTGGCATCGTAGGTAAGTACCTGGGTAATTACCGTAGGGTTGAAAAGTCGCGAGAGACTTAACCCGACACAGAGTGAAAGTAAAGAAGGAGGGTAGGATTAACTATTCGGAATTACAATAACTACTATATTAGGTTTGCAACGTATCATACGTAACCCTGCTACTACAACCTTTTTTAAGAGACGGAGCAAATATGTATATACATATGAAGAATGAATGCGGCAATTACGGTATTAATGGAAGCCCCGGAGGAATAGAATGTACATGTATCCAGGAACACAATCTCACATGTAGGAAGGTACTTGTAAGCTCATTAATAGATACTTAGTGCTACAAGAGTAAAAGCTCCACTTCAGTGGTTTCGAAAGTCGTTACGCGGTATCTGCCGTTTGACCGTAAGTTGCTTCGACGGATATTCTTCTCCACAATTGTTAGCCCATGTTGATTGATCCACTTGCCTTAGGCTCCCGATGGCCGCGCCGTCTTTTTTCTTTCGGTTTCTAGACGAATATTCTTCTTCTTCTCCACTCAAATCGTTCCTCGTAATACTTTAACCTAGTGCCCATCTCGTCTATGTAGTTACCGCTTATTCTAACAAGTCAAGGGGAATCCTGCGAATTTACCGGTCTTGCTTTTGCGAACAAATAGCGGTCTATTGCAGTATTCATGGTTTAGGAAAAATAGAGCATGACGGCGAACATGCCGTGGGATGGTGCACCGAATCCGTCTCTGTCCAGGACGGCAGATATGACCGGGGTCTGTTCTCCAATGGGTTGGTAGAGTGTGGTTGCTATGCTTAGGCACGGATTCCAAGTCGAATCAAAAATAAAGAAAAAAGTATGGGATAACGCTAGGCAGGACGAATTAAGAATAATGTTAAGAGGAAGGCTTCCCTTGGACTACTCAGCCTTGCATCAGCCTATAGCAACATCGCTTTCCCAATAGAAACCCGGCAAATTTGGACCTCTCAGAGATCGACATGTGGACGACCTGCTAACGCATGCAAATGATTCTGCTGATGCGTGTCTGACGAACGTGACCCTGACAGCTCAATCACCACCAAGTTCTCTAGGCGTTAATCGCCCAAAAGGAACATCGCATATGCACAATTTCAATTTAGGAGTTCCCGAGATGGTAGTCGAGACGACTATATGATAACGGACTGACATTGCGCATACTATATATTACTCTATCTCTAGCGTTGCCTCCTTGGGAAATCAGATGGGTGACCGGTCGCTCGGTGACGAGTCGCTGACGGGTTTTGCGCGCAGGCGAACAAGAGCCAGAGAACCATTATCCCTTGGAGTCAGAAACTCGACGGGACGTCCCGGTTATCCCGTCGTATACTGCTTTGGAATCGACACTAATAGATCACATACTATTAATAATACATACATCTCGTCTCCTCCCTTGTAAAAATAGCACCCTCATCATTCCTATAACCCCTTCTTAGGTACATAGCAATGCGGGTATGCTCACTACCTACATACTACTATCCAACGCGGCAGCCACCCTGTCAGACATCGCTGTACGATCTGACATAATAAGCGGCCCGTCCAAACGGATGGGAATATGTTGCTCAGCCTAGAATCCTGCCTTGCCTTACCTGCGCCAAGTTGATATGTCATCGATCACGACGGGCAACCTGGAGTACACCGGGACTGGTCGGTTGGGTGGTCATCTGCGCAGGAACCCGCGATCCCCATAGGCCCGGTTGATGCCAACATCCGTCCAAGGAGCTGCTGCAGTGTGGGGGGGGGATTCAGCTTTTTTTGGGAGTCAGAATACAACACCAGTTTCCCACACCCTTTCGACTATAGTATATGCTAAAATGGCTACTATGGATCGACACCTAATTTCATGGAAGGGAGAGTAAAACCCAAAGTGGTGACGAAATACTACGCCTTTTCGTCATCTACTTAGTATTATCCCTCCATATTCATATAGGTAACCAGCGATTTGGTGTGTTGTCTTTTCGCGTGGGGGGTAACATTGTCCCTTAACGTAGGAAGATAGACAGTGAGGCTCTTCACATAGGACCAGTGAGTAACTTCTGCATTCTTTTTTAACACTTACAAATTTGAAGATGTAATTATTAATATGTGCCATACATGTATTGTTCTTGAAGTAGTTAGAATGACCTTTTATGTAGGGCCTGGAAAAATAAACCTCTTAACGAGTCCGGAGTTTCTCCCAAACTTTCGGTATAGATCCGTACTACCAATCCATCCAAAAAAGCCACACGCCTATTATACATCAACCATGCGAGTTACCCGGGCATTCACGACGTGGGGTTTGAGCCATTTTGCTCCTGACACTAACGATCAGTCTTGTACTCCCCAATCCCCATACTTTTGCTTACCCCATGCTTCAAGACCCGACCTCTCGCTTGATGATACCCAGCACGGCGTTTCTCAGTCAGACTAGCGAGTCATAGACATAGAGAGGCTTGAATATGGGACCAAGTGAGCTATTTTCTCACACGTTCTAGACAGCATCTTAGGATTGCCTACCAGTACCGTCTACCAGAAAACTTGGACAATAGTGATTCATAAGGTTGGCACGTGGTAGATTTCGTGACGTGATACTGGCATTAGATCGTGTAGCTTAGTTGAACAAGTCCTGAGGTACAGATTAAAGTGTCTCGGGAGAGTGACGCTTTTGAATTAAGCCTGTCTTTCTAATGTCGCGGAAGCACTCCAACGAGACGACAGACTAGACCTCCGTCATAACCTGATAAAGTAGGTAGCCTGCAAGGGGGGTTAGACATATCGATCTGGCAGACAACAGAAGCGGCGTGGCTTCTACGCTGCTCACTAATCCGGATTATCCCTCGTGCAAGGTGAGAAGTACTTGTCATGTATTAGGTGATACCAATCAAATAAAGGAGAGATGTATGAACCCGGACATACCTAATTCCCATCAGAATAGTACTACGCCTGTCGGTATCTCGTCACATCAGAGCCTTTCCCGGGGAATGTTTAAGGCCCTCTATCGTGGTGATTCTAGATTTGTCCTACGTATTGAGCACTCCCTCACTTGCCCACACACACAGAAAGGCGTTAGCAGACTGGCCACCTTGTATCGGCGAAAAGAAAACCTAGAATATGTAGCTTACGGTTTAACACACCCAAAACAACGCTCTGTACCGAGGTAATCTACCTACGTATATACCTAGACATGCTCATCGGAATGCGGTAAATATAATCCCCGGCCATCGTAGTACACTAGGTTAGGTCGTCTTAAAACCCAAACTATCATCGTTGCACATCACGGCTTGGATGATAAATCAATCTTTAAAGTCGAAACATTAAACTCAGCCTTGATTCGATCCTTTCCTTTTGATATTGCCTCAGATACCTAAAGTAAGCATATCCACACCTACCTAAGATGGCAATCCTCGCGAACATTACACTCATGTATCAGTCTCCCTCATCTCGTCTTCCCCTTGAGCCCCTTTAAGCATTATACTTCCACGGTAGGCGGAACTTTTAAAAGATGGGCACACGCATTACCAAATGCTTCACATACTAGCACGAAGACGATAATAATCACGATCCCAAGCAAACATCTCTCTTCAATCTATAGCAACCCAACTCATCTTTCTTTCCCTCATCTGTTTCTCATCTTCTTTTCTAAATCTATCTTACTCAAATTCATTCATCCCAGACAGCATAATCAACATCGACATGAACAAATGAACAAATACTTTAATGGTAATAAATATATCCCGGGCATAATCGTGACTTAACTACTGTAAGTAAGCAGGGCTGGTCGTTCGTGGCTACTATCCGTTCGTTCGTTCCGTCATCTGCGGCCCATCCAACCTACATAGTTGATTGCTTGTCCGTCGTAGCGAAGAAAAAAATAAAAAAATAAAATAAAAAAGAGGCATTACGTACATAACACACCATCTACCATATAGCGCGATAGGCAGAGGTTTTGTAGTTGAATAACAATTCTTAATCATACCTCCTTTCTAGGAGGTTTCCATTCGACGTCGATATCGATATTGATATCGACACCAATTTCGGCATTACTGTTCATCAACGTGCCACACTACCGCACGCTTTCATGTTCATCCTTCTTCCCCCAGGCGCTACTCGCCCAGCCGATCCAACTCGCACGCTTGTTCTCCGCGCGCTCTTTCTCGTTGTTTTCCTGGACTAGCCTCAACGGTCTCGGCTTGTTACCCGCGAGCGTGATACTTTTCTCAGCTATACTGCTTATAGTCCTAGGCGGGCTCTGGCTGGCCGAAGTGGCGGTTGTCCCGTCTGCGGCCGAGTCCCCGCTTACACTGCTGGTTTCGCTGCGCATACCCGGGAAGTTACCCGAGCTGCCATTGGTGCCCGAATGTGAGCGGCCTCCAGGTGAGAAGAACGTTTGGGAATGTCGTGCGGATGATGATGTCGTGCTCAAAGTCGGAGATAGTGGGCCGTCAGGCCCCTTGTACATGGCGTTCACGATGCCGGCTGCCCCCGTCAGTTGCTCGCTCATTGGCCTTCCGAGGCGCCGCGCCGTGCTCTGCGAGCGCCCGAGTCCGGTGAGGGGAATGCTGGGAGCCGTATCCGGGTTGGTGTGCGCAGAGACAGCGTGGATTTGGTGCGCCGCGGACATAGTCATAGGTCGAGGCTTTGGTCGAGGCATGGGACCAGTGGCGATGGATTTCGCGCGTGTTAGGAATGAAGCTCCCTGAGAATCTGTTGGGGGTGGTGGAAGGTCCTTGTGTAGATTGGCACCTGGCTTGAAGTCGGAGGACTGGTCGAGGATGTGCTCGAACTCTTGGTGTTGGAGGAGCCGCTCGATGATCTTGTTAATATACAACGTAAGAGCTTTATTCTGGTCCTTAGCAGCACGGAGTTCAGTCTCAAGACGACGCAAAGTCTCCTCATCAACAGCCTTCTCATCTCCGCCGAGGGAACTCAGTTCATCAGCCAAACTAGTCCCTGGAGTTGGTGGATTGTCGCTGGCGCTGGATCGACCTTCAAGAGCATTGAGTGCGTCTTGGTTGGCGGAAACGTTCATGTAGCCAAAATCACCCTTGCCAAACTCGCCGTGGAGTGTCTTCTCCTGGAGGAGCAGCTGATACGACTCGTTATCTTCCATCAGCCGTGCGTTGGCCATGCGAGCCTCCATGAGCAGGCGTTCGACTTCGTGCACGCGCCCGCCGCCTTGATTCTCAGTCTCAACAAGCTTAATCTGAGCCTCTGCGAGTTCAAGACGTAGAGACTCAATCAGCTTATCCTTCTGAAGTAACAGCTTAGAATTATTCCTGGAATCGCTACGCTGAATTGAAGAAGGCGGAGCGAAGTTCCCATTCTCTACACTAGGAGAGGAATTACTCGCTGTGATGTTACTCGAATTAGCGATTGCACATGTTAAAGCCATGCAATTTGGATGCTCACATTGCCTTGTTGGGCGGTTTTCGTCTTCTGCGTTCTTTTGGTTGAGCGTCTCCTTTAGCCTATTGATCACAGCTTGCATCTCTTCTTCACGGTTCGCCATCTCTTCCTTCTCTTTCATCATGGAGCTCCGCTCGGCCTCATAGATTGCTTCCATCTCGCGCATCTGCCTTGCAGCTTCACGTTTCTCATTTCTAAGCGCTTCGATTTGCTCCTCGCTCTCGTGCACCTTTTCTTCTAGTTTGGCTTGCTCTTTAAGGGCATCATCGAGTCTTGTCTGTAAAACCTCTGCTTGTTTCTTATGCTGCTCGGAAGCACTGTCTGCCTTCTGTAACCGCTCTTTTAGGTCTTCAATCAGAGCAACCGTCTCGGCGCGAGCCTCAGCATCCCCAGCTGTGCTGGAAATACTCAGCGACGAGGTTGTCCTATGCGTGGCAGCGGCTCGCGCTGACATTGGAGTACCGCCTCGACTAGACCGTGTTCTCTGTGGGCTGTTGGTGGTTCCTGCACCATTTGTAGAAGAAGTCGGTGTAGACGCTCGGGTCTGCCTCGATGGAGGTGTGTTCTCGGTCGAGGAAGCCCGGCCCTGCGCCGCGGATAGTGGCTTCTTAGGTGTAGCGGACATTTGTCCGGTTTAATGGCGATACGCGGGTAAAGGCGAACGTATATACAGGAATGCTACTACAGGTAGCCGAGTTGCGGAAGAGTTGTCTCGTCAATCTATTCAAAAGCCGAAGCAATAGATACAATGTAATGTTCAATGTAATGTTGGAGGATATGGTATGATGGAATATGATGGTTGGTTGCTAGGTCAAATCGCGAAGAATGAGACAAGTCGGAAAACCAATACGTTGTTGGCCGGTAGACGACGCAGATGTGTTTCTGGTTGATTTTGGACCGTACCTAATGTTGTTTTTGTCCGAGTGGCTCATATGCATTTGTGGTTCGTGGATTGGTGGCGCGGGATGCACAACTCTTTGGGTCTCGGGGGAGACTTTCTTGGGTTAGAATTCGCAACGGAACATTGACAACGTGACACTGACAAGCCGCTGTTCAGGTGCTTGTATGTATGTACTGTAGTGTAAATTGCCCGTTTCCCGTTGGTACTTCGTATAAATAGGGGACTTCCAGGTTGGATCTATTGCGCTAGAGCGGGTTTAGACTGTTGAATGTTGAAGGCGCTTAGCCTATCTGGGTTTATCCTTTTTTGACCCTTTTTGGCCCTTCTTCAAAAGTCAGGCGAGAGACTCAGCCACCTTTTCTCAGGGAATCACGAATCCTGACTTGGCTTTTCTGTCTGATTCAAAGTAAAAATAGCATGTACCTTGGTACATATATAACTAGGAGGTAATTTGTAGCTTGTAACTTGTAATTTGTAGTATGCAATATGTAGTATGTATTAGGTAGCAACATCAACTTCGAAGAATATTTGTAGAAGTTCTTTTTAAATGTTCATATCTCCAACTCCTTTTGGGTCCTCTTTCCCTTTTACCCCCCTTTCCGCTTGTAAAGTTTAATTAGCGTTTATGCGGTTTCTTATGTAGGTACTTAGGTACTTAGGTACCTATGTAGGTCCCAATACCTTAGCGCTCGGCAAAGAGTGACGGTGTGGATGCTTGGATCATTGTGGAACATGTTTTATATCAAAAGGACGCGTCCCAATAACAGGAGATCGATAAAGTATCTTTGGGATTGTATTTGCTATGATATATGTCTCCGACAATTGCTGTTTGAGGACTTTATCAACTCTTCTTTGTTCTTCTCTTCTTTGTCCTTGTTCTTGGTGGTCGAATCAGATTAAGTGACGATTCTACTTATCATAAGTGATAAAGAAATCCAGACGTCAGGCGAGGTTAAATTGATTATACAAGCATGCTCACTTTCGTATTCTTTCTCTCCATTGTTATTCAGTACATACCTATTATCCTTAAAATATCACTGTTGAGGTACCTACATGTAATTATGTAAGTAGAGGTATCTACGGGCTTTCTTGAAAGATCAATACGAGGTATTCCAGAGGGAAACCTTATGCCAACTGGGTTAGTAAATTATTTGGATATCATGATTTTGCTGCATCCGTTTGTTCCGACGGGATTATGCGTGTAGACTTAGTGAACAAGGTTTATCTCTACCTATTCACATTGTTGAAAATCACTTCGTCAAGGTGTTGGTGCTAGACTTGCATCCTACTTAGGATATTCACTATATTGTGTCCAGCCAGTATCAACTACCCGAGTCACAACTAATTATCACAGAGCATTCAAATCTTAGCTATAGCGCTAGAAAGAAGGATTGTCGGGTATCATTTATATCCTTTCCGAAGTCCGCAAGCTTCGTCTGGATTGACATTTAGTATTGGTCTAACCGGCTACCTACATAGAGAACTCAAGGTGGAGCCTCGCAAATGTGCTTCCTAATGTGGAATTTTACCGGCCGTCATCATTCGTGAACAGCCAACTACGATGACCTTTTCCCAACCAATGAACCCCAACGCCGTCAGAGGATGCCTTATCTAGACCTAAGCCTGTTGGTCGCTGAGGATATCGGAGTCACCAGCATCAATGATGGCCATGGTGGAGCAACGGAACAGTTTACCGCAGGCAGTACCCAGCTCAATCTATATTCAACCAAAAAGTAAGCCAACTGAATTACCCTCCAAAGCCAATATGGCTTCTTCTCTGGGTAGGGTCGTAGACAAGTTAAACCCGTCTACTGACCATAGAGATAAAAGAAAGACGGACATATAAAAGCATTGGTATGTCTTCTATACTTGGTCCAAAGAGATGTAGGAACTTACGTTGGTGCCGGAGAAGTGGTGAACGGGGGCCTTGGACAACATGGAGTAGTATTCCAGCTCGGACTTGCGTAGAGGAGGAGTGTTTCCAGAGATGATGACTAGCTTAGCCTTGCCGGATCGCAGACTCTTCAGGGTAGACTTGTAGCCAAGAGTGACTAGAGGAAATGTCAGTAAAGATGGCATATTCATTTATTTTTTGGTTAGGTAGAGAGATCGTACCCTTTCCGGACTTCATGACCAGCGCAAGACGCGAGTTGATGCTGTTCGCATCCTTCTTGTTCTTCTTTGGTGGCATCTTGACTGTTGGGTATGAATTGACTGTTCGTTGATGGTGTCGAGTTGATGTTGTGGTCAAGAATGGATAGAAGCCACCAAGAGGATGCAAAAAAAAGAATTATCTTTGCAGAAAGTCTTAGTGGGGTTACACGGTTAGAGGCTCGCACCGCACCGAATATTTTGGTGGTCCGTGGTTTTAGCCCTAAACCCACTTTTCCTCAGGCGAATTGATAATCAATGCGCCAATAAGATACCCCGCCACCAACCCACTTCGCCCGCTTATGTGACTCGCTCTTGCTTTGAAATCAAAGTAGGAATTTCACCGCAGACCTCAAAGGAGCCTCAGTCCCTCTGCCTCCTTGTCGACATCATCTTCCTTTCTACAACAACATATCCTCATATTACGACAACTTGATCGAGAAAATCATTCACGATGGCGCGTCGTCCGGCAAGATGTTACCGATACTGCAAGAACAAGGTAAGCCTTACACGATTTCTATAGTTTTTATAATTTTTGCACAAAAAACACATTTTCAAAATTTATCCGGTTGATCGCAAATGGCTTGCGATTCCCTCACCTATTCCGATTACAAATTCCACTATGAACTACATCATTTTCCACGAAACACCCGAGCGATTCATTAGATATGGATTAAATGTAGAGATAAATATACTGACGTTAATAATTCTTAGCCGTATCCCAAGTCCCGCTTCAACCGTGGTGTTCCCGACCCTAAGATCCGTATCTTCGATCTTGGCCGAAAGCGTGCGACCGTCGATGACTTCCCTCTCTGCATCCACCTTGTCTCCAACGAGTACGAGCAGCTGAGCTCCGAAGCTCTCGAAGCCGCCCGTATTTGCGCCAACAAGTACCTCGTCAAGACTGCCGGAAAGGAAGGTTTCCACATGCGTGTCCGCGCTCACCCCTACCACGTTGTCCGTATCAACAAGATGTTGTCTTGCGCTGGCGCCGATAGACTGCAGACTGGTATGCGTGGTGCCTGGGGTAAGCCCAACGGTACTGTTGCCCGTGTCAACATCGGTCAGATCATCCTGAGTGTCCGAACTCGTGATTCTAGTAAGTAAAATGACGTATGCCGCAACTACAAGAATGCGTCAATTAACCCCTTTCCGTAGACCGTGCCGTCGCTCTTGAGGCTCTCCGACGATCCCAGTACAAGTTCCCTGGCCGACAAAAGATCATCATCTCTAAGAACTGGGGCTTCACTCCTCTCCGACGTGACGAGTACCTCGAGAAGAAGGCTGCTGGTCGTGTCAAGGTTGACGGTGCCTACGTTCAGTTCCTCACCAACCACGGTAACCTTGCGCAGAACATCAAGCGTTTCCCTGATGCGTTCACCGAGTCCGCTTAAATGGATTATCGTGACAAGGAAGCAATTCTGGGTTGAGGGGACAGGCGTATAATGGATTACCATAGCACTGCTACATGACAGTCAATTCGGATCTTGCATTTACACAGTAGCATTGCTGGCTTAGTGACTTTAGTTCTATGAATTCCTAGATCAAGAAAACAGTGAAACCTACCATATCTAAGTAGCTTTAATATTGATTGCAATATTCCTCCTAGTATTCCCACCAGGCGTCTTAATTTCCATCCAAATTAGTCCCTTCAAGTAAGCATACCCTCGAGAGAGTCCATATCGTCGCAGAATGATCTCAAAAACAGCACTGTGATTTTAGGATCCTAACCGAAAGTTCCGCAGAGGCCAGCGAAGCATGACTCACCTCTGAGTTAGTTAGCCACGTCGTAGCCAACGTGGTGAGCTAGAGTTTAGTAGTCCTTGCAAGGTATGACTCCTTTTCTAGAAATACCATGGATGTATTTTCAAGGGACGCAATTACGGGGCAAGCTCTTATAAGGTTAGCAAGACTAGATCAGAAAGACCCTAGGCTTGAAGTAGGATTTAAAAGAAGTGACTGCTTCTTGAAAAGATTGAGATAATGGGGAATATAATATATTGAAGTCATAATTCATTGCGGAAACGTCGGTAGTAAGTAACGTACCTATACATGTTAACTAACTAGGAGAAATAAGTAGATCTCTTTCGCTATAAAAGATATACGCTTGATGATGTGTTCAGTGAATAGATTATAGTTATCACTGTAGACTAAGTGGCAGGGCATGAATGGGGAATATAAAGATATGTTATGAGCATTTTATATCAAGGGAACAAGCTCTTGCGTGTAGAAGGAAAAGAGGTATAGTGAATACATACCCTTTAAATCGTCTGTTAATGAATTAAAAGTGCTCAAATGGATCGCCAAAGGACTGCTGTTAGGTATAACATGAAGTATCCTAGCGAGATCACTTGTAAGTCAAGCTTCTCCTTTCACTTATAAATCTTAGTTAACAAAGCTACTCATGAGAAGGCATATCAACTCATGATCAAGCCTCATTCGCAACACTCTAATGGTGATACAAATCCGACTAAGAGGTATCACGACGCTGAAACTAAAAGGTATTATTCATTGAAAATGACATTCTGGGGAACCCAGAACATCATATCCTTGCAGCTTCGCTGTAAGGCCTTGTTTATATACACAAAAGGATAAAAGTCATGATATTATCTGGCGGACCGCCAGATAACATCTTGACTCTTGTAGCAACTGTGACACGAGGTAAATCGCCACTATACAGCCTTTAAATTTAAGCGTTGAGGTGCCGAAGTCAAAGCTGGAAGAATAAGATGATAGAATCATAAGGTTTGGAGGATTTGGTTTATTTGGCTCAACTAATTTTGACGATGAGGAAATATTCTCTATAGGGAGATTGGTTTTGATAAGACAGTCAAGCTAGATCACCAAATATATGTAGGTACCTCATGCATTCCCTGAGTAACACTCGCACACACACGCACACACACGCACACACAAACACAGGCTCTTACCCTAATGTATGTACAATATATGTACGTGAGCTCGTTACTTCCATCAATAATATATTGAGCTTGTTATAAATTTAGTGGAACACAACTTAGTCTTACTTTACCAAGTATCCGATACTGTTATATTGATAATTTACACGAGCATTTTGTTCACAAGACGAGGTAGTTATATACTGATATGCTTGCCAGTGTAGGAGTGAATCGAAATAGCGATATCGGCAACAAAATTAATTCGCCAAGATCTAGCAGACTCCTTGCATCGATATTCAGAGTGGTTCATGCAGACATAGGCTAAGGCAGGGTTAGTTGGAATTCATGTGTTCTGGAATACAAATCCCGGGTTGAGATGTTTCGAAACAGATCGGCCGGGAAATAATATTTGACGCGGTTATCCTTGAACCTTTGGTGGCGGCCGCAGTTCATGGAGTTGGGGGACGGTCGACGCGACCTTGTGCTTTGATACCGTCGTATCGAAAGCCGCGTTCAGTCAGTTGTCGTTTTTATATCACTGTCACCTCTCCCACCTCAAGTTGCCGTCCTTTCTTTGAATTTAGTCTCGCATTTCCACTGGTTATTGGTTAAAATATCGTTCATCTTTGAAAACCTTGGAACTCTCATAGCCCATCGTAAAATGGAAACCCTAGTAACTAGTACTGGTTTGTTATCGGGAGCGCTTAGAGGCTTTTATGTATGGAATCCACGTGTACGGGAATCGCGTCTATCTCGTGTCTGATTCGTGTGTGCAGCAGAAGCCAAGCGCGATGCGTCGACGGAGGTTACAGCGAGGCTACACAGAAGTAACAGGGATCACCAGCCACTGAGTTTTTGAATGGGAAGGTCCTATTGGCTATAAGGAAGTTACCGGGTTCTTCTAGCATCCGTTTCGTTCAAAGACCCACAACCCGGCGCTTCTTCTCTGAGTCTTTCTTCCCCCACAATGTTTCAATGTCTCCCACTGGATGAAATGTTTGGACGATGAGACGGTTGCAGCTGAATTGCATCTAGCACCATGCAGGTCACTTCTTAACGGACCAGTCATTTCTCGCATCGCGGTTTATTATAATGGTCGCGTCTACTATTTGCTCTGTTTCCGACTTCTCTGCGCTCCACCGACTGCATGGCGACGTGCAGATTTGCAGATTTGCAAATGCACTAAAAGTCGTGAGAATGACTCACTTGCCAACCATTCCCAGCCAGTCCGACTTTTCTGATGTTCATGGATTATCTTAGTTAGACTTGGAGAGACTATGCCGATGAAGTCGAGAGGTAGCACGAAAAGTTTTCTGAACCGGGGGGAATATGTCGAGCTGGTATAACATGCGCCTCAGGCCTTCGCGGACTCGGTTGGGCTGCGACCGACTCTCTTCTATTTCAGAATACCAAGTGTCAACTTTGAGTGAATGGATTATATCTGATTCAGTCAATACTGTTGCTGTAACTGCGAATAAGCTCACCTTACCGTTTTGTGCTTGCAGTGTGGCTCTACTATCATATATTTAGTCCATATATTATTATTATTATTATTATTAACTAACTAACCACTTCACATATACTTCTGATCCAATTTCAGTTGTATAACTTTGAAATACCCATACCATCACCATCTTCGTGACTATAGCCCGCTATCAGGGCTCCTCGAACTAACAAACCCCCACCCTCAATAACATTTGCCTTAGCGACATGCGAGAGCTATGGCAACAGGACCGCAAGCATTCTATTGCCTGTGGCAGAAGGAGGCTATCCGTGAGAAGCTTTTCCATTTATTATCAAAAGAAGATATTTGCAATGTCCGACTCTCATCGTCAGCATGCTGCAATCTTGTTACCAAACGACTATTTCTACGAACCCACTTGACCTTCACCTCTGGTACCTTCACTCGACAGAGCAGAATCGAAGCACTGTCGAGAGTAGGCCAGCATATAGAACATCTGACCTTTTATTTCCCACACTCAGAGGCTACTTTCTTACCTCCACTGGTTCACCCTGATACTGGTCGTGAGATTAGCTTCCTTTACAAGCCTCATACTTCGATGGCGTCTGTTCTGGAAAGACCCAAGTTCGCCAACTCTGGACTTGGTGAGATTCTCACACAGCAATATCCGCCACTGTTCCACGCTGCATCTAATGTCCCGTCTTTCATCAATGCGATGAAGCACTTACCGAACATGAGACACCTTACTATCAAGACGCCTGGCCAGGATCCTAAGGAGAGATACCGAAGGGATATTGTGGACTATGCGCTTATTAGCCTCCGTATATCATTGGAGCGGGCGCCGATGAGAAAGCTCACAAAGCTTTCGTTATCCTCTGTCCATCCCTCAGCCTTTATCTACTTGAGACATGTTATAGGGTTTGGCTGTCTACCATCAGCTGCTCGGCGGTGGAAGCAGATTCGGAAGTTAAATATCTCGGTAGAAGCATGGGATTTCTATGGACCATCGCCTGGACTCGATCATCTAAAGATGATTGACGACTACATACGCGACTTTTCAGCGAATCTAGAAAAATTGACGTTTAATTGGCTGGGCCGAAAGGGTCCATGTCCATTGTCGCTTGCGGCTGATCCGTTGTTTGCGCCGCCTCGGAGCTCACAGAAACTTTTCAATGAAGTTACTTCGCCCATGTCACCTTTACCCCCGGCGCCCTCTAGGAAGCCTATTGTATTCCGTAAATTACGTTTTATGGCCATTCGGAACGCCACTATGAACTCGTCTCAGGTAGCGGAATTGATTGCGGCGCATCGACACAGTGTACGCGAGTTCGATTTTGAGAACGTTGTTCTAATTAATGACGACAGCTGGGATGATGCACTGGGTCCTTTATTGAACAAATCGTCCCGTGGTAGCCGCTGGATTCGACAGTCAATGGCTACCATTACTGAAGATGCAGGCGTTCCTTCACCGCATCTATCAGACAATTTTATAGACGATCTATCAGGTGAATCACCAGCTGTTTTGGCAGCGTCGCAAAAGCTTTTGGATGTTGATCTAAATGGCGGCGAGGAGGAAGATGAGGATGAATCAGCGGAGCAAAATGATGAATTTGATCTTCCTTCGGACCTAGAGGCTGCCAGGCAAGCTAGTCTTTCGTTTCCAAACAAGCTCAAGAAGCGTAAAGTTACAAAGCGTCGTCGCAGAAGAAAGGATAAGAATGAATCTCGTGAAGATGATAAACACGAGCTTCATTCACGGCATCATCACCGGCAACCCTCCAAAGATTCCATTGATCAACCTAGTGATGAACATCGTCGCCATCGCCGCCACCGACATCAGAAACCCCAAGAATCTTTTGAAAGGCAGCCAGAAATTCCTAGTTTTGACCAAAGTCGTCGGCCTTCGGATGAGTCCTTCGACTATCGTCGCCAGTTGCCACGCTTATCTATCTCGCCACAGAGCTCTCAGCATCGCTTGTTTGGCGAGGTTGAAAGTATCTACTCAACATCGTCGCGCCGTCTCTTTGGTGAAGTATCGCAGCTCACTAACTCGGGATCCGAGCCAGAGCTCACACACTCACCTGTTGATGACTCGGACTCGGTCGTCGATGAGTATTTCCGCCCTAGTACACCTACTACCACGCCGATGGACATATCGGCACCTATTCTTAGCACGGCACCTAGCATGCCTATATTATTAGAACCTCACGTTTATGACCCCACTGCGGAGCTATGCTCCGAAATCACGGCCGTACAACGCGATATTGAAGCGGAAGAAGCGCAGAGGCGCGTAGCCGAGGATGCCGAATTTCAGACGAGCGCTTTGAAGAGGGCCAAGGAGCTCGTGCTCAGTCGGCTAGGTCGCGAATTTTCTTCTAGTAATAGCAGCTTCGGCAAGAGGGGTGTTGTCGGCCCTAAAAAAGAGAGTTTCCTCAGCAGCTCGAGGTTTCGAGAGGGGTTGTTTGGGAAGAGCACCTCTAGTGTGAGTGGCACCTTGTACAGCATGCAAGACCACAGGAGCATGGATGTGCCAATCTTGTTTAGTCGGAGTTGATGATACCCAATGGAGCGGGGGGGAAACGGATGTATTATGATAGATATGATGTGATGTGCTTATGACTTATAATGATTACGACCTACTACTATTCGATCGTTGAATGAATACTATATTCCTTTTGTTCACAATACCGCATGCTTCATTCTATGTGATATTGCCTGCATTATTTTAGGTAGGGAATGAATTGGCAAATTAAGCTCACATTTCGGGAACTCACAAGTGACTCGACGCTATGCCACGATAGTTTCTTAGAATGCCCCTTTTAACTCGTGCCTTGCTCTATAGAGGTTGCTCAAACCGGGACCAGAGGTATTCCGGCGCGCTGAAAGAATATTCGAGTAGCCGTGGCGATTCTTGTCGACTAAATCTCTGCTTTCCCTTATTCCCTCTTATCTCTAAGAGAAAACTGACCTACCTCGCCCATAAGACGGCCAGATACTTCGTCGCGACAACACCCCTTTCCACCCTTCCAGTCCACAGAAATGGGCATCATAACCTCCCTCTTCTCTCTATTCGGCCCCGGCGCCGCCCTCTGCGCCGCCTGCGAGACCCTTGCCGTGATCTGGCCGCGCGTGCGACTCCGGATGACGAACGACGCGCCGCTGACACGGTTCCTGCACGCGGCGCGGGGGAGGCCAGCGTGGGCGTTTGTTGCGGGCGCCGGGCAGGAGCCCGTCGCGCGGGAGCTGTGCTTCGGGCTGGCTGCGCGCGGGTTCAACGTCGTTCTGTACGGCGCTGGGTCGGGCTGCCGCGGCGGGAAAGCTACGATGCAGAGACTGCTGGGTTTCCGGGCGGAGCTGCTGAAGGCGTACCCGGAGAACAAATACCGCGTTGTGGTTGTGGATACGGACGCACAGGGCGATGCGGTAGAGGTGTTTGCGGCGAGGGTCGGGGAGTCGCTGGAGGGTGCGAATTTGACTGTGCTAATTGATTATGTTGGCGATGCTGATGATGGCATGGTCTTGCCGCAGTTGAAGACTGTGCTGATGTCGCTTCTTAAGCGGAATGTGCCTGCGCTTGTTATTAACGTCACCTCTTCGATAGCTAGTGGCGGCGATGGGACACAGTCGTGTTATTCGCACAGGGGGTCTGGATACCTCTCTCAAGACGGTGTTAACGTTGTTTCGTGCCATATAGACGATGTAGCTGTCGGCTATAAGGAGAAATTGCTGTTCCACCGTCCTACACCGCGGGCACTAGCCGAGACAGTGCTACTGCATGCGGCTTCTAGCAGTAGGAACGCTATTGTATACCCCTATTGGCCACAAGCTGTCTTGCAGATGACGCGGAAGACGTTGCTAGGAATGGCTGCGGATCAGTTCTTGTCTGTTACTCAGGGAGATGTACTAAAGAGATAGAATTGAAGGGACGGGAGTGTAGAGGAAAAAGAGAAATGCATGATGGGTTTATGTTTATAATACTGCAATAGTAGGGGAGCATCTTTCGCTGTTCCGCAACATCGTATAATGAATGCTTCTATATATGTTCGTGAAGGGAACTTGTATTATATGAAAGCAAACGATATTACTGCCGACTTATACATCATCAGGGATAGGGGGTAGTTTGAAGGAATGTCGTAACTAAATATATCAAAAGGCCATTAACACCACCATGGGTTGAACGTGACACTATGAACCTTTCTCAGCAGTCCCAGTGAGCGTATTTTAACAACCCATCTCATACTTCCGATCCCTATATTCAAGAACCCCTTACTGTATACCCTAAAGGTCTCAAAGTAGAGATATAACCCCGAATGCTATGATGATGGCATCAATGGTATGATATGCTATATATGGTAGACCCATGTCCAATCTACCATAAGCGGCTATGAACTTATACGTATCTTCATGTACATCGTCTTTGCGTTTCATGATTTGCCCTGCATTATTCAATAGCATATATGACTTCTAATCGGAGCTATAGGTCTAGAGTTCCTTATGTAACAACATAGCCGCTTTTCCGCTTCTGAATCCCATTTATTATTGATTCTAGCACATCGTTTGAATATCTGCTATCATTCATACTTAAGGACCATTCGTCGCCTATGCCGTATCTCGTATGAGCTATTACTGGCACCTCTGGCTACTGGCTACTGGCTATCAGCTACTTGTTACAATTGCCTGCCGTGTAACTGCAATCTGCTCGTTACCAAAGGCCATTCTACCGCTAACATCTCGATCCAAGTAGGGATTCTGTTGAGCTTGGATCCTGGCTTGGTATGTCCTTATGTTCCCAATCCCGCCGCGAGTGTCGTGCTCGATATCCAAGGGCTGCTCAAATGTGGCAGACACTGAACGCAAAGAGCCAACTGAGCTCTTTTTATTGCTCTTAACCAACGCTCTTAATTTTACACCAATATTACGATCCAAATTTTTGTTTGTGCTGTCATACCGAGCACCGGACCTTGAGCTGAGTACTCGGTCTGCGATGAGTTTGAGAAGAGGACTGTAAGCTACCATGATAGCGATTCCCGGCTGAACGATACCTAGGTAGTTATTACCAACGGAATAATAGGGAAGATCGCTATAATCAGTTTCATATGTAATGTAAAGTCTAATAGTGGAAGCTACCATAGTGCTGTTTATCCGTATTAGAATGGTACGTAGGTAGTTATGGCCGAAGATAGAGTTATAAATAGGACAGCCACTTACATGAACCCAGCACCGAATATAAGCAACAAGGCAACCTTGTGTAAAGTCTTAATTTATAGTGCCATTAATGGCTTTAACGGAAGCACTATGAGCATAAGGTCTGACACTATGTCGACAGCGACCGAGGTAAAAGCCATGTTCTGGTTACCGCACGTCTTACGTACAGTTGGATCCCAGTTGAGGTCAACGGGTTGGCATATTAGCACACATATTAATAAAGTCTGCAATATCCAAACGACCGAAACCACCACGACAACATACGCAGCTATGCGAAAGTTGCGTGTGAAAAAGATACGTTGGAGACACTCGCAATGCTCAACTTTACGAACCCCAGACATACGGGGTACAGGACCCGAGCTACAAAAACAAACTTAGAGAATTGGTCGACTTGATTAGGGTCTAACTGTGTGATGTGTAGCCCGGCGCCGCCTAGAAAAGCCACTTCAATACGCATTAGTGAGAGTAGAAAATAGGAGGTAGATAGGTATGGTGCGAAGGCGGAACCGACAAAGAACACCGTTGACACACAAACCATAGTATGTCAACTGTCATATACATATACAATTAGGACCTTGGTACCTAGGTGGAATGTTTAGCGTGGAAGACACGCCAGAGCGAGATAACAAGTAATATCTTCAGACAGTAACGGAGACATCCCCTGCATATGTCGAGCCGATATCCGTAGACCAACCCACAACGAGGCCAAAGTGCTCATGACAACAGCTACGGCTAGTGAAGCGCCATTATTAGGCCTATCTGCCATTGTGTAAGTGCCTAAGAGGTAGTTCAAGGATCTAGGTCTATGTTTAATATCTCTGTGACGTGTAAATGGATGGGCTTGGTTTGATTTTGTAAGACTGTAATCTCGTAGAAGGGTGAAGACTTGTATGGTTACGCAATTGTTAGGAATTTAGACGAGACATCTAGAAGAAAGGAAAATTTTAGTGTATAGCCGTAGGCTCCTATGGTTGGTTAGTTTACTATAAACTAAATGCATGCTGTATATTACTAGGAACTATTATAAGATACCTTAACTAGGTGCATTAAGAGTTTATTACTTCTACGCCGAGTCGGTAATCCTGCGAAACTCGAAGACAATAAAGACAATATACTTCCTGAACATTTCCCCTGCAATCTAGCGAGGATATCTCGTTAAACTACCTCAGTATTATAGAGTGAGCCTAAAGGCAAGAGTTGCGCACCACAGAACTGCCAGCTCGGTGATGGTGACGTCATGGCCAAACTCTCCAGATGCATCCAACCGTGATGATTCCCATAAAGCGAAAATAGAATGATGTTGTTTCCGGTTGGCCACGAGGATATCTGCATGGCCTCGATAGTAATTTATGACCCAGACAGTTTCTTTAATGTGGATCTGTACGAATGGAATCACGGCGTAGGAGTACCTTCATTGCTACTATTATCGTCCGAGATCTACGTCCGACCCGGGCTCGGCAATTTTGTTCTGGCGGGAAACAAGGACTTCCACACCCGCTTACTGGAGCGGTGTGTGCTGGACCTGTTGGACGAGTATTGTTTCACATTTTATATCTCACATTTCTAACTTCCCTATTGCTCCATCTTATTTAAAAGCCAAGCCAAGACTAGGCTTACTGGGGGATCCGATCCCCAGCTTACTGAGTTGGAAGCTTCCTAAAAGGGGTATTGCTACTATTGGTTGTTAGGTACTTATAGTCTTACCGAACAGATAAAGGAAGGGCTAGGAGGAAGAAACGAGTCGTTACCATAAAACGTCTTACCCCTCAACTCAATTGAGACGTATTGTTCAAATATAGACTTATCGTCTACTTTAAGGGTGGCTTGAAAGCCAAGACTTGATGTGGGTATCCGAAAGAAATCCACGTTTGCTATTGTAACCCCCAAGATACATAGGTAACTTACCATAGTAGTTAATGCATTTATAATGTTCAAGTTTCTTTCAATGCCGCCTTGATTCATACTACGCAGAAATCTCAGGGGTAAGGTCAAGTGCATACCTACTATCGCCTCAACATTTATCGTAGCTTGGTATCTACGACAGCTACACAAGGGGGAAAGCATGGACTTCCAAAAACTATTACTCGCTCTCTTTACCGCTATCGCCACAGTCCGAGCGGCACCGTTTGTGCAACCAGTGCTATTCCATGCCACATCTGTTGTCGAGGTCTTGAGTAATGGGGCCTGGGCTGACCACACGATATGCCCAGCCGACTACTTCAGCTACATGACAGAAAAGGGCTTTTTCAGTTTCGGCTGGTATGTTCTTCCACCATACAATCTTGTTTCTACTTGTTGATGGCCGACTTCGTGTCTGTAGGTGGGGATTAAGAAGCAACAACGGTAATGCGTCGTACTTTACGCCAGATGCCGATCCATTCCACTGGCTTGAGCTTGGCGAGAGGGAGTCGTGTGACAGTGTTACCGGATCTTGTCTGTACAGCACGCAAAACGTACCTATTCGCTTTGAGAATTATGCACAGCCGCCACCTTGCGCACCAATGCCACTTAAGTACATTGAACGGTCGCTTAGTCTAGGAGACGATGATGAGGATCGGGTAGAACTGACTTACACTGATGATGACGGAGTCCAAGCTCAAGGGTTAAGCACGAGACGAAAACTTAGCGGTGATCCTAGTGTAGCGGGGATATGCCACAAGGCGCTACGCATATTGAAGCAGCTTTACGAGCAACACGATATCGATTTGGGGTTTGAGATTGGGAATCCATGTGCGCAAGAGACAAGTATAGGCCGACAGGAGGTATCGGAGTTATAGTTAGGTACCTTAGGTACGAATATAAACGTTAGTTAATAGTTCATAGAAGAGAAGTTGAGAATGCAACTCGTAACGATGAAACTCCTTTTAAAATATAAATCCTACTAATACCTGTCTACCACTTATATTACTTAGGAAGTTTAGACTTTAAGTTTATAGCTCTGACGCGACTGCTTAATCAATAGTTAAATCAAATTAAGTCAACATTCAATTAGAGTCTTTGCAAGCGATTGTACGTGTATGTTGAAAAAGACTTGTATGCACCTAACTAAAAATGACAACTGCCAACACCGCTATACTGCCCGATGATATGCCATATGAGGTATAATTCTGGTTTGCAAGTGGTGCATGGACGCTACCTGCTGCATATCGAAAACTGGTTGACGCACTCCAAGCAAAATCATTTACTGTCCATGTACCAGCTTTGCCATCAAACAATGGTGCTCGACCGCCTAATTCATCACACAATGCTGATGTGGCAGCTGTACGCGAAATAGTTAAGTCTCTTGTTAACGATGGCAAAGAGGTCATTCTGTTCATGCATTCGTACGGAGGTGTTGTAGGAACGAATGCTGTCGAGGGTCTCACTCGCAAGGATCGTGAAGCTAAGGGCGTTTCCGGTGGCGTTGTTTATCTGTTCTACTTATCGGCTTACCTTTTAGCCAAGGGCCAGAGCATTTGGACCCTCATCGAGGACCTAGGTGTCTCATTGGAGAGCATCCCAGAAATTACTTTGGAAAAAGACGGCACCTGGTTTCTTAACGATCCCGTTCAGGCTTTATGTCATGATGTAAGCCTTGAGGATCAGGAGGATCAGAAACGACTATCTACGCACCACAACTTGGACGCTATTAAAGGGAAAACAATGTATGAAGCATGGAAAGACATCCCGAGCACATATATCTTCACTACGTAGGATCGTTGTGTGCCGTCTATTCTTCAAGATTTGTGCTTTGCAAATACGAAGGAGGCACAGGTCGCTATTAAGAAAGTAGTATTGGATTGTGCGCATGCGGCATACGTGAACTATCCAGAGGAACTAGCCAACCTAGTAGCTAAAGCATCTCGTCCTACAGGCTTGTGAAACTCATTGTTAACAGCTTATCTCGAATCTTCACAGAAGAGTGTTGCTCAGTTACTATTAAGGTAGTATCTATGCAGGTTCTCCGAGAGTGCATGAGACCAACCGTATCTCACGTGTCACGACAGACGGGATGGCAATAGTTCATGCTTCTCTATTGGCTCTTTATGTATAATGCGAAGACCCGTGTGGAAATATAACCCTATGACACTCAGTTCGAGGTATGGGAGTGGCGTAGATATACAGATGGCTTCGTAAAATAGGAAGTAGTTTCCTTTGGCTTATAGATTCTTCAGTAGGTGAATCTAAGACATACCTTGAAAAACGTACAGGGAATGCCCTGTTAAATAGACTCATCGGAGAGCAGGATGCGAAAGAGCCAAGCAGCTAAGTACGACATATTGTTGTTCTAAGATAAGTCAAAGCACCCTTACGGGGGCCACCCTAGTGGGGGCCACCTCAAAAACGTAACGCATTCGCAATGAGGTCTATATACGAATTATTATATAATTTTATTAGTTTTTAGTTAATTAAAAAATAAAATTTATTATTTAAATCTTTATTTTTTTATAATTTTAAAATACTTATTTTTTTAGTTTAATTGCGTTGCGTTACGGCGATAAATAATGTTTTTAACGGCGTATCCTTACGGTAGGCGTTTAAAAAATACTTTATATTACAATACTATTTTACAGATTAAATATTAGGCTATAGAATATAAAATAACTATTTAGAGAAACATTAGAAGTTATTAAAATATTAAAAAAAAGAATTAGTTAATTAGGTTATTACGTTAAGCTATATTAGCCATACGTTTTTTTTATATTAATTTAAAAATATTATAAAAAGATTATTAATTTATAATTATTGGTTTAATATCTTTAATAAATATTAATATATATAATTTTTATTTTATTATTTTAATATTAAATCGGTTAAGGTTTATTTAATCGATTATAAATAAGTTAACAGGGTTATAATTAATAATATTAATATTTTTTTTAACCGATTTAAAATTTTTAAGATTAAAAATATCCCGGTTAAATATACGTATAACGTTAACGAAATGGGGATTATAAAAAGGATTAAAAATAATGGAATAATTATTAGCGAAATTTATAAAAAGCGTATTATAGTTAAAGATTATAGTAATAAAATCTAAATATTAATTATTAAATATATTAATGGTAATAACCAATTTTTAAATTTCTTTATTATATATATAAATAAATATATATAATAATAGTAATTTCTTAACAATAAAGACGTTAAATTTAAAGGTTAAAAGTTTATTACATTTTTTAATGGTTAGATTAATAATAATATTATATTTAAATAATTTCGTAAAGTTTTTTTAAAAGAAATAAGATTATTAAATTATTAATAATAATAATTATTAATCTTTAACAGTTACAATAATTATACTACAATAAAATTCTTTTAGAAATATTTTATAAATAAAGTTTATATTATTTTTATTTTGGTATATTTATCATACGTCTTATAGGTTATTAACGTGGATATATTCTTATTGATAAAATAAAGTTATTATTATAAATTTATTAAGGTATGCCAATTATATTATATTTTTAATCTTGGTAAAAAGGAATTTATTATAACTTATTAAATAATATAAAAAAAACGTTTAATTAAATATAATATATTGGTTGACTAGAAGGCTACGGGGATCTATTTTAAGGATTAGAATAAGTTATTAAATTATCGGCTTATGTTCCGAGAGGTTCCCGATATTATCCCGGCCCTTTCGGATTTTATTTCTAATTTAAAAAAGTTTAATTTTATCGAAAATATAGCTTTAATTCCTTTAGCAATGCTTTTAAGTTTACGAAATATTAATATTTTAATTAAAGAATTATTTAAGATTAATATAATATTTACTAAACTTACAGTAAATTTTTTATTTAATAAAATTAGTAAGGCCTTTAATAAGGCTATTATAAAATTAACTATAATAAAAGTTTACATTAAATATTTAAAAAAGGTATTAGTAAATATAAAGTTGTAAAAACGGTATAAGGTATTATCTAACCTAAATTCGACATTTATAAATATTAAAACTATTATAAAAGAGAAGGAATAGTTAAAGGCTTAGAAATTAGGTAATATAGTTACAATTAGCAATTCCAATATTAATTTGGAAGATAAAGCTTTATTAGTTAAGTTAATAATAGAGAACTATATTGTTATTAAAATATAATAAATTATAAATTAATTAAATTTAATTTAATTAAATAACATTAAATTAAAGTTAAAATGCTTATTTTAAAGGTCTAAAAATTTGAGGTGGCCCCCACTAGGGTGGCCCCCGTAAGGGTGCTTTGACTTATATGCAACTAACCTCTACCTTTGCCACTGGCTCCAGCCAAACACCGAGAGCTGTAGACAGATAGCGTGAGACTGGGCGCCTTAATTGCCATAAAGCTGATAACGTAGATTAACTGTGAATATACATGGCTAATATAACCTTTTCAAGGGTCTCACTTATTATATGACCCGCGAACTACACGCAAAAACCCTCCCAAATGTTTGCTTTATATACTAGAGCCTGATAATTAAGGCAATTCAACCTAGTTCTATAACGCCTAGACACAACTCCTGGGTTCCCATCGACCTTAGATATGGATTCGCAAGATTCGGCCACTCGTCCATTTAGAGTCATCGTCGTCGGTGGTGGTATTGCTGGCCTTATGGCTTCTAATTGCCTACAACGAGCGGGTATCGATCATGTCGTCCTCGAGAAGCGCGCGGAGATTGCGCCTGCTGAAGGTGCTAGCATAAGTGTATATCCGAATTCTACACGAATATTGCACCAGATCGGCTGTCTAGAAACGGTCGAATCAGCAGGCGCACCGGCAAATAGAGTAAAACTCCGACTACCGGATGGGACTATTATATCGGATATTGACTTATTTGAGCACCTTAAAGAGAAGTACGTATGGAATCACCTCACAAAATCGCCAGAGTATGGGCTGAATTATGATTGATGTTAGCCATGGAAACTCTGGGGTCATAATTGAACGGCGAAGATTGCTGCAAATACTTTACGATAACCTCCCTACCAAGTCACTGGTTAAGCTGGGTTGCTCCGTTAAACGGTTAAGACACGTTGAGGATGATATCGAAGCTGTCCTTGCGGATGAAACGGTTGAGATAGGTGACATGGTAATCGGCTGCGACGGAGTGCATAGCTCTGTCAGGAGCATGATGTGGGATTATGCAAACAAAACTATCCCTGGTAGTGTTACGATGAAGGAAAAGATGTGTAAGTAAGTTTTTGAATATGTGCTGAATTATGTAGTGTATTATACATGCCTCCTAGGAGACTAACATCTGGATAGGCATGAAGGCAAACTGGAAGGTTCTCATTTTAGTCGGGCCTACTATGCCAGAGATTGGGCGTGATACTCATTTCGTACACAACACGCACTTTTCCTTTACGGTCATATCACAACCAGACCACGTATTTACGTTTGTGACCTTTCGTCTCAAAGAACCGGTCATATGGCCGAGGAGAATGTTCTATACCGCTCAAGATGCCGAGCATCTAGCTGAGACAGTAGCCTCCTATCCTGTTTGCGAGTCACTGCTATTCGGAGAGTTGTGGCGTAAGCGCGAGCGCGCCTCTCTCGTAAACATCGAGGAGGGTGTGCTAAATAAATGGCACTGCGGCCGAATTGTCCTTGCTGGAGATGCTGCTCATAAGGTATGTTGAACAGTCTGACATCTTTACCTACATTCTTAGTTGCTTACAGAAACAGTTTACTTTCCACATGGGTTTCGGGGCCAATTCCTCAATTGGGTCTATTGCAACTCTTTGCAACCAGCTAAAGAGGGAGATTGTATCTCGCAACGAGCCAAGTCTATCCCCAAGTACGCTGGAACGCATATTTGAATCCTACCAGACTAAGCGCTACGCACGGATGAAGACGATCATGGATCTATCTCTCTTTAGCACAAGAATCCTGACTTGGGATACTTTACTGACTAAATTACTCTCCCGATGGATTTTCCCATGGCTCCCCGAACGATATCTAACTGATCAATTCAGCAAGATTATTAAGGGGGAGCCCAAGCTTGAGTATATCGGGACGGGTAATTTTCCACGTGGCCGGCTGACATGGGAAGATGAAGTGACGACTGGTGATTCTGAAGATGAAGATTTAGAATAAGAGCTTGTTTCTATGCCCGAGTGCCTTAAGAGAGAGTGAAATACCGTAGCTATTTATTTCTGCATCAACATAGATGGAAGATTAAGCTACAATATAAGCATTCCTCTAGTACATCTACCGTACTTTCTAGTAGAATCTATGTCGGAGCATCGATTACTATTTGCACATTCTTTCAGGGGCTTGATAGAACCTAACCTCTTAAATACTTACCTAATAATCGCTACTATTCGTGTTTCTACTGGGTACATATAAAGCGTCACTGAAAGAGACTATGTGCTTGATATAGACTACACTAGCCTTTATATAATATCAAGTCTCGCTGTTTCGATCATAAGTTACCTAGCTTATGTAGTTAAGTAGATATAATGGTGCATTCGTTGATATACTAGGCTACTCTATGTAATAAAGTCAGGTAGAAAATTCCAGACCGCTCGTACAATTTCCCCATCGCGCATGCAAAAAATCGACTGGTGGGCGATTCCTCGGTTTCCAATTACCAGTCATTCTATAGACAGGCAATTCTTCATCGACTGCCAGCACGTACGTGGAACTGAGCTGCCATATACGTTGTGTACCTGTTGCTGCATCCTCTGATACTCTAGGTATCGCAGACCTGACTGAGTTTCTTTCCATGTATTTCCAAAGCCTGGTTAGAACTATAGCCGTATTATCGGCACCAATAGTCCAGGCATGATTTGCGTATCCAAACATAAACATCATATTCGGAACTGAGTCTAACATGGCCCCATTCCAAACATAACGCCCTCGCCATGATACAGGTTCATTGTCAACTCGTATCTCAATCTTTCCTCCCATCATCATCTTGAGACCTGTTGCGGTGACGATGATGTCAGTATCCACAGTCTGGCCATCTTTCATTCTAATCTCGTTATTTGTTACCATATGGATTTCACCAGTGACGAGGCGCACATTTGGTAAACGAAGTGCTTTGAAGAAAGCACCGTCTGGGTCTACACAAATCCGTTGCTCCCACGGATTGTACCGCGGCTTGAAATGTGTATCGTGATCAATGCTTTTTGGCAGTAGCCTTGTTGCTTCTTTACGAAACAATTCTCTGACAAAGTCGGGGAAGTGCCGACACAGTAGTACTATAAGGTAGGGCGTAATAAGATAACATATATCGACGAGAAACCGAGGGAAATAGTGGTGAATCCACGATGTATTTGGAATTGGAGCTATATATGTAGGACTCCGCTGAACCATCGTGACTTGGGTTGCTCTCTCCGGGAGCGCTGGAAGCATACTAATAGCTGAAGCACCACTCCCGATGATGGCAATTTTCTTATTAGTATAATCGAAACCCGACGGCCAAAATTGCGGGTGGACGACCTTTCCTATAATAGGCTGTTAAATCGACACTTGAACTACGTCGAATTTTCTTACCCTTGAAATTTTCTAGACCAGGTATGACTGTTTGGAAAGGTGTGCTATAATCGTAGTACCCTGTTCCCAGGATAATCCAACGAGCGTGGAACTTCTTGGTTATGCCATTATGATTTACGGCCACTATACTCCAATTCTGGCCTGTTGTAGACCAGTTCACCGACAATACTTTATGACGAAATCGGATATACTTATCCAAACGATATTTAGACACGGCATCCGAGAGATATTCCATGATCTGGGCTCCCGTGGCTATTGGATTCGGGAACGGCCAAGCATGCCACGCAAAGGCCATGGAATATATATGTGAGTCATTGCGTACGCCTGGGTAGCGATATAGATCCCAGGTGCCTCCAATTTGATCGCGGCCTTCTAGAATAGCGAATTTGACATGGAGGAGTTGGGTCTGGAGCCGATATGCACAATTGATCCCAGAGATTCCTGCTCCCACAATGAGAACATCGAGAATTTCAACCTCAGTGGTTGCTGGCTGGAATTGTGCCATCGTTGACTGCCCGAGGTGAAGGTCTCTGGTCAGATGTGAACGGGTAGGTTAGAAGTTGAGCTGTTAACTCTTCTCTCCGGGAGATTTAATCTACTTAGGTATCTATTCAAGTATAAAGTGCATAACATTTAAAGGGGCTGTAGCCTGTTGGCATCATTCTATATTAGACAAGGTGGTATTCTAGTACTGTTGTGTAACTAAACAAGGTGGTATTGCATGTGATCGCCTATTTAGATGGTACGATAGGTTGAGTTTACACATCAGGGCAAGGTGGAATATAGAATATAGCCCTTACTTACTACTTGCCTGACAACTGTACGGCTTTGGCACCCGCCATGTTTATAGACCTATCACTTGTCGTTTGAGTACAAGAGGTGTATGGCCGTGTCACTTGAAGCTTGTTTCTTATAATAGAAAGATACCTATGTATTTCTTTTTCCTTTTTCCTTTTTCCTTTTCTTTTGGTAAGCCAAGAGAACCTAGCATAATCCCGGATGCGCGACCCGCTAGATAAAATGCAAGGGAATAAAATGTTGTAATTGCGGATTACGACTGAAGTAAGGGGTTAACTATAAAGTCGCAAGGCCGCTTACTCAGGCAATCCTATTGTTTAAAGAATCGATTCTAACTTATTTATAAACGCAATTACATCCTCTTGTACCTACTGCAGATTTACAGTTGCATTAGATCGCCCCGCTTTCGACTTCCAGTTCCCAAAAGGAGTTTTCCGCCCTCCTTTTTAGTTTAGCCCTCTTAAAGCAAGCTGAAACTCCACATGCGGAACACCGGGACACTAGGACACTAGGACACAAAAAAATATTTCATCAGACTAATATGTACTAGCAAAAATATCTTGGACGAGCAGGGAGTTGAACTCTGGACTTCTCGCATGCGAAGCGAGCACTCTACCACTGAGTTACACGCCCTTGAACAGGGAAGAAAAGAACATTGCAAGGAATATCCCCGCTTGATCTGATTGGTTGAAAAGTTTGGATTAAGCATTTATATTGTCCCACAACACCAAACCACTATCCTGATAGCTTAACTTACATAGATCTTTAAGTGGCAACATGAATTTATGGTCTTGCTAATAGCCATATAAACGATTCTCTACTATCTTTGCCTAGCTAATATCAAGTCACAACCATGTAACCACATTATCCCTGAGACTGTTAATAAGTAGAAGTGGTCACTGACAGCCTGCCTCCCTCAATCGTAAGTATTAAACCGTTACAGTAAGAACCTGCTCGACTTGCAAGATACAGCAAACTCCCACCCATGTCCTCTTCACTACCAAACCTCCTGGACGGAATAGCACCCATTTGATCGAGAGGCTCTGAACTTGGGTCTCTTCCAGAGATAAAATCATTGGCCAGCTCGCTCGGGAATACTAGACACGATAAGATCAGCCGCCATATCCTTATTGGTTAATGCAAGTATCGTCTGATTGCAATGACTTACATCCGGGCGCAAGTGCATTCACCCTGATTTCATATTGGGCAAGATTGGTACTAGCGTGTTTGGCAAGTTGGCCTATGGCGCATTTACTTCCAGCATACGCGGGTGAGGAAAGTCTGTCACGACTAAATCCAGACAAACTCCCTGTAACGATGGCTTGGCTGGGGATCGAAAGGACTTTGCTACCCTCTTGGGCCGGGGCTCCAAAACCTCCCTTCAAGGCATTCTTGTTTCCAGCATCAAGAAGCTCTAGGAAAGCTGTCAATGTAAAATATGTTGCAGTAACGTTTACATGGAAGGTGTTTGTAAAATCTTCCATTGAGACTTCCTCGAACAGGTTTTTTTGAAGTTGTTGAATCGTGAAGTCCGGGTTAAAGGAATTAATGGGACCTATAACACCCGAGTTGGCTACAAGCAGATTGATGTAGCCTACGTCGTTTTTAATGAATTCAACAGCAGATTGGAGCGATGATTTAGAGGTGATATCGCATACTATAGGAACGAAACTTGGGTGGTGAGAAGCCGCACTCTCAAGAACAGCCTTTCGTCTTCCAAGTATATAGACCTTTTTCGCTCCTGCTCCTGCAAGAGCCTTGGCCATCATAAAACCGAGACCTACGACACATTAGATCGAAACAAATACTTGGTTACGAGTTTCTTACCAGTAGCACCTCCCGTAACAACAGCTATTATGCCGTCAACTCGAAATAAGCTCGTAGTCTCCATGATGGCGTATTTATCTACCTATGAAGCAGTATTTCTTAAGACTTTAAAATTGTAAGAAGAAACGATAGTAGTAGGTAGGAGTTGTTATAGAAAAGAGATGAGGATACAACTCTCGCCGTAGACCTTATATAGAGAGGAGCAAACAGGGACGTAATCGAAAATCGCTCTTGTAAGGTATCCTAAACTCCGCGCCAAGTTGCAAATCCCTATCGCCTTCTGCAAGTAAGTATGTAAGGATTCTTTCTTACCATGGGTCGCCCAATACCAAGACATACTTACTATTCTAACCGGGGCTTGCGCGGCCTTGTTTTAGACGAGCTCCGCGCATATGCGCCAGATAGACGTTCAAAGGCACGAGTGGATATATTCTATACATAAAGAAATGATATATCAACTAACTCGCATTTCTATGTGTAATAACTAGAGTATAACTTGTGATAGTTTCCGTAATCTCTGAAACACTTGCCCCGTATAAATCAACTTATCAAAGTGTGTAATTAAGTCAAAGACCTAGGGGAGTTTCTATATCTAGCCAAAGCAACTGAGTGATATTGACATTTATTAACTCCTTCGAGTAACTATCTCCACTAATATCGTTGCATGCCTCGGGGCTTGGCTAAAATGCGCTTCGAACAGCAATAGCGGAGCACAGGTGAGTAGCTAAAAAGCAGAAAGTTGAAACTACGGTCAGTCCTATCAAGTTAAAAATAACGACAACCATATGAATAGTTCTCGTCTTGGACAGAAATATATATTATGACCTTAGTTGTTGATTTTCCTTATCTAGGTAGGTACCTAAGGTTATGAAATAGGGTTGATTAAATCTGCTAAGTAAAGGTAGGTTAAGTAGCTTAGCTATACTTTTGGTTATGGTACAACTGTTGAAGCCAAGCATTCCTTTTCTGATGGCTATTGCTCAACCCTTCACTTTCGAATGCCGAGCCTTCATATATTTCCTATTTAAGTGGCCTTGCCTACGATGAAGCCTGGGGAAACGGTCCGAGGCGTAATAACCCTGCTAAACTTAAGCAATATAGTAGAAGTGATAGCTCGCTACTGGCTACTGCTACGAGTAATAGATCCGAGGCCAGCGGAGATAAATGCTTCCCCACATAAACATAAATCCGATGAAATGCATGACTACGGATAGGAAGTAGTCCTATTGGCTAGTATGTCTCCGGATACAATGAAAAGGGAAGTTCTGAAAATTACGTATGTGCTCATGATGCATAAGAGAGAGTAAAGAGAGATTACAGTAGACGTCACTAACCTTCTGCAGTTCTAACTCCGGTATGTAGTAAAAGAGGTAAATAATTATAAATTCAATCCCAAAACTTTATTAACACTTATTACGTGAACTGAAATCAAAGATTCAAATGTAAGATCACAATCCCCAAATCCGAAGAGGAATGCCCGTCTATATCTACCTCATGCCTAACTTTAAGTATTACTTAAAGAAGGCACCTGGTTAACATCGAACTATCGAAAAACGCAGATATGCCAATAATTCCGACCAAGTTGAAATTGTAATTCTTCAATAAGTGACTATATTATTGCACGCTACCCATTTGTATTGTAACACTATGTATGGAAATAACTTCGTTGTTCCACGAGGAACTCTAACTTAACTACAGGAGCCTATAGCTATACGTACTTCTGAACATGTCCATTGTCCTACATATCTCATCTAGAATCCTCACTGAATTGTACTAGAAACACCTCGCTTGTTTTTTATCGTTTCGATACGATAATTTTGTCAATATTTCATTTGTTGTACCAACAATGTCCCAGGAAGTGTATTTAATGGTGTACAATGGCAGCCCAAAATTCCACGATATCATTCATCTCATCACCACCATCTACTCCCTAACAGAACCACTCAACCAACACTTCTCTCCATAATCTGACCAATCAATAACTTATTGATAATACTTGACGAAGAAATCATTCGAAATGTCTACTCACGAGCGTGGGAGAGCATACAAAATAGAGGACGACGATGAGTTCAGCTCAGACGTCCACAGTGGTGAGGGCGAAGACTACAAAGTCATCGAAACTCTTACGCTGACAGACGCAAAAAAACGGAAGCACGGTGAGTTCCTCGTAGCTTCAACATGGGCGGAAAATATTCGCCGGAGACTCTCTGAGATTGAAGAAATCGGTCTTGAAGAGTTGAAGGCGCAAAAACATAAAGAGATAAACAAAGCGGCCACAAAAGCAGATAACATCCGCTGGGCCCTCATCGAAGTTGAAGACTGGGGGTTGGCGATTAGAGAAGCATTGCTCCCCGACGGAACGCCACTCAAGTTTAGCAATTACTTCCTTACACACCTGAAGGGAGCCGTCGAGAAGGCTGAAGCTGCCATGGGCCTCGCCAAAATCGCGCTCACAGCTACCCTTAATATTTCATATTTAGGGTATCTCTCTCAAGCTTCACTCGGTATTCTCGGCGTGCCATTTTCGAACTTGACCGATACCCACGAAAGGCTCGCGAAGGAACTCCGGGACCTGGAGAAAAGAATAAAGATGTGGAGAGAAATTGCCGACAATCATGGTGTCCCAGTAGACAAAGGAAAAGGCAGCACCTACAACGTGGAAGACGACCCTATGGCGAATCCCGCGGATCCGTTTTTCGAAGCGAGCGAGGAGGTTCGTGAGATTCTAACACAAGAACTTCAGCAAACCATACATAACGCCACCACGATCGATGGAAAGCGCGTTGACAGTGAGGCGATCCTGGATCGGTATTTCAACTATTTGAACCAGTATCGTGACAACTTCTACGCAGCCGTGGGAACGCCAAAGGAAAAGAAGATAAAGAAGCTGATGCAGAGTAAAGAAGTCGCAGACAGAGTAGCTGAAAGACGGGAGCAAAGGCTGAAGGCAGCCAGAGAGGAAAGGGCCAAGAGAAAGGCACAGAAGGAATTGAACGAAAAGAGAAAAGCGAGGACCGAGTTGAGAAAGGATATCATCCGAAAGGCAGAGCTAGACCGAAAAGACTACGAAGAGAGAAAAAGAAAGAGGGCAGCGGGGAGCAAAGAGGATTTGAGGCTTGGATTCCCTACATCTCCATCTCAGCTCAATAACCCATCAGTCGAAGAGGGCGAGCCGGATGCGAAGCGGCCTCGGGTTAAGTCACCAGAGCCACCAAAGCCAGTATCACCAGTAAAAAAGGAAAGGACGCCACCACCAACGGCTCCGACGCCGACACCGGCCGAGAGCGAGCCGGTAAAGCATGTAGGACCTGTTGGGCCGGTTGGGCCGGTTGGACCGACACCATTGGCAACACCGGAATGGGTCAAGTCGCTCATACATGGCAAATGAAGACTGAATGATTTAAGTCTCTCTCATAACAGCCTTGCTTGAAGTCAGGCTACGCGGATTTTAGTATTGCATCGCGAGATCTACCTAGCCAACTCATTCATACGAACCTTGGAATAGATTATCTCTCAGATCTCTGGGCCATTGAAGCACTACCTGATATTGTAGCTTAATTAGTTTGCCTATTTACTTTTAGTCATAATTGCAGTTATTATTTAAATGAAAATCATCCCCCTAAGATATAAGAAGATGAACAATGGCCCTTAAAGCTTTTACTAAGTTGAGCTCGATCAGAGCAAGGGTGTTTTAAGAGGCTTAGTTTGAACCTCTCGAGAGCCTCATATGATAAAGAGAACAAGAACCAATAACTAAGAACCAAGATATGTGGACGTAGTCGGTCGTATAGTCACCTCTAATTGGAAGTAAATGTTTCTGTGGCCTGACAAAATGCAAGTAGTGAATCCCCGGTTTATCTCCGCTCATGTTGCAAGCTAAAAGACAAACTAAGGGCCAACTGCAATATCTTGGCACCACAAGATAAACACGGCCGCGTAGTGTAGTGGTTAGGTATGTCTCCCTCAAGATACCTGCTTGTCTTGGGCTAGGCCACTAACAAAGAGATAGCACGCAGGATTTTGATTACGATCAAGCTTTCCTGAGACCTGAGTTCAATCCTCGGCGGGGCCTATTCAACGCAATATAGCGAATATTTTTGCTGCTTTCCCTAGTTGGAAGAAAAGAAGAAGCAAAGACGAATTTTGTGGTGGATGAATGAACGTTTGTGGAGTTTAATGATAAGCTTGACTTAGGTACTGTCGTACCTGGTACTTCCTGCAAGGGCTTGAAGTCCAAGGTTGTGGCTCAGCTCGGTACATGTATGTACATAACCTCTGTGTACTTGAGAAGGTGGGTCAGGTGACCTGGTGTCTGCCTACGCGCCGTCATGCATGTGATGTGACTAAGAGTGGAGAAGTAATTGGGGAAGTAATTCTATCCTCTTTCAGGATTAGGTTCAATCAACGCGCCTTGCACGTAACATCCGCATACATCCGCATACATCCGCGTATAGAGTCCATCTATATATTGCATTGGCTTCCACTAGTGTGCTGAAGCACGTTTACGAGTTCGATGATACCTATTCCGCATTAGCAATTCTGTTGCGATGCCTGCGTATGTTTTTTTCCTTGATCCTATTTATCCCCGAACGCGTCTGAGCTGACATGCGACTAGTCCGGGTGACCAGCACAACGGCATCGTCAATCCCTTCGAGGAGGCCAAACCTCGAATCTCTGAATACACTGCTACAGAAATTGCGACCTTACAATCAAGGCTAGAGAAACAGCTTGGTCCCGAATACCTTTCCGCACGTAGTGGCCCGTCTGGCCAGAAGGTTCACTATATAGCCGCCGAGAAATGCATCGCTCTCGCCAATGAGGTCTTCGGTTTCAATGGATGGTCGTCTGGCATTCAGAATATCCAGGTTGATTTCGTCGACGAGAATCCGCAAACCTTCAGGATATCTCTTGGCCTATCTGTTATCGTTCGAGTAACACTACGGGATGGCACCTACCACGAGGATATCGGGTATGGACACATTGAGAACTGCAAGGGAAAGGCGGCGGCCTTTGAGAAGGCAAAGAAGGAGGGGACTACGGATGCTTTGAAACGTGCGTTGCGGAACTTTGGCAATGTTCTTGGTAATTGTATCTACGATAAGGAGTATCTATCCAAGGTCACAAAAATGAAGGTTGGCCCGGTCAAGTTTGACGAGGAAAACCTGCATCGCCATTCCGATTTCGCCAAGAAGGAGCTGAACGTTGCGAAGGTAGAGCCGAAGAATACCGCGGACCAGAACGTTGAAATGACTGCGCATGGTGGGTTTGACTCCGACGGCATCGACTGGACGGATGCTGATGTTTTGGATTTGTAGTTTCAAACTTACTGGACGAGGACTTTGGGGATTTTGATTTCGCCGAATTTGGCGTTACAGATGAGGGCCACCCCGATGAGGTGGTGCTACCTGGTTCTCATGCAATGAGTTCAAATGAGAAGTCCCAAACTCTACCCACTGGTAATAGCACTGGTAATAGCAGTGATCGCAATACACCATCTGCAAATAATACATCAAGGCCCATGCAGCCGCCCCCGAAGCCGGCCGCTCAACCCCCTAGACAGCCCCAAACCCCTAACCAACCACCGCAACGGTCAGGGGCTACTTTCCAAGGCCGTCCCAATCCACAACAATACCCCAGACCCGCTCCCCATTTTAATAACCAAGTTCAACAAGCAACGGCTAGCAATAGGATAAGTACGCCCCCGCCGAACAGTGCGGCGCCGGCAGAAGTCTCATTCTTCTCGGCTCGATCGATCAAGAAGCTACCAGAAGACGCACCTCTAGACACTACTATCATCGCGGCACAGGGTGTAAAGCCATTCGATCCCCGCCTAGACAGTCCCTCGATTCGGAAGACGCCGGGCATCGACCACAATTCGTCCAAGCCAGTGTCTAGGACCGGCCAGCACGTCGCCCCCCTTAAAAGAGAGCAAGAGCAACAGCGTGGTCCGGGAGGTGCTCCGGGGGGTGCTCCGGCCGGTGGCGGTTTTACCAGTGGGGGTGCATCTGGTCCTGGCAGGCCAGGTATGGGGAGCGTTGGGAATCCTGCGCTAAATCACGCGAGGCAAATCGGTGCTCCTGGGAGTTCAGGGAGTCCGTTAGGGAATAGAGGTCAGTATCGACCGTTAACGGTGAAACGACCGGCTCCTTCCGGGCCCGAACCTGGTAACAGGGCGCCGCTGACGGAAGTTACCTCGAATGGCTCCGTCCAAGGCGGAGGAGATGGAGGAGTTGATCCCAAGAGGCAAAAGACTTCCTGATTAGGTAGTATTTGGGTGACGTCTCGCTTGTTTGTTCGGTCGTCGCGGGTTACGATAAAGGCAAGGCAATTGTGTTCTTTATAGGTGGCAATGTTTGGCGTTTGGAGTATATCTGCTGGCCCTGGCTGGAGAGCCGCATTACTAGATTCGTTAGTGCTAGTGTTGCATTCAATTACACGAGCTTAGACCTGTGCATTTGTCCAACATCCAATCGATATAGTCAAAGTACCTAACATATCGAGTTGTTTCTTGGCTAGTCTTTTTTAGTTAACGTTGTCTGGATATGGTATGATATATCCTAGGGTAAGCTGATAAAGGGCGCAACGTAGTTGAGATACTAGATACTTTAGGCATAATTATGGGTTAAATCAAGCTGCCTACCTATAGAGTAAGGTCCGGCGAAATGTTACGATAATTTTATATCGGAAGCGGAAGATGACAGGATTAGCATAAGCTGAGCTAATCCCTGCCTCAGCTGTCTCAAATGCGGTAAAAACACGACTTTGATTGGCTAAAACACAAAGCCTATAGTAGAGTAAATAGCTAGGTTAGGTAGGTTAAAGCTTGATTACGAGGAATAGGTAGTATAAAGAAGGATTCAGTTACCTAATTAATTACTGGGGAACATCCTCAAAGAAACTACCTACCTACCTACATAGTAACCTTAACGTTAGACTTCTTCTATATATACCACATGACCCACCTATAAAGGTCCATGTACTATGTATGTATGAATGCCCATTGAGCTAATTCGAATAATTCTAGTTCAAGGCTTCGTTCTAGAGAATAAGTTCTAGAGAATAAGAGTATCTTACAAGTTACTCTCCTAATCATCGACGAACATGGCCGACAATAAGCCCACGCTGCACCACTTAGAGGTCGGTTTACTACATACCTAGGTTATACTATGCTATAAGTGAGAGTGCCCAGATTAACAAAAAAAACAAAACATATAGGACTCTCAGTCTCACCTAATCCTATGGCTGCTCGAGGAGATGGGCATCGAGTACAACCTCGTGCTCCATAACCGCGTAAACAAGCGCTCGCCCCCGGCCTTGCGCGCGCTCCACCCCCTCGGCAAATCGCCAACGCTAGCCACGCCCTCGGGCCGCCTGATCACGGAGCGCAGCGCCATCGCCCTCTGGCTCATCAACACGTACGACGCAGGCGCGCCGTTCCGCCTCGCGCCGCCCCCGGCCTCGTCTCCCGACGACGACGCCGTGCGCGAGGAGCAGCTGATCTCTCTCGGCGGCGCCACGCTCAACCCCCTGCTGCTGCTCAAGCTAGTGTTCGGGCAGCTGGTCGCGCAGACGCCGTTTTTCGTGCGCCCGCTCGTGCGCGCCCTTCGCTACTTTCTCGACAGCGCGTTCTTGGACGCCGAGATAGCCACCGTGTTTGGGTTTCTGGATGCGCAGCTGGAGGAGGGTAAGGATAAGAACGACGACGGGGATGGGACGGCTACTACTACGACGCGTGCTTTCTTCATGGGCACCGAGGCCCCGACGCGCACCGACTTCACGCTCATGTGGTATGTCGACTGGGCGTTCCAGTCCAGGTGGGTGGATTTTGAGAAGTATCCCCGCGTCAAGGAGTGGCATGCCAGGTGCACTAGCAGGCCGGCGTGGAAGAGGGCGCTGGAGAAGGGGAATGGGTACGATGTGCGGAATTAGAGAGCATAAGGCTCTGTTGCGAGTCTGAGTACCTAAGGTAGGTACATGATGAAGTTGGACGTGTGGACGATGAAGTTACGAATCTCAACTCTGGTATAGGGGTTAAATGAGGTAGGCTTGAGCAGAACATATCCTCCGCTATAACTGTAGATAAATATTTGCAATATACTCTGTACAATTGAGAATGCAAAGGTTGTTGTACAAGACTCGCTCCGACCAACGAACGGATGCATAGGCTAGAAGAAATAGGAATATATTCAAAGGGTTGGTTGCACCACCAAGCCGTATCTTTCCAAAAAGATACACGTGCACCTTGGCTTGCATCTTGTTGCTTTTCCGCTGCATGGGATCGATATGATATCTGTATCTCATGTTTTTTACTGGCTTACGTCGACGAGACGGTGCATTCGAGTAGACATATATTATAACAAGTTATTCATAAATGACAAATGTACCTAAAGCACCTAGAACATGAATGTCAAGATAACATAGGTAAATATGGGTGGGCTCTGGTTTTTCGACCAGAAAGCTTTATAAATGCGACTAACATGATGTCGCATATAATAAGTAATGGCATTTTATGACATCACAAGTTACCTTTTGGTCAAGTGGATAATCTGACACATGACAAGTGAATGGCAATACTACCTTGACATATTTGGAGTTATCAATGGTTCCATTCATACACCCTTATAGCTACCTAGTGCATGGTGAACATGGCCGAGCGGGGTGAGAGGCAAGTATTAGTTCACATCCAGCCGGGCAGCCGTATCATACGGTTTATATCTATCTTGATTGTCGACTCAAGGAGATGGAAAGTAAGATCCTCACCCTCCTTGCCGCAAGCTGCTCCGTCCAACATTGCATAAACCGGCTTGCTTCTATATAATTGCTCTTGTGTGATATTTGAAGTATACTCAAAGTATACTCAAGGCAGTTTCTCCAAACTATCAACATGGAATTCTTGTCCGTTGATGGCATAGGTCCCCCGAGCCTCGTTGGAGTATGCGTGTGCTTCGCGTCTCTGCTTTCGTTGTGGTCTATTATTACAACTATCGCGGCATGGTATCGACTTCGACACATCCCCGGCCCATTCTTGGCCTCGTTATCCCACCTTTGGGTAGCGAAAAGCATACTCTTCGGTACGCTCGAGAAGGACTTCGTCGGGCTCGCAAAGTACGGGACCCTGGTACGGGTAGCGCCTAATTATGTCGTGACTAGCGATCCAAAGGTCCTTCGCCAGATTGCCTCAGCCCGAAGTAAATACGGCAAAGACGAGTGGTATGAAACAGTTAAATTTGATCCAAGGAATGAGAACATGATCACTTTAATCGATACTCATGCGCACGACCAGCGTAAAGCAAAGACGATTAAAGGATACAACGGACGAGAGAATGCCGATCTCGAGCATGCTATTAACTCCCAGATCGCCCACTTCATTGACGTCGTCCGGCGCAAGTATCTATCGGGGCCTGAAAGTCGAACTCGTTGTGTCGATTTCGCTTCTTTATCCCGTTACTTTACTCTAGATGTAATCACCCGGCTTGCGTATGGCCAGCCGTTTGGCTTCCTAAATGCCGACGGGGATTTATACGAATACACGACCATGGTAGACAATACGCTCAAGGTGCAGAACCTTTGCCAGGAGATTCCATTTCTTAAGCGGATCGTATTTTCCCATACCTTCTACGCATTATTCGGTCCAAAGCCAACGGACGAGAAGGGCATTGGAAAGATGATGGGGTAAGTCACGGCTGTCGATATCTCGATGGCATATCTTACATTATATATTAGGATCACGCAAAAGATCATCGAAGAAAGATTCCGAGATGCGAACCCTCCGGATGATATGATGGTAAGTAACGTTATACACTCGAGTATTTAAGTCTCTCGCTCAATAACAATGTCAGGGGTCGTTCATTCGCCACGGCATGACAGAGGAAGAATGCAAGAGCGAAGCTATGCTTCAAATTCTAGCTGGGGCGGATACAAGCGCGGTAGCTATTCGTACTACGTTGATGTATCTCGTGGCTACGCCTCGGGTATACTCACGGCTTAAGACAATAATAAAACAATGCGTGGAGCGCAACGAAGTGTCTACCCCTATCACATACGAGGAAGCTCAAAAGCTGCCCTATTTAAAGGTACCCAATGCATATTTTATTCCACTTAGCTATGCCCATGCTCTTATATAAGACTGATCTAATCATTTAATAGGCAATCATCCTAGAAGGCATTCGAATGCGAAGCCCCTCCACATACGGACATTGTAAGTATAGACTGTCATGTCCAGCACAAGTCCCTAACGTCCAGCAGACAAGAAAGCTCCACCAGAAGGGGACGTGATCAACGGGATTTTCATTCCTAGCGGTACTGCGGTCGGCCACAACTCCCTAGCCATGACCCGCAGCGAAGCCATCTTCGGCGAAGACGTCGAGATATTCCGACCAGAGCGTTTCCTCGAGGGCGATGAAAAAACCAATGCCGAAAGAGCGTCTACGATCGACATCATCTTCGGCAATGGCCGGTGGATGTGTGCTGGGAAGCCCATCGTCATGATGGAGCTTCACAAAGTTTTCTTCGAGGTTAGACGACTTTCTTCTACTTGCGTCTTTGTTCCCACCTCTCCGTAACGTGTATCTAGCATGTGCTGATCAGTCTTTAATCTAGTTCCTTCGCGTATTCGATTTCCAGCTAAACAATCCTGCCAAAGGCTGGGACGAAAATGTATACTTCCTGTTTATCCAGTCGAACATGTGGGTGACCATCACAGAGGCCGATGTATAACGAATATGTCGTATCTTATCCTGAGTACTCCAAGACGCAGAGGATGGGGATTTCTCAAGTGGATCTTGCCATATCACTTCTAGGTAAGACGTTGAGAAGACTGTGTGAAGAAACGGGGGACTTTCGCTTTTGAATTACCATTATGAAATTTCGATGAGGCAAGACGTCCAGAATGCCTCATTGTTATCACATATATTTCACATGGGAAGAACATATCGCCTATGATAACTTAGAAACCACTCGTTAATAAATAAGAGGTACCTAACCTAGGAACTTATGAAGCAGAGAGAACTTTAAAACATCATGCTCATAGATGTGCTATTTTATATTTATGTTCCAGACTATAGCGTGACCCTGTGAAGAGAGAATAGGGATAATTGAGGATAACGGTTGAATGACAGATCAGGGGCTTTAACCCCTAAACATAACGCACCCTTTACCAACATAATGAAACAGCAATAACGTGAAAGTCGGTCTGGTAGGCATATACATTTATTACTCTTCCATATACCTATAACTAAGCACTCTATGTCCTGTCGATGTACCCCACGTAACAAGCCACCAAGTCCATTATCATTATCAATCAATCTCCATCGTACATTATTATCTTCCAGCATCAGTTTCTCTAGGATGGTATTTTCCCTGGCTCTAATCATGGTATATCCTCCGACGAATCCTCACACTTCTATCATCATTAAAGTATTTCTATGCCAAGAGAGCAAGCAACTGCTGCTAAGAAAGCGGATAGCCGACTGACGAGCCCGCTACTGGCACGGCACAATCCACGCGCCGATTCCGTTTTGGAATTGGGCGGACTGGCCGACGCCCGCTTGGAGGAATTCAAGAGAGAAGCCCCTGACGCTGCTGACGTGCCAGCTCATCTTCCGCGACTCGCCGTAGCCGGTCGCCTGCCCGCACTCGAAAGTGCCGATCGTGGTGTTCTCCCCGGGGAACACTTGGTGCAACTCTGTGCTGTTCCACGTGGCGTTGCCATCATCATCCACAAGGTGGAATGTCATACCGGAATTGGACAGGACCTCCTGCTCCAGACCGCTAAAACTGTAACAGGGATAACCCTTGGGGAGAGAAGTACAGACTGGCATACGGAACTGAAGAGCACATAGTGAGGACTTTCCTCCTGCGGCGTTGGCGGGAGGGAAAGTATTCGGGATGGCGTAGTTGAACATCGTGCTGTAGTTTCGACTGATTACGACTTCGGCTGAGGAGGTATCATTGCTTCCGCTTGGGACGGACGAGTTACCGTGTAGTTGGTAAGGTGCAAGTGAGGGTGCTGATGGATCTATGGTGCATGTTTGAGGTGATGGCTGACGTCGTAGCGGCCGGGTTGGGCGTGGCATCCGGCGTGGTGTCTTGGATCGTATTGAGAGGGTGGAGTTGCTAGCAGTAGCAGAGCAAGCGGCTGTCTCATCGACGAGCGCTAATACAACTGGCACACATCCAGTCTTATCGGCCTTGTCTGAGGAATAGATGTCGTAGCTCTCGGAGTCAATAGGACATGCGTAGAAAACTCCAGAACTATTATCATATGTGAGATGTGACTTTCCATCTGCCTTTGGGGGTGCGATATCGAATGCTGTGGTCCCGACGGCGCCTTGATAACACTCGAACTGATAGTCTGGCCCTCTCATGAAGCAATTGTGTCCTAGACTATCTTGTATGGTTTTGGTCGTCTCGTCTAGACAGAAACCGCCCTGCTGAAAGGTACCGCCAAGAAGTAAGTCGCCGACATGGTCCTCCAGAACAGTCTCGTTGACCATTCCCACCGAGGCGAGCTGGAAGCAGCAGCCATCATTGCCTTGCCTTGATCGCAGGGCAGCACCGGCAGCTGTTGTAAATAGCAAGGTTTGAATGAATGAAATCATCATTTCTGATCTTGATGGTGTGTAGGTTGAACGAGTGTAGACGTCAAATTGTCGCGAAGTGCAATCCCTTTTCTGGAAAACCGAGTGGCTCGTACACAGGCGATCAAGGGTTGATGATAGGTTCCACAGGCGAGCGGGTATGACGAAGATGACGTCTCTAGGGCCACTGGGAAATTGGGATAAACCGCAGACGTAAGAAGGCTATGTAAAATAACTTTTCCGCCTTTACGAAGACGACTGGCAGAATACTACCTATGTAGAAGTAAGAAATTTTGTGGAATGTTCTTGGACGCATCCAATCTTTTTCTAACTTTGGCTGGTTAAACGATAGAAAGGAGGCTGATTGCACAATGGCGCAGCAACTGACGAACAAGCCCTTTATTCAATACAATCGGTCAAACTTACATAACCTTTTTTTTTCCCTCTTCTCTTTTTTAAATTAAAAACCTCAGATGTACAGGTGCAGATACATAAAAATTTGAAAAAGACATTACATAGATCTTATAAAACGTTTCACACCGATTATACTTCATACGACTGTAAAGAGGGACACGAACAGGGGAAGAGTACATAGGTACATTGAAGCTAAGACAGGTAACACTTATGTAGGTACCTACCTAAACACTGGAAGCTACCTATTCTTTGTGCTACAAGCCATTCTGAAGCTGCGCTAATGGCTGAATTGCCTATGTACTTGTTTACATGTTCTTTTAACATAGAATTGTGTGACTTTGTACAATACCTACCTACCTATGAAGTTAGCTTGCACCCAGAGCTATCGGACGAGATGAAGTTTAAGGGGTTTTATTGCGACTGTAGCTTGTATAACAACAAAGATTGGCGACATGTTCAAGTTTTATATATCCCTACTAGGTATCCGTCATTATCATCATCAAATAGGTAACCAAACTACCATGACTTGACTTGACAAACTCTATCGTAAAGCACAATCCACCATTCTCGTAAGTCCGGGGTATCAGGTCCGTTGAGGATCGTAGCTGTGAAGCCATATTCTAAGACAAAAAATACCCCTCTGGGTGAGCCCATATGCTGCGCCCGAACTATCAATGTATTACGCCCAAACGCCTAGACCCTCGTCCAAAAACCGTGCGGCATCCGAGGAAAGGCTCACAGCTCATCCGTCTCGTCATCGTCCGAGATCCAAATAGACGTAGACGTTCCCTTGTTCTTCGCTGGCGAGTCCTCCTTCTTAACTCTCTTTACATCTGCGGTAAGAGGGGTAGCCTCTTTTATTTCCCGCTTTATAGCTGGCGTACTCGGCTTAACCTCCTCAATCTTGGCGTCTTTCCTATCCTCATCATCCTTCACATCTTCTAGGGCGGGTTTAATATCCTCGGGTTTCACGTCAACCATCTCGATATCATTTTTTACTCCAGGTTCCTCCTTCGGCTCTGCGTTCTCTTCGACAACTTCGCCCAGCTCCTTAAGCTTTTCGCCGCGTCTTTTGTAAAATAATTCTAAGCAATTCCGCCGTTCCTTCTGCGTCATGCTTTCGACTGCTAATGCGAACTCCGTCACACAGGGAAACCCAAACATCTTCGCCATCGTACAGAACTGGCGCTGTCTAACTTCTACCGGAGGGTTATATTCATACTCGAACGATTGCTGGGCAGCCGAGAGCCCCTGGCTATCAAAGAAAAGGGTACAGTCTGGGTCTTGACTTGCGGCCAGCTCTGCCTGTCGGGACAATTCGTCTTCCACTTTGGATGAGCCGACGACTTCAGAGTTCTCGTGAGTATATTCGACACCCTCGGACGCGAGTATTGCTTGGATGGGATCGAAATGTTTCGGCTTATGCGTTCCTGCTGGTTTCAAGATGCCATCTTTGTTATCATCCCTAGTAAATAGAGTAGCTAGCTGCTTGAGACCTCCAGTCTCGTCGTCGTCGGCATTTTCTTCTTTCTTGATGAACTGGTCTTCCTCGGCATCTCTAGCCGCTTTTTCTATATCGATATCTATCAGTTTGACACCCGCCTTTGCTTCAGCGATATTTGTCTTATTGACAATATCTCGGAGGACGACTTGGTCACCATGGTATGTTAACAGATTGCGGATTCCGAAGATCTCCCCCTTTCGTTCCGTATCTTGTTGAACTCCTTTGAAATAGCGGCGTTCATTGGAAGCATTGTATCCAATATTGGCCTGCTGCTGCTTGTAGATCTGCCTTGCATAGGTGATTTCCTCGATGGTGCCTGCAGAGACGAGGCGGTAGACTTCAACATCACGAACTTGACCTATACGATAAGCCCGATCTTGTGCCTGGAGGTCGTAGGAAGGATTCCAATGTGGATCCATTATGACGACCTTGTTGGCTGATGTGATGTTGAGCCCAACGCCGCCAGCTTTGGTGGAAATTAAAAATACAAACTGGTTAGGGTCAGAATTGAAGTTATCGACCACTTGTTGGCGTTCTTCGTAGCTCAGCGACCCATCTAAATAGCTAAGGTTGTAACTCGTATTGTTGAATAAGTTCTGCAGGATCTTCAGCAACCGAACACTATGTGAGAAGACCAGCACTTTGTCGCCACTAGTATGCCAGAGCTTCAGGAGTTTCCGAAGGACCTTCCACTTTCCACAATACTCAGGATTAGCCAAGTTGAGTAGGGAGTCTCGGCTAGCATAATGTTCCTTCCAGGTTTGAGGTACAGCAGCTTGGAGAAATCGGAGTTCTCGCCTATGTTTTTCCATAACGTCTGAAGTTTGCGGAATGAGGAGGCTGAAATGATTAGATAACTTCTGCATCGATATCATGATAGGGAAAATCAGTGACTTCCACGATTCCCCTTCAGCAGTGGCTTTGAAACAGCACCATCCTCGCTTGTTTCCCGAACCGCATGGGCAAATATCATATGCAGAACGGACGAAGCTAACAATCTCGCTATCGAGTAAGCTCGCATAGGCCTTGCGCTGTAGGCTGGAAAGTGGACAGAACACTACTCGGTCGCTTTTTTTGGGGAGCTGGTGGGCGATTAGGCTCTTCATTCGGCGAAGGAAAAAGCGAGGAAGTAGGTTGAAGCGAAGCTTCTTGGCTGTCTTCCGAGCTTCGCTTAGTTGATGTAGAGTGGCGTCATGAGATTGACCAACAGTCAATGGCTTTGAGATCGTATTCCTCCATTCTGCTAGAGTCCCAAACTGTCCAGGATTTGTCCAGTTTAGCAGTGTCCAAAGCTCTTCGTACTTATTTTGGATCGCTGTTCCTGTCAAGCCAATCCTACAGAGAGCATTGACCTGGTTCATTGCCTGTGTAATCCCAGCAGCAACGTCCTTTATCGAGTGGCATTCGTCAGCCACAACAACATCCCAGGGTATCCTGTTGACCTGATCACGGCTATTCTTATATGTGGTGTAGGTTGTGATCATGATTTCTAGCCTTCCCGCCCTGGCAGCGCCGAGGACATCATCCCTACCCGCCCCATGATACAAATCAGCTTCCCACCATCCCCATCTGTCTAATTCATTCTTCCAATTCTGAATTAGCGATCCAGGACATATTATCAAGGCACGAGGGTACCAATCGTCCTTCGCACGTCGGAACTTTCTCATCCTTTTCGCATCACGACGGTCACCCGTCTTGCCGAACATGGCGGTGAGAAAGGCAGCGACCTGAACAGTTTTTCCTAAACCCATATCATCACCTAGGATCCCGCCTTTCTGATAGACGAAGAGATAGTGAAGAAACTTGACTCCATCAATTTGATAATCACGAAGATACTGTGCGATGGAAGCTGGGATAACTCCCGCCGAATGTTCAAGAATGATATCTTTATAGGCACGACATGGCTTGATGCCGCTCTTCTCGTCAAATTGCGGTTTCTCCTCCAAGTCGGCCAACCTTTCATCATCGGAAAAGTAGACATCTGAATAGTTTGGGGGTAGTTGTAGTCCGCCTTCACGTAAAGTTTCACGAGCCTGATCAAACTGCTTTCGGCGATCTCGTATGTACTGGGGTAGTGAATCCTCGGGAGCATCTGAATCTGAAGAGGACACACTATCGTCGTTCTGTAATGAAGCGATCTTCTCTGATCTGATATGTTTACGGGGACGACCTCTCGTAGTAGCTTTCTTCTTACCTTTCACTGGCGATGCTCCCCGGCTATTCTTCTTTCGCTTCTTAGGCTTTTTATGGGCGCCGTCCGATTCATCACTCCATTCAACCTTGTTATCAAGAATATCCGGTATAAGTTTGCGCTTGTTCGACGCCTCTAGTTTAGTAGAGGCCGTCAAAGGTGGCGGATCTGAAGACTCGGTCGTTTCATCATCTGAAATGGCGATGGAAGTTTGAGGCCGGGCCATGATTCTCTTGTACTATTGAGTAGCTAAAGTAGGGTTTGTAAGTCATTCTGGGTTGAACTTGTACTATATTGTAGGATTTATCTACCTAAGTTAGGAGGATCTAAATGGAAATACATAAAGAAGAGTAGAAACGCGCGACCGCGATTGCCTTTGCTGCTTTGGTGCATGCCGAAAGAAAGTGGGGCATACGGGGTTAGCTTCCCACGCGAAGGCACGTGCTCAACGATTCACCCTCCGCTGTATTATAGCCGTTCTTATTGGCAATCTATAAGAGGTACCTAACCTACATCTATATCTTAATAATTCCCCGGGTAGGAACTTTTATCAAGTACTTTAGTAAGTGCTTAGTTCATTTGACTCGGCTTCTTTGGAAATTCTCCAGAGATACATGTATGTATGAATCATAATTGGTATTATGGCTACTGTACTAGGTACCTAACCTAGGTATTTACTACTATTCAGAAATAGCATCATTTAATTATTCCTTATCATGGCCAATACGCTAGGATATAGACAAGGACATAGCAGACTTATACGAAATGAGCAGTGAAGCGCAATTGCGAACCCAATTGATATAAAAAGACTAGTTACCAATATCTATTTCATAGTACCCCCAGACGCCACGCCGTAGAAATGCATGCACCCTCGTCCTAAATTACAACAGCTCGAAGTCGTCCAGCTTGTCGCGGTACTTCATAATGTTGCGCTTGATCTTGCTGCCGACAGCCCACGTCACAAAGTCTTCCAGGTTCCGCGTGACGAAGAAAGCAGGGTCGGTGATAGTCTCAACACCCACCCGGACGTGGCCCTGCTCGATGAGCTTCGTGGCCGCCTGCACGGTCTCCGCCATCCTCAGGCGCGTCATGACCACCGGTAATCTCCTGCGCGCCATGGCCGAGACGGTGACGCCGTGCTCGACGTTCGAGAGCTTCGAGGCCGACGATAGGATTCCCATGTCGTAGAGCTTGTTCAGGAGAAGTTCCTCGTGTTTCCTCCTCACGGGGTTCTCTGGCGGTAATAAGCTAAGGCGATGTGCTAGTTGGCGCAGAGACTATTGGTGGAAAGTGTTAGGTCATGTAATTTCCTTGCTGCGCTATTTGACTGCTCAGAATACTTACTCCGCATATCCTGTTATATCTGTGGTAATCTTCGGGCTTTTGGATCATGTACCGTCGTATAACAGCCGCCTATCAAGAGCGCATAAGTCAGCAAAATTATTGGCTTAATAATAGATGAATAGGAGGCACAAACATCTCTGTGGTTATTATCCTGTTTCCAGGTAATGAAGTCTGTCTTCCTGAGCAGACGCTGCTCGTGGTGCTTGAGTTTTCGGACCATGATGTCTGCCGGTCACTTAGAGGATGTACAGGATTGTTTGTAGGTATATAGAAAGTCTGGAGTTGATGAGGCTCGACTTTTTTTTAATCGCAACTTTTCGCGCCCCACATTGAAGATCCGATAAGAGCTTAAGACCCCTGCAGCAGTTTACGACCTTGCGGGGTGCATTGACAGGGATATAAATACATAGGTAAGTACCTAGGTACCGAGGGACATACAGCTGGAATAATTATTTAACCGACTAAATTTCTATGTGTGCTCCACTAGATTGGATCAGATATTCCACCATCCGATTGCGATTGCGTATCTGGTATACCTACAATAGAATACAATTGAAGGGTTGTTCTCGAAACCCGAGGCCTAGATTAATAAATCTATCAGTCAATCGCCCAAGATGCCGCCGCGAATACCCCTTCTCGCCACCCTACGGCAACGCTCCACTCTCTTCAGATCCCGAACCGCCAACATATCAAGCACCAGCCCGCGCGAAAACCGTAAGTCGCCAACTGACTCCCAAGCCACCGCACCGCATCCCACCGCTAACCCAATCCTTCCAACCCAGTCCGCAAAGACGTCCCCAGCATCACCTCCAACCTTCTCAGCCTCGACGACTCCACCTCCAACGAATCCACCATCGCCGCCGCCGACATCTACGACAGCCTGCGACACACCGTCGCGCGGCGCGTCGCCCTCGAGGAGGAGCTGCGCGAGACCAACAAAGCCGAAGAATACCTGCGCCAGCTACCCCGCCGCTGGCGCACCGGCGACGTCTACGCCCCTCACGACATGAGCTCCGCCGAGATGACCAAGTGGCGCCGCACGCAGGCCCGCAAAAAGGACCTCGTCGATATCCTCGGTCTACGGCCGCTGGATATGTATCGCGTACGTTTACACACCCTGAAAAGATTTGAAGAAAGGGAAAACAACAGAAGAAGACGACGAATCATATACGTCCAGGTCTATTGTGTATAGGCAGATAGATAGGTAATTACTAACAAGCACCCCGTAGAACTTCTCCGTCATATCGGAATACATGACGCCGCACGGGCGGATAAAGCGCGCAGTCGACACGGGATTACGGCCGGCGAACCAGCGGAAGATGGCCAAGGCCGTACGGCGGGCCATCGGCCTGGGTATCCATCCTAGCGTGCACCACCACCCGGAGATTCTGATCCGGGAGAACACCAGATACTTCGAGCAGGTGTCCGCGACAGTCAACAGAAACATCAAGTTCTGAGGTTAGTTAATAGTTGGTTAGGTAGACGATGGATGGGTGAATTGTACAACAACGTAACATCTCCGTGTCTTTCAACGCTTATTCGTCTATATACAAAGAGACAGCAGAGGAGGCTATCTACCTATGTAGATAGATGTACGAGTAGTGTTGTACAAGATCAATCCATACCTATACATCATGCCTTCCACAGCCGAGGGCGGATCTTAAATACCGGGAGGCCTTCGCTGTTTTGCTTCTTGGCGTACTTTTTCTTCAGTTCCCCCCACACTTGCGGGTAGGATTCTTTTGCCCATTCCTCGAATTGGTCTTTCATCTCTTGCGACGGTAAAACATTAAACACGGTGCCAAGGCTAGGGAAATGTCAGCTATCAATACACGGCAATACTTGATGCCTGTGTACTCACTTGTAAAAGTTGGGCCCCCTTCCAACGACGTTATCCATATCCTCCAACAGCATCTTGGCAATTGTAAGGTGACCATGTGCAGCCGTCGCGGCTACGTACGCTAGGTATACTATGTCTGGCACTTCGATATCCATCCTTTTTATCTTTTCCCATAGCTCGTTTGCGAGGCTATCGCCATCGGGCGTGATCTCGTAAGTCCTAAACACAATTTCGAGTGTGGCATAGGACGGCCCGTCGGGAGATGCAGCGATCTCCGTCCAGAAATCAAGCGCTCGATAGGGAAAGTCGCATGCTGTATATCCAATCATTAGTGCATTATATAGGCGTGTGCTGGCCTGGACCGTCGTGTCCATTTTCAGCATATTGTGGACTGTTTTTAGACTCTCTTCGTCTGGGCATTTGCCAATGCCTTCCATGAAACGAACGTATGTCTCTAGAGTTGGTTGGAGTTGCCGGTTTGCATGGGAATGCATATGTCTAAATACGTGTGCTGCCATGTCGGCACGACGCCTGTCGAAGAAGGTACCCATGATAGCTTCTCGATCTTCGACTTCAAGTTCGGGGAAGAATTGCCGTAATAATGCGTATGCGTCCCAGACACGAGCTGTACTATTCTTCTCGTCTAAGCAATATTGCACGAAGGCTTTCCTAACCATAGAACGTTCAGCAATGCTGTAGTGAACAGTATGAAGCGATAGGGTGTCTATTACTTCGTATGTCTCGTCATTCTTTAGGAATGCCATACAAATAGAAACCACTGTTTCGGGCTCCAGCGTAACGCCTCGTTGCTCGAGGTAACTAGTGACGTCTAGGACGCGCTCATGGTTGGGTTCCGGTACAGAGCACATGGCACGAATGAAAAAGTTCAAGACTGAGATTTCCCTGTCCCCAGTTGTCTCCTCGATGTCTCGGAGAGACTGGTAGGCCGCGAAAGCACCGTCGAGGTCGTTCGCGTGGATACGATACTCGAGCTGAAGTATATAAGTCTTATAGTTTAGTTCGAACCCCAGCTTACCAGCTAACGCGATGAAACGTTCGGCTAGATACGGATCATTCTTGTCAATGGTGGCCTTAATAAGTCCATTTATCGTCCCCATATTAGGTTGCGAACTGGGCTTGCCTCGCGTGCGTTCGGTAGCAACTGCAAGCATATGCTCGATATGATCAATTCCTTTTCCAAGTAATAAGATCGCCCACTGGTGAGATGTATCCCAACAGGGCTTGTTGGTACGTAGCCTTGGAGACTCTAAGCTTGAGATGAGGTCTTGGTAAATCCCTAGCGCCCATTCTTGCTGGTTATTGCGAAGGGCAAACCTGAGTATCTCATAGTATGTTGCAGGAGCCGGAGGGAGATTCCTAACGATCGGCTTGTTGAACCAGTATTTTGTTTCTCCAATCTTGTTTCTCTGCGCGAAAAACGTGGTCAAGATGCTGTGGAGCGTTGGGTCGTATTCAAGACCAAGCCGACTTGCCTGCGAAACGAGGTCTAGGAGTTCTGGTTCTCGACCCTCTTTAGCTAGACATCGAATCACAGGTATAAACTGTCTTAGCAAGACATCACTAGGCTCTCTACTCTTCATTCTAGAGTAGTAATCCAACACTAAGTCCCTCGCCTGGAGAGCTTGCCCATACTGTGACAGGGCAGTCGACAAGGCATAAAAGTCTTTGGTCTGGTGGGCGCCCCTCCGTTTTAAATCTGAATAGATTTCCCTCGAAAGCTCAAGGTGGCTTGCATAATCATCTCTCGGCGGTTTTAGTAAACAATCCCTGGCCGTCCGAAGGTCATCTTCAGATAGCTGCTCATCTTCACTGGTAATTAGGGTACGAAGATGTAACAGCACCCGGTGAGCACACAAGGCCTGGGTCGAGTTCACTACCCGGCCATGTCGTGCCTTATATTCAAATAGTTCCCGCCATGCTCTAACTAACTCATCCGGCATAGGCGGTCGAATACTACTCTTCTCTGCGGCTTGAAATTGGAGCAGGGTTTCGTATCCTGGTTCGGCGTCCAGTTCCTTCAACGTCCGCGGGGCTTTTTGAAATAATTTTAAGAACGTTCTCCTCTGGGCTGTCCTTGAAACCCTATATCTTACGGGATATATACGGAGTGGCGGTCTCGAGGAGATAAAACAAGGGGGGAGAGCGACGGGTGCCTCGCTCGCAAGAATGCGTCGCAAGACATGGCGGGTCAATTGCGACCGCATAATGGGAGGTAGACTATGTATACCAGCTACTACATGATCATTAGCAACTAGGTAACTTTGATTGTCGCCAGTATTTTTGGTCGACTCGCCTGTGCATGGCTAAAGCTGTTAACAGTTGCTCAACAAGAAGACGGCATGGGATGGTGGCATGTGGCATGTGGCGGATGCGATATATGTAGGTTAGGTATCTAAAGCTTCTGAAAAATTGGTTGGAGCTCCTGCGCGTCATCCTCCGTTAACCGTTAACGATAACCCCCCGATAATCCACCCTGCTAACAGAACCTTGTGCCTACTCCAGCTACATGTACTAGTACGGCGGGCCGGGGAATTGGGGCATTCGCCTCCGATAATTCCGTTCCAGTGTCCAGCCGGCGAATCTCAAGTAAGGCAGCTGCCAATTTCAATCTGCCAGTTGGACACTTATTATTTCTTATTTCTTATTTCTTATCTCTTATCTCTTATTTATACGGCCGCGATACAAATTTGATCCTTTGATTTTCAGACATATATGCTACTGGTTTAATATGTCTATTCTCTATTTTGTACGAAGTGTAAATTACCTCACCTATCTACATAGTTCATATCCCCTCCCAAAGAGCCAGTTTCTTCCCTGCAGATCATTAAAAGTTGGTTTTTTTTTTAAAAAAAAAAAAAAAAAAATACATTAACTACCTCCTAGGCAGGTATCTAATATATGCCAAGAACTCTTCTCAATATAATCGACGAGATGATGCCCTTCCCATGTGAGAAACCTGTCACGACCACTTGGGATGTGGGCGCCTCGCTAAAAGGAAAGTTATTTACATAAGGCCAAGCACGTCTATTATTCAGGCCAGGCAGAGATTTAATCTCTAATCTCTACAGGAGCTTGAAACCGAGTTGTAGCTACCTAATTAAGCTAAATAACAAATTAGCTGGAGTCGAATAAGACTATACGGATATTTGAATTAGTTGACTTATAATCTGAGACGCCGGCTCGCTCACCTTTACCTCTGACTTCGTAGGTTAATATATTATTGAAGTCGCGAGGTCCTAGGACACTAGGTAGCTTTTGATCTCCATGTAGACCAGGCCCGACAAGCTATCTGATACTCCGCAGTTAGGATATGAACTTCAACTTACCTACCTAGGTAGCCTTATAATACAGAGGCCCGAGCGGGTTACTTTCTCTTTCATTAAGTAGGGAGTTGGTCCTGGGCTGATAATCCAGGGCTGGAAACCTGGATTATCCTAGTAGACAGAGCACAGGGCATCTGAAAATACCAGTGTATCTCCTGATCTAGGTTCATGGTGATGGTTACCAGCATGGGCTTAGGCAATGACATAGAGGAATAGGAAAAGGAGTTCCTTATATTGACCCTAGAATTTGCCGGGTAACGTTGGGCAATACTTGAAATAAAATTCGTACCTAGTACGATTGATAAGACATATACACGCGTTATAGCTCTTAGATATATTATTTCTTGTCCACAGCGACATTGTCCGTAACATCTCCAAAAACCTCTAAGGCGTGGCCGAAATACTCCACCTGGCCTTTCAGGCGAAGAGTCATATCCTGGCCCAAGGGGAGGAGTCGTTCAGCTTCGCGGCCCTTTCCGGCGCCTTCACCAACAATGACTTCGTAGAGAGCCTTCATTGCCTTATCTTTATCGCCGTTTGGCTGCAGTTTACCACTGGACACTATAATGATAAAGTTAGTATTGTAATCAATCTTTATATAATAGTGGGGAGGAGGGAAGGGTTCAAGGCGTCTCTAGGCTACACGTAGTCGCTAATTGATTCCATTAGGAAGCTTTAGGACCCAAGACGGACTCAAGGGATCTTCAAGTGTTACATACTGATCTGAATCATCTGCTCTGCCACCGAGCCCTTATAGTCGTCTGGAAGAGGATTCTTGCCGACGATAGTAGCGTTGGCAAAATTGGTATTGAAAGTCCCAAGGGTAACGGTTAGAGTACGAATTCCAAACGGGGCAACCTCCTTTGCAAGGACTTTGGATATTCCTAGGCCGCTACCATTAGCGCATATTGGGGGTGAGGGTATTCAGAATTTCAGCTTAGTACGCCCTACCGTCAAGCGCAGCCTTGGCTCCAGCATAGAGACCCATGCTATCTCTTCCATCCAGAGCCGCACCGCTGCTGATATTCACGATGACGCCGTACCTGCGCATGCGCATGTGAGGTAGAACAGCGCGAGTGAGTCTGACAGGGCCGAAGTACAACGTTTCCATCAGAGCTCGTACTTCCTCTTCGGCGGCCGTTTCTACGGGAGCAAAGATACAGTACCCGGCGTTATTCACCAGAACATCGATTTCAGTTCCAGAAGCCTCCAGAGATTCACTACAATGTAAAATCAACAATCACCCCTTAAAAGAATCGCCAAGGATGCTATGGCCTTGCCTAAGGAGATGGCTTAGGGGTAAAAAGGAGGAAAGATTGGAACAGTCATAGGGGTCACTTACATGATCTGGCCACTGTTTCGGTCATCAACGTCAAGTTGAATAAACTGGCTATCGTTACCACGAGCGTTGATCTCAGCTGCAAGCTCGGGGTTACGAGAAGGGTTGCGGGACGTCGCTATCAGCTTGTGGCCACCAGCTAGGACTAGACGACAGAGAGATTCGCCGAAGCCTGATGTAGCTCCAGTAATGAGCCAGGTTAGAGGACGGTTTGGCTTGGTGAAAGTAGACATTGTAACTGTTTTATAATGAAGTATACCAACTGCGATTATTAGTGCTTTGCTTCTAAGATCAATATAGTCCTAGGGAAAGATCAAACCTTGATAGGGGGCGTCAGGATGGTTATATATGGGGATAACTAAAGGGCCATATTGGTATTAGATCCGAGTAACAGCGATATGGCCGTTAATGGAGCTGAAAATATCGGTTCTTCGCGTCTTCGCTGCCCGGTAAATAGCGACCTACGAAGGACATAAGAGTTTGCCATGCTGCCGTTCGTTTCGTATACAGACACATTTCGTTGGACTTAAGTTTAAATCCGGAATGGTGAAGCGGGTTAAGGTCAAAACAATACGGCCCCATATTTTGTCTGGCATCAAGTAATTACTTATCCCGCCTTATCTAAATATGACCAAAGCCATGTAAGGGTCTAACAATTTTATATTGGTGAAAAATACGGTACGATACGATACGATACCACACTCGTTGTTACAATCATTAAGCTTGCATATAACATATCATATAGTCCCTTCTTAAAGAGGTGTATTATATAAACTTGCCTGGTTATATAATTTGATGATAGTTACGTGTATATATGATTCTAGCCTATTATTAGGGATAACTGTAGGGCGGCTAACTGGTCCTATAAAGCTGTTTACTATAAATCTGTCATTACGGTTGTTTAGTACCCTGTACGAACCGTAACGCCCACGGCTTATACCTAACATAGAAAGGGTCGACTATAGGCGTAATTCGATGAAGAGTATCACGAATATCTCATAGTTTTAGGGCGATGCTTAGGAAAGGAGACCGCCCTTGGAACATATAGAAGAATGGGTAGGAGCCGGTAAACTCAATGCTAACACATATCATAGTAGTGCGCGATCAGTTATCATTACCCCTGAGTCGTGTAAGTAGAGAGGATTTTAGACCACTTTACGTCTAAGGTGTCTTATAGAATCCGCGTGTGCCGCCTTCATCTCTATTCAGTGTAGCTATCAGCGTTTGTTGGTCATTCGATAATCCGATATGATTGTCGTGACCCGGTAGGAACAGGCGTTGTTGAGTCACTTGATTTGTTGACCCTAGGTCATTAGTAGAAGAAACCCCTTATTTTAAATGACTTACTTTGACTTGATTGCCTATTAACAGAATAAACCAATACTGGTGTTGCATCACCATCGTCTACAGGAGATGGTGCGTCGATATATTGTGTCGAGGAAACCCTATTGTTGAGAGTTGTCGATGAGTTACGCTCTTCCTCAGATGAATCCCTATCATCTCTTGATTCCAGTTCAGTTGCCATAATCTCTTAAGAAAGAGGTACATGTGTAAATCGTCAAGGCTAACTTCTACCAGGTTTAAAGCGACTGGCGAGTATTATGAAATGATGAAATTGTGTCATATTTGTTCAGTTCCCCTACATACGGCTCTAATAAAGAGACTGCCGTTATACAGATCCCAACGCTATAAATCCGTGATTTCTATATTTACGAAATATTTGGGGGCGAGGTCGAACATTAGGTAGTTATTAAGGCGAGGCATTATTTGAGTTGTCGTCCTAATGCTATGGAGCGTACGATAGAGGCATTGTTACCCCCTGAAACGAACTTTCAAACAGGCTGATTAGAAGTAAACCAAGAAACATTTCAATAGAATTCTCATTTAATTATCTACTTATGCTATGTATCATAGCAGACGTCACAGACTCATAGACCCACCCTCTACTCTCTAGATGATAAAATAATAAAAAGATCTATCCCACCAACCATATCTATTAGTCACGCGAGTAGACCTTCTTCCCCCCTACCCAGGTCTCCCGCACCCTCAGCTCGCGCAGATCTTCTATATCAAGGTTCTCTAGCGGCGCGTCCAGAACGATCCAATCCGCGTAGGCTCCCGGCTTGATAACTCCGGTCTTGCCCTTCGTAAACCCACCGTACGCGGGGCCCTCGGTAAAGCCCCAGACCGCCTGGTCCAAATCGAGAGCCTCCTCCGTGTGCCACCCGTCAGGCGAGTCATCCGTGCCTCGGCCGGTATGCGGACTTCGTCTCGTGACGGCCGCGTAGATGCCTTGGAACGGGTTAGGCGGTTCGACGGGGAAGTCACTTCCTAACACGGGTTTGGCGTCTAGGAGCGAGCGCATCCTATATGCTTCCTTCGCGGTGCGTTCCTTGCCTAGTCTCTTCTCCGCATATGCCATATCGCTTGTAGCGTGGGTAGGCTGGATAGAAGGGATAATTCCGATTGCGTGTATTCGAGCCTGGTCGTCCGGGTGGATAATTTGAGAATGCTCGATGCGGAAGCGATGGTAGGACTGGCAGCGTGAGAGAGGCTCGTTGGGACATAGCAGCCTGAGGGCGGCAACCATGGCGTCGATTGCATACCGGTTTGCCAGGTCGCCAATTGCATGTATATTGACTTGAAAGCCTTCGTTGGCCCATGCAATCGTGTCGTATACCAATTCCGAAGCATTAACAAGAAGAGAGCCCGACGTCTCTGGACGATCGGTATAGGGGTCGATTAAAGCGCTACCCCAGCTTCCTAGAGCACCATCTATTTGAATGTTAGACCCAATTGATAGGTACGAGGAATCTCTGTAAAGCTTACCAGCAAAAAGCTTTACACTCTGTATACTTAAAAAGCCATCTGGACTTGTGTATCGTTCCACTTCGTTTGGACAAAACGTATTCCGTTCGTAGCACTCTATCATGGCGTATACTCGTACCGTCCAGTCAGGACCAGCTGCTAGCTCTTTGAAGAGGTTTAGGTTGCCGGGCGTGACACCAGCATCATGTATACCCACGAGTCCTACTTCATTTAATTTCCCCATGGCACTCTTTACGAATTGCTGCTTCTTCTTATCGTCCGGCTTCGGCCATAACGCCATGACCATATCCATCGCATTATCACAGAACACGCCCATCCCAGGATCTCTAATGATTTCACCGCCAGGAACATCGGGGATAGACTCCGGGAGCAAGTCCAACACTGCCTGAGAAACCCAGATACAATGTACATCTACTCTATCTAGCATGATGTATAAGTCCTTTAGTTCTTTATCCGCCGCTAGATCACTCTCCGAGAACGTCAGTATTTTAACGAAGAACGGTATACCCTCAGGAAACTTACAGCAGTCGGCATCTGCCCAAGAGCCATCTGATCCCATCCAACGCCTCTGAGCCACTCCTCCTTCGACCCAGCCCCGGGGGTTTGGCCAAGATATTTTCGTATACGAGACCGAACATCATCCATAGCAGTAGATCCGAAAAGATCTACCGAGTTCAAAAACTCACCATACTGTAGAAGATGTCCATGTCCGTCCCACAGTCCTGGCACTATAGCAATGTGAGTAAGCTACTATTTCCCATAAGATATATTCGACTAGATGTTACGTACTAGCAAACCCCGAACTTGCATTCCGAGCAAGCTCCGTACCAGTTCCGGCCTTAAAGACCTTAGAAAATTTCCCTGTCGGCGATACTGAGAAGCAATTCGCAGAGGGCTCTACAGCTGAATTTATGCGCACAGATTGATAGCAGTAGGTTTCCGTGTAAGCGTAGTCTACCACGCCCTGACGAATCTTGATAAGCCCTGCTACTGCAACAATTACGGCCGACGAGTATATCCAGATCGTATCACGGCCGAGGCGCGGGAGACGGAACCAATCCATGGCTATTTGTTTATGATGTTTATGTAGTTTAGTAGATCAGATATGTCACTGTCTTATTTGGGAGACGGGCGTTTTGGCTACATAAACTGGATACGTTAGCAAGGTCATCTATGTCTAGCTACTCACAACACCCCATACGCATCGTCACTAGTATGTCTAAGCAACCCGAATCATTTTGATCACAATGAGTCCGATAGGTATTGTGCGATTAGATACCGAAATATCTTCAACCCCCATTGAGTATCTTCCCGGATAGATGCATATTGAATAGGGTTAGGATTATGTAACGTTTTATCAGAGTATTTACTTACCTGCAGACCTTGTCAAATGTCAATTAGGTAAGGTTGTACGGGAAGCGGGGGGCGGGGTAAAAGGGAAAAAAACGTCCCTGCAGAATAGGTGTCGAATTTACATACACTGCGTAGGTAGATGCCGGGGGTCCCTACCAGTAAGCTTGCGGCCAAGATGGAAGGTGCTATACCATGGTAACTCTACGTATTAGCTTTGGTGCCCCCCCTTTCTTGGGGATGGCATAAACATAAAAGGATGACGTTCGAATACGGCGGGGTGCTAAGGACCCAGACCTTCGGACTTAATGCTCCTATAACTTGGTCTTACTCTTGCTTAGTCGCCTACCTAGTTATATTAAGAACGACTAATGAATTTGCTAATACCACTTGCCTTGCCTCAGTCCAACTTATCACAATTTACTACAAACTAAGCCATATAATCGTAACCCAATTGCAATCACAGGTACAGTCGTACCCATGGCCGACGCAGCCGCTCTCCTCAAGCTCTCCAAGACCGATGTCTCGCAGGAAATTACCAAGGAGCAGTACATCCCGGTTCTCACGAATCCGCCCTTCGTGTTCGTTGACGGCACCTTCAACACGCGGGACATCGGGTTAGTTCCCGGCAGTCCCATCCGCTCTAACTTCGCCTTCCGGTCCGGTGCTCTCACGCGGCTGACCGACAACGGCCGTGCTGTGCTTGAAGGTAAGCTGGGCGTCAAGCGCGTGTTCGACTTGCGGTCTCCTGAGGAGCGCGCGGGCGCCCCGGACCCCGCGCTCCAGGGTGTTGAGAACACCTGGATCGAGAGCACACGGCCCGACTCGACGCCCGAGCTGGACCACTTTGTTGCGGGCGAGGGAGAGGATGGCTACCGTGAGATGTACCTCGAGGTCATAGATGTGTATCAGGAGAGTTGGAAGGCAATTCTGGAACATGTTAGGGATCGACCAAGCGATCCGTTCCTAGTCCACTGCACCGGTTCGTATATTACCATGTCCCCACCGACCATTGAACGACAACATTTCTATAGTTGAGGGAGATCATGTATATGAAATCCACACTGACACATATCTCCTAGCCGGGCGCGACCGAACTGGAGTACTCTCCGGGGTTCTGCTAGCCCTTGCCGGCGCGTCGCAAGAAACCATAATCCTAGACTACATGCTATCGCGCATAGGGACTGAGCCAGTTCGGTTAATGCTTTTGGAGTTCGCGGTAGCCGGTTCGCATGCAAAGAGCAAGGAACAGCCGGGCTTCCACAATCTGATCAACCTACGGGCATCGAGCTGGAACGCGTTCGTCGACGGCGTGCAGAAGGAGTACGGCGGCTTCGAGAAATTCGTTATGGATAAGCTAGGATTTTCAAAAGATGATTTAGCGAAGATCAAAGCGAATTTAACAAGATCTTAAGGATATCCGTAGTGTAGGATATCTAGGTATTTTGCAGGATGAGAGTCGAATCTATTAAAGTCAGATCGAGTGATACCATCAATGCCAAGTATTTATTTATGAACGAAGACTTAGTATTAGTTATTCGATCCACGAGGAATACTTATTAGTGGAATAAAACCCGCGACTAGTCGCTAGTCCGCACTATTCGTTCAACAGGTAGCCTTAAAATACCTAGGTACCATTTTATTATCGGTTGATTATGTACCTAGGTTAGGTACATTTTTATGCCGTAAAAGTTCCCGATGCCTCGAAGAAATGTAGGTAATCGTGTATGTAATGCTCACTGAAGAGCACCAACTTTCTACCAATGACATTAAACTCAAGCGAGGAAATCGATGTTTAATAAATTGTCAAGTGGATGGGCTCGCCGCTAGGATAAATCTAGATGATAAGTGAATAATAACTAAAAGTCGGTCTGATTAAATACCTCTCTACTTTATACTTCCATTAACTACCGGAGATGTAAAAACTCAAATGGCTCTTATTAGAAGCTGTCTTGGTGGTGCATCTCGTAGTCTGCCTTTAATTCCGCTACTGTAGTTAGCTTGTCACTTTCCCATTTAGGTACGACTACTCATCTATAAGATGGCGAGCCGTGATATAGAGCTTGAGTCTATTTCTCATCCTATTTCTAGGGCTGGGATTTCTATAACCCCAGATGAGAGCGGAACTCAGCAAGCCGATTCACAGCCCGAGGATGGCAGACAAGAATTCTCGCTGCCACCCGTCGATGGGGGAAAGGATGCTTGGCTTTTCTTAGCAGCATGCTTCGCGATCGAAGCTTTAGTTTGGGGTATGTTCCAATAATACGAGAAAGCAACAAATTGCTAACCAGTCCCAAGGCTTCCCCTTTGCCTTCGGAGTGTTCCAGGATTATTATAGCACCCACGAGCCTTTTGCGGGCTCGCCGAATGTTGCTGTCATTGGTACTTGTGCAATGGGTATCATGTACCTCACTGCCCTTCTCATGATGGGACTCTGCCGTATCTTCGCTCGCTGGGCCCGATAAACGTCTATAGTTAGGTTATTCATTATGTGCCTTGCACTTGCGATGAGCTCATTTTCGTCGAAGATCTCACATCTCATCGCCACTCAAGGTATCCTTTATGCTATTGATGGTGGCATCGCCTACTGTCCTTGTATCTTGGTAAGTATACACCTATAAATATATAAAAAGCCTTGATGATAAAGTGTCGCTAACTGAGATATCTCGTTAGTATATAGATGAGTGGTTTGTACAACGCAAAGGTCTCGCCTACGGTATCATGTGGAGTGGTACGGGCCTCGCAGGAGTAGTACTCCCTCTCCTCATGGAATTCCTCCTTCGCACTGTCGGGTTCAGAACAACGTTGCGGATCTGGTCTGGCGTACTTTTCGCCTTGACGATTCCGTTATCGTTCTACATCAAGCCACGACTCCCATATTCAGCTACCAGCCATGTTAAGCCCTTCAACTTAAACATGTTCTTGATGCCGACTTTTTGGTTATACCAATTGGCCAATGTGATAGAAGCGATGGGACTCTTCTTGCCGGGCATCTATCTTCCTAATTACGCCCATAGTGCTCTCGGCGCTGCGTCACATGGTTCAGCTACTACGATCCTTTTAGTAAATGTGGCTTCCGTCTTTGGCTGTGTTGTCATGGGCTTTTTCATCGATCGATTACACGTTACCACATGCATATTGGTATCAACACTTGGTGCAACTATCGGCGCCTTAGTTATATGGGGTTTGTCGTCATCTCTCCCTCTTTTATACTTTTTCTGTGTTGTCTACGGCTTGTTCGCAGGCTCTTATACGTCTACTTGGCCGGGGGTTATGATGGATATTGTTCGAAAAGGAGAAGCATTAGGTCAAGGCCATATTGACCCAAGCATGGTATTTGGCTGGCTTGCTGCAGGCCGAGGTATTGGTAACGTGATTTCGGGACCTCTGAGCGAGAATCTAATACAAAGTCTGCCGTGGAAAGGAAATGCAGCACCATTTGGCTATAGTAGTGGTTATGGTAGCTTGATAGTGTTTACTGGTGTAACGGCTCTGCTAGGCGGTGCGAGCTTTGTCTGGAGGCGACTGGGCATGTTGTGAAGTACATAGTATATTACCTGCCTAGGTACATACATACATGCATACGTGTAATGTAGGCACGATATCTTACCGAATACCTAGCATGTATAGAGAAAACTTTAATTGAAGTTTGATTGGAATATGTGGCGTCTGGCGCCTGACTTCTTTTGTGTAATGGTGTGTCATATTATCCTTATTATTGTTGTATTATGAGGTATCTAGGAGGAATACATATCTAATATCTGTAAGATATGTATACTTATGTGTACACTAAGTGGGTCCAATGACCTTAGGTCATGTGACATTTTGCGTGCACATCATTGTGCAGGTTAGCGTCTTGTCATATAGAAAAGAACCAATAAAGCAACAATTGTATAAAGTTTGTTAATAGGGACCAAAGCCACTGTTGCCAGCGAAGCCTAGCGTCCGGCTTAGTGTTGCATTTGGTGTTACACGTACATTCGATAAGAGGTGTTTTCAAATTATGCATATTTGATTGGCCAATTGCGAGGCGGGGAGTCGGTAAATGTCGGTGTTGGATGCCGTCTGAAATAGTAATCTGTAGGAGACGCTTTCTGCTGTTGACAAGCCTCGGTGGGTTTCTTTACACTGTGAGAGTACCTCTCTGCTGCATCAGTTACTTTCTCCTTTGCCCACTTAAACCATCAACCTTCGACGATTGAATGTAAATATAATTACTCTTACACAAGGAGTATAACATGTATAACGAATAGAAATTTTAGATAAGTTCTGATATCGTCAATTACTAGGTTAGGTACCTTTAGGAAGCTATACTAGATGACAAGTACTTACAAGGTACGTGCGAACTACACTGTATCAGGTATTTAAAAATAGGTACCTTCCGAGGCACCCCACTAGGTTAGAATCTACATAGACGACCAGGTCCGAAGGGGCAAAAATTCATTCGCAGCGAATTTCGCAACTGCATCCAGAGCGGCCGTGAACTCCGTCGCAAACTTACTGTTTCCCGAATTACTTTTCTTAAGTACCCTTCTTCCACTTAGCCATCTTGGCCACAACTTAGTCTGTTATTCTTCCTCTTTTCCCAAACGGCATTTTCTACATCGTCGGCCTTCGCAGCTGGACTTCGACTCGGACAGACTTCATTCTCTTATTACCTAGTCCAGCCAATCCTCTCTACTTCTGTCATACCTCCGAGTCGCATTACTCTCCTACACTTCATAAGTCAAGCTAGTCGGTCGACGATATTGCCAATTCTTTCATCCTTCATTGGGATTACGTAGTTCTGGCAAAATGTCCTTCTCCAATCTCGTTCATGATCTCGCCATTCGCGATGGAATAACGCCACGTCAACCTCGGGCCACCGCTTCAGCCTCTACTATCGACGACCGAGCTTCCCATATCTCGAGGGCTATGTCCTACACGAGTACGGCAGCCACCAGCGTGAGCATTGCCGGCGATATTTCTAGTCAACTTCATGGCGGTTACCACCATCCTCTTGCTAGATCATGGCAAGCTGAACGACAATTGACTAAGGTTAGCCAACATATTCCAGCGAGATGAGAGCTTCAAGGACTAACAGCAGGATATAGTCAATGTTGATCTACCCTCTCTTCATTTCAGACATCGAGGACGACGAAACTCTTATCCCTTCTTTACCGGGCCAATGCCGCCGCGGTGTCAACAAATTAATCCCATTTCTAGAACCATTGGTACGAAAAGGTCTCCGGTCGGTCATCCTTTTCGGGGTCCCACTCAAACCTGGTTCCAAAGATGCATTGGCGACTGCTGCCGACGATCCAAAGGGCCCGGTCATCCAGGGTATCCGATTGTTACGACAACGATTTCCTCACCTATTTATCGTTGTTGATGTCTGCCTCTGCGAGTACACCTCCCATGGTCATTGTGGAATCCTGAGAGACGACGCCACCTTGAACAATCAATTGTCGGTGGATCGAATTTCCGACGTTGCCATTGCCTACGCCCAAGCCGGTGCCCACTGCGTAGCACCATCCGATATGAATGATGGCCGTATTCGGGCTATTAAACTTAAGCTCATCGAGGAGGGAATTGCGCATAAGACTCTATTAATGTCATACGCCGCCAAATTCTCCGGTTGTCTCTACGGTCCCTTCAGGGATGCCGCTGGTTCGGCACCTTCATTTGGCGACCGAAGATGTTACCAGCTGCCACCTGGAGGGCGTGGGCTTGCCCGACGAGCCATAGTCAGAGACATTGGCGAGGGAGCCGACATTATCATGGTGAAGCCGGCCGCCCAGTACCTTGACATTATTAGTGACGCGAAGGAGCTAGGCAGGGATCTTCCTATCGCTGCCTACCACGTTAGTGGAGAGTTCGCGATGGTGCACGCCGCTGCGAAGGCCGGAGTATTCGATCTTAAGACGATGGCGTTCGAAGTCACCGAGGGGATACTCCGAGCTGGCGCTACGATCATCATCAGCTACTTCACTCCTGAATTCCTCGACTGGTTAGATAATTAAGCCACTTCCTAATAGACGAGTGGACGAGAGGACCATCACGTGTTTATTGCTGGAGTTAAATGGCGTTTACAGAAGCATAGGTTATGCATATCATGAGAGCGAGAACGACATGACGTATATAGATTTGCCTGCGCTGTTTTCGAAGGTAGACAATACCAAAATTCAGTCAAATGTGTATGAATACACTTTTGTTATAGAAATGGCAGTCAACCACTCTGTGAAAAGGGTTTTTTTTTTCTTTTGTTATGATTCTACATTGCATAACCAATCCATTCATCGAAGCAAGCCAACCTATAATTTTATTATATCCTTCCAAGTAAACTCCTAATAACGTCCAGCTACATACATGGCATTCATCCAGACATCCAGGCGCCCTACTCGTTTTCATTAACAGCCATGCACATGCCATATCTCAAGTAATAAATAATAAATGTAATTTAATCAATGTTGATAGTCCCGATCTCCATCCACAAATCTGTATTATCAAACTCACATCATATACCCTTACCTTGTTGTAATCGCTAACAACTTGGCATTGGGGCAAACGAAATTGCAGACTTGGCCCTATTCTGGACTTTCGGTGTAATACCGCCGTGCCGGAAATGGGAAATGCCATCGCTAGCGTGAATCATACCTTAATAAGTGCCTGATAATCGAACTGTTTATATTTTATAAGCTCTAGAAGTCATTTTTATAGGTGTCGGCATCAGCAGCGTTATGGACGATATCGCGTCCCTGGGCACAAACCGGTCAATCGTAACATTTATTTCTCTTCGATACTACCTACAGAAGCATCACGAATTTCTCCAACAAATATATAGAGTAGAACTCGTAATCTCTTCTAAAACCAAGCTTCTTGTCCCGCGTAGCTCTTCTTGGCAGCCCTAGATAAGGAAGGTAATGCAATGCCCAATGCTACGCCTTGGCGAAACTGAGGCCATATCGCGTGGGGCGTGTCATACCATGGTGCTGGAAACACTCGAGCCGCTACATACACTACTGTTCTTATCGTTAGCGGACCACGATCCAGAGTTGGCAACGCGGGTACGGATACGATCTTGGGTTGCATAGTTCAGGTACATAGCCAGGAATAGAAATTGTTATCCGTCCCTCTTATATATAGGTGCCTATGCTTCCCTTTACCGTTCCGTACTGCTGGTGGTACGCCTACTTGCTTGCGTCACGCTCATACCTATCGTTCGCTCAGGTATAGTGTCATTTATTGCTCCCTTGATAATACTTACACTCGTTAAGGAGCCATGAAGGTCCCAAGCTCTGGCGTAGTCTTCACGGCAGTGAACCTGCTCGCCTCCACCAGTAGCGCAGAACCCATCAGAAGGGCGAAACGTGGGCTCCCGTTGGTCCAGGATGTAAGAAAATATAGACGCTACCGATATCAACCAAATCGATACAATGCTAATAGTCAAATAGAAAGCTCTGGTGGACTCTATTCTCATAGACGACCTGCTGGGTTGCGCGCAGGACTTGGAAGATATAGCCTATTCAACTTCGAGACGAAACCGAGTATGTCATGCACTCTTCTGTGAGAAAGAGAATATTCTACTAATAAATTCGGCCAATCAGGTCCACGGCACTGAAGGTCATCTAAACAGCGTCAACTACTTCGTCGAGCAGCTCAATTCGTTGGGCGACTATTACAACGTCGAGCTACAGGAGTTCACAACAGAGGTGACTCTCCAGTCCAGTGCGTCCCTGTCAGTCAATGGCGAGACGCTCGAAGCTGGGGAATTCTCATTCGGCAATAACGGGACTTGGACGGATACGCCATTGGTTTCCGTAGCCAATCTTGGCTGCAATGCCGTAAGTTTCTATATAGCCTTTGTTTGAGAATACCGATCTCTAATTATATACTCAGGAAGACCATCCAGACTCCTTAAACGGAGTCGTCGCTCTAATCGCTCGAGGCGACTGTACCTTTGTTCAAAAGATCACCCTCGCCGGGGAGAAAGGTGCTATCGGTGCTATCATTTACAACAACGCGGACGTTGGTGTCGCGGGCGGGACACTTGGTGGCCTGAATGATCTAGTAAGGATTTACATACAACCCAAATCATACTTACAAGACCATAGCAAAACTAAACTCAGAAACACAGATCCCAGTCGGTGGTATCTCGCGAGCAGACGGTCTACGCCTCGTCGAACAGCTCGAGAGCAACGTCGAATTGACTTCCTCAGGCGAATTCTGGCAGTACATTGCCAACACGACGAGCTACAACGTAGTCGCTAGCTCCAAGCACGGCGACGCCGATAACGTGTTGTTCCTAGGCGCGCACAGCGACTCTGTTGAGGCTGGCCCGGGCATCAACGACAACGGCAGCGGCTCATGCGGGCTGCTAACTGTCGCTAAGCAGCTCGCACGCTGGCGCACCAATAACCAGGTGCGTTTCGCATGGTGGACGGCTGAGGAGGAGGGTCTGCTGGGGTCGGAGCACTATGTCAATGTCACCGCGGCCTCGGAGCTCGACAAGGTTCGGCTATACCTTAACTTCGATATGATTGCCTCGCCAAACTACGTGCTCGGCATCTACGATGGCGATGGCAGCTCCTTCAACCTGTCTGGTCCTGCTGGGTCTGCCCAGGCCGAGAAGCTATTTGAGGACTGGTACAAGTCGGAAGGCCTGCCCTTCGTAGGATCTGAATTCAACGGACGGAGCGACTACGGGCCTTTCCTAGACAAGGGTGTGCCGTGCGGAGGCTTGGATACCGGTGCGGATGGTATTAAGACCGACGAGGAGGTCGTGATGTTCGGCGGTACGGCGGGTATCTTGTACGACCCGAATTACCACACGGCCAAAGATAACGTGACAAACCTCAGCCTCGAAGCCTTCCAGGCGACGGGCCGGGGCATTGCCCATGCGGTCGCGACGTATGGCACTAGCTGGGAAGGCTTCCCGACACGCAATGTCACGTCGTTGACCAGGAGGTCGTCAGGCTACCCGAGGAAGTTTGCGAAGTCCAAGGGTGGAAAACGAGCCTATTAAGAGGTTATAACAGGACTATAGAGGGGCCATCTTTTGGTAGAAGCTATTCCAACTTTAAATATAATGGCTTACCTATTGACAATTATCAAGGACACTATTCTAGGACAATGACCCTAACTGATATTTGACTATAAAAAAACTCATGAAAAGTATACGGTGAAACTTAATATCAAACGTGCTGGAACAATATGCCATCAATATAGGTGTTTGTTAATATATCGTATGAATTTACAACTCGGAAATTCGCCCTAAGAGTGAGGTTACAACCAAGAGGTTTTATCATACAGCCGCTGAAAGTTTCCGGAGTCTGTTGTTACCAAATATATACTGTCTTTCCTGTTTTATTTTCAGACGTGTAGTATTTGATCTTGGATATTGATATTGGACGGGGAACAAACAAAGCCTTTGATGTCCCCATCAGCCATAGAGTATAAGATGATGTGCTATTCAATCATCTCGGAGAGCTAAAATAACCTTCCAGCAACAAGGACCTTATTTGCCCTTTCTCTTTCAAATATTGCCTCTCTAATACTACCTAAAATATTTCTTGTGATATCATGGAGTTCATTGATTGGATCCGTGAAGCCTTGATCTCACTTGGCTTTCTCGACAAGAAAGCAAAGCTGCTTCTTCTTGGACTCGACAACTCTGGTAAGTCAACATTGCTGTATAGACTTATAGCCGATCGTCTTGCGGCTCTAGAGCCCACTCGACATCCAACTTCAGAGGAGTTCAGAATCGACAATGCTGTGTGTACCGCGTTCGACCTTGGGGGTCACCAGCAAGCCAGACGACTTTGGAGGGATTACTTCCCAGAAGTTACCGGAATTATATTTGTCGTCGACGCCACGGATCCTGGGCGCTTCGCGGAAGCTAAAGCCGAGCTATGGGCCCTCCTTGCCAAAGAGGAGTTAGCCAATGTTACTTTTCTAGTGCTAGGAAATAAGATCGACCACCCCAACGCTGTATCAGATGTCGAACTTCGTTTTCAGCTAGGTCTTGACAACATCCTACGTAACAACGTCGGGTTTTTTATGTGTTCCGTAGCTGAGAAGCAGGGATACGGAGAAGGTCTGCGCTGGCTCGCCCAATCCATTTAAAAGCATGGCGTTATCTTAAATAGCCTCAAACTAAAGATTCGATTTGATATAACTTAGGTACCTTTCTAACTATAATTCTTTTTAATTAATAATAAATATTTTTACTTTAATTTTACAACTTGGCACCGTTATAAGTATAATGTCATGGGCCATGCGTTACGGCTAAAGCGGAGAGATAAGACTATTCTACTACGCAAAAGAGTTGCCTCAAGAAAGGGGCCTTAAAGTTCTTTGATCAATGCCGCCGGAACAGGAACAGTAAAACGAGTATACAAGTGATACGTACATGAGGTATATAAACCAATGCCATTTTTTTTTCTTTTCATATAACTAGGTAACCAACACCTCAAATCCTATATCTCAATCGTTAGCAAAATCATATTATAAACATGGCAAATGTCGGACTGGGTAGCGCGGTACAAAACAAGGCCACATCACTTAAAAATGCCTTTGCAAAGGACCGACGATTTCAAACCATAGGGCTTATTGCTAATGGATCATATGGGTTTACGATGCGAGTTCAAATCAAGGACCCGACACTCCCGGGTTTAGAAAACATTGTAGTTAAACACATCAACGGAGCTAGGGGTTCGAGGACCAATTTAGCAGCCGAGAGAAAACACCTTGAGGTTTGCACTTTCAAGAATTAAATTTCAAGTGATATTAAAACTAATATCATAAAATAAACTAGGCACTGCAAGATAATTTGCATATAGTACGGCTTATTAATATACCAGACAATCCTTTAAGCGGCAGAGTGGATCGAAGAGATTGGATCATATTGGAATGGCTGGAGTATGGGGAGCTTCGTTCGTTTATTACGAAGTCAAGAATAATGATAGGAAGAGGAGTAAGGTTGCCGAATCGTCTCCTTTGGAGGTTTTTCACATGCTGTGAGTCATTTGATATAGTATTATAATATTAGGCTAATCAAACGCGTAGTGGTGAGGTGCTGTATAGCTATGGCCGTAAGTGACATCTATGATATCGAACCTACTTCCCTTACGTAGGTAAGTATCTACCATTCGGTGCTGATCCTTAGGTTTAAGTGGCCCGATTCTGGCGAAGAAGTACAAAGAGACGTAGAATTATCAGGAATAGTACATGGTGACCTCCATCAAGGCAACAGTATATTGATTACCCAGGCTAGATACGGTGGTAAACTCGCTAACATGAGTATAGTACTTCTTGGAGAGCCTCCTCAAGATGATGAGCATGGATTTACACCAATACTAAAACTTATCGACTTTGGCGGCACAGAACAATATCCCCCATCTGAAGATGCAGACAATCAAAATGTCTATGACATTGGGCAAGTACGTATTTGCACTAAATATGCCAGTTCTTAAGTAGTTATAGACTAACGGCTTGACAGATAATGCTTGGCGTCATTAACCTGAACCGTGGGCGCGACTCGACGGCTGACGAGCCTTTTTATACGTGGAATGGCAGAAGATATAGAACCGAAGCCACCGCCCTCATCCCAACCCCGACGGGCGTTGATCATGCGCTGTGCACCGCAGTCTGCGCTTGTATGTCAGAAAATGCTAGTGCCCGCCCTTCTTTGAACGCTTTACTTCGGGTTGGATTAAGAGGCTTGAAACAAACGCCAGAAGTTTACGGCGACGCTCCAGAAGAACAAGACGATTTCATTTTATTAACATGGAGGGCCATTATAAATGACGCTCCAACTGATGATGATGGCGATCTGACTGATGATTGGTCAACCTCAGCTCCTTCGACAGGAGCTCCTTCAGTAGGAGGTACACCAGTACGTCCTGCAGACACGCCCTCTTCAAGACGCCCTTCAACAGTACGTCCTGCAGACGCGCCTCCTTCAAGACGCCCTTCAATACCAAGTCCTTCAGTAAGACATCCTATGGTAAGGCCGCCCACAGAACCCCCCGAGTCTTCAGTAGGAAGCCCCCCATCAAGACGCCCTTCAACAAGACTTCCTGGGACCTCCGAAAGAGAACTTCCTCTCAATAGAAGACTATTCCCTTCATCAAAAGCTTCTTCAACGGGACGTCCTAAACGTAGACCATCAGAGGATTCTACAGGGACACGATGGGAATAAAGGATCAAAGGAATGAAAAGTCATTTTTATGAATAAAATACGTAATATCATCAATATGACCATCATCATCCAGTTGACCAACCTAAAACTATGCCTTCGACTTCCACCTCTTCTCACCCTCATGACAAGGCCAAAGGGAACCCAAATAACACCGCCGCCGCCGCTGCAATGGAGTACGATAAAAGGTCAAATTACTCCCTTAGGTAGTACAAGGTTTAACAGAGATTTGAATACACACAATTATGCACTGCCTGTCGAGGAGAAACATCCTCTCATAAAACTTTATGACAAACAGACCACTTCCAACTTCCACGGGCTTCTCTAGGGCCTTCGGTGAAAGCTTAGCTATACAGTTAATTTAGTCTTTTCTCCTATTATATAAGCTAGTATATGTATTTAGTTAAAGGGACATGTGAAGATATGCGACGAAGCAACTCGTTGGGTCATTGACAAAAGGGTATTTACGTAATCACTGTTAATATCTCATCTTCTAATGTTGTTTATATCTTCGTCGATGATACCTTAGAGAGGGGCTACCGGGGTTAAAGGGTTAGGTCGGCATATAGAAGTGAGCACTAGTGGCCCATTTCTCACGGTAGCATTATATTTAATATAATTTATATTCTACCTCAATACTTGGTCTCCGTGCTATGACAGGGGGGGCGGATTATGACTTTAATATGTGTTTAATAGGACTAAAATGTCTATCAACATAATAACTACTTACTCTTAAATCCATGTATCGAACAAGTAGCATGTGGCTGAAGAGTTGGTAAGAGAGGTGGCAAGGATAGTGGCAGGTATACCTATATATAAAATTTAAAAAAATCTAGCTAGCGAGGGTGACAACGCGGGCTATTATGACAATGTCTCATCTTCGTTTGCTGTTCTCAAGGTAAGTGGCAGCACTGTACAATACTTGACTACATACAAGGCATGTATTCTAAAGGGTATACATATGCATGAAATAAGCATTCAGCCGCAAGCCACCCCAAGACGGGATTGGGAACAGATAAATGACTTGTATACATCCAATAGCCAATAAAGGCACCGCTACATCTATTACGCGCATAGACAGGCAGTGGAGCCCCCAAATTTTCATAAGTGACTCAAGTCCACTTACTAGTCCTCAAGTTTGGGTTCCAAATGGCCCCTAAGCCAAAAACAAGGACAAGGCAGCATTCCGCGGGGAGAAGTACATGTTAGTGACGAACTTCTTTTTAAAGAAACATTGCTATACCTCTACCTGACCCCCTCAACTATCGTAGCACTGCGTTGATGTTCTACATCCACGAGAACCCCCAAAACGCGAGCAGGTCCGACAACAGGCTAGGTACGAGGCAAGACACGCTGGGACAAGGTAATAATATGGCTACGTGCAGGGCTATAATCCCGCCGCGAGGAATCGTGCGTCGGGTAGCCCATGCTCGAAGCCGGCTTGCGTCGAAGATGCATGGAAGGATGCTGTAATGCGTGGCTGGTGGCCCGGCCAATGCCTATCTGAGATACCCGTCGAGGGAATAATCGTCCTATTGTTTCGGAAGACGTGGTGCGAGATAGCCAGGTGGTGGAAATGATTCAACGTGACACAGTACTTACATGAGGCCGTTGGTCGTCGGGAGGCTGCAGTTGAGGAGTCGCTGTTGTACCTAATAGGTATGCCCCTTTACGTCGTGGTCAGGTAATCTTGCTGGCAGATATTGTCCTTATAATAATCCAGCCCTAGGTTCCGAGTACCTGGTGCGCTATTAGAAACTAGCCTTGTCCTAGGTACCTAAAGCTCAATCAATGGTGATTCGACGGCCGAGTATATGTACTAGGCGTTGGAATGTATTACACGTCATCTAAACATTCCGTCTTAAGCACTTCTCCGATAGCAACATGCGTATCCTAAATGGTATGATATAATCCACAAACTGGGAAAGAAGTTTTCTGAACTTCGTATAAAAGTAATAATATACTAGTTTGTAATGATGCTCGAATAGCAATCTTACAGAGTATCAAATATAAGCGATCAGGAATATATTGGGCAAGCTTAATATGACTGGCGTTTAATAGTTAACTTGATATATATTACTACCGGTATTCTTTATTACTCAATCATACGACACTATTTAAAATATATATCTAGTGTTACAGTGGCCAGGCAGATACTCGAGAGTTTCTCTGGGTAAGGTGCTTTAGTTACCAGGTTCCTGGAAAAGAGAGCTGTCAGACCACTTATACCGTAAGCCCCGAAAGGATTGACTGGCTTTTGGAGGTTGATATGCACTCATTGGTTGGTATATACCTACGCATCTCCGAAACGGATCGGTCGGATCGGTAGGAAGCTTGCGTAAGTGTCCGGCCCGGCCGCTTACGAAGCGTGTCCGTGTCAGGGTTCTAGCCGGACAGCGGGCTGCGGCTTTCAACAGCCCTCGCTGTCGTTATTCTTCCAAGGTTAACATTCTTGGTATGTATATGACATCTAGCCCCCAACGATGAAATACCTAAAGCAACGTTATGTAACATTATGCATTATGTGTGAGACATCTGTGGAATTGATTTATCGTAGTTGGGATCGACACTAGGGATATACATACGTAGATCAGTCGGGCGCAGCCTATCGTAGATCTTACGTGGTTGTAAACGACGGTCGACATGTTGGGGTTTGCCCCAACTCATAGCAGTTGGCAATATGCCTTCAATGCAGTAAGCATCCGTTGGTTGTTGTGGCAAAGTGCAGAACGGTGGCTTGGAAGGATTGAGAATGGCACGCTGCAATAAGCACCGTCCATCTAAAGATGGGGTTAATGACCGATTACAAGATAATGGGGACATAGTTCATTAAGAAGAAGTCGGATCGTTCGGTGGCCGTGCGCTTTAAGTCTTACCGTACTGCCCTATGCATATACTGCCCTATGCATAGGTATTTATGGAAGATCGTACCGGAGCCTGCCATTACATACTCTTGGCTTAAGACGCTTTAATTCTGCGAGTGAATATGTATAGCATGCGTTTGTTGTTGGAATAAATAGCACGTACGCATTAAGACGGACCGAAAATATGCGACTTATCATTTTACAACATAGTATGCTGTTTTCGATGGCAGGATGGATAGGTAGTTCAAATGCAAGTAGGTAGACCTTGCGGTGAAGGATTCAGCAAATCCTGCTTGCTAGCTAGGTTAGGTGTTCTAGATCGGCAAACCTGTAGCACGCGGTGGACATAAATATCACAGCCGATATATGGTCGGCTGTACGTCAGATAGGTTGCAGTCAGCAAGCTCCGGGGTTGCGTTAAGAGACATGTTTTGAAAAACCGGGCCAGCATTGCAATCCTACATCCTACGAAACTTGGACGGAGCTTGGAGCTTAAAGCCTAGGTATCCTTCCGCATCTTATTTGCGTGGTGTTCTAGGTACATAGTAGATGCCGTGACGCCAGTAGACTGTAGAACTGATAAACTGATATAGAAAGGAACAATATCGTTCGAAGGATGTTAGTCGAGAAATACAAGGCCATCTCGTGTCTTTGGCCATCAGAAGATGTCTGACTGTGCCTTCAAGAATACCTCTGTTGCATTCTGTACATGTTTGATGACGGCGCAGCCCCTAATGCAGTTATCATCTCACCCCAGTGCAATATTATACAACTTACCACTTTAAAGTCGGTGATATAGGTTTTGATTGATGCTTGTTTTCGATTTACCAACGGCGCAGCCGAGATGTTATGTACGTATTAATTGCCTCTTTTGTAAGATAATTATTTTGTAAGTAGTTAGCATATCGCCAGCCCTGTCACTTCTCGCGTGCCATCGCAACACTAGTTCGGAATCACCACCCGGATTCGAATAGGCACAGGTTATTAAGTATGTAGGTTCATCCACTTCCCACACACGACCCACGAGATCATGGCCTCCACTGTGGGTTACGCCATTCCTTGAGCAATATCAAATTTAGCGTGTTTCTGTTCGTCCGCCACCTTTAAGGGTCTAGGTTAGTCCTCTTATTTCTCTTTTTGATATTTAGAAACTTTATACATAACTAGCTTGTAAGTTGTGACGTGACAATTATAAGTTAAAAGGAAGCCCCCCTCCCCATCGGAGCGAAGGGGAAACATTTCGTAGACGTGCTACCTACCCGTAGCACGTTCACGCATTGTACATGCGCGATAAATCTCCGAGGTTCAACTTTTGAAACATCTGTATACTTGTCATCGCAAACCTTATGGGAGCCTATCCGGGTCGATTTGTTTTGCTCATGTCCATGTTTGTCATACACATATCAAAAACAACAACGAAGAAATCGAATGTGTAGTGTATCTTGGATACCGATAATGACACTTATTGGGAAGGCCTAAAGATAGGCATAGATTCACATCCTGCACGTTCTGATGTGCATTGCAGGGGCCTAAAATGCTTCAATACATACCTTCTTTTTTGAAGATTTAGACCCTAGTTCAGGGGTGCATATATAAACCTAGTTAGATGTATATTTTTTTTCCCTTTTTCCTTCGACTCCCCCGGAGCGAGCTGCACGCAAACACATCAAAACATTGACAGGGGCCAAGACTAAACTTATCCAAGCTTAGCTCGGCTTAGGGAATTAGGTAGCTGTAAATTAGCGCTATTACGTTCTCGTAGCCCCGGCTTTTATGGGGCGATGTGCAGTGATGTGTTACCGAAGGTACGAACTACACCTAATACCCAGGCTGGCTGTGTGGGTAATGAAAGACAAGGGTAGGTGGTATTCGTACATCGCAAGGTGGGATGTACCCTGCCTTCCATCCATCCATACATAGTAGCTTGTAATAATGAATAATGGAAGTCGCAGTCGCAGTCGCAGTCGCAAAATCGTTAACCTAGAAAGTTACTTCAATGTATTTTAATTCCAATTCCTACGCTGGCGCATTGCCGGCAAACTAAAAGTAGAACAACCGTATTTGGTCTATCTGCCTGTATTTTCTTTCTCTCCCTCCGGCTTTCGTTCATGTTTTCCTTCTCCAACATCCGTCCGACTCTTCTTATCACGTAGCTTGATGATTACCGACATTAGACACCCGAGAAACGTCATCAGTCTTCCCGCCTTTACAACAAAAACATAACATCTTAACATAACTATCAGAACATTTCACTTCCACTCGAAGAAACCCCGAAGAAATCTCCAAGCTACCCGGTGGCGCTTTCGCTTCTTTCTAATCAATATTAGGGTACGTTGGCCGATTCTATGTCTGCCAATTATGTTTTGCTTCTTTTAATTGTCTTCATCGGAGGCTCTTACGGTCTTACGGACGCCCGGATCGTAAGATCTGGTATTATCATCTACATACTTGATCTACTCTTTTCACTTCCACATATGAGAAACCGTGTGAGAACCCCCCTTGTCGACAGGGGCCAGTTCTCATCTCTGAAGCCTTATTCTACTATGTTTTTCATGGAATAGGGGAAGCACCATAAAAAAATTGGCTGTGCAGTCTCCGGGGAATTATCACTGCTTATGGTCCAGTGGCCAGCTAACCATCTAAATTACTCATTCATTCCAATTGATTACGATGATTCTCATCACATTACATGTCATCACACTGATGATCTAGGGCCTCATCAAGACTCACACCTTTACACCCGTTCTCTTTTTGTTTCTCTTGACTAGCTGTCTAACATGTCTTGTCCTGTCACGACTCTTGACTCATGAAGAACCAAAGTCTCAAGCTAGAGATAATTTCCATTTGTAACATGCCTTCACCCAAATCTTGACTCGCTTAGGTTTCCCCAGTCTCCCCGCGGAATGTTTCACCTGCGAGCTTCCATTCGTTCGATTTACTAGTGATCTTCGTACTCTCTCTCTCTCTCTCTCTCTCTCTCTCTCTCTCTCTCTATCTCCCTTCGACCACCGTTTCAGTGCAATCCTTCCAACAACCTATTTTCCCCTTTTCCTTTAAGAATTTACCATTAATATCTTATTGTTACAGCTCTTACCGCTCGATAATTCGAATATTGTGTTTTAAGCCGCTAGGGCCTTTGTTGCAGACAGCGAGTCTGCAGCCCTTCATTTCAACCTGTCGTCACATCCTAGTCAGGGCGACCTCCCGGGGTCTGCCGTAACAACGGACATTCCGATAGAGACCTTCCAATCACCCGACTCCACCATGTCGAGCTCTTCCTCAATTGCTGTCACGAATTCTTCGCGACATGTTCGTTCTAGAACCCAGAGTATCTCGAGCGACCGCCCTTCTACGACTGGCTACAACATGATGTCTCCGCCTCTCTCTGTGTCGCCTGAGGCGGTGTTCATCGCTGCGTCTGCTGCTTCGCAAATCGTCACTAATGATCATGACAGCCATTCTGAGATATGGTACGATCAGATGGGAATTGAGCCTTCGGAAGAGACTGCCTTGGTTTCACCAGGCGCTCTTCAGCTCGCAAATAATTTTATCGACCAGCTCTTGTTCAACATAATCTCTGTCGCGAAGTCTACTGCACTATCGGCGCTGCGGCCGGCTGTTAGCGAAGTACTAAAACCGAAACTTGCTAAAGATGCCATTAACAACGCCGACGAAGAACTTCGAGAATACCTGGGTGGTAATGAAATTGAAGATTTAGTACAATCTCCAAATACTGAGGTACCTGCCGATTGGGACCTGGAGCTAGTGTGGAAAAGAACGAGACTACGATGCATGGTTTATTCGTCTTTGGGTGATATGGAGGAAGAAGACGAAGACTGCTATATGGAACAAGAACATCTCAGAGGCGAGTCGGATGACATGATGTCCGAGGTTGTATCCCCAGCAGTTGCCATTTTCTTGACTTCGATTCTAGAATTTATGGGTGAGCAGGTTCTCGTCATAGCCGGGCAAGCGGCCTTTAACCGACTACGTGTCAAGTACGAGAAAGAGTTGAAAGAAGGGACGCGAGTACGCGGTGAATTATTTGAACGTCTTGTTGTTGAGGAATTAGACATGGAGCGTGTTGCGTTGGATCGAACTCTCGGCCGGCTTTGGCGTGCTTGGAAAAAGAGGATTCGGTCGCCCGGAGAGCCTAACTATTCTCGTCCTTTCTCGCGTAGTTCCTCGAGTACTTCGGGGGTGGCCAACCAACGACGCGGGAGCGCTGCAACAGACCACGTGCAGTTGCTTCGGACACCCCGAGATTCGGACTCTGCGCTTGATGTACATGAAGAGCAAGATGGCGAGACGGCCGGCGAGAAAACACATGAGAAGTCCAGCCCGAGGTCAATTCCGAAGGTGAATCCGGCCGAAGTACCTCTGCCGGATAGCGACGAGGAAAGTGAGGAGGAAAAGGATATTGGCCGACCGAAGAGCATGATCATATTGCCTTCATCAAAGGACAGGCTAGTGTCTCTTCGAGCTTCGCTGAAAAATTACTCAATTCGGCGCGCACGGTCTCTTCCTTCTCGGAAACGTCCCGTGTATTCTTCCACTCCGGGGGCTAGTCGCGAAATTGAAACCCAGCCTCACAAAGATACAAGCAAAGATACAAGCAAAGATACAAGCAAAGATACAAGCAAAGATACAAGCAAAGATACAAGCAAAGATATAAGCAAAGATGAGGCGAAGACGATTGATGGCGTTTCTACAAAGGATATCAGATACGACAACGTTAATGAGCAACCTCGCCAAAAGTTGGAGCAGAAAGTTATCTCAGATGGGCTGATTCCAGCAGTCAATAACGACATTATACCTGCGATATCAACAAGGACTAGTAGCATTGTCCCGCTAACCGAAATTGAAGAGGACGAAATCGAGGAGTTTACTGAAGAGCCTGAAATATTAACTTCATCAAGAATTTCTATTGGAGGAAGAAGTTCCTCTCCTTCTACCTCAGACTCTGGCAGGCCTACTCCTCTCATGCCTATAAGAACGAGCAGCATACGGTCGGTACGAATTATTGAGGTACAGAGCCCTCGTAGCCCGACGGCTGGTTCACGAGCGAGTTCTATGGATTTCCAGGACCCTGCTTTGGTTGCTCGTAGGATTTCTACCCCTCCCATTGTCGAGGAAAATGATTCGGTAGCGCCACCTGAAAAGAAGCATACCGTTATCCTTCAGCGGTCATTCGACGATTCCCAGGAAACCAGTTCTGGGGCAGTCCAACCTGCCCGGAATCCCAGTCCTTTGAGAAGCGTCCACTCCCAAGCAGTATACGAACTTGCAGCAACCACCACCACTAAGGTGTCGATTCTGAGTAGTCCCACAACAGAACCACCTTTGGAGGAAAAGCCCGTGGCTCCCGTGAAATCATCGAGGAACCCACCAATGCCAACGCTGCTCGAGAGAAGTACAAACCGACCTATTTATGGGCGGTCGAGCTCTAACGATACTGCGTCAAATATACCTGCCCGGCGTGGTACGCCGGAATCACCAAAGATGCCGCGCTCTATATCAAGCGACTCGCCTTCTTCCACGTCCGCTAAATTCAAAGCCCTCCGCACCTCTGAGGACGGAAGCCCTCGGCGCTCCGAGGATAGAGCTCGCGATTTTGAGCAGCTAATCCACAGCCAGGAAACCTTGCAGTATACCCTCACTCCAGAAAACATGCGTGATATTGACGTAAGTCTCTGATCCTCTTGCCATGAAGTCAAAGCTAATAGAATATACAGTCTAGTTCATCTCAGCACACTGGAAGTCCTAAAACTAATAGGTTCCAAAGGGGCGAGGACGCCAGGCATGCTGAGCGCTCACGGTCTTCATCTAGGAAGAGGACCGCATCCTTTACGAAACAGACTAATCTCAGTTCGAATCCTCTAGCTTCCCATCCTCCCACGGACATTCCTTTTACCGGGAAATTTTCCGAAGTGATATCAAGTGCACTCGCTTCTATTCCACCGAAAAGTCGATCAGGTATGGCCGCGCAAGCGAGGGAAGCGCGAGTCCCTGGGGAATCATTGCAAGATTTTGCCAATTTTATTCGATCAACAGGACCTCCTGTCGAGCGCAGCGTTCAGCATAGCAGAGGACATACGGCTTCGATTTCGACTATCCGGGCTCCCAGGGGTCCTACTCACGTGAAAAAGAGTGCGAGCATCGATAGCCGGCAGACTAGTTCAAGCAACCGATCCCACTTCCAAGCTAGAGATGCTACAGTTAACCTCGGTAGCGAAAACTCAGATCTTATCGATTTTATTCGACGTGGACCCCCAAGCAACAATGTGAATAACCCCCGGATTCCTCGTCACGTTGCCCCTTTCCGGAGTACCATGGACTCGGATCAATTACAGATGGCTGGTGCTGTAGGAGGCAAGGCTATCGATGCGGTGATTCCAAATATTCGAAATAGCGAGGCATCGACGAATGTTACGGAGGCTTCAGCTCCGTCGTCGATGAATTCCCAAAGCGCACTCTTGAGCAAAGTGAGCAAGGTACAGCAGTACTCTGGTAATAACTTTGATGATGACGATATGATGCCGAAGCGGACACAACGACGAGTCCGTGACCCTTATGCCATTGATTTTAGCGACGAGGAAGACGAAGAATCAGATATAATGCCCCTACCAAAACCGAAGAAGGAAGAAAGCTTGATCGATTTCCTCAACAGTTACCCCCCTCCCCCTGAACCAATGCCTCAACCCGTTGCTATCCCGAAGAAAAAAGCCAGTGCGCCAAATTTGATCGCACGTCTGAGATCGGGCGGGAGCTCTATCAGATCAGCTTCAAACCCCAGAGGAGGATCTGGGGCTGATTCGAGGTCTCTGAGTAGTCGAGCTGGCACTAGCAAAGGCTACACGCCTATTGTCATTCCAACATCGGTAGAAAAGTTTGGGAGCAATCCCAGACCACCACCAACCGCTCCTAGCAGCTCGATGGGTCGTGTTCCGATGAAGAAATACGAAGCACGGGATGCCGTTTCCGCTAACACCCGTACGTCGGATCTGGCTAGCTTCCTGCGCGATTCCGAGCCGCCACCACAGCCCATGTCGCGTCCTGCCCAGAACGAAAGCAAGAGCAACGGATTCTCCCGGATGTTCGAACGCCGCAAGAAATCTACCGCATATTAATCAACCTTTACACCCTCACATTCGAATCTTCCGTGTATAAACTTGCTATTTCATTTCAAAACATTGGGCGCTTCCTAGGGAATATAGAGCTGGGATGAAGGGTGGCAGGCTTAAAAATCGTATTCTTAAATGGCGAGATCATTATTCGATTTTGTTACGGATATCTTACGCGCATATCTGCCATCGACATTGGGTGGTTGCTCTTTTACTTGACTACTTTTCTTGATAGGTTGGTGGGCTATTTAGATACCATGCATTTTTTCTACTCGTTTGCGTTGCTAGTAGAAGTTGGGCAAAGGAACGTAATACGAAGAATGGTGAAGGGGGGGTCGTTGATTGAAATCTTGTTTGGATGCTATAATATGTGCCTAGTCTTGGATATGCTGCAGCAAAATGAGAACTGGCTACATTGAGTGAAAAAAAGTTAGTTGGCCTGAATGGAGCGAATATTGTTGTACATTAACTGTTCCAAAGTGATATGTATAGAAAAGTGATAATGTGAAAATAGCAATTAGCTTGTTCATCTATGTAGGTAGCTATCCTAGGTACCTAGCTAGGTAGAGAACGAGACGACAGGAAATTGACGCATACTGTACACGAATGAATATGAATGAGAATGATATGTCTCCTGCTGGTTGGCCGACGGTACAAAGATAGGAAGTGAGGAAAGGAAAGAGAAAGAAATAAAACTAATAAACATGTCAGGATGTCAGGAAGAGGGATTGGCTTAGCGTAGTGGTGATTACTTGCTTCTCTTTTCCTTTATTCATGGATACATCCTTGTCATAATACATCACGGTTGATAGCTGGGCTATAGTCTCGACTCCTATTCATTGGTACATGCAGAGACATACATGTCTGCATCTGCTCACTCACTCCCAATAATCCCTCCTTCTTCCTTTTCACATCCTCTTCGCACATTCGTAATCTCTTCCCTTCTTTTCTTGTTATAGTTCCGCACTTACAAGTACCCGAACAACTCCCCCCCCCCTTAGTCCCGCAGATGCCGCGAGACCCAGGCGCGAAAACCCCCTTTCTTGGACTTCCTGCGCACGGACCCCGAGCCCGACTCAGACTCGCAAGACTCCCGGCGTCTGTGTGTGTGTCTGCCGTAGACGACGCCGCGGGAGATGGTAGTCAGGGTGGAGATGGAGGCTCGGCTGGAGCTGGAGGCGGGGCTGGAGGTCCAGGAGCGGGGGGAGTTGGCCTGGACGATGGCGCTTGCTTCCTCGTCTGCGTTTACTAGGGCTGTGGCGCTGTAGGTGTCGGCTTGGTCCATGGTGTTTCTTACGTCTTGCTGTATGCTTGTGCGGTGCGGGAACGTGCAGATGGCGGGGGAGGTGAAGGATTGGGGGAGCCAGGCTTCGGCGGGCTCGGCGGCCATGGCGCCGCGGTGAGGATCGGGCGGAGGGGGACGAGATGGATATCGAGGTGGTGGTCCTGGGATCCGCGTGGCTGTCGAGCGGGAACGCGTGCTCTGATGGGGGCGTTGCTGCGAGGGACCAGGGTTGTTCACGCCGTTGCTGTTGCAACGGTGGTGGGAGGAGGGCTGGGATTGCTTCTGTTCCTGCTTGCGCTGCTGTTCTCGGTCTTGGTGCTGCTCTACGTGTTTTTGATGGTGCTCCTCTTGATAATCCATAGCCGCTTGAGGATCTGACTGGTCAAAGGGTGGCTGGCGATAGATTGAATGCTTTATATCATGGATAGGTTCGCCCACCTGCTTGTCATTGTTGATATAGTACTTATGATAATGGTTGTGGACGTGGTAGTGATGATGGTGGATGTGAGTACAGCTACCAGTACGGCTCTTGCTGTTGTCTCTATCTCTGTCCTTGCTTATGCTCTTCCCCTTTCCCTTATCTTTGTCCTTGGTGTTCTTGTTACCGTCGTCAGCAGGACGGAGAGTTTCACGGGCGCGAGAATGGCGTATACGTCGAGCTTGCTCATTCTGGAGTATCTCGTGATGCGCCGAGCTGGAGGCCGAGAGCGGAGGTGTAGGGGACTGGATGTTTATGCGAGGTATGGGAACATTCTGCTTGGCAGGCTGAGAATGACCTCGTCTCTTGTGCTTTGAGGGCGAAGCAGAGTCGTCCCCGGAGACAGAAGTAGGTCTTCGAATTCTGTGACGACTTCTACCACGACCGGGCGAAGAGTGATTGGAATTACCTCCCATTCTATAATAAGAATTCAGTTTATTTGTTATTTTCTACACGGGAAATACATCATCTTACCTTGTCACGTAGATCCTAGACGGCGTGCGATAGAAGCTTAGAGGTTAATGATGAGCAAGTGATTGTGCCAAGTTGATTGACGACATTGTAAATATTCAACTCAAAATAAACCGGCGCGGGGAAAGTAAATTTCGTAGTAGGGCAAGGCTCGTTGCTGTGATCCGGGGCGTGTGAATTATCAACGCGTTGCCGGAGTGAATCGTACTGTCGTCATCGAGGTGCCTGATCCTACCGCCTTTTATCGCCATCTGCCAGTACGATTCCACGGTGACAACAGACCGATAAGATATCTAAGTATTCTATTAATCGTCTAGGTAGAGTTGTAGTTTGTATAATACATGAGTACATCCATTACTACTTAGGGCTCGATTGCTTTTCTCGCTGAACGCTGTATGAACAATATGAAGGCTAGGGATTCGAACTTGCTTGCTTTTCCTCCCTTATAAGACTTTTCGTTGTGATGGATCTTGCTATCTAGCCGAAGCATATCTTGCGGCTAGAACCTCATCTTGATTCTGTTTAGGTCCAGTCGATTCCTTGTATCGTTGGCTAAGTGTCCTCTCCTCTGCGGATAGTTGTGATGAGAGCTCTTCGCCTTTTTGCTTAGCTCCTCCTACTGCCGACTTCGTCTTGTCAGCTGCATCCTTACTCTTCCAGATACTTCTTGCTAAGCCGCCTAGGAATGAGCCTTTGGCTTCTTCAGCCTTCTCTTCTGTACGTCCAACCACCTCAGAGCCCTTGGCCTTTGCATCCGCATATGCGCTCTTGGCCGCTGCAGCTACACTTGCGGCTTTCTCCTTGCCCTGGTCCAATTTTGCATTTGCAACTGCTTTTGCGTTTGCTGCCACATCCTCACCCTTCTTTACAGGTCCCTGGGAATCATCAAATGCTCTAGCCCAGAGCCTGGCAAAAGCGATTTCGACATTCTCGCGCACCTCTTCCCAGTCTTTATTCTGAGCCCAATGGACAGCACCTTCTATTTCAGCATTCCAACGATCTTTAGCCCTCTCGATAAGATTGGCACGCTCGGCTGCTGCGAGCTCGGCCCTCGTGGGTGGCAAGACAGGTGGCAGAGGGTCGATGATACTGGATACTAGACGAGTCTGCTGTCGCAGGATGGCAGCTTGGTGCTCTCGGTGTCTTTGGTGTGCTAGTACACCTAGGTAAGCCACTGAGAGGGTGAGAGTTACACCTCCAGTCTATCCATATAAGTAAGTAGTTTGTTAGTTTATTATTTCCGAGACTTGGTGACATGTGAGAACGTACGAATCCAGTTGTGAAGCCCATGTTGAGGTGTTTAATATGCGCGCTACGGCGCAAACGCTATGAAAACCCTATTATGTAGGTATGTACTTGTGAAACCAGGAGAAACGAGTGTAAGCTTCGACAAAGTCCCTTGTAGGATTGTCTGAAGAGCCAAATTCAATGCGAATATTAAAATGGAATATTAAATAAATCGAATTTGACGTTTAACGAATGACGAAGTCACGCTACTAACCTAACCTAGGTACCTACCTATTTCCTGATGAGTACCTACGTAGGTACCTTGTATGTGGGTCTGCCCATTATCTTGATTCGGTACGTACCTGTATGTAGTGGACATAGGTAGGTATCTAACCTAGGTAGGTACATATGTCCTCCTACCCGAAAAAAGAAAAGAGGTTCCAGAGCTCGGCCCGTGCCAAGATCCAAAAATTCAAAGTAACTTTGTACCCCCGATCAATAATTTGAACCTCAATCGTCAACTCAACTTAGCCAATCCCACCTTTCCTTGCCGCAACAAAAGCCCAATTGCACCACCACCCGAGATCAAGTCACCCGGTCGAGCCGAAGGATGGCGGGTGGTCTAGTCAAGTACCGACACTTAAGTCGGAAGTCGTCGCATCGACAAGCCCTACTGCGAAACTTGGTCACAGCCCTCGTCCAGCACGAATCCGTCCGAACGACATGGCCCAAGGCCAAAGAGACCCAGCGTCTAGCCGAAAAGCTCATTACTCTCGCTAAGAGGAACAACGAGACTAGCAGGCGGAAAGCTACCGGTATATTATTTGTACGACTGCCCTCCTCTTCCTCCTCCTCCTCCTCCTCTTCTTCTTCTTCTTCCCTCCCGACACCAACCAGCCAAACCAACTTATACATATCATCCCAATCCAGACGCAAATCTATAAAAATAACCCCCCCCCCCCCCCGAAATGCAATCTAATCGCTAACTAACCACTTCCCCCCCTCACCATCACAGACCCCTCACAACCTCCTCCCCAAGCTCTTCGGCGAGTTGCGCCAGCGCTACGCCTCGCGGCCAGGCGGCTACACGCGCGTCCTGCGGACGGAGCCCAAGTCGCGCTACGACCAGGGCGACTCGGCGATCCTCGAGCTGGTCGACGGGCCCAAGGACCTGCGGTTCGCCATGACGGCCGCCGCCTTCGCGCGCGAGCAGCGCCTCGGCCGCCCCCACAACGCCCTCACCCTGCTTAACCGCCAGAAGGTCACGCGGTTCCGGCCCGGCGGCCAGGCGGCCTTCGACGAGATGGTGAAGAGGGTCGAGGGGCTGCGGTTGGGTGGGCGTGGGAAGGGCGCTGGTGGACAGGGGGTGGGTGCGCAGGGCGGGGCGGAGGCTCCTCCTGCTGCTAGTTAGAGGGGTGTGGTTGGTTTTATTAGTGAAGAGTCCGGCCTGGTCTTGCTACTGCAGGGTGGAAGTCTAGGGACACTGGACCTACAAGGCCCAAACTCGGACAGTGATACTACTGATCTCGAGTGCTTCAAGTTCGAAGCCGTGGGAAGGAGTATCGGGGGTGGAACGTATAGACGTACCATTATGACTTACCTGAAGAGGGATCGATCCCCTTGAGGCTAGGCGTGACAACGGCTATTATACGAATTATGTACCATAACCATCCATACCTACAACACATACGAAAAGAGAAAGAAAAAAAAAGTCCCAATTCACAAATCCACTGTTGAAAACCCGCCTGTGAATAAACCCCTATCTGCTAATCTCTCATACAAAATCAAACGTATCCCCCTTCTCCTTAATCATCCTGCCCACCCTCTTAGACCCAACAACCCTCTCCAGTTTCAGAAGATCATACCGCGAGAACATAACCCTCACCGTCCCCCTCCCCGGTTCCAGTTTCAATTCCCTCTCGCTGCGCCCCAGATACCCGCCCACAACCTCCTTGTAGAAAGTTGGGTTATCAGGTAATCCATACATAATAACCCGCCGAACACCCCGCAGCGCATATCGTCGGAAATGGTGTGCGCGCTCCGTATATAGTAGGACTTGGTGTCGACCACTTGCGAAATGAGACCGCGCGCGCGACGCCTCCGGTACCTCGGCGTACTCGGATACTGCGGCGAACGCGAGACCCGCGCAGGCGGGGGAGGTGGCGAAGTAATTGCGCACGCGCACGAAGTCGAGGTACGACGGGACGAAAATCAGAGTGCCGCTGAGGTCCTGACCCTTGGCGCGTTTCGTCAGCGCCGGTATGACCGCGCCGGTGAAGTACTCGAACCTAGCGTCGGGCTCGGCAGCTATGGAGGGGGCTTCGAACCGCGAAAACGTCTGCTTGGCCTTGACGCCGAGCTCCTCGATAGCGCCGGGATAGGCTTCGGGTTGCACGCGTAAGCGGCCGGTCCAGTTGGTGCCGAAACGGCGATGCAGCTCGACGAGCTCGGGCGTGTTGAAGGCTGATAAGACGAGTGTCTGTCGAAAGTTCTGGGCCTGCTTGTCGAGGTACCACTCGCGGACGCGGCTGAAGTCGCAGTCGTGGGCCTCGCGCGGCTGGAGGTTGAGGTGCTCGAAGATGTACTCGACGTGCTCCCAGTTCTGCATAAGTAAAGCATCGGCCTGGTCGACGACCACGACCTCGATGGAACTCAGGAAGTCGAAGTCCACCTTCTTGTCTTCCTCAGATCCGATGGCCATGCGCAAGCCAAGCGGAGACGCTATCAGGATATCCGAGTTATAGAACTGTGCAAAGTATTTGATAGTCTTCCGTGTAAACTTGATGCCGATGCGGAACATGTCGTCGTCGTTACCCTCGAAGAGCTCCCGGAAGTCTTCTGGGCGGTCCTCTGTGAACTTGGCGTCCTTGTCAAGGTATGACTCGTCGAAGCGTTTCCTGTTTTCCTGCTGCTCCGGTTCGCACAGGGCGCAGATCGCGTTGACCATCTTGACGGCTGAGTTCCGGGTCGGAAGGAGCATCAGTACTTTCGGACGTGTGAACCCCTGATCTCTCGGCTCAAAGTCGCTATTTTCAACATCCTTTGCTAGTTTAGCATTGTTCTTGATAACTCGATCTCGAGTTCTGAATTGCAGTTAGTGGACTATAGCTTTAAAAGGCATACAAGAAAGACATACTTGAAGACATGATTGACACTATGAAGACATGCCATTCGGCGTAAGTTTTCAGCATTTCTCGGAGTCCTTCCACAGAATAATATATCATTATAAGCGAACGTCAATGGATATAGAACTTGCTCTAGCTTGTCAAATGTTGGCCGTTTTCGACTGACTGTTTCAGCAAGCCGATGTTTGAGGTTTAAGCTGGATGGTCCGGGGATAGGGGGCGGGAGTGCTGTAGGTTGAGCAATATCTTTTTCGGGAAAGTTCCGTATTAATCGCCAACCATTCTTCTCGGAATGAGACTGAGAATAATCGTTATTTTGAATGGCCTTTATACGCTTTTGAACCTCGTTTTGATCTGGGTTGACGAAGTGAGTCTCGAATGGGTCGGATGAATCTGCAATGTCTTCATCGTCGTCATCATCCATTTCGATCTCATCCTCTGGTCCTTCTTCCGCCTCCTCGACATGATCGACGTCCCGTTCTTCATCTTCGTCAACTGCAGCGATCCCATTTTGCTCAAGTTTACCGGACTTGACTTCTTCGGACTGAGTGTCAAGTTTTCTTCTTTTAGCGCTTGGAGCAGATGGTTCTTTAGATAAACTCTGCATTAACGCAAAGTAAGGTCGACTAGTCGCCTGTTCCTGTTCATCTTCTGATCCAGAACCTTCATTCTCAGATTCTTCATCTGACGGAAGCTTTTCTTCTTCAGACACTTCATCTTCTGAATCCCTATAAGAAGTATTAATGATCAATTCTTCACTGAAAAGAAAACGAAAAGAAAAATCAATGAGTGAGCAATGGGAAATAAGCCTTACTCGGACTCGATGATTCGTGCGCTGTCAAAGGTTCTTTTCCCATTAAAACTTCCTCCGCGTCCTCGTCCGCGTCCTCCTCCCCGACTCGTTCCCCTTCCTCTACCCCTACCTCTAGGAGCACCTCCCCGGCGAGCGCCTCCTCTGGGTTTACCTCGCATAATATGAGCTTATCGAGAATAAAATTAAAATCTAGTTAAAGAATTAAAGTTGCATAATTTATTAAAAAAGAAAATCTCATACGGCGGTTGAACTGTAAGGGAAAGTCTAAGGGAAATTCTAATTGACAGTCCCGTCCCGTCATCAGCCTTGCAGAATTTCTTGCACGCAAGCCTCGCGCTATGGATCCTTGCCACACTCCACACCAATCGCTATGTACCTACGTAGATCCACCTCTGTTAGTACGCCCAGACTTTTTAAATCCTTATCTTCGACCCCCTCCAAATCTTCAGCCTTGCCCACAACCCACTGCGAACCCCCACTACGCCCAGAACGTGAAAATTACAACATCGCCAGCGAAAAAAAAAAAAAGATAAAATAAAAATAAAAAGATAAAATACCTAAGTAAAAGTTCGATTAATTGGACTGAGAGACCAACGAACTAGCGATACTTATCGTCAACCCACCTCTCCTCCGTAATAATAAATCCGGCCTTCAGAATACCGCAATCATGGCCGTGGATACGGAACCGTTCCTTCATCTGGCGCGACCTTTAGCACCGACGGCTTTGCATTTCCAAAGCCATCTCTCCCCGCTCTCCGTTAACATCCTACCACAAGTATGTCAATACCGCCTTGTTTTGTTTGTTTCTTGGCTACCTACATTCCTCTCTTCTTATTAGTACCAACTAACAACAATAATAGGCTATCCTTTCCGTCCTCGACCATGCTACCCGCCGTGATATCCGCCCCGCGCCGACGAGCTCCTCCCGCGTCATCGGCGCGCTGGTCGGTACCCGGTCCGAAGACGGCGGCGAGGCCATCGTAGCCTCGTCGTTCGCCATCCCCCATACCGAGAACGAGGACCAGGTCGAAGTCGACGTTGAGTACCAGAAGAACATGCTGTCGCTGCACCTGCGCGCCCACCCCCGCGAGGTCCTGCTCGGCTGGTACACCACCTCCCACGAGCTCAACTCCTTCAGCGCCCTCATCCAGAACTTCTTTGCCAGCCCCGAGACTGGCACCTTCCCCCACCCGGCCATCCACCTCACCGTCTCCGCCGAGCCCGGTACCCCCGTCCGCACGCGCGCCTACATCTCTGCCCCCATCGCCGTCAATGCCGAGCGCGCTTCCGAGTCCTGCCTCTTCATCCAGGTGCCCCACCGCATCGCCTACAACGATGCTGAGCGTTCTGCCCTCGACCTGATCTCGAGCGCGCGGGACACCGAGGCGCGCGCCGCCCCCGTCATCTCCGACGTCGAGTCGCTGACCCGCAGCCTGGAGCACGCCCAGGACCTGCTCGACCGGGTATCCGACTACGTAGGGGGTGTCATCGACGAGGAAAACGAGCCCAACAACGCTCTGGGCCAGTACCTGATGGAAGCGCTATCTCTCGCGCCCAAGGTAGATCCCACGCGGGTCGAGTCCGACTTCAACAACCACATCCAGGACGTGCTGATGGTCAGCTACCTGGCCAACAGCATCCGCACCCAGATCGACCTCAGCCAGCGCCTAGCCACGGCCATACTAGCCACCGACGAGGGCGGCAAGATCGACGGCAAGGACGACGGCAAGGAGGGTGGAGACCGCAGGGGCGAACGCGGCGAGAGAGGCCGAGGCGGCAAGCGAGGTGGTCGTGGCGGCGGCAGAGGCGGCGGCCAGCGAGAGCCGCGCGAGCCTCGCGAGAACGGCGAGTGAAGCTCGTACACGCCCCCAAACCTAGAAGCTTAAGTAATGAATAGACGAGATGCAAGTCCTACGTTACGACGGGCTGGGCTTATCATGTACTCGGTTAGTGTTGTTAAGAGAAGCGAGGCGGTGGCTAAAAAGGGAAAACCTTAGGTAGCATGTATGGATGGGTGGTCCTAAGAACGAACGATAGTAGTGGCAGCGGTAGGATCCAAAAGGGGGCCGTTAGTGCGGCGTCTACCTACCGCATATACAAAACACATACGCATTGGCAAGGGGCGATGAAAAAAAGGGCCGCGAAGCAACTTGTGAAAGATCCGCAAGTCGTCGTCTTAGGCGTTCGCGTCCGGTTACTTAGGGGTATCCTCAGTCTTTATTTAGAAAGGGAAATGCTGTTACAGCAATGAAAAACAAGATTCCGAAACTCCTCGCTGGTATCCTCGCTGGTATTATTATTTATTCCCCCCCTACGGCAAATCATCATCACATGCATGGTAACCATGTTGACTTGTAGAATAACCGACACTCGATGTAGAATAATGTAATATCGCTTCCTTGCTTGTTTTATTCTACGCCTTGAAAGCAAATACTATATCTTGCGATGCTAGGTATTCTTTGTAACCTAGTTACCGTCACTGTAGAGAGGAGTCCGTCCCTTTTATTTCAAAACAGAATGGGAATAATACCGGACACCTTCAACTTCGATGCCCATTGATACGGGGGGCCATATGATCCCATTCTACCATCAACGTCTTCAGTGAAAAGCTTTCCCCTGCGCCAGAACGCCAGCCAATGATACCAATACAACAACCCGCCAAATTACGCCGGTGTCGTTGTCTCTGTAAGATTCCCTTTATCCATCCGCCTTAAAACTGTCTTAAGTCCTCACCGAAAAGAATAAACACCACCAATGCTTGCTAACTTTTCATGCACGTGTTGCCTTGCGCGAGTTTTCGTCTAGATTCCAGTGGGTGGCTTTTGCGGCAGGGTGGCCGGATTGCCGTAGGTAGGTAAGTGGCTAAAGGTCTGGTTTGGTCCGGTCGGCGGAGGAATGTTCGGTTTGTTGGGCATCTGAACCGGCACTTGGGGTAGATGTACTGGAGGATGCTGAGGGAGGTGCTGGGGCTGGGGTGGGTGATAAGCCGGTAACGAGCTGTTAGATCCTTGCCGACTCATCCCGTAGCCTGGTCCACCTACATACGGCTGAGGCGGGGCGGGAGAGCTGCTATATGCACTATAGGCTAGATGAGGCGAGCCAACCTGGGGGCTACCGTGCCCGCCCATATTATAAGGGGGTAGCGGAGGTTGGACCTGTACCATGCCATTACCAGGGACAAACGACTGGGTTTTGGGATTGAATGCATGCCGATTGTAGCTCCCCGGAATAGGGTGCTGACTCTTTGGATCATGCGGATTGGCATTCGCAGGAAGCTGACCGAATGCGTAAGGGATACCAACTGGCCCTGGATTTCCAGGAGTCTGCGGTTGAGGAGCCCGGCTTTGATACGGGCTTAGTGGCGGAGCCTGAGTATAATTAGGTTGCCATTGTTGAGGCGGAGGGGTTTGGACTGGGACCGGGACTGGGACCGGGACCGGGCCAGCGTAAGCACCCACAGCGCCGTTAGGTGCAGTGTACCGTGGCGGAGTGACCTGCGTCTGAGGAGGAGGATACTTTAGATAAGGTTAGCTACGTGAGTATACAACGTGTTGAGAGAACACCCACCATTGGCATATTGCCGTACTGCGGAAATGCGCCGTTAGGCATCATGGCAGGATAGGGTTGCCCAGGCGGCGCATAGGCCTGGGGTATCGGGCTTTGGTACGGCTGCTGAACAGGACTGCTATACTGTGGGTGCCCGATGGGGATATAATGAGGTGTGGTCCAATTGGGTTGGTGAGGATGGTAATACGGCTGATACTGTGATCGGGAATCGAAGCTCTCAGAGTCGTCTCTTCGTTGCTTGCTAGTCTTTCCTCGCTTCCCAAGGGTTGACTTATCCTTTGCCGATACGGAGCTTGCTCGAGAGATGCCATTCGCATCGTCATTTTCTACTAAAATTAGTTAGTAGCTTGCTAACACAATTGGTAGAATATGAAGTATCTCACCTGGTGTAGACTCTCCAGGTTTGTCCGAACTGCCAAAAATCCTCTCTCGGGCTTGTTTGTACGCTTCTTCGCGCTCCTCTCTAGTAGGCCTGGCGTATAGTCAGCACAAAATCCACGTTTAATATTTAGGACACTTACTTGTCTTTGGTAGCCGACTTTTCCTTGCCATCGCTCCCCACCTCGGAGGTTGCTTTGGATGGACTGCTACTAGCGTGTCCTGATCCACCTTCCTCGCCACGCCGCATGATCTTCTTGGGTAGGAGTTGCGGGGGAGTTGTGGTAGTATTGCTATTGGGGGTATTACCCACGATACTGGCCAAGGAGGGAGGAACCCGGCAGAAAGGAGTCCGGAAGATACGAACAGAACCTTGGATAGCTTCGAAAGAATGCGTCATGTGATAATAGTCAGCAAGCTTGTGGGTTAACATTCTGCAGAATGAGTTATTCGGTGGAAGATCCATATAGGGCTCCCTAGTCAAACGTTAGCACCTTACAGGCTTACAGGAATCAAGTCTATGCTTACTTGGAGGCTTGAACAAAATTAATAACGTCTTGCTCTAGCCGTAGGAGGAAAATCCGATCTTTCGGGGATTGCATAGCTTCTAAAAGCTTCTCGTCTGGGTTCTGGCCGTATATTGATGTAAAGGCGTCTGACGACCCATTCACGATTCCTAGTGTCTGAGGTTGCTCTACTGGGGGCGGCTGGCTGGAAGCACCGCTCTGTGGGGTGGCAATTCCTTTGTCTTGCAACTCGGGGAGTATTTGGACGATTCGTCTCTCTGGCATATCGCCAATTCTAAGACGATGAATGCGAGCCACTTCAGAGCCAATCCGGGAGTTAGCAATTAGTGAACCCCTTATCGAGAAGGGCTCGTCCTCCTCTGCAGACGCTTTCACGCTAGCACTGTCATCCGGGCGTAGGGACTCCTTTTCATCAAGCGCAAATGTAGTCCCCGAAGTAATACTCTTCTCATCAATGCTGGGCGCCTTAGTACCCATCTCCGAGTTGGAATCAGCTCTCTGCGAAGCGTCATCCGATACCGACGCCCCATTGTCGTTTTTAGTTTGTGCTTCGCCTATGGAAGACGAGGAGCCATTCACAACGAGACTAGGTGTAGACGAAGCGCTAGCAGTAGAAAGGGACGCATGCACGTTCTTCCCGCCTTGTGTAAGTCTAGTACCATCAACGACCACGCTACTAGACGGAACAACTGCTATACCATTTTCTTTAGAAACTAGAGGAGACTTGGCAACAGCTACCGGAGTATTCCCAGGCATGGCTGTGGTATTCTTAGTCGTCGCGACTGGAGTAGTAGAAGCGACAGCGGGCTGCGAGCGATGTTCTATGGCCGGTACAGCAACTCGAGGAGCCGAAACAACGGGCATATTTTCTTTAGGTTTAGACGCAACCACCTAGATTGCTTGTCAGCTAAATATCGATAGGACAAGAGGGAAAGCAAGAAAGCAACGCGCAGAACTGAAGCTGAGGCCGAAGTTAAAGCTTGGAGTAGTCATACCTTAGCAAAAGACAATTTTTTAGGAGCTGCGGTCGCGGGAGGTGCGGTCGCCATAGTTGGTACGGATCGCGTTTAAAGCTGAGTACAGTAGGCAAGGCTTATCACTTCTTCTCGATCACGACAGAAAGAAAGGCGACGGCGACCTCGCAAGTTCTGATTAGAGCCCCGAACGAACAAATGTACTTAACGATCGAGAGGACCAATAGCTTCGGTATGACGACGTCAGAATAGCCGGAAATCAGGAAAGAAAATGAACAAAAGCAGCCCTCGGGGAGTACGAAATACGGCTAATCATTGTTGTGATCTGGATATCTCGAAATCGTATCGGAAGATTCTAAGGTTCGAGTGTTGGAGCGCAGAAGGCCGTGTTGAGGTTCTCAAGCTACAGATGATGAACTATGTGTGAGGTGCCGAAGAATGGTAGTGGGAGTGGTCGAGACTAGAATAGGGCTGCTGTCAGCATGGGAAGGAAGATCAGGGTGGGATGCGGGATTGGGGGGGAGTGAAAAGAACAGAAGGGTACTGGTAGGCTTAGGCCCAGACCGGATCAGTTAGGTCAGTTACTGGGGACTAAATAGGAATTGGATTGGTTGAAGACGATGTAATAGTTGAGTGGTAGTATATATAGGTAAGTAAGTAGGTAGGTAGGCAGGTAAGAAGGTATGTGTAGATATAGAGAAAAGTTGGGTTGCACGTACATTCGTATGTAGTTGTATGTAGTGGTATGTAGTGGTATGTAGTCCTATGAAGAATATGGAGGGTAGAAGTATGGCTCGTACTGGTAACTCGGTCGCAAAAGATTAGATCTAAAATGATGCGCAGGTGGTGATATGTCCGTATTTGGGTAGAGTCCTAAGCCACCTCAGGCACCAATATGTTCTTCTGACCGACGATATTCTTAGGTGGATCGAACCGTGCCGAAAGCTAGATATGTATAACGTGACCGTGACCGTGACCGAACAAGAGAATGAGGCTACCATATAACCTCTCCTCTATTCCTATATTTGGTTCGCCGTCGCACCCAGCCTTTTCGAGTGGTAAGAGGGCGACAGTGAAGTCCTCGCGTGCTCCAAAATGCGAAGGACTAAAATGAGGTTTGGCCGTTGAGGATTGGGAGATCGGGAAAATCGATCGTGACCAAAACCCAGTGAAGTAAAATCAAGTTTCAATCTTTCTTCTAGGTCGGGTCTGTTCTTGGTCGATGAACGAACATTGGAACATTAAAAATGGGCAGGGCTTTTGGGACAAATCTTGGGGAGGCGCTAGTTAGCGAGTTAGCGCCTCAATTTACCTGCCGTCTGCTGCCGGTAGGAGCCGTTGTCCCCTGACTGCGGCTGGTTACTCCCTTATACATAGTACATGTATGTTCCTAAAGTACACAGTACGTACCTGCATCTTCCATCCAGTTTCAGATGTACGGGCATAAGATAGGTAGATAGGACGATGCACGGAACTTGTGGATCGTGGCTGAGAAACAGTTCGCACCGCCACAATATATATATACCTGTAATATGTACCTACCTCTTACCTGACATCTCCAAGAACATTAAATGGCCAACCTTCAATGAAATCAAAAGGCTACCCAGAGTGTTAAGCAAACGAAAGATACACTGGTATTAAAATATTTCATTAAATGGGAATTCCATCTCATTCTATCAAAACCTACAGTTTATTTTTCAACCCCAGACCGTCATTCTGACTCTTCCTCTTTCCACCGCACCCTCATAAGAGCCAGTCGACCTCACAGCCATGTATCGACGGGGTCCTTCAAAATCTACTCCCACAAGTGTGCAATGCCAAAAGTGCCTTAAAAGAGATATGTCCAGTCTAACCCAGTTCTTTTTAAAGAATCCTACTGACATTTTTAGCACGTCACTACTCATACGAATGTAAAGCTACAACACAAGAGCGGCCTTACGTCTCAAGACCGTCTCGGACACAGCAACTCTTCAACCCGAAACTTGTTCCAAAGCTGGCCAGTGACACCCCAGATGCCTTGCAGAAGCAGTATGAATTGCCCAGAGACACTAAACCTAGGCACCACTAACAGTTCTACAGGAAAGGTGTGGCTGATGAGGAACTAGCCAAGAGAGAAGCCGAAAGGGCGAAGAAGCGAGAACTGGAGGGAGATGAATCGGGAGATGAATCTCCGAAACGTAGGAGATCGGCTTCTTATGATTCTGTGTCTTCTATATCTACGAGATGGTCCGCTTCACCGCCACCCCGAGCCCAGCAATCCACTGCGGCTCATCTAGATGTTCCTAGGAGAGAGACTAGCCGTGGTGTGCGAAGGGATTCATATAGCTCTGCCAGCGAGTATAATCGGCGCGATGACCCAAACCCTCAGAGGTCAACTAAAAATGACAGCCCATTAGGTGGGCCTACAAGGCGGTCAAGATCCCCAGCCCGGGATGATAGCCCTGTACGAAGTTATTATGATGCAAGAGATGAAGCCCCGAGACAGAGATCTCTGGACAATCGGCGTAAACGATATTCTTCAAGTCCTAGCAGATCCCCGCCGCCACGCGAACGACGACAATTTCGTTCCAGATCTCCGGATGAGCCCAGAAGGCGTGACAGAAGCCCTCCGCGAGACTACGAAAGACAAGCAAGTCGGGACCCAGCACTTATTCATAGAAATGACCGAAGACGTGGGGGCGCACCGCCGCGTCGAGAGCAGCGCGAGCGCAGTCTAAGCCCCTTCTCCAAGAGGTTAGCTCTTACGCAGGCAATGAACACCAGTCGTTGAGATTGGGTATCGTAGTATTAAGTTAAAGGAAAACCTACTTCTACTTAAGCTTACATATATTGTAATTGAGTCTACTTTTCGCCAATGCTGTAAACCAAACGCCGTAGCCATGCAAATTCAAGTCCTCGCAATATCTTTATGCATTATCCTCATCTTCGCGTTCTCTCCGCTCCTCTTCCTCTTCCTCCCTCTCTCGTACCCGTACACCCTCAACTAACGCAACACCATCCATGCCTGCCGCCTCGATACTTCCCTCATCGCCATTTTCCACAGATTTAGCCGTCTTCTTCGCTGCGTCCTGGGCATTTGAAATACGTTCCCTAACCAGCCTCGCTGTAGCATTGTCCGTACGCACATTGAGAATCTCCAGCTTCTTATCTAGATCTCTCTTAAGGTCCCAGTTCGGTTTCTTTGGCTGGAGCTTGAACAGGTCGACTCCCTTGTCGTCTTTTGCGTCCTCGGCAGCTTTCCGCTTGATCTCGGCCTCCACCTTGGCCGCCTGTTCCTCCAGCGTGGGCCCTTCCATGCCCAGTGTCGGCGGCGCCTCAAATCCTAGCTTCGGGCCTCTCATCTCGGGGTCATAGTTGCGGCCTGATAAGTGAAGTCGCGCTACAGCTTCTTCTGTTTCCGCGGTTTTCTGGGCTTCTTCTACGGATGTTGATGCGGGCGGTATAGGTGGCGATGCTGAACGTTCTGATTCTGGAGGCGCGATCTCGTCGGCGGGTTGTTTGCGCTTTAGATTCTTGAGCTTAGCAAGTCGCGCCTTGCGGTCGTCGGCTGCTGCGCTGAGTGTTGCTTGTGACGTTGACATTTTCGTATTGTGCCAATTATATTTCCCTCTTATTCAGAATGGTGAAGGAGTAAAGCCGTTAAAAAGAAAAAGAAAAAAAGGTTCGAAAATGGAGTTAAGCTTAAGCTTGGAAGAAGTAAAGGTACAGGCAAGTGCGACATGACGGTTTGGCAGGTAAGTCGTTATTATTGCTTATCGATAATAATCAGAGACGCGATAAGGAAACTAACCCCTGCTATGCAACTTTTAGCGGATCTTCTAAATGCTTCAACATCTAGACAGTAAAGAAATGCCGCCCTACGACATCTAATTCTGTATATTATCGACACTTTAGGGGTAGTATACCTCCAAATTCCTACAATGGTAGACTTTTAGGCTTGTCTTCACCTTTGTTTTCCCTTGGAAGTAGAACGCGATGCCCGCGAGTGGTCATAAAAATGCCTAATTGTCAACCTCATATCGATCGAATCCGTCTGCCAGCACTGGCAATCATTCTATCTTCTTGATCATGACAACGCCATTCATATGTCGCCAATGTATAACCCGGCTTACCCAACCTCATTCTGTGCGAATAAGACCTAAGCATTTTGAACTATATACTCAAGCCATCTCGACAGCAGCGCCGCAGTCGATATGGACTTCTCTAGCAGAGCAAAGACGAGAGCTCTCAAATGGATACGACGTTTTGGATAACTATGGGACTGGACTTCCTACATACGACCCGGCTTTGCTTCCACAAACGTATCAAGGCGAGCCAATTGCGGAGAACCAACCCGCGTGGGATGGGAATCTTAAGAAGTTTGTTCCTCGGCCTCGGCCAGAGCTGAATAAACTCCGTAATCAACCAGTCGAGGGTTCTCATGACCTACAAAAAAAGATACTACAATCTCTAGGAGACTACAGCATCGTATATAAAGATCTAATGCACGTGTATGGTCTCTCCCCTGGAGAAGCACGTCATGCGATAAGCCAACTGGAAAGACTCATCGGGGGGCGGTTGGGGATGGAAGCTGGAACACGACTCGAGCATTTTCACATGTGGAAAATTCATTTCAGAGAGCTGTTGGGGATAGTCTCTAGTTCTCATCATGCTTCTGGGACCGATGACGATTTATCCAAGCATCCTTTATGGACGTCGTCCGGGAGGCAAGACTCAGAAGCAATGAAGGAAGTATGGCAGAGACAAAACCAAGCAAGACGCGAGTCCCTATGGCCGCATATAATAATATCTGCGTTTCGTTCGCACCTTAGCACAATACCCAGTCTTATTCGGGCAACATTTCAGCCCTCGTGGTGCCCAAGCTACATCGTGGAGGATATAGTTTATCTCCTTTCCCGGACTTTAGATGATAATCAGATCAGCAAGAGTGACCACCGGCAAGTCACCGAGCTCATATCTTTCTTGCTTAAGAACAGTACCCCAAGGTATATGGTTCTAGAGCAACTGGTGATTCGGAAAGTCATCTCGTCACTACCCACACCCAAGTTAGTCGAGTTTCATGAAGACCTGAAAAATGTCGAGCATCCGTTAAACGAGAACACGTTGCTACATCTCGCAAGCCGCTTCACCCGTGGTTCGAAATATAAAGTACACGCAGCTGAAATCATACATTTTCTTTCGAGCCTTCCTGGGTTCAACATTAATTCGCCAGCGGCGATCAGCACCTGTACCTCTCTCCTCTCGGTGGAAGAAGGCAATTTACCGGGTGACCATGCAGCCCCAGACGAACTATTCAAAATGCTCTTGGACGCCGGGTTCCAGCCGAATATACTTACTCTATCTACACTCATGCGGAACTTTTGCATTCGCGGACGAGTCGAAGTCGCACTGAATATATTTGATCTCTTAGCCAAACGTGGTATCGAACCGGACCCTCACATATTCTCGATTCTCATTAATGGGGCAAAGCATGCTTTAGATTTTGAATCGCTCTACCGTATTGCCGCTATGATTACGGCGCGCAAAGTCTGGTCCCTATACCTCGTAAATGATGTCTTAGATTTCATATACCAATACAATGAGTCGCGACGACAGCATAGGCGAAGACAACGAAAAAGAGACACGGCGCGCGCCTGGAGATTGATGGTTCAGGTATACTTGAAGTTTTTTAAACCCTCCCCGTTACAGAAGCTCACTCTCTTCCCACTGGAGAATCTACTTGCCACGCGCCCAGAGCAGATACCTCCCAAGTTAAAAGGAGTCGATCAATTTATTTCCATGCTAAAACCACTACCGGATGCATTGCTCATGCAGCCAGATAGTATCACCCTGGCGCTCATGTTTAGAGTCCATTTCTGGACTATTCAAAGGACAGGACCTTTACGAATGTATTATAACTACTTCATGAAGCTTTTAAATAAGGGTGATCCGATTATGACCCAAATCGTAAAAGACCAGGGAACTATAGTTCTTGACACATTCTTGCGGAATTTTATGCAATTCGGTTCGACCTTCGAAAACGGTATCCGCATAATACAAAGCATGCATGAGCGCGCAAACCGGGAGATGGAGAAGCTCGGAAAAAACGTACTCTATCCGCGGCCGTCGGTCAACACCTACACGATATTAATAACGGGCCTCAGAAATCATAAACACACTCGAGGAGTGATAGTGACTCTCAACATGATGATCAAGGAGGGTATCGTGCCCAATATCGTCACCTGGAACGCTGTGATCGGGACGCTACTTCAAAAAGGTTATCTCGAGGAAGCGGTTAGGGTCATGCGAAACTTGAAGCAAGTCGGGCTCGAGTCAAACGCTCGTACGGTGCAAGAAATTACCAACGTGTCCAAAGTCAAGAGAAAATGGGTTGCTACCTTAATGAAGAAGTTAGACGAAAAACCCTCCGACATTAGTGACCAACGCCTGTTCGCTAAGTCCCTGCTACGTAGATGGGAGAAGCCTGACGATCAATCGATAGGCCGTCGGTCTGCACGAAGAGGTCACAGGATAAGCCACGAACGCCATGAGCTTACGCAGCCAAGTACGGCGCTTTCTGATACAGCCTGAGCTGAGACATACACGACTACGAGGGGGTGGTCTTGCGGCCCTGCTTGTACTACCTAAGGCGAGCAGAAAAGGGGGAGGGCACTACTTACCTAGGTACCTATCCTCCGGGTTTGGGGGATGTTTTCTTCAGACTAATGAGGGAATTAGTCTATGAGCCATATACTGTATTATACTGTATATATATTGGGTTATTTAGCATCGGGTCAGGGCAGCATTTCCCGGTTACACTAGATGATAGATACCCTCCCCCCATTATATTGGATCGCGAGTATAGAATTAAATCCAAACTACAGTCTCAAAAGTTCTTGAGACTGTTCGGGTCATTACAGATGGATCTAATTACAATGTGACGACTATCTCAGCACTATCACTGCAGACGAGATTAAATTCAATTCTGCATGGTTACGCGACGCGACATAGAAGTCTTGCTACACAAATAAAGAACATAATAGCAAAATCCCTCTCGTAGGTTATACGTATATTATACATACACGCTTTATTGATACACATTCGCACACATGTCAACCATAGCATATAAATGTATGTTGTATGGCAGTCCACCCCAACTGTTAGTATTTTATATTATAACAGCTATCCGACCAACACTAGCAGGTAATCTTGGGATCCCCCGGCTCAAGTAGAGTCTTTCTAGCCCATTCTTCTATAGACCAGATGAACTGTCCACCAAATATAAGCTAGAACCAGCATTACGATACCTGGCACTAACCCCTGGACCACCAGACGGGGAGCGCGAGACACTACCCCTCACGACATAAGACAATCAACACTCGGGAAGCAAAAAAATAAATCTTTATAAAATCATTCGCTATTTGAATGACAACCCTGTTTCTTTTGCTAACTAGGCGCCCGGACGCCCTCGATGAATGCATTACAATAAGTCGCCTTCGAAGGCCCAGCTTAGGTATCTATATAGAGTAGACGTCGCAAGAAAACAAAACAAATATCTATACGGCAATAGACAACAAGTACATAGTCGCGAAATCTCATCCGCCTCTTACAACATCCGGGGACTAGGTAGTTTTGTGTTATCCCATTAGGTAGGTAGGTTAGCGTATAGTTCGTGATTCCGTCGCCGATGAAATTCTAGGTATTATCTAGTATAAATCTGGATAGTAGTAACAGCGCTCCCCGAGTCGATGTCTAAGGCACAGGTTTAAATCCGCCGTCGTCCCTGTCTAGTAGGAACTGGTCGATTGCGCTCTGCCAACAAATCAATGAGTCTCATAGTCTGAGTTTTTAAGGGGATACTTCCTACCCAGTCAATTGTGTTGTTGCCATTGAAAACAATATCAAGCGGCGCATCATTAGCAAAGTCTAAGGAGAAATCAAAAGATGGTATTATATGATCGAACGGGGGTGACGGCGCTGGAGCTGGCTGAACATCATTATTTAGCAAGCTAGCTAGCGAACCGTCCCGGACTTCTGGCCTTGGCGGTGGCGGCGGCGGCGAGCGAGTAACTGCAGAATCCTGCATTGATACTTTCCGGAGGATGGCACCCACAACCCGGGTGGCATGTGCTGCATCCCTGGAGGTTTGCCTTCTCTCAGCCCACATCTTGTAAGACGTCCCTAGAGCCTTCAGTTTTCTCGATCGGTCCGCTGGGCTGCGTAATTGTGAGCTAGTGACCAAAAGCGTTACTTGACTTGAACTTACCTGCTCGGTAGATTCTCCGTAAGATCCAGACATAATATCATCGACGCAATTAAAAAGTCGTGGAGTGTCAGGGCTGAAAGCATATATTTATCCTCATATATTCGGCCACCAGGTCTGCTCTCCTCCTCATACTCGGCGTGTAGGTCAAGGATCCTAAGAGCCGCATCTCGACACGTATTCCGTGACCGATCATATACGGGGTTATCCTTTTCGCGATTAAGATATGGGCGATGTAGAACGCAAAGGCTCTTGAGGTACATCAATTCCAACATAAGTCTATGCATGATGTCATAGGTCTGGTCCGTGAAGCTATATGAGCGTATCGGTTTTATTTGTAATGAAGGGGGGACGTGCTCGCGGTACTGATGGAGTTCATCATCCAACTTGCAAACTTCTTCGTATGGAGGAGGATGGATTGATAGTGCAAAGCGAATCACCCGACGTAGTAATCGGCACAGCTTTGATTTGTGACATAAATACAAAGTAGAAGTGGGCTCAGTAGCCGGTCGCGATGGAGGTAGAGTCATAACATTCTCGTCAAAGTCGGAATCAAATAGATTGCTAGGCGATTCGGTATCACACTCGTCGTCACGGATGATCGGGGGCATGCCTAGCTGAAACGAGAAGAGGACATCAAACACCTCAATGAAAAAGAACGCTCGCCTACGGAGTTCGCCCTCAAAAGGCGTGATGTTGGAAAGGTATTTGGGATCTCTATGATACCCCATACGTTGAGCAAGCCGGGCGACAAGTCCGAATTTGGCCCACAAGCTACAGTCAATTTCCCTGTTTCTTTGCAATTCCGTATAGCTATGCAATAGGAGTGCTTCAATAGAATAAGGCCCAGCAGATAGGTAATCCCCCGATACGAGACACTCGGTTGATAGTACCCTCAGCTTGTCCGGGAGCGTTGCTACCGATTCATCGCTTTCGCCTCTCATGATGGTTATCGAAGCAGCGACCCATAGCATAGAAGCAAGGCAGCTCAGCCACAACAAGCTAGTAGAAGACGGATCGTCCCAGAAAGCATCGTACTCTCGTTGAAATTTTGTGGTATGAATGTACGGGGCAGTCATAAACTTGTGGCGGAAGTAAACCAAGATGAGTGCATCTGTCTTGGACTTGGGTGGCAATCGCGTAACAGCCTGCGAGAGAGTTATGGGTACTAACTTGCCGAAGAGAATATCCGTGCTATCCGTCGTGTCCTTCAACGGTGGAGGCGAGGGAGTAGGAGGCTCATCCGTCTCAGTTCGGAGAATGCCTTGGATATCGTGGATACTATCAAGAATTGAAGCCCAGTGAGTAGCGCCGACATAACTATGCTCGCCAAGCGTAGTCGGGAGAAGCGGACCTCCTGATCCGGACGCCGCCAAACTCGGTGGTGAGCTCAAGTCAGAACGAGTCTCCGTGGTCTCCGTTCGCTGGTCTGAACTTGATGGGGTATCGAGAGTAGGCTCTCGGTTGCGCGTGGTGTAGACCAGGTTATTGACCATTTCCTCAAGTTTCTGGAGACGGACCTGCAGGACGGGGCGAGACATAGGTTCATGTCTGGCCCGGACATCTGCCTGCGGCCGCGAATCCGTGCGAGCCTTGCGAGAGGCACGAGGCGCATATTCGCAAAAATTGGCCTCGCCGCTTTTGACGCACCTCTCACAGGGCTGTTGGCGGTCACATTTCACCCTATCAAAGGATGATGAGCTAGAATAGTACACGGGAGACAGGGAAGTGCCACTCACTTGCGTGTCCGGCATAGTAGACAAGATACGGGAGGACGATTGCGCTTTTGGATCTTCCGTTGGACTCCCTCGGTCGGCTGCGCTCGAAAGACACTTGTCTGGTAGCTGCCGGGCCGAGAGTCCATCGTGCCCGGGGTAAGACTTCACGACCAGTACCAGTCAATAATATAAGAGTCGGATTGAAACAGTCGGAAATAAAGTCCAGCTCACGACCGCACGACCTCAGCGAAGTCAAAAACAGTGTAAAAGGAATACTCCCCCCTCCGCGCGGATTCTCAAACGGGGACTTAAGAGAATGCCTGATTGAGAAGAAGTCCGGTAGTACGGCGGGAAAAGGAAAAGAGAAAAGAAAAAGCTACTGGCAAATACCTTCAAATGGCTCTGGATGCTGAACTAATGAAACCTTCCTTGGAGTTTCCCCGGTGCAAATGCAGACGGTTATCGGAAACAAGGGAGGAAATGCACCTGGAAACTCCGCTGTGACCATTCCTAAACAGGCAAACTCCCAGCATTTCTTGGCACTGCCCCATTGGAACTTGCGACCGACGGAATATCCCCGGCTGGATTTAAAGATAGCTCCTTTCTCTTTTTCTCTTCGCAAATACGGCCAAAACGGCCAAAACGCCGACCCGTTTCTAACCTTTTGCTTTTCTTTCGGGTGTTATTTTTAAACCTAAACTCCTAAACCTCCTAAATTTCGAGAAAGCTACGGCCTTAAATTTTCAAATCGTTACTACCGTTACTACCGTACCTAACGCTTAAACCCATATCCACTTATTGCTTTGTCCGGTGCGCCACTTATTAACCGACGATTTCAAATTGCTACCATGACAATTTTCTGCCAGGGCACCAGGGCAGCAGGGCCACTACATTCCGAGTGGCTACAGATTCAATATACAGGTACATTTGATACTTCATTACTTCGCAGATTAGCGGTCCAAAAACACGCCCTAGTGATTTTCCTAATGGGGTATCTCTTACCTCCCCCCCCAAGATGCCATCGACTGATTTTTGACGATGTGATGCAAACGCGACTACCTCATTTCGTTCGACAGTCTCAAATCGTGTAACCTTCTAAGGCAACCCAAAGTAACTGTTAGCACTTAAGAGGAAAATTCTAGAGCGTCGATCTTGCTTTGAATCGAACCAAATGCTCCGGGATCGAGATCTAATCTCTCATCTCGACCTGTCTAGGTCCACTTACCACCAGCATCACCCTTCCTTTTATGTATCTTCCCCTGACAGCGGGGTCGAGGCTCAGGCCGAGTTGCAAGATGCTAGACCCAGAAGTCGCGGTAGTTAAAACGCCTTCCCGGTAGTATTCATTCCGACTATGGTTCACTCCGACAGCCCAATCCGAATTTGCCGGTCCGGCATCTCCGGTAATAATACTATTGGCCCGAAAAACCTCAACCGGTGTACAGGCAACGTGGCATACACAGCCTTAACAACCTTTTTCACGACTGGAATGAGTCCGACGCTGGTTTTCCCACCAACATTGAATGTATAACTTCGGTATGTACTCAGTATAGACTCGATGCTTGTAAACCAGTTAGGACTTAGCTACGCTTACCATTTAATACTCCCATAGTGATTTGAAGATATCATTGACGTCTCAGTAACTATATTCCATATGATGCTTGCTGTTCATATTCTTGTTCTTGTTTTTTATACATAATCGTGATTTATTCTTACACGTAAGGGACTAAGCCGATATTACACTTGAATAGGTAGGTAGATGCTTTGACACTTGACACAATCAGCTAAATCCCCCACAGGGCTATCTTTATAGCAGAAGAGACCTATTGGTTATTTTATAAATAGGCACATATGAACAAAGAGCGCTAAGCAAACTCCACCCCGTCGATTAGGGCAACGCTACCTCTTCAACCGGCACAGTGAGTATAAAACTTGACATACCAAAATCTTCAACACGAATCGAATCTCCTGAGGATTCTGATTCAAAAACTGGTTGGGGCTTGTGGTTTAGTGGTATAATACTCCCTTAGCATGGGAGTGGTCCGGGGTTCGATTCCCCGCGAGTCCAACATAAAGGGGTTAGATTCCCCTTATACCGCATCTTTTTGAATGTTCTATAATATCTCGGTTTTTCGTAAGTTAGCTTGAGGGTGTCGGGTTCATACCGAGTACCATTCCGACCGTCTCAAAAGGCGGGCTTCATATCTTTAGTTTTACCTCTCATCTTTAAGAGCTCCTCGGGGGCATTAAATAGACTATATATTAATCCTAGTTATGTAGAAATACGTTAAAGTATAATCACAGTAGTTCAATTAGGATTCTGCATATCCTTGGGTTTCGATACCATGTATCCAAAACACCACTCCCTTCGTCGCTACGTGAACAAACACCCGAGATGGACCAATCAACGTCAACACGTAGAGTCCAGAATCGATATAGTAAACATCTTCCATACCTTACTACGCTAACCTCCATTATATGCGCGTATCATTGTCGTGTCTTCGGGGGTACATATACAGCTACTGGGTAGATATTAGGTAGCTTCGGGGAATGACACCGGGCCATCCCGTAGGAAGCGGGGAAATCTTCCGAACCAACAGACCCATCTACGACCCGAACCGGTCATTCTAAGATGGCCGTCCACAACTCGCCAATATCTCTCACACGGTACTCACAACAGCACTACTGGGCATCATGTCTTCTAGTAAGCCAATTTCTATCTCCATCCAACCCCTCAACTACGCCGACATCCCCGCCTGCGCCCGCATTACCTCGTCGGCTTTCTCCGTCGACCTCCACACTATCGTAAAGTAATTAGGCCAGAAGCCTTTCGATATGTATGACATCTCCCGTTCCGGCTTTTTAGATACTCTCCACAGGAAAACATACATCTACGCCAAAGCCGTGGATGACGAAATGGGCGAAATCGTCGGGCATGCCGGGTGGGCATCTAGGAACCTGGACCCGGCGCTAGTCCCGTGGAGTGGACCCGGAGACACGAAGCCGGCGGGGAGGAGCGAGAGCAACGGCAAACGAGGAATGACGAAACGGGAAAAAATATGTGGACGAGAGTAGGGAGGAAAAGGAGAAGAGCTCTATCGATCGTCTCTACGCCCTTGAAGACGCCGATATGTAATTCTGGCTATCTGATCTGGTCCCCTCGGACACGCCTTGCATCTTCGTTATTGACCTTACAGTGCCACCTTCACACCAGTCCCAAGGTGTGGGCAGTGCCCTACTACGATATGGGAATGCTATCGCCGACAGCCTGGGCCTCTCTATATGGGTACACTCGTCGCATCAGGCGTACGTACGAAGCGTATAAGAAATTTGGATTCGAGACCACGAGAGAATTAGATATAGACTTGGACGAGTATGCGCCGAGGGGACCGACAGAGGGGGAAGTACATAAATGGGAAAGAAGGAGAGCGGGACGTGGGGGGTGTATGTTATTAGGTATATGAGGAGGATACCAAAGAAATCGGATGATTTAAGGTAGGTAACCTAGTATACATAAGTGAATCTACAAAGTATTAAACCTCATTTCAAATTACTATGTACCTGACCGCGATGCGTCTATGTAATTCACCTCCACCAATGAAATACCTCGACGTGATACTCCACTTTCCCATTATAGCACATTTACACTTACACTAGGAGATACGAATGAGTAGAAAGATTAATCATAATTCTTATAAGAACTTATGATTACGATAGATTAGCTTCTATTTAGACGACCTCTTGGGGATTAGTGCTGTGATGAACATTTTGAATCGTTATACCCACATTGTGCCCGCTCTCCACAGCACAAAAAATATAGTGCGTAACTAACAAAAATTTTGCACGTCCGGGTTCGTGGCCTAATGGTAAGGCGTTAGATTTCGGTCCTATTTCCGGCTCTCTAAAGATTGCAGGTTCGATCCCTGCCGAGCTCGTCTCATTTCATTTTTGTTTCTTTCTTTACTGGACTTTCTACAGAAATCCCTTATTTTATTATTTGTTTCATTTCGTTTAATAAGACGCGCCTTGGATTATAACATGACTTTAGGTGGTCAATCTTTGGTATTAGCATTAATTTCAAACAATAATATACAAGCGGTATATACTCTAGTTTCTTATTCCAAGCATCCGAAAATAAATGAGCAAACGGGAGTGATACGGGCTGTACGGCGTAATACTCGTAAGGACATAACGCGGGTTTAGGGATGATTCAGCAGCTCATGCATAATGCGACTTCATGCCTGCTTATAGTCTGTAATCATAGACGTTCTCCTGTCACTCGATTACGAGTAATTACTCATATAAGATAAAAATACTGTTAAACGTGGTACGACGATGACTCCGACACCAGCAAGCCCCTCGGCCGCTCTTCGCGGAGGTCTAAGGGAGGTCCTCCGTAGTCGTCAGGAGGCTAAGAATCGCAAAAGCTGTGGACCATGTCGAGAAAGGGAAGTGAAGTGTGATAGGGGATATCTATGCGCAACGTGCAGTAAACAAGGTTGTCCGGATTTGTGCGCTTGCCGCGAATCACGGCCACGACTACAGGAGTTAGCAATCGTATATATCGTCGAATAGAAGTCTCAATTATGGTTTATACTAACTAGCACGTGCGATCGCCCAGTTGGTTCAATCACCATCCGGAGACTGGAAACACTGCATGTCGTACGTCTGGACGCCATCGGACCAGTGCAGCAGGGGGGCACGGCAGCGTTTCTAGGTTGAACTGATCGAGCGTAAGGCGAAACCCCTTGCAGGGACCGGACTTAACGACCTTTGGGGGGATAGGCGCGGCGCTCTTGGCCGCGATGACTTTGTCCATTATCTGCTTGGCGGATGCTGTAGGGTCCAAGCCAATATGATGGCGCTGACTTCGAGGTGCGGATAACATTCCGTATTGATCTCGATGATCAGGACTTCATTAGTATTATTTATATTTGCCCAAAATAAAGCATTTGCGTCGATAATATCAATTCTCTGGGGTCCGACCCCCTAATCCGAGGCTCCTGAAGGCTCCGAGTTATGCCGACTCTGACGATCCGGACCTCTGGGGGTATAATCAACGAATATGGTACGATACACTAATATATATCGGTAGAAAAGAGCACATTCCTTACTCCATTTCGCTCGCAACATCTCTTGAACTGGGTATGACCTGCCCGTTTCTCCAGGCCCCGAACCGTACCGAAGCGCTCCGTTAGCTAAGATAGGGGACGGTATGGATATTATGAATCTAAAGCCCCCGAGATATTATTTATTAGCAAAGATCCCATGCTAATTGAAACTAATCAACGTGAAAAATTATACTCCGACCTGTTCCAGTTGACTCAATTCACAATTCGCCTACTGTTGGCTATTAATTTCATTATACTTATTAGAACTTTCGTGTCTCGAATTTAACTAGCCTATCTACCAACTATCTCTCCTCTCTTATAACTTTCTCACATCCTTTTAGAATTGGCAGCTAATACTTAAATTAAAGCTTTGGTACTTGGATCGAAAATACCAAGACATATATATACCTACAAGTCACGTCACGATGGGGGGTTCTGTTCTAGAAGATAGGAAGAGAGTAACTATCGCCACCACGGGGGATACGAGAGTAGATATTGGTATCAGACTTTTACAGACAATACGCCGACTCAATGTCGAGAGACATGTTATCATCAGCAAGCGGGCGGGCGAGGCGAGCACTGGCGGACCACGTATACAGGTAATAAACACCTTCTCAAAATATCTCTACATAGGAAACCACTCCTTTTGCCGACCTCTTTACTAACCCCTCGTATTACAACACCAGCCCACATGACCTCGCAGCCCCGATCTCCAGCGGCTCCTATCACATATACGGGATGATCGCAGCACCTTGCTCGACACGGATGCTCGCCGCTATTGACGCAGGTATATGCGACGACCTCATCACACGTGCGGCGGACGTCTGTCTTAAGGAGCGGCGTCTCCTTGTCCTCACCTTCCGCGAGGCCCCTTTTAGCGAGATTCATCTACGGAACATGCTGAGTGTCACTAGCGCGGGGGCCATCGTCGCACTGCCTGTCGTCGGGGTTTGCACGCGGCCGTCGTCTGTAGAGCAGGCTGTCGAGTAGATGACGGGGCGGTTGCTAGATTTGTTCGGGCGGGATGCGAAGGACTTCGTTAGGTGGGAGGGTATGCATAAGGAGAGTTGGGGGGCTGTTTGTTTAAGTGCGGAATGGGATCTCTAAGGTCTAACGCTACTGTTATGGAGAGCTGGAATGGAGATGTAGTTATACAATGGAGGTTTTCTTTATGTCATTCGTGCCCTGATATCGTACTTGTTACTCCTTACTGTTCTATCTACTAAGAATAAAGCCCCATGCTAATCTATTAAACTCAGCAAGTACTATAACTAGTAAATCTCTTCATTCTTAGGGTGATTATAAATGAGACCATATATGTTACCATATATGTTGTATTTAAATTTTTATCAGTTCTAATAGTAAATTTACCCCCTTTTCTATACCATTAGTTAGTAGTTCTAGTAATAGAAGCTCGCAACTTTAAAGACATCAGTAAGGAGAGCCCTTTGTGACTTGATACCCCTTATTTCCTGTATAACTAGGAGCTAGCTGTGTTGGGGAACTCATCACGAGACTACCCTTAGACATCCTGGAGAAGGAATGGTCACATGTATGTATACCTGTGACCCTGAGATGAGTATCCAGGCTGGGTTTGTGGTTCTTTGCATAACAAAGATAATTTCCTATCACTAGGTCATATCATGAAGCTCGGTCACCAATAATAGAAGGGGTGAAACTGCTTGTATGCCGAGATAGCCTCTCTATTCCTCGGGCAATATCTACCCACTTTCACGTATCTTAATAGTGTTGGGCATCGATGACAGAGAACATTAAAAGGTGCCAAACCCCGAGTATTGTGCGCTGCGCTAGGAACATCCGGGATATTATGCGATACTACCCAAGCTTCTTCCTGTATTTTGGCAGCCGGTAAGTTCGGTTCGATTATAGACGAATCAAGCTATGGTCCCCTTTGACGGATGGGTTCTCGACGCTTGGCGAATTGAATCGAGCGGTTTCAAGGTATAGGAAACAACGCCGACAGCGAGCTAGGTATGACCCTCGACCACTAGATTATAAATCAGGTTATACTGAGGACTATTGTTATCCTCATCAAGATATTAGAAACTAGAGACATCTGCTGGATTCTCCACATCTTCCAACTGATCTGCGGTAATGCCGCTTGATGCGCCTAGAGGCCTTATTACACTTGGTGAGTCACTTGGAATATAGTTGCCTCTCAAAGACTCTAATGCGTGGTTCTTTCGATGCCGCTAGCGAGTCATCCCTAATCTATATCGCGCTTATAGGGTTATATAACTATCCTGCAGTGATACTTTGTTTCATTTGAGATCCACAGGAGACCAATGTAAGCTTGCTCTTGCGGAGTAGTGTCAAGGATGAGAGGCAGCGTCTTCGGTCGCCCGTGGGTAGTAGGATACAGAGGAGAAACGCCGTTTGGATGAATCTGAAACATCATATATTGATAGAGCGGAAAGTAACCGCCAATAGATAGGCGGTGAGTCGAAGAGAACTGCTTCCCATTGGAGGGAAATAGATATACGAGTGAAACAAGATGGCAAGTTGGAAGTACTCGGCTTAAAGTCAATATGCTCTGGTTGAGAGCGCTTAGGATAGCTATGGACCAAGGGGAACTACGTTGTAGATCGCTGTGTAAAAACTAGGGAAGCTCGGGATTTGGATTTTGGGAGGTGACGTCTAATTAACACTTGCAGCTCGCGAGCGGCTGCAGATTGAGGCTATCTCTTAATTTAGCAACGACCTCCAAAAATAGACGCCCCAGATCCCTCATGGTACTAGAATCTCCAAGTAAGATACGTCACGAGCGGTAGATAAGGCTGGGCCGCAAGGGGGCGTAGGGAGTCCTGAAGCTTGACTGCCCTGTATCGTTAGGTACACTAATAGGGGGGATGTGATAACGGCATACATACGTGCATGTACCTCTGGCGGTTGGTAGTCTTGCGTACAGCTTGCCAGCACCTTAGTACACAGGGTGAGCGTCTTGAGCCTCTTGCCCCTGAGTCTACTTGCTATGAACAACAGTGACGATGGAAAACTGGCGAATTAAGGGCAAGCCGGTGGTCCGCAGGCGCTTCTGGAAGCTAACTGATATGAACTGATATGAACTGATATGAACTGATATGAACTGATATGCAACATGACGACTCGTAGGCGTTTCTCGCAGCGGCGAGGGGTACCGCCGTCGAGGGTTCCTGTACATGGCGGCGAAACGCCCGCGCATCTGGCTTTCCCCGGACTGCGGGTACCCAACCAGACGAAGGTAGCCTGGTTATAGGGTAGCAGTGTCGCCTTGGTGCCTTGCAGGCTTGCAGGGAGGATCATAACGGCGACAGGCGGGAGGTATGACAGGTAGATTTTCTGCAAGTGATCTAGGACAAAAATAGCGGACAGAGATGCGTGGGGTTCAAAGGAGCATCACCACAAAGGAGCATCACGACGACGACGTTGAATTACGCCCATGCGCGGATGAAATTTTCTCGAATGCATATACTTCAGCGTATACTTGAGCGACAAGCTAGCTATCCACTACACCGTGATGTCTAGGCGCTTAGATGTTTTAGCCAGTGAGCGGCTATGCGAGACTGGCTGCCCCTTATTGGATAAACGAGCAGGCGGTAAACTATTTCTGATTTGAGGATGATACTTTAGAGACAGGGTATTTTTGGGATTACTTACCTAACCTACATTCTTACACTTGCAGAAGACAAGAGAAGACAAAGCCGGTCCAGCGCCCTGGCTGTGGCATTCCTTTTTAAGCCTGACATATTTTCGTGGGGATATGATGAGGCTTAAAGATTGGCTATTGTTTATGCAGTACTTGTTGTTTATTGTTTAGGTCGGTAGGTCGGTAGGTCGGCCGTCGAGGCGGCCTGGAAGTTAGTACATGTACACCTAAAATGCTATTGGGTATAGCGCCTACAGGCTGTTATGTGGGCACGCGGTTACTAGGTGCATACTAGTTTAGTACAAAACAGGGAAGAAACTACAGGGAAGAAACTACAAGGTACAATACAGTATATGTACATGTAACTACGTACGTAGGTACCTATGTAATGCACATACATATCTAACAATAGGTTAAGCGACCTAATACCTGACAAGGAGTCCTTCCATGTCACATGTACCAACGCCAGCCACGAGAACCATGAGAACCACGAGAACCTGGCTGAAGGCCAGTCGGTCGAGTTGCACTACGCATCCACCAACATTAATTGTTCGTAGTGCTGCACCAACATCAACTACGTATCAGGCCTTGTGCTACCCATTTATCATCTCGGGCTATCTCAAAAGCCACCATCGCCATGGTACATACCTATATATACGTATTGTACAATACAAGAGGTATGCATGTGCAGCAATCTTCTCTCCTTGACAACGTGGCCAAGCTTGTGGCTTGTCACATAGTCTGGCTGCCGGTAACAAATTATTACTTAAAAAAAGGAATTTGCGCCGAATTAGCAATGATGAAAACATGGTAAACGACTAACCTACATACCTGACATGTTGGTTTCGTGGTACTTCGTACATACCTATAACTACCTACCTAACTACCTAGGTATACTTACATAGGTACCTACATACCTATACCTAATGCACGTTCCCTACGGCATCAATATGTATTCTCTATGTATTCTTTTCCTGGATCTTCCACATGGGCTTCTATTTATTTACTATGTACATTAGGTACATACACTGCCTGGGATGAAAGATGAAACCCTTACACAGCTTCCTACTAACAGGCCATCATTAACAGGTCATTACCAACTATCAACTGATTACTAACGTTTTGCCAACCGGCCGGAATTATTTTAGTTTTAATGTCTTCCGATTCGACTATCTCCTTGTGTTACTCATATGGACACTACATACATATGTTCGACGGTTTGCTTGAGTTTCGGTCTGTTGTCTTCACGTCACCTTGTATGTACACCATGCCTAGTATTGTCAAAGCGCGGTCGGTCTCCGGGGCGTACTTCGCGCTTATTACATGACGGCCGGCTGTTGGACGTGGTCCCGCAGTCTTACAGTCTTACAGTCTTACAGTAATAAGAGCCTAGCAGGGGTGCTAACGGACCTTTTCCCGCTTTCACTGCGGCGCCGTTCTCATAGCTCTTATCTTCTTCTGGTATGGTATAACCTATATTGTTCCAAGTAGTCCGCTTCAATTGAGTCTCGCAAGGTCGGGCCTAAGCAACAGTCAAATAGTCAAATCGAACAAGACGTCGACCATCAGATATTTTAATAGCACCACCTACTCTACGGTGCTTGTTATTACTCAACGGCCCAAAACCTGATGGCAACCAGGTGAGGTGTGGTTCTACTTTGGATCCAATAGGGATTGTTCCAGGCTGGTGGCCCCCAACGTCTGTCTCAATTTGATAGACCGAAGGTTCTGTTAATGCCGTACGACTTTGTGCCACATTAACATTACGGATTGATGAGGGGTTAGAGCAGCCAGAAATATAGGAAGAGTATGCAGATCTCAGGGAGCCACGGGCGAAGAACTCTATGGACTTCGGCCTCACTGGAGACAAATAAGCGACCTCGCCGTCAGCCTGACACAGCATTAAACAATCTCACCTCCGCTTTCTAGTATTAGCGTCATGAGGGGTAACAACGAACCTTATCACAGGTCGATACAAGGAGACCAGGACACGGCAATGCTATGTATATCATATATGTATCCTTCTTGTTCTTATACACAGGTCTTGACCACAATACCGAAAGCTTGTGCCCTACCAGGCTTCCCAAGCGGGTCGTAGCTAGAACCCGAGAATGTTCCGCCGATTTCTAAGAAAAGAAACCCGGGCCAGCAGATGTGTTTTATGCGCGGACGCGGCTGATCGATTGTGTTTGACCGACCCTGTTGTAAGCTAACCAACCAGCCAACCAACCTAACCTAGAAGCTATTGCTTCAATGTTCTGACCAATGAGCAGCGGTAAGCCGCTTATGGATCGATCACCTTCCCCAACGGCGGCAAACGCATCCGAGCAAGGTCTCGATGATTCGCGACAAGCGCTTTGCGCTCGCCCCACAGAGCGTGCTACAGAGAGATAATTCAGAAACACCCGCGGAGAAAAAAAAAAAAGTAAAAGGAAGGAAACCCCAGGATTACGACCGTTGTGGCTCTCCAAGAAATCATCCAGACAGTTGTTTAACGAGTAACTAGTTAACTAGCTAAGAACAAGATAGCTTTGGTATATATTCAAGGCTATAAAATCAGTTCCAGATTTAGCAACAGGACCACTTAATGTCAAAGTCAAAAGGGTTTAACATTTAGTTATGAGAATTCTTCATTGGTGTACATGGCGTAGGTAGGTGATTTCGGACGAAAGCAAATTGATACCGGCTATGCTAGCTACCTACGAAGTAGATCAGCTGGAAGTAGATGCTGGCTATGTGCTATGTGTTATGTGCTATGTGTCAGACGCCGAGGGCAGGATGGTTCCGTGCGTGCCGTACGCGACGGGCTCTCGAGTCACGGTTCGAAGGGTGCTATCCGGCCGGCAGGGTGCATGGCCAATATACTATATTCGAAAATGGAAAAGATCCCGGAGCTAAGCAGGTCAGCACGTGCAGCGCCCGGGTCGATTACGTTGCAACAAGATCCAGGGGAAGGACCAGCGGTAATAACAGCATTAACATTATGATCCCTCTTTACCTAGGTAACCTAGGTGGTTCTTTGTTTGCTTGGTGAAGGATTCACGTAGCCCCATTACTCCCCTTAGGCACTCCCCATTACTCCTTTCTTGACCGAGGAACAGCCCGATACATACATATTACATGGTTAGGTACTATGTATAAGATGGTGACTTACGCAGCTACGTCAGCGAAGTCGTGTTGCAGAGTACCTAGCACCGCCGCATTCGGCTCAGTATGTATCAACTATCAACTATCAACAGCGTTCTTATGACCGGGGCCGCGGGGCTGGAGGCCTGCTGTATTAGCGGCCCTTCTATGCCTTGGTTTAAGTTTCAACTCTCCGAGTCAAAGATGGATGCAACTCGCAAGCCAATACGAGACATTTGTGACGACGAGGTGAGCACATGCGTTAGCAGCAAATCAACAACCTCTCGTCGGCTCTAGACGCGGGTATTCGCTGCGTCCTATGTAAAAAGAGCCCTGGGCATTTTCGACATCACACGCCCGCGCCAAATTGCATGACAGCTGCATCCCTGTCTAAAGGCACCTATTGGCTACCTACGGCCAGAGTACAACCAGACTCGCAAACTCCTCTTACCACACCTGCCGGCAATGCTCCAGGGTCGACCTTTTCTGGTTGGAAGCAGTGCTGCCGCGACAAGATTGGCAGAATTCCAAGACCCAATGCGGGAATTGACGTTGCACCTTTTTGCTGTGCCGCTCGCGCACTTCTACAAGATCGAGGTTCCCTTTCAAACTACTTAGATCCTCCCAATCGCACCTCGTTTTCTACATCCTGGTCAGGTTTACCAAACCCGCCAACACCTGCCGATAACACCTGCGTGTGCTATTTTGATCTCCTACCTAGCGGCTCGAAACATCGTGGGTTAGGAGAATTAGGCCAAGGGTTCGTAGGGCCGCGACTAGGCCTTAAGAAGCGGCCTTTATTGATTCATCAATGCCTTTTATTTACATATCACGTCAAGGTGCTAGTGACATTGCTAGTGACATCTGAAGATGGCCACGACGATAGACTTGTCGCGGACCGAAAGTGCTGCACCTATCATAGCCTAGCTGGGTAGCTTTGAGGCGAGACGTGACAAATACTGTAGTGACCTAATGGCATAGCCCAATGGCACTTTTTGAGAAACCCTGGTGCAACGTTAAAAGGGGGGCCGTTGGTGGTAATAAGAGGAGTTCATCGCCGTTGGGGTTAGATCAGGTACACGCCTCTATTCGTCGTATTTGATACGTATTCGATGATGAATGCTCCTGCGGCAGTGCTACCGGTTCAGATTCGGTAACATCGCATGAAGAACGGCGGGAGACATAAGACTGATTACCAGACTACGTACATATCTTTAACCAAGGTAGGTAGGGATGAAAGAAGCCACAAGAGCTTAACACTACCTACCTGCATATATACATACCTACCTGCATACATATAACAACATTTCGGCTTCAACGCGCGAGACTTGATTCCGTACTATCTTGAAAAAGAGGAGTATATAATTTCCTTCTCTATTTGGATGTTTTAAGTTGACATTTGATGCTTTAAAAGGTAGTAACCTAGGTATGTGTATTTGTATCCAAGATGCCTCTGCTAGGACTACTAGATATGTACATTTGATCTACCGCGGAATTATAGATATTCATGATGTATGTAGGCGTCTATGTAAGATGCTAGCGTACAAGTATAATACGTGAATTATGTACTAACTATTGAAGTTACATACATACCATGTATGTACCTAGGTACATAGCCTAACTTAATGGGCCTAGGGTAGGTATATACATCGGTACTCCTGGTACTACGTAGAACGTGCAGATATCCTTGCTTAGTAGCCGACGTTCCTCGACTCGCTTCCAAGTTCTTTCTGGGTTCTTTCTGATGGACGTTCGTTTCGCGCGGACATACATACGGGCTCACTACACTACCTACATATGTACACTACGCATGAATCCTTGGAAAAAGCTAAAGTACCTTGGCGCTGTATATCTCTCCTTCAACCTTAGCCTTGGTTATCAAGCGCCATGCCGCCCAATACGTACATTAACTGGGGCTAGCCACATGTGCAGGGTTTGTCGATCTCGTCTGCGGTACAAAAGTATCAAGGCATCCCGCGGAGGACATGGAGCTTACGGTCAATTCTTTTTTTGGGAATGCACTTTTTTATTTTATTATTTTTTATTATTTGCCCTGAGAAGTTGCAGTATTGAAACTACCTAACCTACATAAGTATATACATGCATATTTCGCACATCCATGTACCAATTGCTAGCTATATCAACCTAACGCAACGTTAATTGCTTGCATTCGCTCCTTTCCATCTTTCCCATTCGCGCTCGTTTACCTTAGGTACCTAACCTAGGTACTTACCTAACACCTACCTTAATACTTACTGCCTTGCATGCGTGCATGCGTGCATGCCAGACTGCTAGACTGCCAGATAAGGTACTCTAAGTAGGTATTATATTATTTTCCTTCGTATTTGCATTTGCAATTGTATTGATTACATATACAATACATACATATATATACATATTACATACGATACAACGCAACTACCTACAAATACAAATACTTCTACGTACCTACTATATCTGATCAAGAAGAGAGGGTACTGGCTCGCCCCGGCTACCTGCCCTATCCACCGACGTACCTACCTTACCCTCTACCTTACCTGCCTACCTCCTACCCGTCCTACTCTATCTATCCTTGCCTTACATCAACCATCAACCATCAACTTCCCGCTCCGCCTAGGTTCTGCTGGCTGGCTAGCCACATACTTTTTTTCCCTTTATATTTTCTTATATCCCCCCCTACCGCTGCCAACTACTACGTGCTACCTTGATTACTATTGCTCAATTGCACTATTGCAAATCAATTTTACTTACCTTCTCTTTCCCCTCCGTTCATTTTAGGTTCTTCCGTGGTATTCTCTGATCGCTGTTAGAAGGGAGGCGAAGAGGGGCTGTCTACGTTGACACTTAGCCCCAACGTTGGTCAAGTAGAGCGAGAGGCATCCGAAAATCATTCATTCCCGCAGGCGCAGCAGGGCAAAGAGTTAATCGCGCGTCAAATCGCCAAGCGCTGGCAGGTCCTTTTTTCTTGTACGCATTAAATAAGGGTCAAGGATCCCAACACGAGGGACGAGTGGGAAGCCGGGAATTTCGTTATAGTTGGTTCGAATTCGACAAGTTGCATCGTGGGCCGGACCTCACGAGAAAATAGTCTGGAGTTTTTCCACGCGGTCCAGAAACCAAGATAGCTATACTCGGCCCAACTATCACTAACAAAACATCGACGTTCCCTGGATAGGAATCCTCTTAGCAGCGCAGACCCAACGTGCAGTCTTTTAGGCGCAGCAGCCTGTGAGCTTGCCTGCTGCTTACACCGCAACACGGCACTACGCAACGTACCGCATCAGCCCTTGCAAATCACCGTCGTATTACGCTGCTGGATTCGATAAGAACGAGGTGCGGCTGGCTCAATCCCGCTCGCTTGCACAAAATTGCCTCCCCGCGCACTCATTTTTGAAGTTCATCGCAGTCAAAACCTAGAGTCTTTGCAGATCACCCATTGTTCAGCTCCACGACGCGCACTTCGATTAAGGATCTGAATTCTATCAAATCAAGCCCTTTATATTGACTCTTCATAAAGCATTCACCTTCAGGAATCTTAATTCGAAAGTTCTGCTAGATCATAACGCGATTGCTGTGTGCACCATCATCTTCAGAGGTTTTGTTTGCGGCTTCGTTGGCCTGTTTTGTTTCCCTTGGGCATTTTTTCTAGGTTTTCTACAGGCCTTTTCAACCAGGCCATACGCCAACCAAGGCTGCATATTTCGGCTGCGACCCGAACCGTGCCGTCGATTATTAGTTAAGAGTTCTCAAAGGGCACCTGCATCGGATTTACTGGATCTTAAATGCAGATCCGGCTGGTTAAAGGGCTTCATCGTACAGTAATTATCGCCCACTAATATACATCTCAACCATCGAATTCCTATGCACCTCACGCAAGGCTGTTGGGCTGAAGATATTGTTGGACGAAATATGGCGACCTTTACGGCTTTAAACGGTGGCGAGCAAAAAGGTGCCGAAAGGCCTGGAAGCAGCCCTGCTTCTGTACGCGCTGCCTCTGAGGAGCAAACCATTCGCCAAATAACTACCCAGGAACCCAAAGTCGGAGAAACCCCTACGAGTCAAAGAGAGCACTGGTCAGGGCTAGGTCATGAACGGCCATCTTACCAACCCACTAATTATCCCGATGAAAGCGCGCACAAGCGCAAACGCTCAATCTCGGATGAGCCGCGTAGAGAAGGACTAATTGCTCGAGAGCGAGAACAGCCATGTCAAGTAGAGTCACGTGAATCATATTCAACTCCGCAGAGAGAGCGCGAGTATAGGCAGTATGGCGAAGAGGGTCGAGAGCACCACGAATCTTGGTATCCGCGGCAAGGGCACGCTGATGAGCGCAGCGCATACGACCGGCAAAGTTCCGCAGGCATGGCTCCCTCACCAACCGATGAGCAGCTCGGCGAGACACTTCGAAGAGGAACATCCCATATGGAATCCCAGCATGATTACGCGGCGACGAGCCCCGACGGTGACGACAGTTCTGTACTCTATGGCAGTAGCTCTTATAGTCAGGAACAGAGAAAAGGAGATGCTGTGATTCAGTCTGACCCCAAAAAGAGGAAGCGCAATTTCAGTAACCGGACCAAGACTGGGTAACTAGGACCCCATCATTCCGCCCGTCTTACGCATTGCATCCAGGACCCCGTTGCTGACTTTTAGGTATGGCGGCCGGCCCCGCGTCCTCTTACGTGTTGTAGGTGCCTAGGCATCTCGGCACTTAAGGACGAGGTATCGGCTCTCCGTACCAGAATTTATAGCTGCCTAACTTGTCGGAAGAGAAAGAAGAAGTGCGATGAAACAAAACCGCAATGTGAGCCTTCCCCTAGATGAAACCAAGTCCTCATTTACTTATGGGTTGAGCAGGTACCAACTGCGTTCGGGGCGGTTTTGTATGCCACGGATATCCCAACCAGCGAGGTTACCCGAAAATGGAGAGCAAGCCCGCAGCTGTTCCGCTCGAATCCAAGGATCCTAGCTATGTGCCTCCAGGTGCCTACGGAATGCCTCAGCAGAGTAGTTACCCGATTGCACCCCCACCGCCTCCAAAGCGTGATCAACCAGCTCAGGCCTACCGCGGTCAACCGCTCCGGATAGAACCGGTTCAGGGCCGGCCGATTCTTGCGGACGATAACCGGCAAATTGTTTCTGCTACCCTTCCTACACCGACCCCATCTGCTACAAGCCCGGAAAACAACAAACTATCTTCGATATCATATACCAACCCAGGAACCATGTTTCCTACCCCGATAAGCGCTACAAGCAGTACTATGCAGTTGCCAACGCCTTTAAGCAGTGTTGACCGGCACAAAGACTACCAGAGGGTACCACCATTACACGACCTTACCCGTACAGAGCACGACACTTCGCATTCGGGCTCGCTCCCGCAGATTAATATTCTTCCGCCAACACGAAGTAGCAGCCCACCAACTCAAGGTCATCAAAGCCAACCCGCGCCACCGCTACCTCCTCCTCCACCTCCATCTGCAACCGCAACTGACCCTCAAGAAGCAGCACGTCTTGCCTTGTCGCAACACCTGCCCCCTGGCCGGGAGAGAACGCAGAAGGAAGAGATGCTTACAGGGAATCAATACTATCCGTTTGACGAAGAATTGGTCCTAGAGAGGCAAAGATGTAGCGCCGCATGTTTTAGGTTTAACAATTCCACTAACCCGAGTGTTGGAGTCTCAGCATCCGAGCGTTCTCGGCTTTTCCAAGAAATTCTACACCCGACGGAGCCTATCTTCATGAACCCGCAGTTACAGTCGTCTATTACAAATATTGGTAGCGTTGGGCAAGAGGTGGTTGTCGAGGCGCCGTTTACCTGTGATTATGGTTACAACATTGCTATCGGAAATAATGTCTTTATTGGCCGGAATTGCACCATTATCGACCCTATGGAGATCATTATTGGCAACAACTGTTACATCGGACCGAACGTCAGCCTCTTCGGCGGCACCCTGCATACGGACCCCAAGAAACGCAAAGGCAGTAAAAGCCCCCACATCGGTTCGCCTATTTACATTGAGGAGGACGTGTGGGTCGGAGGCGGCGCTATAATCCTTCTCGGTCTTAGGATTGGGAAGGGAGCAACGATCGCTGCCGGCGCAGTGGTCACCAAGGTGAGTTTTCGTTTGGCAACCCTATTATACTATAGACACGGTACTAATGAAAGTTTAGGATGTGCCTCCGTTTACGGTCGTTGCAGGCAATCCTGCTCGGGTAACGCGCGGTGCTATTAGCTGACAGCGCATGATGGATCATATATATGCTCATCACTTATAGTTTCTTGATATTGGCCTCAATATCTGAACTTATCGCTTGCTGTTTATACAAGCGCTTCTCGTCGTTTCCGCCACTCGCACCATCTTCACACGTAGATAGACACGGTGATTTCCGCACAGCATATGATGGGTGGTTCTGCAGTGGCAGGACCTAAAAAACTCAGCTATAGCTTCCCTCCGCAGGAACAGATGAGATGTCGGTAGCAATTTAGGGGGACGACGACGTATTTGTTATATATACGATGGATTGGGGTACATCTAATAGAAGGATATCAAGTAGCTCTGGCAGCTATATGGCAGATTTAGGTGTTGGAAGCAAGCCGATTCCTTTTTTTCTTCGTTTCCAGGGGTGCATATATACGGATTTCACGAATCCCCTATCGTCATATATCTTGGTCTGTTTTAGGGGGGACAGGAACCAGCTTCACTAACGAGATCACGGCCGTCATACACGCATGGTGTTTTACGAAGGCAGGCCGAAGTTGCGCCCTTACGCGAAGACGATGATTTCGACGAAAAGAGAGAGACACGGCACTATAGAGAGATCTGTGTTAAAGATACCCGGTTTATGGTTTGTCAGTCGCAGTGTTTTGCTTAGGACTGTGCGCGAAGGATGCAGCTACTGTACTTGTAAATTATCTTGTTAGGGGAATTGATACATACTGTTTAAACATGTGATACTTGGTTTCTTGAAGTGGTAGTTTGTTAATGAGATAGTTATACTGGGTCAGGGGTGGAGAATAGGACAAGTAGTTATAGATGTGATGCGTAAATGTATATGCAGGATCAAAGATAATATTCTAGGAGGTACGATACGATCCGAACCAAAGACGAGTTATTCTACTTGCCCCTAACGAATGATCTATAAATGCGCGAGCATAGGCTATTCTGTTTTTACGGGAACGGTGTCCTTAGTATTGTATTGGGTCGAGTATATTTTTGAGTAAAACCTAGCTTGGTACTCAGGTATTAATTATATAGCAAAGCAAGCAAGCAAGCAAGCAAGCAATTCCTTAATTAATACAACAATGTATTAGGTACGCTTTTAATGTTATGTCAAGACCTACACCCAGACTAACCTGTGTATTTCCATGGCGTCAATAGAAGATTTATACTCAAATCTTCAACATCACTGTTCATTATCAACTTCGTAAGCCAACCGTAGTACTAGCTCCTAGCTAGTAGACTACAGCATCAGCAGGGTTAACAAGGAAGTTATAAGCACACAGCTTATAGGTAGTTAATCGGCACTAATCACTTCATCTCATCTCGTCGTCAAGCCGTAAAGATATGGGTGATAAAAAGCATACGGCGTTCTCAGCCCTATGCGTATGTTTATGTTAATGTTAGTTAACTTATCTTACTATCGTAACCTCATCCGGCTTGCCCCCTGATGCCAATTCATCGTGTCGGCCTACCCAGTCGTAGGTAATCGTATTCAGCCGTATCACTAGGTATTCTCTTCCTCGTACCTCGTCTCAGCCCGCCTTCACACTTCATACGGCCCCTACTTCTTCTGTCTCTTAGCGCTCTTATCACTGCTGGCGCTCAGAACGCTGGCACTTCTCTTATGCCCATTGCTGCTTTCCGGTCGCAGCCCCTTATCCGCAGCCATGCTCTCCGTATCATCTGCATTTGCAGTTCCACCACTCTCGTCGTTAACGTCTCCGTTCGTTGCGCCATTAGTCGCAGATGCCTCGCCATTAGTCGTCCCAGCAGCATCTTCGTCGGCCACGATACCTTCTTTCTTATCCTCGCCATTTATCGTAGCAGCACCTACCGACTGCTTAGATTTACCTTCACTCTCTGGCTGTGAAGGGGCCAGTGCTTTCTCGCGCTCAGCCTTCTTAGCTTTCTCGAGCTTAATCTCGGCGTCAATCTTGTCGTTCATCTTTCGCATGTCTAGGAGCACGCCGATGGAATTGAGCAACTTCTCCATTTCCTCTACTACTGCCCTCGTAGGCATGTTGAGTCTGCTCGGGATATCTAGCTCGGCTAGGGTATTGGTAATACGCTGGTGTTGAGCGTTACTCTTTGTTGTGAGGATCTTATTTATTCGTTCATAACGGAACGTTGGCCCTGAGGGCAAACGATCATGGTGTGATACGCCGTAGATTTGCTCTTCCTGTTCGGTGAGCTTCTTTCTCTCGGGTTGGGCACCCTTCTTGGCAGGACGTTCGGGACGCTCGCCGCCTCCGATAGAATCACGATGACCCGCTGATGAAGCTGCGATGCTCTCTCGGCGGGTTTCTGATATCGGAGTAGAGTTGGGGTGATTAGAGGGGTGTGCTGAGGGGTGAGCTGATGCGGGCGTGTTCGCGCCGTTAGCTTCCATAAGTGACTTTCGTTTTTTAGTCTTGTCTACATTCATGAGATTCTGAAGAAGTGTCTGCAATCCAGCACTGGACTTGAACGCATTGATATCTTGCTCCGTGTGTGGATAGTCAAGGCGGTTGTAAAGCTCACGACGTTCTTGGTTGAGCTTCTCCTGGCGGGCAAGTATTCGGCGTACTTCAACAAGCAGCAATTCTTCTTCCTGAGCTTCGTCCCTAGATCTAGACAAGGCTTCTGCTGCGAACATCTTTCGTTTTGTCTCCGAGACGGGGTTAAAATTAGCCATGACCTCATGAAGCGCAAATTCAGCTTGGGTCATATATTGAACAGGCTTTTGGACAGCCATCATCTTTGCCGCAACTTCGTAATATCGAGCCTTTAAATCCTCCAAAGTCCGCCCCTTAGGTGCCGGGACTACAGCAGTCTTAGGGTCGGTAGTGTCTGCCCCCTCGCCATTTGTTATATTATCGTCTAGCTTCGGTTGATAATCATATCTATCCCATATTAGAGGCCACCTAAGGTCGAAGTCTCTAGCAAGATCGAATAGGTAATCTGTTTCATCCTTCGTCCATTCATCGCTCTCTAAGTTGGACTTGTATTGGTCGTCGCTGTATTGAGGAATGTCCACTTGTACGTTAAACTTAGAAAACCCCGAGTCTTCAAGTTCCACCGATTTATCTTCCACGTTAGTCCCATTCTCTCCGTCTTGCTCATCCCGCAGTCTTGTCTGATCTTCCGTCTGCTTCCTCCAATGCCGTAGACGTAGTGACTGATCGTTTCGCGCTGAGTTGCGGAAAGGACGTAATTCCCATCGCGCCGCCGGCTTCCTGCTTCCAAATCGCCGCTTTTTGAACGAAGATAACTCCGGGACAATTGCGATAGGATTATCGCCTCCTAAGTTTTGTACCTCCCTTGCTAAACCCTTCAAGCTCGGTCGAGGGACATTCGTCTTCTGTTTTTTGGCTGGTCGCGAACCAGCATCAAGCGGCAGGTTGAGGACATCGCGGACGTCGTGGGAAGCCATTTTATGAGGCTATTACTGAAGTTTCGGTAATTTTGGCCTTACTTGGGTTATTGAAGGGTAGGGATGACTACTGGAGGAAGCGGCGGGAGTACGAGATGGGAAGGGCGGGTTAATGGCCGAAAATGGAAGTATTAAACTATGTACGCGTAATAACACATGGCAGAAGAAGAATAAAGAGAGGTTCTTGGAGATAGTGTAGACTTCTCGGCGCGTTTATTTGATGTTTCGTTTGTTGGAGTGGATGACGCTATTTTACCGTGGAAATAGAGGATCGCGCATTGATTTTTGGTGGTGCAACGATTGATTGAGACTGCAAAAATTATTTGAACCTTATGCGTCAAAGAGGAGTATTGAAAAACAGGGGCACATCATAACTCGGCTGCTTTGGACTTTCCTTAGTTAATGGTTTCTTACCTAGCTTATGCCAGCACGTGACTGGTATATCAACTTATCGATATACCCATGTAAGTTTAGTGCTAGTGCCAACACCAGGGGGCTTCTTTCTATGTACATAGCAGTCCAGTTGCACTCAGGCCACTGGCAGCACTGTCTAACCCCTGTAATCCGTACAGGCCATTTTCTCGAACGTGGCACCTTGGAATTTATTAGAGTCGGCGAGAGCTTCACACGGCTGGCTTGACAATATAATCCAAACAACACCCTATTTGCCAACGCCCGTCGCCAACCATTCGGCCCAACCCAACCCTAAATAAGCCCCGATACGATCAATTGACAATAACATAGTCAATTCAACAAGTACGCTACCGAACAACTAACGATGAGGGTGCTTCTCCCCCTCCTGATGCTGGGCTCCGTCGCCCATGCGCTCTACTTCTTCCTCGACGGCACGAACGCGAAATGCTTCTTCGAGGAGCTGCCCAAGGACACACTAGTCCTCGGGCATTACCAGGCCGAGGAGTGGGATGACAACACACACGCCTGGGCCAAGCACGACGGCATCAGCATCTACATCTCCGTTATCGTTAGTCCCCCTTCCACTCCCACCCTTCCGCCTTAACATCAGTTCCTCCTCCAGCCAAGAACAGATGCGCGCAAAACAACCCAATCATAGCGATCCCACTAACCTCCCCTCCAGGAAATCTTCGACAACGACCACCAGGTGGTCTCCCAGCGGGGATCCTCGTCGGGCAAATTCACCTTCACGGCGGCCGAGTCGGGCGAGCACAAGATCTGCTTCACGCCGAGCAGCAGCAGCGGGCGCCCGGGCTGGCTTTCGGCCGCGCAGCCCAACGGCGGCATCAAGCTGACCCTCGACCTCGCCATTGGCTCCTCCGAGATCGAGTCCACCGACAAGACCAAGCTCATGGACATCTCCCAGCGCATCCGCGACCTCAACGCCCGCCTCCAGGATATCCGCCGCGAGCAAATCTTCCAGCGCGTAAGTTTGTTATTCTCTCTCTTCCCATTTAGGTCATTTTTATCTTCAGCAGAGGGGAGAAGAAGGGTGGTAGAAAAGGGAGGGGGGGTTACTGTCCATAGATCGTGACAGATTCGGTTTAAATATAAACCAAGAATCCAGCAACAAAATACTAACCCGATTCTCAAACCCACAGGAACGAGAAGCCGAGTTCCGAGATCAATCCGAGTCTACCAACTCACGTGTTGTGCGCTGGATGACCATCCAGCTTGTCGTTCTCGGTATCACATGCGCCTGGCAGCTGTCTCATCTCCGGTCTTTCTTCATCAAGCAGAAGCTTACTTAAGTCCGCGACCATCGTGTTGTTATCAGTAGGCAAGGGGAGTTTTGGTTTGTACGAAAGCTGTCACGGTTAACGCAGCTTACGGTAAACGGGAGCAGGATTACGAAGGCGATGATGCTTTGGGTGTTATAACTATGGCCGGTCGTTATGTATTGATTACATTGCCACGTTGGAACGGAAACCGTCTACTACTAGATGGACTCACTTGTCCTATTGAAAGAATCTTACAGTCAAACTGTTGTGAATTTAGAGACAGATTAGCATCAGAATATGTCTATTTTCAGAGGATGCTATCGGTAGTGACGAGCTCATATTAATAAATTACGGGAGTGCTAAGGCCAGCACGGTTCAGTATCACGTATCGACCGAATGCAACATAAGTCCCAATATATGTCTTTTTGAATCAACTTACGGTGCAACGCTCAACACCGAAATCATTATGAATCTCTTCTTTTCTGCCTTATACCTCCCATCTACCGACTCAACACCTCCATGCTTCTCAGGCACCGACTGCGAGATCCTCTCCTACTATAGTCACTCTGCGCTCCCCCTCCCCCATATACTGCTTCTGCTTAATACAAAACCCGTCTCAACCCTCGGGCCCTCCCCCCTGCTTCTTAATTATGAACGGTGTATAAAGGGATGGGATAACAAAAAAAACGAAACCCGATCCCAATGCTCGCCAACAGTGCAAATCCCACCAGCGCCGTGCTGCGCGCTACTAATTAAACGGCCTGTGTCTATTTCATGAAAACGAGAGTCGTGAAAGGAAAAGATATTCATTCGTGTCTCGGATAACGCCAAGCCTTGATCCTAATAGGAAATCATGTATTCGATTGGCCGTCTTCCCGGGGCTCTGTAGGGGTATTATTCCGCAAATTTGCGTAGGGTGATCCAGGCTGCGATTCAACGTGTTGGTAAGTCTGTTGATTCAAACACACACATCGAATGTGGCAGCACTATCGAGGCTCTTAGCCCACGCAAGCAAAATCCATCGAGAAGATAACTATGGAATGACACACAACGACCAAGACTTAGTAGGATGAACACCTTAGACCAGGATGCATTAGTAGTAATAAAAATCGGCGCAGGAACTCCATCCAGGATCAATTCTAGTCTATAAGATCGCCAGTATGCCACGTTAGATCAGGTTTAGCCTATCATTTTATCAGCTTTATGCTCGTTGCTAATATAGGCCACGTTCAAACTAACCGCAGCAAAGGACCTTCATGAATTTCTGGAATCCTGTCGGTTGCGCCTCTGATGCCACTCCATTGCCCGCAGCCGGTGACCCCATATTCGTCTGGGGTGCCATCCTCGCTGGTAAATTTTGGTTGCTGTTCTGGAATTGGGCTTGGGTTGAAGGAGTTGGTGTAGCCATGTCCCGAAGGCCCCCCACCGCGCTACCTCGCTGCGCTGCCGTGGCGCCGAGGGCGTTTTGCCGGCGCTTGTCCGTCGGTCTGGCTGGAGACGGAGGTGGGGGCTGCGCGGCGTTTAAACGCTCGTGAGTAAGGCCGCCAGGGACGTTGATACGAGATTGATTGTGCATCTCTCTGGCAGAGACGCCCGGCTGCTTATTCGGGTTGTGGTAAGGTCCAGGCTTGTGCATAGCATCCCAGCCCTTGGACGACTCCTTGCTAATCTTCATCCAATCGTACTCGCCATCCTCTACCTCACCGGTGTTCTTCAGAGCCTGGGTGAATAGTTCACGCAGGTAATCGTAGTCGGGAGTATCTTCGAAACCAAGGTTTCTTACGTAAGTAAGGTACTTGTTAAACTCCTCAGGGAAGCCTTCACATAGATCCTTTATGGGTGTGGTTTGTTTCTTTTCACCAATCTTCTCGTATTTCTGCTTATTCGTCGCAGCCTTCAGGCCCTGCCACGGAAGACCGCCTCGAAGGAAGTACATAAACACATGGCCGAGAGCTTCTAGATCGTCTCGCCGTGACTGTTCGCGTCCAAGATGAGTATTAATACTCATGTATCGGGCGGTTCCGGACAAGGACTTTCGCTCTCGATACGGAATATGCTGTTTTGTCTTCGGGTCTCGGTACTGTTTAGCCATGCCAAAGTCGACGACGTGAATAACATTCGCGGCTTTGGTCCCAGGACGACCGATGAGAAAGTTGTCGGGCTTGATATCTCTGTAAATGAGATTCTTCTCGTGAATGGTTTGCACTCGGGAGAGCTAGAATCCAATTTAGTTCCTGCACGTAATTGACTCATAAAACTCCAGGGACGAATTACCATTTGCTTCGCTACCATTACGACGGTCTTGATGGTGAATCTTCGGTTGCAGTGGTCGAACAGGTCTTCCAATGACGGTCCAAGCAAATCTATGACAAGAATATTATGCAGGCCTTCCTGTCCAAAATAATAGACATTAGGGATACCAGCTAGGAAACGAAGCTTGTCAGTTACAAAAAGCATACTGATGAAACACATTAGTTGACTTACGGCATCCGACAAGAATCTTGTATGTACGATATTCATCTCGTAATTGCGGCGCATCGCTCTTCCGCGGTTCCTATCAAGCGTATGTGGTTAGAACTAGACGCCTTGTATGGTGCGGTGATTGAGTGTTGAGTATTGAGTGTTGACCAAGGGGCATAGGAGCCTTGCTGGCGGCAAATGAAAATAGAGTCTCATTTACTTACAAACTTGATGGCGACTTGCTGGTTGTTTAGTAAATTGGTGCCTTCGAAAATGACACCGAATGATCCTTCACCAATCTTCTTTCCCACCCTATAGTGGACGCCCACGACGTTTGACGACGAGGAGGCCATTGTGGATGTATGAAGCCGTTGTCGATTGGGAGTCGGGGACCAGCAGGAGACGGGAGCAACACGGTCGGAAGGGGGCTACAGGAGAGCGAGTGTCGCCTGGTCCGACACGAGTATCCTAGATACTCGAAACGACTCAGAAAACCCGAAAGCTCATCCCCTCGAGTTGTGTTTAAATTAATTATGACTCGAGCAGCTGAACTGACGGGATTAGTCAATCCTGGTAGGTGGTTGTTGGGTGAATTGATAGATCGGGATGGATTGAAAAGTGACTTGAGAAAGTGAAGATCAGGAAGGGAGGAATTTGGGGAGAAGCGGTCGGGGAACGGCAGTGGCTAGAGTGGCAGCAGAGTGGCTAAGGAAGTGCAAGTTGCAGGTGGCCCAACTGCGCCGCGACCCCCTTTAGCCCTGATCCAGAGTGTACCTAGGTACATGAAATACAATTGGGTCAATTAGGTACTTCGTACTAGCCAAATTGCAGCGTATTTTAGGCGGGGCCTAGGTAATTTTAGGTAGTGCTGGGGGGGAGGGGGTGGGGGGAGCCACCTGAATCACCACCGGAACAGAAGCTTTACTGAAAGCAGGCAGTAAAAAGCTGGGCATTGGGGCCATAGAGGCCAAGGCTCCAACTCACCTGGCCAGGGTCTTTAAATTCCAATCAAGACAAGTCCGGCGCAACAATGCGGTTATCAGTTGCTGTAGTGAATAATAATAATGGACGAATTACAAGTAAACGTCCTTTAGTAAATAAATGCACAGTTGGTTACAGTGACCATCTTTGTTAAGAAAATATTTCCTATAAAGCATATTTACAAAGGAGAAAAGAGTCCAAAATATCCATTGTATGTGTAAAGGGGAGAAAGACATACATACAAAATATCGGTCTGTCCGTTACATGGCCTGGACCCTTGAAGTTGTTATTAGTTTAGGAGCTATCCCAACCTTGGTACCTCCCATGCAGCTATGCTCGTTGTTCGGCAAAATTATTGATGCCCCTGGCTGTAAATCACAAAAGATGCATTTTTGTCCGGAATTTTAAACAGCTAAACCGATCTTCAAAATCGCATTTGCATCATTTAAATCTTCAATCTTCTTATGGGATAGGGTTAGGTTAGATTATCGCAAAGCAAATAAATTTGCAGGGCTTCCAAAAGGTTAAAACGGTCACAAAGCATCGCATTGACGATCAACCATCACGGACCAACAACTTTGCAGTACAAATGTATGAAGGGGGGCGTGAGATTGGGGTGATCCGGGCCAGACCTGACAAAGGTGCATTAGGTTTCCGTAGATATGCTACATATCATATATTATGCATTTAATTCTCAAACCGCCAATACTATAATATGTAGGTTAGGAGCTTAACAATATCATAAAAGGCCAATTCTACTATCAATTGTCTTTCGCCAGGCTTGCGAAGAAAACCCCCAAATCAAGGCTCTGTACCTGATATGTAGAGTTCATTGGCTATTAGAGAATTGAATGCCCCAGTTGGTTAGATCTCCATCAAAGCCAAGAGTTATATTCCACCAATTATTCTTGTTTTGAAATACCTGCCGACCCTTGAGACTCCAGCCAGTTTTGTGTTTCTTTTATCACCAGTTCACGATGCATTATGAGTAGGTAGTTATCTTGAACATAACTAACTACTAACTAGAATATCTATGACTTACTTATGTGTATATACTCTTTTCGGAGACAACGCCTATTCAGCTGGTAAGGCGGCTAATATCGTCGATCTAAATGCATACTAGATTTCAAATCCGATCGATCCGCTTGCATTTATCTCCAATTTACATCCGAGCTCTAATTACAAGCTTCCTAAGCGAGATAGCTAGCTGAACAATTCAACAACTACATTCTTCGCCCCGGACACAGCGTCATAAACTACTTAACATAGTGGATATTCATTCCAAGTTCGTGATATTGAGGCTCTCCAAATTGGCATACGCCCACTCATAAATCGTGGGCGGCCGCTTATTCAATAGGTAATCAAGATATTAAGACGAGGATACCCGAACTGTTATTGCCATCAGATAATGCGAAAAGCTCCAATGAGAAAAAACTTGCATACATCAACATTGTCGTCTTACATGAGCCAATTTCCTATTTCCTATGTAGTAAGCATACCTATTACATGTACACGTGTATATTTACACCAGAGCCGCCATAGCAGGTCGATCTGCCCTGGCAACTCAGAAGCAACACAGAAACAGTTTGCTGCGCAGGTCAGAGACACGTCGAATCCTACCCAATACTTTGCCAAGCTTGTCGACCCCATAGCTGAAAACAGCCTTACCATTGGTGCCGAGTTTTTCCGGGCGAAGCAGAGCTGAAATCGGAGCAAACATAAAACCTGTATGCAAGGATTTCACACTCAGCCACCAACATGTTCCCTGTCGGGATCAGAGCTGAGTGGCGCAAGTCCTGAGCCGTTGAGATATGCCTGGTCCCGATTTCTTGTTTTGACTTCATCCTATTTGATTATATCTAGCCTATTCCTACTCAATGATAAAAAAGAGTATGCAGATAAAGGTATGCGGATAAAGTTGCGTTCAATGCCGGCACTCCCTACGTTTCAACTGAGTCGCCAGAGGTTGCATCCCACTGTAAGAAGGAAAGACAATAGATGTTGTCTTTGTGTCTTAGAGCGGGCCTGTAAAACAAGCACTGCATACAAGACATGTAACTAGGGATGTGCTAGTTTACCCTTGTTTGTGTCTAAGTCAATTTATTTATAGTTCCAAAATAAGAGCCAGAGAAAAGTTACTGGGAGACAAAAAAAAAACCTCAACGCCAAAGATCGGCACCCACCATATACAATCATTTAGTATTTAGAATAGGTAGTGTTTTATATCCTGCCTTATACTATTAAGAGTGCTTGTCGAACCCTTAGCTATAGCAGTTGGGCTACGGTTGTCTCAACATGTGAAGCTTAGGAATGGTAAAACAGTTGCTGGTAGATTAGGTTAGGTACTTTAGGCCAACAGAAGGTGCTGCGTTGCCCAGCAACAACAACGCTCGAGATGGCCAAGGAATGCACTCAGACCTCAAAAATAAGCCAGCGGTATGCCTTGGGCCTGATCAGATATTTGAGTTACAGATCGCATCAAGTAAGATTCACTTAAGTAGATCATTCATGCATATAACTATACAGAAAAGTCAGAGTTGCAATTAGAACTAATCCCACAATTTTGGCATCCCCCATAGCTTTTAGGTGAGATCAATGAGAAAAGGAAATATATGGTTTAACATTTCGTCAAGAGATTTCACACTATCTTCCATGGAAAACATTACTACAGTAGCTTTTGATTACGCCGTACCAATGGGCTTGGATCTAATCTAAAGTCTCTGTTGTTCCACTTAATTAAAGTCTATTATAAAATATTATAAAACCTGATATGTCCAAGAAAGTACATAAATCACAGCAAGTGTGAACAGTTAGAGATATCACTTGTCATTGCATCACCCAACTTCCTTTCAGTTTATGATTTGTTTCTCCTTTACTGCCTATTTGCTAAGAATACTATGAAATAGATTGTTGTACCCATGATTTTTCACTCATCCCTCACTCTTGTACTTGAAGGCAACCATTAGATCATAGTCAGCATTCTAATGGCTAAAGATGGGAAGGGCATATTGTCGGTAATTATTTACAGAGCTAGATACATAATATGGCATAGCTATTCACAGTCAACATAGTCTTTAAGCTTAGCTTACATATAATACTTAGGAGGAACTTAAAGGGGGGATTTAGTACGGAAGTTGGACAATTAAGCTGAGGAAACTACCTCTTATGGATTACATATTATACCTTATAGATTCCATAGATGTGTTTAAGTCTAGTATGCCAAGACAAAGGACTAACCTAGGTGTGTAGTTGAGGCAGGCATTAGGTTGACTAGGCATTTTCTATTGAATCATGCTACTACAATTAATAATTCACTGAGATGCTTTAGGAACCATCGTATATTTGGATTCGAAGGAATCTCTAATAGTCGCATAAGGTAGAGGATCTCCGAGAAATCATAGCTACCTAAGCTGCTCGGAGGGTTGAGGCTAAAACGCAAACGAGCTGCTGAATTCATCTATAAATCCATGTATCATCATCCTTGTGGATGTATTATGCTTTGCCATGATATTGATCATGCCTTGTATAAAACCGTGCTTTTTAGCCCCCCCAAACACCGTTTTCCTCGGATTTAACGCAACCAAGATTCATGCGGCCTGCAATGCTTAAGGCAGTATGCTTCATCAAGTCCATATCGTGATATAGCTTGACGGCATGTCTTATGAACCAAATGATGGAGCCGGAAATGGCTGTAGTGCTCACGATTATTATCATAGTTGAACAACGTTGTTAAGGATTCGGACTTCCTCTCCTGGCTTGAATGCGGGCAATCCTATATAAGGGCATCCATCACATCGGAAAGCATCGCCCAGTGAGCAGTTTCCGCAGGATCCAACCTTGCCCTTTACGGTGAAGTCCACTTCAGTTAGGTCGTTGGAGTCAAGCTTCAGAGCCTGAAGCTTTTCGTCGGCTTGCTTCCTGTTTGCTGCATCCTCGGCCTCGAGCTTCTGAGCCAGACCACATGTGCAATCCTTGCAAGCACGTCTTCGCTTGCCGACCTTCGGTACACATTCCGCAGCTGCGATACAGGTTAGGACTTAGTGCTGAATGAACCTTATGGGGATATACTACTTACGAATAGCTAAGGGCTTATTCAAGTCTTCCTCTGTCAACAAGGTATCCTCATCGATTAGCTCGTCGTCGTCCTCAGGAGCGTCAAAGTCATAGCTAAGGTCCACAAAACCAACACCTGCAGGGGTTGACTTCACAGCGGGAGGCACCATGTTGAGCTTTGCATCCTTTCCGTTGGCTTGGTGAACAGTAACATTCTTTACTGCAGGCCCGGCGGCACTTCTCTTCTTGTTCTTGCCTAGTCCCAGTTTAAGAGGAACTGCATCAGCAGCGCCATCATCCGGCTTTGAGAATCCGTCGTCACCAGGCAACAAGCCGGATAGGAGGGCCTCTCGCGCATCAGGTCCCTGATTATTCTGTGCTAGGGAGCCGTCTTGCGCTTGGATCTTTCCTCCAATTTTGAGAGTTGGTACGATCTTGGCGAAAACATCGCGATTGAGAAGGAGTGTTGATTCAGCACGCGTGCCATCGGCGTCTGTGAGGACCAAGATTAGGTCATAGGTTGCGTCGGGAAGGTTAACAAGACCGGCAGAAAGACGGTCAAGCATCTGCAAGTCGGTAACGGACCGGTCGTGCGCGGCTAAGACGGTTCGTAACTTCTCCTCATGACTTGCAAGAGACGGAGGGGCAAGGAGTAGGGTTCGGGGGCCTGAGGAGCCATTTTGGGTCGGGGTTGAGCCGAATACATCGAAGTCTGATGTGTTATCGATGGTGATGATTGAGGGAGACATGATGGAGGTTCTATGCGCCCGTTGCGCCTCCTAGTCGAGAATTGTTGTAGAAGAATTGTTGTGTTGGCGAATTCAGTGAACTCAAAAGGTAAAAATGTTAAAGACCTGATCTTATTCGCGGGGCAAAACTGGCATGGGTAAGGGCGAGGGGCAACTAGACAGTCTAGGTTTTCGAGGTTCTTTGTGGTAGAAATTCCTCAAGTTATCGGATTTGCTGCTATTTATTTGGCGGTAAGGTGAATTAGTGTTCGGATTACAAATTGATTTTGAGAAGTTCTTTTTAATGGATTACCTAAGTCCCCTAAATCGAAGGCTTTCACAGGTTGAGTCAGGTATGGTAATACAAACTAGGGGAAGAGCGTCTTTGCTAAGCTACGTGATTAAGAGAAAATAATCGACAGTGACGAAATGTTTCTCCGCGCAAACTGTTATCAGATCCGATTGCGGCACTAAGTATTTTGTACTGCAACCTTACCCCATTTCAATGATAGCATTTGGTAGTAATTTCTAAGAGCTGATTGGCAAGGGATTGATTACGGCATGCTGATTGGCGCCGAACTGAACTTTAATGCCTTTGACGTCTCCTTTTAACATCAGTGTTTTACATAGTAAAAATTGCCGCGTTTGGTCAATTCTACCTTATAAGCAGAAGCTATGATATGATGGTGGTTTTAAGAGGAAGCATATGTGAAACTCCCGTTATGCAAAAGGATAACTATCTAAACAATAAGCAGTGAAGCGTTTCTTTTGTTTCATTCATCCACCTAACCTACACACGATCTTTTGCGCGTTACGCACGGCCGTTTTGATTCAACCTATAAACTGCTTCCTCGGCCACTCTTTTACAATACCGGCTGTGGTCAAATACAACATTGAATCCAGGTGGGATAACTTCAAGCAAGATAAAAATGGACTTCATAAAACTCCCAGCCGAACTTCGGCTATCAATACTGGAAATGGTACCTGATTTCTCGACGGAGAGGACAGTCGAATACGCTACCGTCTCTACAGAGTGGTAGTCGGTCTTCGAGAAAAAGCATTTCGAGTGGATTTTCTTGTCGTCCCGGCGTTTGAAGAGTTTCGCTCAGATTGTACAAGGATCGAGGAGAAAGCTAGTGAAGCATATCTGGTTAAGGGCGGAAGTTGAAGATGGCAATCCCGGATTTCGACACCGTATAAGTCTTATAGATGAACCCGAATTTGTTAATACAATCGAGGGGCTCCTCCGAATACTCAGCATCTGGAAAAGGCCCGACGATTTGAATGAGGAAGGGTTGACACTTGAGCTGTCCACGTGGTCTCTGTGCGATGGCAGATTTAACCTAGAATTTGTGCATGATCCATACTTGGAATTCTTTAAGAATGTCTTGTTTATCCCTCGACGAACTCACAATATGCTACCGTATCGCGCAAATTCTCGGAAGCTTGGTTGGGTTGGAACGAATTGTTTACGAACCACCAGAAAGAGCAGGCCACATCTTTGAAACTTGGCAGGAGAAACGTAAGTTGATATTACTCCTTTTAAAGGAATTTACTCCGTTATAAACTCACAAGTCTCTAATTTTAGTCGTGTAGGTCATTGGCTTCTTTCTAATTATAACCTCCCGCAAACACTTAAGCAACTGACCATTTTCGAAGACCCTTTTCACCGTAATCCCTTATGGCTTTAAATCAACTAGGTACTGTGAATAATCCCGAGATCGCTATGACCTTGTTTAGAGAGAGTCTAAACCTGGAGCACTTATTTTTTTTCAGTGGATGCCAAGGACTTCTCTTCCAACCATTCTGGCCGTCAACCCCAGTTTGTACAGACTAGAGCTAGGATGAATTAAAAACTATAGCTCTTACATCGATACATCTAGATCCGCCAATCTTCGAAAGAGGTTAACGACTTACTTTATGCCGCGGGTATCGCCGCGAGAAATATGCCTGCTCTTCGGGTGATGGAGATTTGGAATGGGTTCAGAACAACCCACGGTTGCTTTTTTCGTTATTATGACGATGGAGGTGCTAGCACTATTACGTGGCGGGGTACTTGGGAACTTGATTTAGAGCCAAGGGTTATGCAGTGTTGGACTGAGACGGTGCGCCAGAATACCTGCTATCACAACGTCGGATTCCGCGATATGGAATTGCCAGTAGATGGTACAAGCTTTCCAGCTTCTATTCTTCGCCATCTTAAGCTAAAAAACCAAATTGTACATTCGATGTCGCTTTACCAGCTTCAACTTTTAGGGGAGCCGCAAAGACATAAGTAGTATGTTTACTACTCGAGACTATATAGGTGCTGATATTCACATAGTAGTCATAGAGTTATAGCTGGGTATGAATACAAAATTTGGTCTTGAATTTGATTGCTCTCGCCTTTCTCCCCTATGATTGATTAATCTATACGGAATATGCCTTAGGTACCTGTGCTAGGTATGTATTGGCGATCGAAGATATGCTCTGTTAGCCGATGAAGGGTATAGAAAAGAGACAAAGGAGAAATCAATAGAGATGATGATAGTAATACACCAGTCCTTATCAACTTGGCAGACATACATGTAGACAAATAATATCATTGTCTTGAGGTAGGCAAGATAGATACCACAACTATGCGTTATTTGTCCTTGAGGCGTCACTGCTGACTACATGACTACCTACATAGGTACCTACCTATGTACACTATGCTACAAACGTACATAAAGAAACGACTGCAGCTGCACAGTCAAACAGTTCAAAGGGGCGGATAAGGGAGCTGCGAATAAGAAATAAATGTGGATTTCCCCGCATTATAACGCAGCCGCTCATCATCGCTTGGGACAGAAAGGTAGGGAAGGTTACGCAGGGTACCCGGTACGGAATATAGTATTGTGGAAATACCTGGGGTATAGGTGGGTCTTTGCATTCCGTCTTCTGGGCGTGTGACATAAACCTGCATGTGTTCTTTTTCGTGTGTCTCATTCCGCTCAGGGCTGGACTCTTGCTTCCTTCGCTATTGTGTACATACATACCTACATACATAGGTATATATGTCTGCGTGCCTGAGGCTGAATTGCCAGAGTTGGAAGGACGTAAGGAACGGTAAAGGTTCCCAACAAAATACATATGTAGACGGGATGTAATAGTACCTATGATGTAATCGGAATCACAAATTGAACCGGTTGTGTTTTTTTGCATTGAAGGAATTGGCAGCTTGGTTGGGCTGGACACCCGTAATTTTTGGGGCCGGATTGAGCGGGTAAATTCTCGAGATTTCGAGATCGACAAAGCATCCAAGACTGGCAAAGACTAGCAAAGATTGCGAAGATTAACTAGGTACTCTACTAATGTTTTAACTTACCTAATTCTAGCTGTCGACTATGTTCTCATTGGTCCTTGTTTGGGTTTCAACTCTATTTTGCATACCTTAGGTGCATTAGGTACCTTAGGGAGGTATCTATGTAACTAGGTACTAATCGTATGCCGCAACAATCCTCTAAAGCAAGTCAGGGATACCCCTTGTACCTCACCCCGCTAAGATATTCGGTAATCGCTCCCGGTCGCTGAGCTATGTAATTGAAACAGTCGAAAGTACCTAAAGTAATGGTACATACTGATATGGCAGTAGTGTATGTTAGGTAGGTAGGTACCTATGGGCAGCAGACCCCCTTTTGGAGAAGATTCTTGAACCTTCTTTTAAACGGTTTGATTGCCGTTCTTTCAACGGCGAGGGCCGCGAGGGAATTGTCCAATAGGATCATTCGCTCACGCCATCCACTAAAACACCTTAAAACTACATTAGAGCTTGCGTCAATCGGTCACGCGACTGGTCGACTCTCAATTGCCCCATCAAAAAAGATCAGCTCACCCTAGTCCTATGTAGTAGAGGTAGTGGTTCGCAATGGATGAAGGTCGTTCCACCTCATCCACCTCACAGTACATATCGACGGCTGTGAGCAATGTGAGCATGTATTCTGACTCGATTCAGAGGGGGGGCACGAGAGGGGACATGAGGGGGACACCGGAGAACTCAAGAGAGGGTCCTCCTCATTGATCTCCGATGTCTTAAAGGGAAGACCCTGCCCATCATCATCGAACCTCTCCTAGGTATGTTCTCCAACTGAGTACATATACATACATACATATCTACATATATCCTACCTTCTACCTCCTACCTCCTACCTCCTACTTACATCCTACATCCTACCTACCTACACCTACATAAACACTTCGGCCAAGGACATATTAATGCAACCCAATTCCTCCTTGAACTAATTACCTACCGTAGTCACCCCACCATTAGATCAAATCCATCCACTCTTCTTCAATCTTCACCAGCTGTACCACTACCGCTAGGCTTCAAACCGGACAACCTTGACTTGATCTTCTCTCTCCTCATCTCCTCAGACTTTCTTCTTCTATTAGATACTACTTCTCTTCTTACTCTCGAAGTCTGTCTCTCTGATCCTTCTCCCTTCTCCCTCTGTGAACCACCATATCAGAGCTCATTAGCATCTATCTGTGCTTGTTAACTCATCCGAGTCTCTCTTACAATCCTCTTAACTTCTCCATCAAAAGTAGGTTTGATCCAGCTTATATCTTCTATTCTCTTCAACCCCCGCATGATCCTTGTGACGTGCCCTTCTATGAGTTGTTATGGTGTATGTCGAACGACAAACAACACCAACGTCTCTTAGGGAATAAACCTAAGACACATAACCTGTCTACAATGACAGTTGGGCATCTCTCATATTGTATAAACTATCTGCTAACTTATGTCATCGTTGCAGTGACTCGATCTCACAAGTTCAACGACAAGGACCACGCTGGCCTTGCTGAGGGAACTGTTGTCCCTCATGACAACGTTCCCAAGTTCTTCGCCAAGAACGGCTTCGATGGTGTCGACCCAAAGAAGACCAAGAAGAACGGCGGAGGCAAGGGTAATTGGTAAGTCCATCCCTCCTATATATCATTGCTGTTACCATCGACAGCATGATATCAAATTGCTGATGCAACTATACTAACTAAACAATTCCAGGGGCCCGGCAGGTGCTGAAGTCGTCGACGAAGATTTCAACTTTGTCAATGCTCGTCGTCGCTCCAACAGCAGTAGCTTTTCCACCCACCTCAGGGATTTCAAGACTAAGTTTGAGATCAACGAACCCGAACCCGTCTTCGAGGAAAGACTTCACGGGCCTGAGATTGAGGACGAAAATGCCCTCAGTAAGACCGAGACTTCTTCCAGTGCGGGAAGCTCATCGGACGAGCAAAAGTAAAAGCTTCTCGGACCATATACAAGTGGGGGAGTATCCCATCGGGACTCCGGCCACTACTACAACCATCCCTCCTAATTACTACTATCATGTGTGACTATGACAAAACTACTATGAAGGATATTTCATGAAAACCATCTTGCTGTAAAGCTGGCTAGAACTCGGGACAGGATTTTGGCGGGTTTATGAGACATGAGTACGTCTCCTTCCGTGTTAGCTACCTCATGTACCGGGACAATATTCGGCGGGCGGCGCAACTGTCATGATGGTGATTTGATGGAAAGAACCTATCACTAATGTATTACTATGTGTCGACATTAGTTCTACAAGGAACTAGACTATTTGTCGTGTACTAATAAATCTCTATTTTATTTGTTCCCCGTTCTGCCATGTGATTTGCTTGATACTATACAGGTTCCCAAGCGCTACTATCAACAAGCTTTCCTTACTCACAACCACTCCTCCTTACTAACCCGTACTCGTCTTCCGTCATTCAATCTCAGGTAACTCCACTGGGACAAGGAATTTCTTCAGCGCCCGCGCCGGCGGCCTTGGCCTGTCGCCCTCAACGTTTACCATCTCGATGCGGTAGGGTCCTAAGTAACACACTTCGCTATCTCCCTCGGGAAACCACAGCACGAGATGAGTTTGCTCGGCACTGTTTTCCGCCTCACTAATACCTTCACCGTCAATGCCACCAGCGGCATCGTCCTGCTCAAAAGCTACTAACCGCGGTACACTAGGCCCGACTCCACTTGCAGCAGCATACGCAGCCGCATCAAGGACCAGCGTCTTCTTCTGCTTCTCATCTATACTAAAACCAGACGTGGAGCTCGCATCTGCAGTAAGGGTGAAAGTAAGCGCTACATCCGATAGCGTAGCGTCTTCGCCAGCAACTCGCTCAACAATAACGCGCTTCCGCACACCCTGCTTCCGCATACGCTGCCGACCGCGCGCCCAGAACCACGGCGGGCCTAGCGCGCGGTACCGGCGCCATAAGTGCGGTAGAGTGCTGACTCGGAGCTGGCGGTCTTGTTTTGTGATTTTAGGCGCGTGGAGGAGATTTTCTGGGTGCCCACGTGATTCCACCACCTCTCGATCCTGACTCCCACTCTCTTCCGGCCCATGGCTATGTTCCGCCGCCTCCTCTAGCGGCGGGACGTGGAGCCCTTCCCTCAGCCCCTGCACTAATAACTGCGCGGCCAGGGGCGTTGCGTAAGCGAGTAAGCTCGCGTAGTCAGCACCAGGGGGGATCGGCAGGGGCGGCGTGCGCGCAAGAATCAAGCCGTGGTCGAAGGCTTGATGGTCGAGGGTCTGCAGGCTGATGCCGGTGTGAGTGCGGCCGGCGAGCAGGGCGTGTTGCAGGGGGGCGGGCCCGCGCAGGTCGGGCAGGAGAGAGGGGTGGATGTTTAGGCCTCCGTATTGGGCTGCGCCGAGGAGACGCGGGGGCACGAAGAGGCCGAAGGATACGGCGATTATGAGGTTGATGTGAGAGGGCATCTGGGATGTGTAAGTATGGGATGTAGGTATGTCATGCATGTAGAATATTGGACGAAGGTGGGTGTGTTTGTATATATGTAGGTAATGAATGCTAAACTCACATCCCATCCTGTAAAAGTATCCCTCTCGTGGATCGGAAGGCCCAGCCTCGTAGCTAGGTCTCTAATCGGTGCTATCAAAGACGTCTTAGTTGATATGTATGATCTTGTTGTGCTGGACCGTATCTACTGAAATAGGTATGAGAATAGAGAGATGGTAGGTAACCTACGATGCTGGATGAATTTGTTTTTCCTCCCCGTGCGCTTACCCGGCCGGACCACGACGTCGATGGACTGGATGAGCGCCGGGTTGCGTATATGCTCCTGATGCAGCGTTTCGAGGGAGGCACAGCTGAATTCATCGGAGCCGCAGAATAGGATGCGTAGAGGATCTGACGTTTTCGCCTTTCTCTCCTTCGCCTCCTCCTCTTTTAGTGGGTTGGTGGTAGTTGTAGTGTTGCTGGTGTACCGCCGTATTTGGCGACAGACATTACATATCCTCGATAGCTGGGTCGGCCTCCGCATTGCGGGTTGGAAGATGAGCGCATTGCTAGACCGTAGTAGTAGGACATCGAGTTCCTGTGTCCTTGACAGCTCGTGGCATGGTTTAGAACGGAAAGGCGCCGCGGCGACTTGTCGCAGCAGTGGCCGCATTTCAATATCTCCGGCTGATACGTCTCCCTAATATTTCCCCCTACTTTGGTTGAAGAGTTGAAAGTGTACGGAATACTAGAGTCAAACAGCAAATGCACCACCGGGATACTTATTTCCCTTCATCCATATAAGCCTGAAGCTACGATCCAGGAGTGAGCTATGAGATGTTAGTAAGACTTGGATGCAACATATAGAATAGGAAAATATACGTATTTTTGGTGAATTATTAAACACCTTGGACTATTTAGGTTGCATTACCCTCTTAAACAAGTGAGAATCTTATAATTAAGCAGTTGTGTATCGTGGTGGTTAGGTTAATGAGCTCGGGTTAACTGAAAATTATAAGTTGTGAGAAAAGAGCTTAACGATGAAAAGTCTTGGCATGCACAGTACATGTTCCGTAACATGTACCGTTCTGTACGGGATCTTAATTACTATTTAAGTTGGCGTTTTATTAATATAGCACGTTTTCGTTTCCGTACGCACCGTTCCGCACCGTTCCGCACCGTCCATTCAAATCGTTAAAATGGCAAATTTCACTCTGCAACATAAGCAATTACAACTTTCTTCAACTCATGAGGATATGTATTGACCGTAATATTATCCATTACTATTTTACTATGTGTAACTAAAGTATCTTTTAAATCCAAATTTACCGCCCTAACCCACTAACACAAAGGGGCATCCATAGAATTGACGATATGATTCCTTACCATAAGCGCCTCCAAGCCCATCCCTAACCTAGTCCTCACTGCACCATTCCGATTGAGTGGCCTAAAAATAATTGACGGTGTGCCATATGAATGGCGACGACGGCCCGGCCCGACTTGGCTATATCACACCGCATCGAAGCGTTAAGGCGAAGCGCAGAACGGTGTCGCAGCTCCCTAGCCCTGTTTCGAGAGAAGGGGGAGTGATCACGATGAGGAGCTATGTCGTTGAAACTTTCCAACCCCTTTACTCGGTCTAAGGAGTTCTCATACATTAACCTACATGAGAAATCCATTTCAAAAAAAACATAAGACCAGGTCGCTGAATATGGTCGTGGTCAAGTGATACTGTGTGTGATGTTTGGTCTTTTACACCATCTTCCCATCGAGCGCTTGTAGCCCCTGGGGATCAAACTGAGCAAATTCGTCGTCTGACTTGGCACTTGATGGTGGTATCGTATTTGAAGTGACAACGGGCTCCATGCGGTATGAACCATCCTCCAAGCTATTGCTGTGGCCTTTTGTATGGGCAATAGATGGCATCAGGGGTAGGTCGCCGGAGAGACTGTTGTGCCTCCAAGTAGACTGGACCCTGTCGTGTCGAGAACTACGCCAGCTCGCCGTTGCTTTTTGGGAGCTATTGTGCAAATTCGTTGTCGCTCGATCGGACCATGATCTAAGTTGTGAAGAGAAGCTGTTGAATAACGGACCGAATGTCGCTGTACAGGCGCAAATAAGACCCGTGTTCACCTCGAGAATGGAGAAGGTGAAACTGATACCGGACCACCTATAATACTACCTGTTAGCAGTGATCAGGCGTATTGTGGTCTGGTATATCAATAAGACTGGAGAAGCAGGAAGTGAAATTGGGGGGTCAATGGAAAACGTTGGATTCGTACCAGGGCCGGTCATATGATAACGAGTCGTATGTCGAGAATGCCCAGCGGATACAGGCCACAGCCCAGGCACTATCTAACCATCAGCGACATTTTATAAGGGGCATCATAATTCACTCACACAAGACCGCAGCTAAGTACGAGGCTGAGCCCAATCTTCTGCCTTGTCGTTCGGAACTGTAGCCTCCATACCATTACTAGGGGTAGGATACCGATAATGAGGTCGCTCGTCATGTGGCCCGCTCCGTAAATTATATTCACAACAACTCTGTTGATACACCATCCGGGAAGGTCGTCATCCCATTTCTTCGCTATAGGATGGCAACCAAAAAACTCGGTAAGGGCGTTGCAAGTCAGATAGCCAAGCGTGTAAAACATGGTGAGATAGCATGCTATTCTGAACTTCTGATTGATGCCGAAGAGCTGCAGATAGAGCAGGAGTAGAGCGCACTTAAAGCCGGCTAGACTCGCCACGTAGAATTCCGAGGAGATGCCGATCCAGAGATAGTATTCCGAGTTCAGCTCCGGCGTAAATTGCCATATGTGCAGGCCCATACCGTGATGAGTAGCGACGCCCATGAGTATAGCGTGGACGATAACACTGACCATCGTCGCTGCCACGACATCTATTCCAACTAATAAGAGAAATCCCAGTTGAATGTCGGAGAGACAAGACCTACAGTCATCGATAGCCCATGGTCGTCTTACTATGTAGATCCTACAATAGAATCGCGCGACCACAAACATAAAAGTGATGAAAGGCATCACTATAGCCGTCCTCCATACGTGTATGCCATTCTCGGCGGGCAGCACCGGCACCACTGCGTTCTCGCTCATCCTGACTCGACCCCTAACAGAAATATAGGCATAGGTGACTGACCGGCTGACTTCGCATCGAAGACAAGGTAAGAAAAGCGGATCGAATAGAAATCAGACAGGCAAAGGGGAGACAGCAGCCCGGGCTGAAGTTATAAAAAATTCTTACAGATCTCGCTGCTTCAGTCAGCCTCCGCCTAACAGGTCGGCGAAGTCACATCGAGCGAGGCGGGAACCAATGCGATCGACGCAGCCTCTCCCATCCCGTTCGGAAAACTGCATGTACCTACCTATGCTGAAGGATTCCTTCTCGCTTTAAATGCGTGTCAGTCGGTCGGAGAGGTATGGCGGGTAGGTGTGGTAGGGTCAATGCGCGGGAAGTGTTACGGCATAGGGCAAAGATGTGCATTACCGCGTCGCGGACTGCAGCGCGCAAGCATGACTTGCTCACGTCGCCACTTGTTCCGCGGGAGTACCGAACTGCTGGTAGACGGGGGGTGCGTTACATCTGGGTACCGCCGCTTCGTGCCGTCAGATCGTTGAGACATGTGCCGATGCGTACCTACACACATGGGCTGGGTGGTGAGAATCGTGGTCGCAGATGCTACATAAAAAAACAGTCTATCGAGTCCGTCTAGAAATCCTTCTCGGTCGATCTCTTGAAGACTCCAAGTTTTTTATGTTTTGCCGAATCATCATCACGTAGGCCATATTTGTTTCGTAGGACCGGGCTAGAAGGGCTCGTTCATCTTTCTGCCCAATCGCATGGGTTCCTTTAAACGGAGAAGTAGGTACATATCTACCTAAGGTAGGCTTACCTATTCGCAAGAAGGGTTTAATCATGTATCTGATAAATACTTGTGGCAATGCGTAAGTTACCTAGAGAGGTGGCGGAGAGACGCCTTTTCGCTTTTTTTTTTTTTTCTTTTTTGTGTAACTTCACAGAGTCATCAACTAGGATGGGCCCTGTGATTGGGAGATTGTCATAAATATATCAGTTCTTTCTAGTGGCTTGTTATAATTTGGGTAACATCCAATACGTGCGAACCGGTGTAGCCGTTGCGTGTCACACGTGAGGGGAAGGGCACAATACTACGGAACATGTGTGTGTGTGTGTGTGTGTGTGTGTGTGTGTGTGTGATATAGGTAGACATGGGTTTTGGAGTGTTTGAATAAGACAGGTATTGATCATGATCCAGCAGTTCGCCTGTGGCTCTTAATGAATATATCATATACCCTCACCGCCCAGACCGCCATAAGCCATGTTCAATAAGTCGTATAACATTCCGAACGTAAGACAGCATTTCTCCAATAACGTCACTTCTTCATCTATGGCCGATTTAATTTCCCCGGAGGTATTACAAAGCTCTGCGCTGCCCAGGTAATTAGTACATTTAATAATGCTCGTAGTAAATATCCTATCGTTAGGTAACCAATATTGAAAGATCAACCCCTATATGGTATCAGATAACGGAGCCGAAGTACAAATATAGCAGCACAGCCGGGATACACATTTAAGTCTACTGTTTTAGTAGCTGGATATAAAGTACGTTTCAGTATTTTAAGAAATGTTATATTTTCAATTCACGAGGTTTTAAAAGGAGCACAGTTGTGTAGCATTTGCTATCATCAAACATCAAAGTATCATAGGAGACAGGTAGGTAGGTAGTCATTGCATCCCCAGAATCCCACAGACGCACCTCAATAGGAGACCCAAGCAGGTAAACTAAGATTAGTAACAAGCTATACAATACTACCATGTGCGTGACCCCCCGTGTTCCCCCAAACTGCCGGCCTTGCAGATTCTCCAGCTTAATAAATGGTTTCAAATCGCCGGGACCGAGCCGGGCTGACGGCGGAACCAGTATATTCCTTTGCCCGCGTAGCGAACCGCCAATGCTACCCAACGGTGTCACCATTTACATATCCCAGATCATTTATCTGGTTGTCTATTCGCTAACCTTGATCCTTCGCCGTGCGAGACGAATCAACTGGCTTATATCAGAACGCTCTTCTATTTATTTTAACCATGTGCATTAAATCATCATAATGATTACGCTAAGATGCGGTAGGATGAGCTCCGTTATCTTCATGCTTTTGCATCTTCATCTCCCTTCTTTTCTAGAGTATCTGAAAATAGATCTGCCCAACTTCAAGTCCCTCAACTAGCCAACCGGGTATGTATTACGTCACGATAGCCGCTCAGATGACTCAGAACTTAATATAATGAACGAGGTTTCGTTTATTATATCTTATAACTTATGATACATGTCATGTCATGCCATTTACACATAAGGTAGAAAAGGTATGTTTATGGTTTGATTGGACTCTTAGACTACAGCTTATGTTCCTTACATATCTGATAGCTGAAGTCAGTGTTCATGGAAAACTCACTAATATCACTTTTAATTTGGTGGGTGAGCTTATAAGAGCCTCTTAAGAACACTGGTACGTTACTACTTGTAAAGTAAGGCTATAGTGGCACTTAGCCTTTAAGCTGCTTAATGCCGTGTTGTAATATACTATAATCGCTAGACACCTAGGTATATTCTACATCTGCCCTATGTTTTCTCAAGTGTTGCCTAGTTTTCGACCATAGATATAAGACTCGCTTAATGGATGTTAAATAAAATGGGTTGCTATTGGTTAAAAGGGGCTGTACGGTAACATGCATCAAGTACTTAGATAGGCATATTTTATAGTATTTATTAATGTTTAATAGAAATGTTACTGTGCTTATAATTTTATCATCACTCATAGAGAAAGAAATATACTTGAATGACTAACAAGTTTTAATCGTAACAATAAGGTACAAACATAATACTCGCAAAATGCTTGTCAAATGGTGCTCGTTAAGGTAACTAGGTAGATACAATGGATAAAATCTCCAACCTAGAGTCATAATATCACCTACTGTAGTCAGCTACCTACCTAGAAACTGTAAGACTCGGAAATCAACGCCGAATGGCTGGAATAAGGCATCATAGTCATGCTCTAGGAACAATATATCGGGAGAGACGGGATTTTCCACAATACTGTCTCTATTAGTCACAACCCTGTACTACACCCCTTTTATAGGAGATGATAGTGTCAGACAATCCTAGTCATCATGTTAAGGTAAACACAAGCGGATGCTAGAATACACACTTAACTTTGAAGATGATAACGGAAATAGGTTGAATATAAGACCCTAAGAAGTCTTCATGGATACCATATTTATATATTATATAACTTACCAATTACTAGCCCCAGCAAAGTGTAATGTCAGTAACATATCAACGAATAAGCACTATCCGTAGACAAGGCTGATGAAGATATGGTGATTAAACTATTTTTGGGAAGAGGTATAGGTATAAGTAGGACATCGAAACTTGAAAAGCGGTAAACTACTTCGGCAATCTATGAGCTCATGAAGATATCCCCGTTGGGAACCTGCAGTAGAGTTGAGCAAAATATCTAGTCATTTCCTACAATGTAATATCCGGTGCATATGTTGAAAGTGCATTAATGAAGTGCCTGAGGTGTGTAAGAAATGCGGCGCGGTTTTTGAAATGAGCCTTAAAAGGCTTAAGCAATACGCGCAAGCACTTACACGAAATGGAAGAAAGCCACGACAAACTCGGGAAAGGAATTCTTAAAATTAACTGCTCCTATCGTTCAATCAGTTGAAGCTTAAATGCAAATAATCATTAGCCACGGCGGTTTCGGTGAGGTGAATCGTATCATGGGCTTAGCGCTTACTTGGAAATGAAGAGTATTCATGCCGCATCACCAGCGCTTAATATTGAAACCGGCGTGATGAGCATATTGGTTTATGCCGTTGGCCCATTTCTAAGGCCTCGCAGCGAAACGCTTAGGTCAAGCATTAATTTACTTATACGACTCCTATCGACTCATACGCTCCCGCTTACTTTTCGTATTGATTGTGAATATGGTGAGTTAATAGAGGATCATGGTGTGTGTGATTACATGTATGCCAGCATTTCGTGAAACGTTGGTCTCAGCTGGCTACCTCGAATCCCAGGGTCGCTAACAGAAATGAACTCAACGGGACGCACCACTGGGGATACACGTCATTAGTTATATCATTAGGTATACCTGCCTAACGCGTTGGACGTCGGATGTTTCCTACCTGATATCGAGTATAAAACGAATATCTTCACCATGGCTTCCTTATTCACTCGCTCGCGGATGGAAACTATGGCCGAGCCAGGGCAAGAAAGAGAGGGAGGAGAGGCTTCTGCCTACAAAATCTCTCTCCTCTCTCTTACGTCTTACAACATTGACGAATTATCTAGCTGACTATCATTTAATTTTGGACCCAAGCATCAAGTATCCCGTCGAATATTGCCGAATAACACACAGCACAGTCTATCGTTTAATTTATACCACCTACGTAATATCACGGCAAAAATGGATCGCACCGTTGGAAAAGAACCTCAACCTCATCTCCCGATGACTGCCGAGCCCCAACATGGGAGCCTCGCTCAAGATAGCAGCAGCGCACCCCAACACGAAAATGCCTCTGAAGGTGATAACACCGGAAATGTCAGAAGCCGGAGCTGCGGGAATGCCAGCGGCTCTAAGCGTATGCAAAGATTGTTTGGGTGCGTTATCCTTAGCCCCATCATCATCATCAAGCATCCGTGAAGCTCTATATCTCTCTAATAACCGTCCTAGCAGCTTGTGTCAACACGGCTCTGACAAGTCAGGATCGAATATCCCGGCAGCTCAAAGGGGCAGCAAGAGTAGCGAGCCGGAGTACGAGGACATCCCGCTGGTTCCGATGACTGGAGAGTCCCACGCCGATCAGCCAGAACCGGCCAAGCCGGCTGCTACCAAGAAGACCATCACCAAACGAACCGGCCAGGATAACCAACAGGAGCAGAGCTCGACCCAGGGGCCACAGCCGCAAAGGTGGCAGGCGGACCTCGTGCTACGGGGTAAACCTAGAGCCACCCAAGCCGGACCGGATGGGAGCGAGACCAGCGAATTCACGTTCCGTGGCGGGGACACGGGAAACTGCGCCAGAGAACCCTGCGGCTGCTGCGCGTATTGGATCAACAAGATCTGCTGCGGTGACGATGATTGAAAACCAGGCCGGGGCGCGGACGGCCCCGCTAGCTGCTGCTTCAGGAGGTGGCGAGCGGCGATTTCTAAAAAGAAAAAAAAAATTAAAAAAAGGTCGAGATTGCGGAAAAGTATCACCACGCTCTTTAAAATATTGATACCTATTCTCGTGGCGCTTAGATTTGGAGTTCCGTACAATTTTATAACCGTCGAGAATTCGGTCTTGTTTTTCCTTTTTGGGGGATGAGTGGTTTTCAGGGACTAGGTATTTTCCCCTTTTGAGAGCGTGGGTTAGGTTATTATGATACGACAGAATAGGCATGTATATGCGGTTGTTGGCTTTGAGATATACCTAGCGACATGGAGTAATTAGCTCTAATGGAAATAGCTATAGCTACCTAGGTAGGTACCTAGTTTAAAATGAACTAAAAAGTTGGTTACATGATTTTTACTCGCGGATGGGCTTTCTGATGTACATGACAACATCGTGCAAAGACTCATGATATGCCATATGTTCCTCGTCGTACTCATCTTCCAGCATCCGTTGGACTCGCGTGGATGAGTGATCAGCACTACAAGTATTTGTAAGCGATTAGCAGTATTCCCCAATATCGAAAAAGCAAGGAGTAAAACTTACCAAGCTAGGGATTTTGGCCCATTCATCTCCATCATTCTGTGTTGGATAATGGCCGCAGGACGTGCGATATCAGCGATGATCTGTCGCACGGGAATGTTAGGATCAACAGACACCACGAGACTCGTATGGTCCACTTCCAAAAACGCCCAAGGGTCCTCTATAACCGTGATTCCTGCCTCCGACAAGACCGTCTTGTCTCGGGGCAAATAAGCCGGATCTTGCGCAAAACACGGGATTGGAGGCCCAGCCGCCTTGCTCTTCGACAAGGAGCCCTTAATGGCCTGGAATATCCCGGAGATCCTGTTGTCGCCCCCTTTCGTCTTCGACAGCATCTGCTGGAGACTGAGGACAAGCGCGTGCTGGACCATCGACGGGTTTGAAATCCTCGAGCCATTGGTTAGCGTGCCCAGGGCGAAAGCAACGACTTTCTTGACGCTGGATAACTGGGTTCTTTTCGACTTGAGTAGCTTTTTGAGCTGGTTGTACTGTTCGCTCGTCTCCCACTGCTGTCTCACGCTGTTGAATACTTGACCTAGCTCCGCTGTAGAGAAGACGGCGGATAGAGTTGCATCGAGTGAAGGCATCTTGTAGCGGTGTACCGCTGGGCATGGGCCTGGCCACGTAACCCCTATTCCGAGACAAGCTTTCTGGGGGTCGGGAGCTATCATGTCTTCCTGAGCGAGGATGTTTTGTATTGAACGGTAGTATATGTACGGGCCAACACTTGTGAGAAGTTAGTATATAACTTCCAATTGGAAAAGAAAAAGTAATTTTATAAAGTTGTTACCGTTTGTAACCATGGTTGCACCGCCTATCTACCCAAACTGGCGGCTTGTTTGGGTCGAGGGTAATTTCGACATCTTCTCCCTTCATATTAGTGAGGTGGAGCTGAATACATTCTAGCTCATAGTCTCTGTACTTTTCAAGCTGCATGGCGATTTGTAGCATACTCTCTTTTGTGAATAGCGGGATGTTTCTGTTGTACATTTCTACGATATCGTTAGATACCTTGGCTTTGATTGTAGCATTTTCCGCCTGCTCCTGTTTTCCTGCCATCTTGGAGGGAAGGATATAGAAATGGGATATGATGAGAGAAACTAATGACAATGGTTTAGAACAAACCCGATATTTTTGAGAGTGGGCTAAGAGTTTCGATCTATAGTTTCGAACTGAGCGCTTTAGGGTGAACGAAAGATTCAATCGGGTTTGGATGACTTGGTCGGATTTTGATCTCTCTTTTGATCGGAAAGCCTTAGCTCCATAAATGCTAGAATATGAGGATAGTGATTGTATTTATGGCATGGGAGCCGGCGGCGTTGCTAAGCAACGTTATACATAGGTAGGTAGACAAGTCATAATGACAGCTCATGATACCACAAGGGATGAACTGTATGAACACATGCTCATAGCAATCTAAACACTTGGTCAAATTTGCGTATTTCTTTTTCGCTTCAGTAGGAGCTATGAGACATTGGTATAAGCTACGTATTTGAGGTACAGACCTATATAGGAGGTAGGTAGGTAGGTAGGTAGTTATACGCGTGTGACTACACGTACCTAGGTCATATGAAAGAGAATGTAGAGCTAAGCCACCGCATAGCTAGGTCTGTGTACAGTATCAATTATGAATAGGCAGTTACCTTTCCATGAAAGCTTTCTCAATAGGTAAGGTGTAAATAGGAAACACAAGCCGTTGTGATCTTCCCCCGTAGTTATCCATTTTTGTAGACTGGCACTACATAAGTAGGTACCTAGCTAGAAGATGAGAAGCGCCAGAGTATTAATTTAAAAATTCGCCTTTCGTTTTTGCAAGCTGCTCATCATAATCTGGCACATGTTAGAGATAATCTCTACTGATATCATGGTGCTGTGGAAAAAGAAAAAAGGGGAGGTAAAGCTTTGGGGTTGAGCGTGGACGGGTGTAAAATCTTACATGGCTGAAAAGCAAGCCATCCCTTCTCAGGGCCTCCAACCTGAAGAGAAGTATAAGAAGCTTCATCGTCGTCAATGAGAATCTTCTTGTGTCCCGAAACCGAAGCTGCATCCGCGAGTAATTGAGCCTGGCAAGTCCTCTCAAGACTAATGAACCAGAAGGCCGCTTCATCGACACTACCGCCAACAGTAAGTAGGCCGTGGTTCTGGAGGATAACAGCCTTTCCGTTTCCAAGGGCCTTTCCGATTCTTCTTCCCTCCTCGCTGTCAAGAACCACGCCCCTGAAGTCCCGGTACACTCCGTGGCTCTTGTAGAAGCGACAGGCATCTTGGGTAATCATCTCCAGCTCCCGGCCGAAGACCGAAAACGCCTTGCCATGGACGCTATGCGCGTGGCACGCCGCATGCACGTCCGGCCGCGCCTTGTGAATCTGTGAATGAATTGCGAAAGCGGCTGCGTTCACGGGCTCGTCGCCTTCGACCACGTTGCCATCTTCGTCGCAAAGGATCAGGTCGGACACCTTGATCAGCGAGAAGTGCATCGAGAGCGGGTTCAGCCCTAAGACTAGGGTTAGAAACGTGAATTCTTACGGGCTTGGGACTTGACTTACAGAAATGGTCGGTTAGAATGGGATCCCGGACAGAGATGTGCCCCGCAACACCCTCGTCGAAGCCGCGGTCGGCGAAGACCCGGAATGCTGCCGCTAGGTGCTGTTTCCGATAGAGCCGCTCGTCTTCTAGATTCTCGAACTTGGGATAAGTCCTGATGCTTAGTTTCTTCCCGCTCTTCGTCGTACCGGCGACTTGGACTTGGGGAGGGTTCTCAACCCTTTCTTTTCCGTTGGACCCATTAACCGAGGTTATCTCAGCGATGGAGAAGGATGGAATTGTCTTGGTGATCGTCTCTGTAGTAGACATTTCGCGGCTATGAACTTGTTCAATTAACAGGTAGTTACGTGATAAGTAGAATAAGAACTGAGAACCAGCTTCTTGATAATATAAACTATAGACAGGACCTAGTAAATATACCTATATAAGACCCCTTCATGCAAAACAACTCCCGTATCGCTTATACAACTCCGCTTGGCGGGGAAGTTGTAATGAACAATATCTCCCACCAATCGCGAGCTTGGTTGACGATATAGTTGGAGTTCTTTCTCCAAACTGACAGTAGCTAAATGATAGAATGACGAAGTCATACAGTGCTTGCACTGTCCGTTGTTCGGTACCTATGTACGAACGTCACATCAGATCCGAAGGTTAGTTGAGGGGTAATACGACCGAGTTCTTCACCTCCCCTATTTAATAGTGATATAGCACGGATATTGGTATTGACAAGGATATTTTATCACTTAGGAGTTAAATAAGGAAAGTCTATAATTTATCTACTGAACTACTGTCTATCTTCACTCACCTCGTCACGTAGAGCATTGCTGCTCCCGCTCTCCCGGGACTTCATCTTATCTCCTGGACCCTTCCACCCCGTAGCAGCCTGGACAACCGAAACGACTATGGACAGAACCACAGCAGCATGGAATAGAATCTTCAGCCCATCAACGTAACCTTGTACCGCGATTGTCTGCTCTTTGGCTCCAAGGCCGCCATTGAATACCAACGCTGGACTGCCGATAAGCTTCCTAATCAGCTCACTGCGGTCTTCAGGACTGCTAGGGCCATCAATTGACTTGAATCCTCTTTCGAGGGACGCTCGTAGGGTCCTAGAGAAGATGCCACCACCGATCGCGCTACCAAAGCTGCCCGCGAATCCTCTAAATGTGCCGAGCAGGCTGGTAGCTATATAGTGGGTATCCGGCAGAGTTAGATGCAGTAGATGCGCAAGTGTATAATTTAACGCTGCACCAGCGAAGAGGCCGTTTAGGAAGACGGTAATGATGTATAGCGCAATCGGGATATCTGGAGTAGATGCCAGCGAGAGCGCAAAGAGGCTTGCAGCGAAGAGGATGAAAGATATGATGCAAGAAGCCCAGAAGCTCCCAATGCGGCGAACATGCAGTCCCTAGAGCGCCGTTAGTGAACTGTCAAAGCTAACAAGGATAAGAACAACTTACGCCAACAAGAAGTCCACCCAGGCCAAACCCTAAGTTCGTGGGTATAAGAATACTACCACTGGTCGCCGGGGTGAAGCCGCGCACCGCGAGTGCTGTGATCGGAGCATAGAACAACACCGTCCAGCGAGCTGCCATGAAACCAAGTTGGGAAACACATGTCAATATGGCGCCTCTGTTCTGAATGACAGTAATCGGAATAATAGGGTCAACCGCAACATAGTACTCAATCAACACGAAGATGATAAGTGTCGCCAACGAGGTGATAAGCGGAACGACCTGAATAGTACCAGATAGCCCATATAGGAAAAGCACAACAGTGGCGGTCTGCATGAGATTAGCGGAGGGTCGATTTACATGTAACTATGCGTTTAAACTAGAAGCTTACCAAAAACAGAGCGCCTGGATAATCGATTCGCTTCAGCTTTGTGGATAGCGAACCGTCTTTAGAGCCTTGCCCCGACGAGAACGTATGCGGGATACTGAAGTAAATTCCGACCCCAGCGATTAAGCTAGGAGGGACTTGGACCCAAAAGAGAACTCTCTAAATGACGATGTGAGTTCGTGTATTTCAGTCCAGGGAAGATGGCACCCTTACCCAACCAGTTACAGATATCAGCGCACCGGATAAGACAGCTCCTAATGAAACACCCGTCGTGAAGCCGGCATTCCTAGTCAACAATATTAGAAACCGTTATACCCTAAATATATATCGATATATAGTAGATATAATTGAAGTAATCCATATGACAACTTACAGCAGCCCAACGAACAATCCTCGCTTTCGTTTCGTTGTTAGCTCGAGAATGAGGACGATAGCCAAGGCCGTAGATCCGCCGGCACCTAGCCCCGTAACGAGTCGCCCCAGGATGAAGACCGGGAATGAGCGAGCCTGCGACGTTATGAAGCATCCAGCAGCGAAGAGCGTAGATGAATATAATACCATGGTACGAGGCGAAAAGATAGAGGCCAACTTCCCTACCAGGGGTGTCGACGAGGACATCGCTACGAGGAACGCTGTCGTGAACCACATTGCGTTCTCGTACGAGTCCAGGTCAGCTGCTATCGTTGACTGCGCCATGGTAATACCCGACATGTTGGTTGCTATTTATTAACAGCGTTAGTATTAAGCAAGTAATTACTGACGAACAGGGGCTTGAAGTCGAGCCTACCTTGTAAGAAGATCAGAAGGTAGACGCTAAGTATGATAGCTAAGCCTCGTGCCCGACTAACCCTCTGGTTCGGGGTGTCCAAGTCAGGAAAGTCTTCATCTTGCGAGTGTTCAGAGGTGGCAGATGATACACTGCCCGCGGCCGGAGAACTCGACTCGGAGCGCAGGAGCGGTGTCTCCTCCGTGGCAGAATCATCTACTGAGGGCCAATCCTTAGAATCGACAAGCTCTCCCGGGCCAGTCTTGAAGAGAGAGCCACTGGAAGACTCAGGTTGAGGGCTCATGATGGCTTCAAGAATATCAGGGCTCTCGGACCCACAATATCCACGATACCAAGGTGTCAACACGACGATCTCTCGTTTATGCTTCCTCTATTCAAGTCTAATATAATAGGGAAAATTAGGTAAATTAGGCAAATACCTAAGAATAAAAATAAGGCTTATGTAAAAATATAAATAAAATGAGAGCGTTGAATGATATTGCACCATAGATAGAAACTAAGATGGAAGACATCACCCAGATGCCTGTTACGGATTAGGTGATTGGTAAGCTCATAATATGTAAGTCATGTTCCAGTGCTGGTCGTATCCGAAGCTGGTAGTATTCCGTTCTGCTTAGCGCATGTAAGGTTTTATATGCATATGGCTCGGCCTTTGAATAATTAATTTACCCCGGCGCTACTAGGATAATTCTCCTTTTTAATATCTGGTGGTTGATTTTAGATCGGAATTGCTATTGGAACATATTAGCCAATAAGGATTTGCTTTACGGACTCGGTCCCCATATGTCAGTGTTGATAAATTTAAATACCCCGAGGCTTCCGGTCGTCTCCGTATTAGTATTGGAATTGTCCTTAATTAAGTGGGTGTTTATCCAGGAGCTATCTTTGACTACCCAGATGTATTCAAAGACACCGTCGATATTGTATTAAAATTCACTGGCGCCATCTACCGCACTGCCGTATCTAGCTTGAATTAAGTTCTCATTCGGGTTATCATCTATTATATCTTCGCAATATTAATTGCGCAAGGTGAACCCCGCCGTATAACTCGACCCCTGAATGCGAGCGACTCGTCGTTGGGGACCGCAACTTAGCTCGTCAGCTTTGATTTGAGTCCTAGGGGTTTCTAGATGCCCCAAAGTTCCCGAACACGTCCAAGCGCTGGCAAGTAGATTATATATCCACTCTTTCATTTTCATGATCTTCTGTCGATATCCTATTAGCATAGAGAAAATCTCGCGAATACGTGTGATCGTACCTTCGCAATGACGGTTTCTAGCGAATTCATTCCCTGCATACCAAATGAGGATCTCTGAAATATTCCCGAGAGCATATGAAATAAAGCAAATCGAAAATTTCGGTGAGTATCCCTATCTGCTGAAGCAACGAAGGAACAAAATTCCGAGAATAAGTATAATAGCCACTGCTTCGAGTTAGAACTCAAGGGCTCTCAAATTCACCTCGTGGCGTATCTCATTCTCCTCTCGCCCTAAACAGATTTGGTAAATTTTTATCACCAGGAGGTCGGCTCGGAAGGAGTATTGTGCTAGCCGGTTGTTAATAGCTATTGTAGATTTTCATTTACACCTTGGTTATTTGCACTCCGTCTCAACCAGGGCTACCAGGGCTGCCAGGGCTGCCGGGGCTGCCGGGGCTGCCGGGGCTGCCGGGGCTGCCCGGACTGCCCGGACTACCGGGACTCCTACTATTCATCTCGTGGAGCTCTGTGGCTGCTCTAGGGTCGGAGCCTTTTCTCCCTGGGAGCGCAGTGCTCCCTTTGCTCAAGGCGACTGAAAAGCGCTTGAGGAAATTGGACTTCTCCTCATCGATATGCATTAAACCCACCGAAGCCCTTCGCCGTGCTGCAAGAATAGTGTCGAGGTCCATATCCCGATTAGCTCGGTCCTGTATTTTAGACTGGTCCTCGGCGCCGACTCGAGCATCGACTAACGCACGGGCGTCACGTTTCAAATCTAAAAAAAGAGAGAAGAATCCAGTAATAAAGAGAAGAGCTGGAACCAAGCTGAAAGCTGTCTGAATACTGCCACCTTTCTCGGTGATCGCATAAACGACATATGGCCAGAATGCCGGCCCGGAAGCTCCCATGGTGATCCACGCCGCTGCTCGTTTCGTACGTTTTCCCTGTCCGCGAAGCCCAAGCGTGAATATGAGAGGCCACATAGGTCCCTCAAAGAAGAAGAAGAGGATAACCGGTATGGCGATAAGATTTGGATTAGCTTCACGGAGAGCTACTACCAAAATACCACAGATAATGCTGAGTCCGGTCGTGATGCTCAAGACTGTACGTGGCTGTGGCACCTTTGGATGAGTCGGCGATAGATAAGCGAGATATGCGGCAACAAAACGCGAAAGGGCGAAAGCAGTATGAGCAATAAGAAGATAGTTCGGGACTGAAAGCGTGAGACCCGGCGGAGGGTGCAGCGATTCTTTTGTCGTGTCCTTAAAACTTGATTGGGCTTGCACGTTGTCCTGTTGCGTTAGGATTTCGTGGAAAAAGATACTGGTGGTTTCCTGGCCCGCAACATATGTCCATTGGGCTATAACCGCCAGCGTCAAGGTCCAGGTCCGAAGTTTTAGCCCACCGCAGCTACTTTTTTGGGGGTCTACGGGGAGGTAACGTGTGGAGTGCTCCATCTCAGCGTCGGTAACCTCCGGTAACGGCATGTAATAAAAGAAGAGAGCCAGTGCTGCACAAAGAAGCGTAATGGCCAAGTACGTCCATTGGACGTCTAGTAGTGATAATGTCTCTGTGTTGTCGGATGTGAAGAATATCTTCTGGGCTAGAAGTCCGCTCAAAACGGTAGTAATAGCCTGGATTCCTTGGGCTAAACAGAGCCTCATCTCTGCATAATCCATCGGCCCGCAAAATATAAGAAATGGATTGGCCCCTGTTTCAATGATCGCCAAACCGAATCCGACAACAAAGTTGCAAACCATAAAGCCGGCGAACGAAGTCAGAACAGCGCTAGGCCAAAACATAATCGTTCCCACGCCATAGAAACAGAGTCCTACAATGAACGTTGCCCTATAACCGCCGATCTGGTCCGGGCCGTTTTTCTTCCTTCTCGACCGGGAATGCTCGTCATGTCGCAAGATCCACTCGCCAACGAGCAGCGGGCCAATTAGATAACCTCCTCCGAAGTAAATTGAAGATAATCCTATCGTTTCAGCAATTGACATGCCTGAGACCGAGGCAACAGCATCGTTGAGCTGGTTAAGAAGGCCATAGGAAAACCCCCACAGCAAAAACAAGATTGTGACCACAGTACAATACTTGAAAGAGTCCCGGACAGAGGTCCTGATCATACTTTTTGGCCGACGCATATTCACGAAGCCGAAATACACCGAGTTTTCGAATGTCGAGTAGGTCCCCGTGACGCTTGTTAGCGCAGTAGGCGATCGATCAAGCGGATCTGGCGTAGGAATTGGAGGCGGGTTCATTTCTGGCATAGTGAGAAAATCGAGGGCAGATACCTGACTATCTCGACTACCTGCCGCATGGGTTTGAGCAGGTGATGTGACCTGGTCGTCAGTTAGAATACCTGATGTTGGGGGTCGGCCAGTATTCGAGCTTCCATTCCCGTCTGTCGAGGTGTCCTTATCGTATGTCCGGGTCGCATTGGGGTTAACTAGCATAGAAGGCAAGACGCGACGGATGAGAGGCTTCAGCGTTGGAATGCATGCACAGATTATACCAACGTTGACTTCGACAGCAGACCACATGAGGGACAAGGATGCGTTCCAGGCGAATTGAGTTGAATTTCCGAATGTTGCCTCTGGGTTACTTGAGGCTGTCGAGGATACTTGAGTGATGGCCTGCTCGAGGTAGTAGATCCGGACGACATCAACTACAGTAACAAATATACCCAAAGCGAACGTGAATATCAGGATGATTTTCTGTCGCCGTGGAAGCCTCATGCTAGTTAGAACAGGCAATGGCAAAGCTAAGATCGCGAGGTCCGTTACAACGTTGACCGGTGCCGAACATATGAATTCGGTAAGCAATGGGATGCAGTATGCCGTATCGGGATATGGATCAAATGCCGCTTGGACCGGGCGGCACTGGAAAATGTTGATCAACGTCAAGACCGCGCCAGCTAAGTTGACAATAACCAGAACAGCCCACGAAGCCAGTCGTAGTACCTTCTGCGTATTCTTAGACAGACGAAGGTAAAATATCAGAACGGACGTTTTTGTAGCCATCAAGGCCGGGTTCTACAATATGGTCAGATTCGAGCTCAATGTGACCTTCACGGTGGGATTGGGCTTACATATAGCACTGAAAAGGCATATTCGGAACGCCGGAGAGCGTTCCAGTTTTCAGGAGGTATGTCCTCATCGTGTCGGCCGAGTCCCTTACTGGCACCCAGATCGATGGTAAAGTTTAGAGCAATGGCTATAATCCAGGCAATAATGATGAAGTAGTCGTCCCATGTAACGCCTCGTACGATACGGATCCGACAGAACAGTCTTGCCGCAACCATGCAACTAGTCAGGACAAGCGTCGCTATGGTCACAGCAAAGACCGCGGGACCGCGATTGGGGAAATCGCCTGACGACATATTTAGTATGGGGATGTCGTTTGCGACTAGGTACCTCAGGCAAGGCCATTAGAACGTATCCGCTCCTTGGAGGAGATGAGATAGATGCCTTTAAGGGAACGTGAATTATAGTATATTTGACCGAAGCGGTCCTGCTAAGGTTAAGGCGATTGTGCTTCCTAGATTTATACTACGTGGGGACATGAAGTGAATAAGTGAATAAAAGCCATGTAGCACTGACCGGCTGGTAATCAGTGTTGCTTAGGTACCTAGGTACCTATATAAGTGCAGCCCGGTGGGACCTTAAGAACGAATTGTTGTCGAGGCCGTGATTGGAGTAAAGAAGGCCAACTTTCCAGGGGGTGTAGATTTAACCAAATATCAACTAAAGGGTGTGTAAAATAGCCGGAGACGTCAAAGGAGACGAAGGGTAGCAAGAGAGAGAGAGAGAGAGAGAGAAGAGGAAAGGTAAAAAGAGAGGGTAAGAAAATATGCGTTCTGGTGGCGGTGAGGATAGCTGGAGCTATTGTAAATGAGGCAGACAAGACTGCCTACCCCGCGACCGCCATAGGTAAGCGATAATGACCTAGACCGAGGGGAGAAAGAAAGGGAGCAGAATGTAGCGGGATGTAATGGGAAGATGGAGAATGAAGAATGGGGAATGGGGAATGGAAACGGATGCACAAAGACTTGTGTATGTGTGTGAGTTGTATTTGCGTATTTGGTGTATGTCCGTATGTGCGCCAGGTATACGTGTAATGTGCAATGAGAAGAGAGGGAAAAAAGAGGACTAGAAGGACTAGAAGGACTAGAAGGATACTAGTATAGAAACCAGAAAAGCCGCAATTTTGGCCTTTCTCGGCTGCTGTAATGCACTGATTGCTAGATGTCGGTAATGAGATGTTTTCTTTCTTTAATTCGTTTTAGTAGCTTGGCGTATTTGGAGTTGTCATGCAGGTTCGGAAGTACATAAAGTGTAAAGACCTTTTCCTACCTGAAGTTTGAGATTGTAGCACACCCAATTACCTTCGGGCACTAACAAGGTGATACCTACCTGCGCGAAGAAAAAAAAAAAAAAAAGAAAATTTGTTAGCATATTAGCGAGGACAGCTAGCTCGCCCTACTCTGGTGGAACTTCTTAGTTTCCGCTGGATGACGTTGATACGCTTAGAAATAGACTAGGATAATAAGACTCTCCACTTTAATCACCGCTAGTTACCCCAGATTGGCCCCAGATCTACGTCGCATCCTAACATTTGTTTCACTGATTGGAACGGTTAACGAAGGCCGTTTATTGTTTAGGGTAACGGCCAAGTGGACCTTTGTTTTATGTAGTCTCGAAAGACTCGAGGCTATTACTGACCTCTTCTCTAACTCTCCAACTTCAAAAATAACCCTTTTGGTTGGGTTTCTTTTGTTACCTAGTTCATGTCTATTTGCAATTGATAGTTGCACGTGCCATGCCTTCATGCTTCCGCAACTAAAACTCGTACACACAATAGTGGTTCGGCTTAGCCTATCCTAAGTTTAGGTACTTTATCCACATACGTAGCAGACGGACAAAGCCCGAGTCGACCTCCCTATGCATGACTAAAAAGACGTGTTGAATTGTCAAATGTATGGTTTGCTGTAGGTACTTAATTCGGCAAGCTTGCGTCTCGCCATTGCTAACAACCGCTATTGTCCTCACTGTGGTACGCAAACACACAACGTGGTAAAACTAGCTTAACTCACTACATGTACATACCTTTTGCTTTATACTTTTTTTAGGTGCCTGGTAAAGTGTGTGCTTGTACCGTATCACATATCTCTTAAAATCTGTTGGCTAATACCACGCGACCGTCTCGTTACGTTATATTCGACCAATCATAAGCACTATAGATCTCTCCGCTTTAATAAATCCTCCCTTGACTTATCCCGGTTCTATATATAGCGCATTCAATTATGACGAAATCATTTCTCCTTGCCATTGGGAAGTCCTAAAATGGTAATCCGTGTGAAGCTTCATGTTCTGTTGTTGGATACCTGGATGATGCTCCAGTCAGAAAGATTCAGATTAGCTTTATTAAGTCATTTTTATGTAGCTTAGCACCATGCCAATACCTACCTATGTATCTTATTATTTCCAATGCTCCACTTACGATACGCGTGACTTCGATCTAGACTAGACACGACTTTAGATCATCTTAATATGCAATGATTATGAGCTAGCGGGCTAGATCTTCCACGTTGATCAAGCTTATAAGTCAAAAGAGGGGAAAATAAAGGTTATGAAAACACACTCAACATCCTTACATGCTTGGCCCTGCGACTATACCGCTCTAAAAACGATGATACTTCATACTACTTGCGTAAATTACATGTTATCCAGGCTTGGGATTAAGGTGTCCGGATATCTAACGTCGAGAGTAGGAGACTTTACTTCAAAACCCAGAGGATTGATCTCCGTTACATAACCCAAAGATCTTACAGCCCCTTTCACACAACATACGGGAATAGATGATGTCGTCAGAATCTTCCCCATATTGATTTTCCACGGTCAATTAAGCTTAAAGTAGCGCTGACATTGCCAACTACACTCCACAGGCATGAGACCGTAAGCTTGTACAACAACAATGCTTTGTGAAATCTCGATGTCGGGGGAGGGGGAGGGGGGGGGGCGTTAAGCGAACCAGCCAAGGTTAAGTAGGCCACATATCTAGCCGTGGATACAATGTATCCTTAAAAACACATAGTTCATACCCTTCTAGAGATTTTTATTACCTAGGTACATTATTGCCTTAACCATGAGTGAACTTAGCGTTGTTTTCCTATTAACTAGCGCTATTAGCATCTTACTATAACTACCGATTCAGCTTTAGTGCCGCTGTCGAAGAAGAAGAAAAAGCAAATGAAGAAGCTAGGTATCTCTAGAAACTTTGATAATGGGCCAGACCAACTTTCATCCAAGTAATCCACCTGCGGCTACTTTAGCTATGCTAGTTTAATTAGTATATACAAATACTAATCTAAGCTATAAAATATTTCGTTTCTCGGGTTCTTGGCCTTATGTAATTACTATCCAGAAGTCCGCCCACTTTCTACAATATAACCTACAAGGGGTCTATGTAATGATCAATATTGAGATTATAGTACAAGCCTGAAGAGACATATCGGCTAGGCTCCATTACCGTGCTACTTATAGTTTGCCACCGCAAGAATTGTTATTGCCGTAGCCTTGTTCTTTACCAGTATCACAGTGTGATATAAAACCTTGAGCTGATTGGATAAATAACCTTTGCCGTCTTCTAAGCTACAAACTAATTGGCATACCAATACCAATAGCAACTCTCTATTCATATATTCTATAAAGACTCTTAAGAATAAACCTTCATGATAAAGATGCCAAAGTTTTCGTCGTTGAAATAAACTATAGCATCAATGCAATGTGACCCGAAGTATGCATCAACCCCATTAGGAAGGTGTGGATCTGCGGAATAGATAGACCACGTACAACAACATTAGGGGTTGGTGCCTAATTAGGTAGTTGAGTCGAAGAGCTCTGGATTAGGATTTGTTGAAGATAGCTGGGCAAATTAGAAATCGATGTATTTCGACTATTTCGATCATATATTGTTTACTTCGGCGTCTTCGCCCCGTACTAATCAAAAATTCAGCTTGACTCCCACTAGCGTTCCTATCATCTTGTCATTCTATCTTCCATAATCTCAAAGGCTTTAAAACCATAGCTACCTAATTGCTCTCTATCAGTTATATTACGTGAATGGTTGAAGTGCTGCTTGAAGGTATACTCTTAAAGTATATTTGAGCCATTGGATACCCACTCAACTTTAAAAGAGGGATCAAATCACCTAATGTACCTACCTATATATTTATTTAACCCAAAATACCTACATCTAGGTAGCAATGGCGATGAGCGAAGCGCGCTCGCTGGGACGGTTGGGATATGCAAGTCCAGTTATCCTTGGTAGTCGCCCGCCGGTTACAATACCGTCTTCAACAACAGCGAATACAGTAACCGAAATAATATATCCAGATTTACAGTGTGCTGTAAACAGCAAGTGGATAACATTTTGGGGCTATCAGATTGGCAATTCTTAAGTAAGTAGTGGATGGACTGGCTGTAACCCGGATGCCTATAGGTCATTGAGCGGCAGCCCGACAAAAGGGGGAACCTAGATCTATAGTAACAAGCGCATGTAAATCTTGATCCTTGATATGTTTAAATGGTTATTGTGACGATAGATGAAGTGCACATTATTTTTAGGGAGGCTATGCGGCGAGAAAAATGAATCAGATAGTGGGGGTATTCGTTAAGGGGCTATGAGCGACTACTTGAAGAATATAAATAAGAGCTCATAAACAATACCCCCATGTAGGAAGCCTGGTGTTCTTAATCGGAACCGTCTCAGGGTACCTGGGTACCGATACACACTTACCTCATACCTAGGTACATATATGAGATTAGCTCTGAGGTACCTACCTCTTTGTAAGGCGTGCTCTGGAGAAAATGGTAACGAAGTAGGTGCGTCCTTACTTAGGCACCTACCTAGGTTAGGGATATTGAAATAAGGAAGTTCCAACGGATCGGTGGGAAGCACCTACCAAACCAATACCCATGCCGATATAGGAAACTTCAATCGGAAATATCACAAGAAGAATATTGACACCTCTCATCCATCCTTATGGTACCCAACCTCTTACCAACATAGCTGTTTTCGTCAACATGGGTACCTCTTTCCCATCTATCCAGACTTTCTATTCGAAGGAAGTACAGTTAAGTCCCGAAGACGTTAATAATGATTCCTTGGATTCTCAAATCCCGGGGGATGGTTTCACGTCATATGAGATAGAAGTAGTGACGAACCCTCTTTCACGACCATGGAAACCACCACGATCATACGAACAATGTCCCATTTCACTCCTCCAGACAGGTCCCTTTAATTATGAAATCACTGGGAGGATTGTGAACTTTTCTACCAACCTCCAAGAGCAAGGCCATCATTTCCTTGTCGTATCTGATGGATCAGGCGCTATTGCAGTATGATCATTAGGATCTAGTGGCCTATTTTATATCTCGACGCTAATAGATCTTGTAGGTCAAGCTTTACTATGCGAAAACTTCCGACTACCAATTGCTTCTTGGCCAGAGAGTCACGGTTTGGGCGACTTTTATTTCTGCTTCAACTCAGGATGGCACGGGCAACATACCGTTTTGTGCATCATCTACTAAGATTTATCCTAGCCGAAACATTGCAACCCACATTGCCCTCCATAACGACACTCCTGGTTCAGATGGCCACCGTATATTGCGCTGTCCTTTGGAGTGTAACTTAAAGGAGTATAACTATCTCCCTGCTCTCATGACTTTAAAGGCTTATCTTTCTACCGGATACGACATGGCAGAGGGTAGGATTCTTGTCTGCGTGAGAAGCGTTGGGCCGCGTAGAACTGTCTACTCGAAAAAACGTCAGTGTGATTTTGATATGGTGGACGTAAGCATCTTTGACGATACGGCAACTTGCGTCCTGAAGCTATGGCAGGATAAAGTTCCCTCGGCTAAAACTTGGATTCCAAATCGAACTATTCTCCTTATATCCAAACCGACCTGTCAACAGGATGATCCACACTCTGGACTTGGTATTGGATACACCTCAATGGTCGACGTGGATCCCGAGTTCCCAGATGCCGACTGGCTTAGAGATAAAGTGAAGAATATGAGCAAGAGACAGAGCGTACACATCCCCTTCCCTTATGATGCTTGGGATATTAATCTTGCAATTCATGGCCCTAACCGAATATTATACACGATCGCCGATATTGAAGATCAGGTACGTAACCCTGAGCCGAAACTCGACTTCACTGGGAAATTGAATGTTATTATTCTCGAGATGGGATTGATGGAACAGTGGCAAAAACGTTCCTTTTGTTGCTTTGAGTGGTGAGTTCAACATCACATCTCATCTTGCCAATCTAACGGTATCTATTCAGCTGTGGCATGCCAGTTTACGCCAACAAACCCGTTGCAATTTGCAATAATTGCGATACACGGCGAGATTTGGCACCCAACCCACGTATAATCGGATCCATGATTGACGAAAGCGGTATGATTACGGCCAGTAAGCTTGTGTGGCACGATGATGCTTGGTCCCAACTTTTCTTCGGAGACACATCAAACGAAATACAAATCGGGGATAACTCGGAAACCAACCTCGTGGAGCAGTCGTGGGAGGATCTAACAATTCTCGACACCGCTGCGCTTAGAGATATTGAAGAACAACTGCTGTACGCACGCGTTACGCTGACTTTTGGTTGGTCGTCTCAGCTCGAAAGACTCTGTATTATGGGAGTCGAGCGGTAGTGGATCTATTCAAAGTTGCTTCGATGGCATCGGTTAATTTGGAGGGGTATCTAAAAGATCTAGGCGAGTTCCGGCATGTGCTAAGTTCAGTTAGCGAGCTTGTAAAGAGGGATGATTTAGCTGGCATGGTCCTAACACGAAACAAAGCATGTGTGATGTTCCCGAGTAATAGGTAAAATATATTATTTGATAGTCTCCCTATTCCCCAATCTTTTGTTCCGAATCCAATCACACTTCCCTTCGAGGTGTAGCATAGAGGGGGTCTCAGCTGTCAAGGGCCTGAAAGGTTTAAATTTATTTTCCATGACGCCCGTCCACATACTCTAATTATCGTTACCATTATCCCATCATATTACATCGATGAAGTGGAAGATGTTAGCATAAATCATTACCTATGTCCATCCATCTTTATTACACTAATCATCCCTTTCCATTTTAATATCTTTCAAGCATTAAATTTCAAATCAGACACTCTCTCGGCTCATTTGTCTCCGAACAAACTGAACCGGAAACGACCTCCCTTCATCTTCTGCGAGGTCCGCCCAAATGACTGCTGGGAGTTAATGCGACGATGGGACGACGGCGGAGGCGCAAACTCGTCGTCGTCGTCGTCGTCATCGTCTTGGAAACTCATGGGCCGCGTGTGTTGTCGCGCTAGAGGCACCTGGTGCGGTTGAGGCAGCTCCCGCGGTGTGGGAGGGGGTAGCGGCTCGCCGCGCATAGCACGCTCGACGTCTAGATACTGCCGTCGGTAGTCGTCGTGCTTGCTCTTGGCCTCGAGGAACCGCGTCTCGGCGTCGGCGCGTCGCTCCTGTAGCGCCCGGATCTCGGCGTCTAGGCGGTCCATCTCGTCCTGTTCGCGGTGCATCACTTCGGCGTACTCGTGCACCTTCTGGTCTAGCGGCTGCAGCACGCAATCCATGACGCTAGGGCTCTTGAGCCGCTGGATGGATGCGCCGAGGTTGGCATTGGGGACTGCTAGGCTGGGGTCGGATGCTGAGGCTGCTGCTGCTGCTGCTTTGGCCTGGGCCTGGGCTTGCTGGATCTGCGGATGGTTGGACGGGTATCCTGCTGAATTCCGTGGTGGAGACGATCCGCCAGAGCTGCTTGGCGGTCGTGGTCCTGCCACAGGCTTGCCCGGTCCGGTGCGGCGGCCATTCTGGCGCTGGATTCTACTGTCGCCGCTGGTACGGTCTGCTACGAGCATCTCCTCGGAACGGCTACTGCCTGAATATGACGGAGGCCGCGATTGATTCGGTGTGTTTCCTCCTTGTGGGGGAAATGAATTTGTCAACGGCGGTCTACTCTGCTGCGATGGGCTGTTACTAGGTTGGCTGCCCTGACTAAAGCGTTGCTGTTGCTGCTGTTGTTGCTGCTGTTGTGTGGGTATTTGTGAGGGTTGGCCTTGCATCGCAGCACCGTGATTTGCGCTAGGGGCTGGATTGGCACCTAGGCCGGACATAGGACCTCCTCGATTGCTGTCGAGGAAATCGTAAAAGTCGTCGTGACTATCGAAGCGCGGGGCTTTCCCGCTGTTGTGGTACGCCGCCGCTGCTGCTGCGTCTTCGTAGTCACGTGGTTGTTGGGCCTGGCGTGGACGAGGCCTAGAGGAGGGTGAATTCATAGTGGTACGGTGACGGGATGTACTACTACTCATTTCCTTTCATTCCATGAATCGTGGCGGTATGTATGTGTATGTGTATGTACGGTATGTAATGTTATGTACGCACTTGGTAGCGCAAATACGAGGCTTGTACGGAATAGTTTGGTGGTGGCTATCGCAAGTGCGAGAGAAAAAAAAACCGAAACGAACAAAGAAATCTGAAATCGGAATTGGAAAATGTTAGAAGCGGTGTCGATTCAATTGAAAATTGACAGATTTATGACAGCTAGAACGTTCGTATTGTATGTACATAGGGGAGGCTGGGTACACGATTCTTGTCCCCACTATCAATTGGCCCAGCCTCTTTTTTCGGAGAAGGGGGAAGAGGAGAGGAGAAGGGGGGGGGACAAACAGGAACAGGAATAATCGGTGGGCTGAATGATAGACACCCTTCCCACCTTTCCCACCCTTCCCGTTCCCGCGGTGTTTCTGTCCTGTCGATCGATCTATGAATCAACTTTTTTTTTTCTTAGTGCAATTAGATTATCACCCTATCAATGATAAACGCGCAAGCATTGCAGATCTCCGACATATACGAACTAAATATGCGTCGTCAACACAATACTACAGCGTTCCGCATTGCCAGCTTCCTTTTTTTCTTGTGGTCAATTTTTCTTGTGGTCAAAAGGGGTTGGGCGCTTGGGCCATATACATTAGGTAGTCGAATCAATTGAGGGTTGCTCCCGTCTCAATTGGTCTAAGGATATTCCGTACTTACGTATACCATAAAAACCCCAGTGTCCGTCTAAGATGCATACGTGCATACGGGTAGGGTATCTTGGTAACCTCGTACGATGCCAATACTTGGTGCTTTGATTTATTTCAAAAGCGGTTACAGTGCTGACGCAGCATATACAGTATGTCTAGGTAGACAGTATACGCACATTGCACATTAGGATTAACTTCAGTGGGTGGTGTAGGTGGATAGCAAGAAGTTGTGGTCAATACCTATCGACAACTATAGTCAGTCATAAATATATGTACCTAAGGTACATAGACCAATTGTTCCCGATAGACTTATAGCACAACATGTTACTCTTATAATAGGTATATATATAATAGTTATCAATAATCAACAGTTAGAGACAATCAAAAGTAAAAACAGTTGATTTGTAGTGTGTTTATATCACATAGGGAGATGTTTAACTTAATTCATAAGGGCATAGATAACCTCTAAGAATATATAGAAATGTACATTATCATAATAGTAGGTTAAGCGCTTAATATGTCATTGAAGGGAGCACCAATTCTTCTTCAACTATTACTTCTATGTACTCAAATTACAGTAGTTAGTTAAAGTTAATTAACTCTAATACGAATAACTACCTAGGTAGGTATTTATTATATCACAAACATATCCAAGCCCAGTTACCTAAGGTGAGTCTAGCTTCAGATCCTACCTGTCTACGTTCTAAGTTAATGATTACTAGTTGTCCCATAACTACTAGTCTAAGAACCCAAATGATTTCCACTTCATTGAAAATCGTATCACATCTTGATACAAATATCTTTGTCACATTATATATCCAAAAATTGCATACATTGGTGTTGTTACTAAACTACGACATAGTTATATATTAATAAGAAACAATTTCCTAGTCACCTATTATCAGATCTATGCCGTATAAAAATCATTTTATTCGGCCCCTATTCAAGCCAAAAGAAGTCCAACTGCAAACGAAACACCTAACTTAACTCTGTCTTCGGAATTGAGACACTTTGCCTACTGATACTTTCAACCAGGTAGTCTAATACCACCAACTTCGCTTTGCGCTCACTTTAAATTCTATTAATATTGTACCAAGATGAAGACGGAGCTCAAGCACGTCACAGACCACCTCACCACCCGCTCGCGTGAGGAGTTCGACATAGCCGCATATAACTTCAGCCTCAATTTCTGGTTTGGCCTCACCTCTTCCACACCACTTGACGCATGGCCCCTCATCTGGGAAGAAATTGTAGAAAGCGTGTGGTTGTTCGCCCTACCATCGAGGGATCGTTTTCTTCCACTACCTAACACGTGGAAGCTTGCCCTGAAGCTTCAGAGCGGTAAAGTGATAACTCTTGAGATATGCGACGGCTCGATACGATATGCTCATTCTGGCGGGCCACATCTATTTCTTTTCCGTGCCTTCACTGATGATCGTCACCCGAGAAATGATCTCGACAAACTTTGTAATACCAGCGTGTTTCTAACTGGACGCGACTGTGTGAATGGCCTCAAATTACGGGACATTGTGTACCATGTGGATCGCTCCGGCGACATAACCAATTACAACATTGTGAACGGTCGAGGCCGTCGCTATTGGTTCTATAGGATTCTCCAGAAGATGCAACCGTTAATCCGAAGAAGACCTGGAGTCCAAGCTTTCCATAAGGAGGCAGACGATGTCATGCGCCGCTGCTGGACATCTGCATCGGAAAACACGGGCCATTATGGATACCCAGATGAGCCGGACAATCCTCTTAACATCAAGGGCGGAATTGACATGTATGGAGGAGGAAGGCTGGGGTTGTACAGTGTCGTAGATAATATATCAGACATGGAGTGGGAAAAATAACTAAGTAATAGTTGATGGAGAGCCGAAGTATACAATATATTGAAGGAGTCAACAGACTCCTACTCCTATTAGCTAAAATATATATTTATTAATAGAGGGCAGTTGCTATACCCAGCCCGATACTAAACTCTAGAAAGTATACTTTAAGATAGTTACTAACTACCTAGGTATTTAATATATTAAAACTAGCCCCTTTGTATTAGATCTGAGTCATCGGAGCTGGAAGCTAGGCAAAATCTAACAATGTGAATAACTGTTATGTACAAGGAACTATATGAATTCAACTCCCGCGGACCAGAAATATACATCCCTACATCTATACCTACATCTATATAACCCTTTTTTGTCTAAGGGACAGACGTCTTAATAGTCACTTGATTTGTATAAACGAGGATGTTCTCTCTGCTATACTGTACTACTAGTGCAACGGCTTAAATTCTGTGCGTTTAATTAAATTCGTATAAAAATGAGATAGTATACTGGTGGAATACGCTCTGGAAGAAGCAGCCTCTCATGTATCTAATGTATCTTACGAGTTTCTCGGATATCGTGAATCTGTTAAACCCAGAGGAATCCGTATATACCATTGAATTCTCTTTACATTCCTACACACATCTTCAAGAGAAAGCAATTCGATATCCCAGCTGTTGTCCAAGTGCAACTCTAGGCTAATTTCGCCATTCCCGGCTTGCTATCGCCAACTTCCTCCGCTGCTTGGTCTTTAAGTATTTTGCGAAGGATCTTGCCGGACTACATGTAACTATTAGCCGTCGAATTCTCATCGAGCACACACACATCTTGTTAGACTTACCGGATTCTTGGGAATGGCCTCGACAAACTTCACACCGCCTCGCAACCGCTTATAGTTGACAACTTTGGATTCCATCCACTTGGCAATTTCCTGCTCCGTCTGCTTCACCTCGGGGTCTGGCACAACGTATGCACGTGGCACTTCCTCGCCTTTGATCGTAACGCCCACGACAGCGACGTCGCGGACACCCTTATTTTCGAGTAATACGTCCTCAAGTTCGGCCGGTGCTACTTGGTTACCCTTCACTTTGATGAGCTCCTTGATGCGGTCAACGATGTGGAGCAGCCCACCCGGCTCGTACTTCTCCACAAACCCAACATCGCCGGTTTTCAGCCAACGGGTGCCATCTGGATCGATATGGAGGGTAGCCGCGGTAGCTTCTGGCTTCCTCCAGTAGCCCTTCATGAGCGTAGGCCCAGTAATCCATACCTCACCCCTCTCATTGCCTTTGGTGATCTCGCCTGAGCCGTCGATTCTCATGATACGCGCTTTGCAATTTGGCAATAATTCGCCGACGGCTGCGGGTTTAGCAACCATTTTGGGGTGCCAACTTGCACTTGAACATGTCAATTCTGTCATACCCCATCCCTGGCGGAGATTCAAAGCACCGTCTGGCCAAAGCCTAGTGATGAGGTCACTAACTTCGGCTCCTAGCGGTGCGGCACCAGAGCCTATATTCTCGAGGCTGCTGAGATCATACTTGCGGCTAAGAGGGCTTTTGGCAAGTAGAACCAAGATAGGTGGTACGGCGAGGAGGGTGTCAATACGAAATTTCTCAATACACTGTAGCATCTTTTCAAAACTGAATGAAGACATAATGTAGACTGGCACGCCTTCCTTCGGATAGATGCAGACAAAGAAGGTCTGACCGTATGCATGATACATCGGTAAAAAGCCTAAACGGCGGTACCGTTTCTTCTTCTCTTCATATTCAGGATCCAGTCGTTCCATGTAGCTAACTCCGAGGCCGTTCGCTACATAGGAATAATGTGTGATTTCGACGCCTTTCGGCACACCTGTCGTGCCTGAGCTGTAGTTAAGAGCACACACCGTCGTCCTCGCGTCGGCGGGTTCAACCCAGTCAAACCTGACTGCGTCGCTCTTAGGGGCGAGAAGAGAAGTCCAATGTTGAGTTCCGAGTCGCGCCTTGCCTGGTTGCTTGTCAAGAGCGCTTATATCAAAACTATATATTCGACTCCTCGGAAGACCAGCCTTGTCGGCGGCTTCTATCGCGATCTCCATGCTAGCGTCGGCTGCAATTAGAAACGAAGTACCGCTATCCTTCAGCTGGTAAGCAAGCTCCCTGGCGACGAAGCTAGGGTTAGCGCCTGTGAAAACCCCCCCTGCCATCTGAATACCCATGAAAACTACTGGGGTGAAGAGCGAGTTGCCGGAGAAGAGGAGTACGCGATCGCCAGGTTTCAAACCTGCTCGCGTCAATCCCAAGGCCAGCCGCTTCGACCACAGCCGAAAACCAGATTGGGTGATGAAATGCGTCTCCGGGCGGTCAACATCAATGAATTGGGGATTGTCTGGAAGTGAGTCGAAGGAAGACCCGAATACCCATTTTGGCACGGAGCAATTCGGTATCGGCACCGTCCATCTTGATTCGAGAACCATAGTGGGAACAGATATCGCGAGGATGATAAGAAGGAAACGTAGGTGGAAGCGATTAAAATATTTCCGAATTTACTTCCCTGTGAAGTGTTGAATACCTAGGTAGGTAGGTAGCTTCCTCTAAACAGAGTTGGACTAACAGCTGTTCGTCGCCCCGCGAATGAACTATCTCGAAAAGAGGGGATTCAGGCAGCTGTATCGGTGCAAAATGCCACTATCACGAAGACTCGGAGCTCGCAATTTCTTGTGATAAGCAGACGTAAATAAGAGTAAGTCGGAGCTGTATGTTCGTGTATAAGAGAAATCATATTATTATGTATAAGACTCGCTCGGGCACGGCGGAGACGGAGCCGAACTTCGTTGGTGCCGTAGCCTGTAGTGATGCAAATCATAGCTTCTTCGCTACGTGAGCCTTATCATTGGCTCCAGATCGTAGGGGTTAAAAGAGAAGGTGACGGTGACAAATATAATTGGGTTGAAATGGCACCTTTTTGGTCGTTATCCCCGCAAATCAGCCTAGAAGCAGTGGAGAAAAATGCTGGGGTAATAGCTGGGAGCCGAGGCTTGCCCCCCTTTTCCTTTCTACCTAGGATACTTAACCCTTACATCGTTGTTCAGAAAGGGGATAGATAGCTACCCCGAGCTCGGTTGATCCGCCATTCGAAATAAATTCCACACACCTCGGGATTTGGCGTTGCCGTTGTTCCTCGTAGCGATTTATTTGCACCAATATCCTAATCAAGCACCTGAGGTTTATTTAGCATACGTTCTGTCCGGCACGATGTGTCTCCTGAGACAATGTGTGTAACTTTACACCATATATGTAGATGGGGACTGTACGTCCTTTGAGTAAGACAAGCATAGCCATTGGCTTAGGATTATAGTAATTCTCCCCAGTTACAACAATGATTGTGGCGTAATTCTCGAATGCAATAGGGAAACGGGTTTAATTGTTAAATTAACCAATATTCCCACTCCACTTATACTTATAAGAGCCTCAGATATAACGAGAAAAGTCGATACAAGATGTAGATAACCTATTAATGCAGCTAAGACAATATCTAGATCATAAAAGCCACCACATCTACTTGTATTCCAACTGAGTGTTACTTTTTCTCCCAATCCTGTAAGCCTAGTGTCACACCTCGCTAACTACACCGTTGATTTGACACTTACCATCGCGTACAAGGAAGCCACTGAAAACGATCCGTCCCATCTCGCTTGTTATCTTGGATACCAATATATCTGTTTGGGGAATAAGAGTCTGTCCTGGTGAGGCACTCTTCGTCACGCATGAAGAGCAATTGCGAATTAATGAAGAAAAACCTCGCTTCTTCTCGACCCCTAGGCATCGCCAAAAAAAAATAACGTGAGCTCTTGTTTCGTTTCTACAAGTACAACATACCCTTGCTAACGTGCCCCCAGTCCATGTCAAGATCACCATCCCGGCAGATAAACGAGGCACGTTTAATGCCACTACCGGTTTCCTCCGGTCCTTCTGGGACAAGATTAAGTTCCTCAGGGGACCACCTGAGAGCTGTTCGACCTGCACGTGGGATGCCATGATCATCTATGATTGCACTGCTAGCTCAGAAGGTACTCTCCAGGCTTGCCCCCAGATCGCCACGCGCAAATGGGACATTCTTCTCATGAAGGTGGGCGACGATTATCAGTGTAAGTCAATATAACTTGCACTTGGATTTAATTTTGGCTGACATGTCACTCCAGACCCTTGGATCGTCGCCGCAATCAATGACTCTGGAGCCTATACCGATTTGCGCCATGACCCTTTTGACGAACGACAACGGACTGCACTCGAGTTCTTTCACGGCTCTGGAATATCCTAGTGTCTATGCATATGTTACTGCGACGCATCTCTCAATAAAGTAGGAGGCAAGTTTCTAAAGTGGTAACTGAGCTAGGCACCTACCTGAGGTATAGGAGAGTTGACATTTTTATGGTATACATTAAAAGCACATAGAGGCCAAGATGAATGCATTCCTATGAACTAACGTCAGATGTTTGGACTTTGATGGCTTCATGGTCTATTGACTAGGCTGTCTTGCTAGTATTAGACGGAATCTTGATGAAATCACGCCTACACGCCGGTCTTCATTGTACCGAAGCCATTAGTTTTTCTGCTCATTGAATATATTCATTACGCTATCATTAAAACACCGTCCGTTTAGTAGAGGACCTTGCCGGTCGCGTCAGTGACGGGCATCCCGCCGGGAAGCTGTTTGAGCCCTAGATACCAAGTGTTAGAATATTTATCTAATAGAACACGCGCAGAGTCAGGGTGAATAAAGGTGTTACTTACAGCCGTCGATTTCCTCGTTGACAGAGACCTTCTTGCTGCACTGGTTACCTTGCGAGATGGACTGGGTCTTGAGCTGAGGGCAGTTGATATTGCAGTTGGAGTCCATGGCCTTCTGAAGAGCGTCACCCTTCCAGCCGAACATGTAGTCACCGTGGTTTCCGTATCCGGTTATGTCACCGAAGGACCAGACGAAGGGCTGGCTGCCGTCGGTAGGCCAGTCGTTGGGGTTATTGAACGCACGTGTGTCCCAGATGACCTCGTAAAATAGTTGGGGGATCTTGACGGGATGAGTCGAAGGGCAGGCACCGCCACTCTCGAAGGTACCACTGGCGGGATACGCAACGTGGCTCGAGTGGTCGGCTGTGTCGAGGTTCTTGCCGTCCCAGCAGCTTTAAAGGGGGTCAGTAGGGTGTTTTATTTTCAGGAGGCAAAGGCTTAGTTTAGCAGTAAGTACTTACGTCGGGAAGCGGATGTTAGCCATAATTCCGGCCTTGCAGACCTTCTTCGGCATATCAAGGGTCTCACCAGTGCGGGTGAGGATGTTGTCGAGGCAGGTGTAAGTAAGCTGGCGGAACTTCTTGGCCTGGGCCTCGGTTCGGTATGACGGATCTCCGACGATCATTCGGAAGCCCTAGGGGTAGATTCACGATTAGCCTCTAAGTTGTATCTCTGGCTAGGCAGGTGATTTATTTACAGGCTTGAAAGCAGTAACCTTGCCGTTGTTGTAGCTGGGCGTGTAGTAAACCGTCATGCCGCCGTTTGCGCCCTCGAACCCGGAGTTTGCCATCTGCGGGACCCTCTTGAAAGTGCCATTGCGGGCACGGAAATAGAGAACGGCAGTCCAGTAGTTGGACAAGTCTTCGGCGAAGGTGCACGTGGTACACGTAGCCTCACTTGGGATATCCATGCGCGGGTACTCCATGGACTGGTTAAAGGCGTTACCACCGATGATCTGGTGGACGTGCGGCGAGCCCGTGACGCCGGGGAAGACGAGCGGGTCGAGACGCTCGACGACGAGCTGCGAGCACGAGAAACGGAGCAGTGCATGGGCACTGGGCGCGAGCAGCGCCAGGCTGGCGGCGAGCGAATTCACGGTTAGCTGCATCCTAAGAAGAGCGAAAGCGATCGTTATAGATGCTTCTTCAGGCTCGCTGTCACGATGCGAAACTAGTCGCCTATTTAAACTTACAACCGGGTGAACGAACCTCCCTTCTTCAAGTTTCCCCGGAGAATTTTCTTCATTTCCTTTTGCATGCTGCTGCCGTCCCGTCACGGGCGTCGTCGTATAGAAGCATGGCGGTTAATATCACGAATATAGCCGAGATCACCCCCTGGTCCTGGTTTCCCATGGGGAACGACGAGCCGCGAATATGCATTCACGCTATAGGGATAGACAGGGGGGATTGTCACGTTGTGCCTGACATCGCGGCGGGATATTTCGAGCATTGCCGCTGGCTAGGTCCGGCATCCACTAGCCGTAGGAAGACTGTAGGAGAATCGTGGGGGAGTTAAGCGATGACGACTCTAAATTTTGACAGAACAGCCAAGTATCCCCTCTTCCTATCACGCCAAGGATCACAATTGGGGGCATATTACTTCTAGACCAGCTGTGTCAGTTACCACTATAGTAAAAATAACACCCAAGAGAACGCCAAACCACCAAGATTTCACGAGTCTTCTTCCGTGAGGATCAGATAAAGATTAGTTAGGTAGCTAAATGGTACGTTTTCAGATCGCAAGTCAACAGTCAGGTCATAATAGGATGTGTCTGCATCTGACCTTGGCGCATTAGCAGTTGTCATATAGGCCACAGCCCCGGATTGTGTAGCACCAGCAGTGGAAATAGAGACTTACATAACCTGGTCCGGAATCCTATTTGGATGCTTTATGTTTCCCCGGATAAAATCAGATGCATGAGTTGACTCTTGCTCGGCTACCGCTGTTTAGATCGTCCCAGGGGACAAATTCCAAATCTGACAAGGGCACATGTGTTTTTTCTCAGGGTTTATATATATATATATATATATGAACTTGGTGTACTTACTATAATTCCTGTTTGAGAGTTATCGGCCCGTCCCCTTGGTTAGATTTTGTTACTTAATTCCAATAAGGCAGATGACCACACTGGCGCATCTTAAGGATCTGCACACGTCACTGTAAGGCTTGGATTCAGGCGATAGGAGGTTAGGTACCTATATATAAGCATGTGCAAGTCATTAATTCTCATTTTGATGTATATCGGAGAGTAAGAATCAATATAATGTAGGTTGCGAAAACAAGATAGAGTCTTTATATAGCCAACGAAAGTACCTAATCATTCTACTTCCCAGTTGCGTAAGTAGGAAATGTTTCTTTTATAACCAACGTACAAAGACATTTGGGTTGCCGTCGAGGTATTCAAGCCCACTCTTCATCAAAAGCTTAGGGGTATCTATCTTCTAACTACCTGCCTTATTGAGCAACACACATATCGGCTTCAAAGTAAGGCATTTCCGTTGATCGCTGTTATCTACCCAGTGGTTCTATTTCCACACAAAGATACCAACACAATGCATGCTCCTAAGCGTATCCAATGACATCTGAATACTTCCCAAGGTTACACTATATCGAGACACTATAAACTGTTGTAGCTAAAAACAGCTGCTTTATACGGACAGTAGCCCTAAGGCATATAAAATTAGAACTATTCGATATCAACTAATTCCTACTTACGTTACTATATAGTACATATATAGTATTCTATCTTCAACACCAGAGATCCCAACAGGTCGTTTGAAAACATCATACCCCAAACTTTCTCCTATAGAACTTTCGTACTTCAGGACTTGCTCCTACCCCAGCCGTCAAGTCTTTCGGACTACCTTCAATTTTAAGGCCTTCTAGACTCCTCGCCCTCGATAAAGCCACATAGACTTGCCCATCGACAAATGCCTTCGAAAGATCTACTATGACGCGGTCGAGCGTCAGCGACTGGCTCTTATGAATCGTCATCGCCCATGCAGGAGCTAGTGGTATCTGCGTTCGGCTGAGAATGCTGTATGGCTGCTCATCTCCCAAGCAAGTTGTAGAGCAATGTGGTTTAATTACTTTTACTAACCCATTGTGAAATCTAACGACCGGCCAGACTGTCGTCTCAACCCGTTTCATGAACGTATCGGTTTGAGATGAAGCAATACGGGTTAATATATCTTCAAGCGGTTTCGTAGGATCGGTGTCTCTTTTATTTTGGGTGACGACCAAGGACTTCGTGGGATCAAAATTCGCAAACCCACAGATAATACCTTGACTGCCATTACATAGTCCTTGGCTCAAGTCTAGATTAAAAAGTAGCACGACGAGCATGCCTTGCTTTAGCTCGACATAACTCTCGTATTGATGCTGACTGAGTGCTAGTAATGATTCGTCTTTTGCTCGGTGATTCTTATTTTCGAGATGTGGATGCACTTTTTTGTTCCACAAGAAGCCATCCACACATTTATATGTGTACTTCTTCGCCGATATCCTTTTAAACTCCCGAGTGTTTAACTCCCGCACTTCGTTGCGCGATGCATAGAGTCTAATTGCATTTGTTGTAACGCACGGGTGATCCATGAGCAAGTTAGTCTGACCTTCTGTCAATGGGTCCCCAACTCGAATCGTTTGTAAGGCTCTTATAAATGTCTCGTCGCTTTGCCGGTGGATTGATTTTAGAGCAAAATGGACGAAGTTGCATTCTTCCCAAGCTTGACTTCGGAAAGCCCATTTGTCCTCGTCGTAAAAGTGGCCGTGTTCCTTGCATGTATAGAACCCCTCCGTGCGATCTATGGTCATCTCACTCCCACATTTGATACAAAAGCGAAATGGCTGCACAGGCGGAAGTTGATAAAAGTCTCCTGTAACGACTAGCTGGACACCACCGAAAGCCATATCAGACCCCTTGATTGTTTTCATGATTGCGTTAAGCCGCTCAAAGTGAAAGTTTTCGATCATGCTTATTTCATCGACAACTAGAACATCGGTATTTTTGAGGCGTTTCCTGCAATGCTTTCTTTGCGAATCCTGAAGAAGTGCCTCTATGCCTTCCTTCATCGAGTCCGGGGTCCATCCAGCATATGACCATATGGTGGAACCACCAACTTGTAAGGCTGCCCGTCCGGTTGGGGCAATGATGTGAACCACCTTTTCCTGGTCCCGTAGCTTTTTAGAGAAAGCCTTTAAGACTGTAGACTTGCCGCTTCCTGCCGAGCCGGTGTAGAATACATTATGTCCACTCATGATGATATCTACCAACTTGGCTTGCTCAGGAGATAGAGGTCGCCCCGTTAACGACATACGGGGAACAGAAAAGGAGAACAATCGGGTTGAGGACGACGATAGTAAACGCAAACGGTAGCTTATGAGCAACGTTCTACCTGTGGAAGGATTCATGTCGTGTAGTTTCTTCAAGAGCGGCGCCCAAGGACGTGTGAAGAATATAGTCGTGTAATGACGCGATATTCGAGACATACGGTCATATAGTCTATTCCAATATACTATCAGCTCCGTGATGTAAAGAGACCAACGGGTTCTTGGAAATTTATAAGATGGAATAGTGGTCTACATTAACTTACAAACAGCAAACGAACGCCCATTGGCTTAGAGTTAGGTGCGTTCTAGGCTAGTGTAGTAACATAAGGTAGATTATCTGTTCCTAGCCGTGCATGGAATTTATTGCCTTTTTATATTTTGTATTATAATATAACGTAATTATTGTTGGATTGACTATGTATTACGTAATAATATGAAAGGGAATGCAAATAACGATCGTGTTTTGATTGGTTGTTCTAAGGTAAAAAAGGAGGGGTTCCCCCGAATGGGGAAAGATATTTATTGTACCAATGCGTGGGCTGTGCGTGGGCGGTGTGTGTGGGCATAATCCTGGTCATGTGACGAGGTCACATGACCGTTATCCCAACAATTATATTAAAAAAGTAAATATTTTAAAATTATAAAAAAATAAAAATTTAAATAATAAATTTTATTTTTTAATTAATAAATAAGATTTAAAAGTTTTAACTTTAAATCAAGCTTTATTAAACTTGTTATTAAAAGCTTTTTAAATAATAATGATAAAAAAAAATAACTTATATTAAAAGTGGATAATATTATGTAAAATGGGTGTGTGCGACCATAAATGGTATTTATATTAAAAATATAATCATATAATTAAAGTTAAAGTCACTTGATACCTTAACATTAATTCATTAATTAAATATTAATAAAATTATATAATAATTTATATATAAACCTTATCGTAAACGCGTTGCGTTTTTAAAGTGGCTTTTATTAAAGTGGCTCGAAAGCGTAGTTTATTTTAAAGTTATCTTTAACCATTAACTTAAAGTTTAACCCAATTAGGCATATATAAACCATTTTACACCATAATAATATTAACGCGCTTAAAATTTAATTACCATTTCACTAATGAACTAATGTGGTGCCACATCGTTAAAAGCAAAGGTATTATTATATAATCTTAAGTTATAAATTATATAAAGGTTTAATATTCGTCGTATTTTTTTAATTAATTAACTATAATTATTATCATTTAATTATACATTTAATATAAATATATTTATAATTTTTTTATATTTATAACTTATAACTTTATTTTACGTATTTATTTTTTATATTTTATCCGATTAATAAATTTTTATAATTTTTTTAAAGTATAATGTTATCATTAATTATTTAAAACTTTTTACGAAAATTTAAACGTTAAAATAATATTAACTTTTATTTATTAACATTATATTTATATAAATATACGTTTTTATATAACATTATAAAATTTAATAAAATATAAATAAATTTAATATAATTAATTAATTATTAATTTTTATTTTATTTTATTTAAATATAAAAAGTTTATTTTAAAATAAATAAAAAATAAAAATAAATAAACGTATATTTAATTAATTCTTAATCGATTAAAAATCAATTAAATAAAACGCGTTAAAAACTTAAGTATTTAACATTATAATATAAAAAACTTAATAGTTATAATGCGTTGTAATTATAAAGCATTTAACCTTATTTTAATAATTAAAAACGTTAAAAACTCACCCTAAAGTCGTACAAAGCTCACCCCAAAGCGGACCCCGTCAAATGCAACCAATCAGAATGTTGGATCCAAGGTCCCAGCTTTTGCCAAATCGGGTTAGACTTTGGGTTGATGGTCAAGGATGACTTTGGGATGAGCTGTAGACTCAGGTGGCCCCCGTAAGGGTGTTTTGACTTAGATAATCTTCATTACCACGTATCCGACATTTGCGGCCCCAACGCGCCGACGCGGCATCAGCCGACCATCCTGAACCCAGACGGCGTATGCCTTCGCGTCGGCAGCTTATTGTTTGCTTTCTCGGGCAATTGTCAGGATTCTAGATAAGATATCTAGAACAAAGACTCTTTTTAGTATGTATAGAAATAGATCCTTGTAGATAGATTAGAGCTCCTCGGGAAACAACTTCGTTGTTTCCCTACTGTTTAGTTCCACCTCGTGACAGCAATGGCGGCTTTAGCAACGTCGACGGTACGTAGGCGTTCGAGTCCGGCGGCTGCGCGCTTGACTTGGACCTCTTTCTTCAGGTCCTCGTCGCGCGATTCATAATACTAGGACTTTGGGTAAATAAAACCGATGGTTTGGGTAGTGGAGTTGATGGTAAAGTGAGAGATAATCTGGATAAATTATCAGAGAGAGGTGATACTATTTTCTGACATTGGTCTGTACCTTTCTTTCCTCTATCGGGTCTTGTGAGTTATTGGGGGTGTGCGCTGATGTTTTTTTTGTTTTTGCTTTCCTTTCTCATTTTCTTCGGGTTGCCGAGCTGTTTTAGGAGACTTGGCTGTTATGATCCTTATCTGGTGTATATAGTAGATATTGAAGACGAGATAACCGTAAAGAGAATATCTCGAGTAGCATATCGAGTAGCATATTGAACTTGGATAGAATTGTTCTGTATTTTTTTTTCTTCTAATGGGGTAACTGCCTAGTTTGATTGGAATTATTGAGTCAAAGAGTAGAAGAAAATGAAGTTGGTCGACCAAACGAGAGGGGCTAGTTTGACTTTATACCTTAGTCTTTCTGTGAAAGTGAAAGTGAAAGTGAAAGAGAAAGAACGAACTTGCTTACGTTATTTTTGGGGATAATTAAAGCAAGTAATGGAAACCACGCCAGCAAAGCATGTCGTAATCGTTGTAAAAATACATTCGATGGAATTAATCTAGGAAGTTGCGTAGACACATCTCCTACCTGAGTATCCAGGTACTTAAGTACATACATGTATGATTACCTAACCTAATCTATTATCTTTGTGTCGATGTTTATAATTGATGTTCGATGAACAGCTCTAGCTATTCTAATCAAAAGGCATATAGTGACAAGTTGCTATAGTTAAATACCTATAGATGCTTAGTAAGTCTATTAAACACAGTCTGTGTTGAGGAAGAGTGAGTCTACACTACCAACCAACTATACAGCCAAATCTCATAAGACAGGTAAATAACTTGTATCCACCAAACATTTGTGCTTCATTGTAATATATGCTAATAGCAAAGGGGCAAGAAAGGCTCGTTAATTCTTAGCAAAGGCAGCCTTCAGCTCATTGACACAATCAGTAACAAACTCTTTTGACGTTGGGTTAGATCCATCCCAATGTCCAAACGGATGTCCTTGTCCCTTATAGACTTTAATTTTACTGGGAGTTCCAGCTGCTGTTAGTTTCTCATGATACGCAATCCCCTCTGAGACCAGTGGGTCGATCTCAGCACAACGGATGATAGCCGGTGCTAGATTGACATGCGAATCGGCGACGATTGGTGACGCACGGAAGTCTTTGGCCTTCTCTTCGCGATTTTCATCCGTTCCCAGCCACAAGTTATAGAACCATACTAGACGGTTGAGAGGTAACATCGGCGCGAACTCGAAGTCGATGTAACTCCTATACGGCGTCTTCGTAGGGTCACATGAACCCTCCTTCGGGACGAATCTTGCGTCAATCACCGGCACGATGAGCAATTGCACGGCAAGACGTGGTAAACTCGGGTCATCCCGAGCCTGTAACGCGAGAACTGCCGCAATACACGCTCCTGCGGAGAGTCCCCCGACTCCTACGCGTGAGGGATCTATCTTCAACGCATCTGCATTTTTAAATATCCATTTCAGCGCCTGCCAACTATCTGTTGCCGATACTGGGTGAGGATATTCTGGAGCAAGTCGGTAGACGACGTTTACTATAATACAGCCAACCCTCTGGCAGATCTTCCGGCACAGGGATTCATCCGAGTCTAGACCTCCGATTACAAAACCACCGCCGTGGAAGTTCACGAGTGCTGGAAGCAAGCCTTGCCGTTCAAGTCCAGCACTGATGATTGCTTCTGGTGTAGGCACGTACACCTGTATAGCTATTTCACCAGAAGGATTCGAGACGGGAACTTGGTAGATCTTGGTGCTGGCTACGTCTGGCGCCGGACCGGCGACTTTAGCTGTCGGGAAGTCGTATTTCTTTCGGTCACGATTATACTCTTCGTAGGAAACTTGATCAGCTCGTAGTCTGGGTGCTGTAGGCTCGCTGGTAAGTGACCGAATATGATATATGGAAGCAGTATCAAGATAAGCAATAACTACCTTGGTAGCGAACGTAGATCTCGGTAAAGGCCGGGTCGAGCCTCTCGACTAGAGTAGGATGTAACGGGTTGACAAGAGATGCAACGTCGTTAGAACCCATGATTCGTGAGGTATATAGGTTTGTATTGAAAATATCAACTTCAACAAATTGTATTTACGCCACTTATACGTCGCATAGTAGGATGTGATAATAGACTAGCCGAAAACCTGGATAATTCAAACTGATCTCGTGAACTTCACAATCAGTAAGGTAAATATTACTTTTGGAGTTTTCGTATCCTTAGAAAAGGGAGATATATAATTTAACCCCTAGCAGTTACTACCCGTCCGTAGCCGGCCGCGTGTCTAATTTTCAATATCGTCTGTTCCTGACCTTTCGCGTGACGCTCTACATGCACTACACAGCAATCGTGGGGGTTGGGGTAGCAATACCTGACGCGGATAGGCAAGTTGTTATAGGCAGCCAAGAAATAATAGACTATACTTCTACCAAAACCCCGACTGGACGTGCTGTGGGTATCCGTCGGCTTATCCGAGGGGGTATTCCCGCAGAATCCTCGCGTGGGGGAGGATATGCTGATATTATCTCAAGGAGAACGCACGGCTATACGACTATATGACTAATTAAACCCCAATAAACAATATCGTATTCTTATTTTCCTAGAAAAGACCTCAAAGTGGCCAATCATATAGGTTAGGTGTTTTAGGGTGAGTATTAGGCATCAAGAACCTCCACGAACCTTTATAGAGGACTAAGACTTAGTAGGGCCGGACCAAACTATGCATTATGAGGCCACTTTGTCGCCCAACGATGCCCATGATGATGTAGCTTCGGTATTCCCAGTGGTCTATTCCGTTTTCTTGATATATTTAATACTAGTTCTCTAAGCATCTAATCATATACATCTCACACAGATGCTCGTTGTAAATTCCAGTTTGATGATGTCCAATAATTGAACTCTCATTTGGAGTATATACCTCATATAGCTTTGATAAGGACGAAATGAGTAGGATGGTCTTCTCATCGAAGGGTTAAATTACTTGATATGCTTCTTGCAAACCAAGCGCTTCCATGCGTAGTTCATGAGCATACCTAAGATAAGGTTAGTATACGTTCTACTTTGCATCCTGATGGGGGTGTCTTAGAGTTACAACGATAAGAATAGTTATCACCGTCTAAAGTACACAATATACATTTGAGTATTTATATAATACTTAAATGTAATTCAACAACAGATTGTTGGGAGTATTGTTATTAATGTTTACTTCTATGCTACTAGTTTACAATAGTCGCACTAAGGCCAAATGCAACACTTTAACGGGCTTCTCACTTATATATAAGTCCTACTTTTTACCAAGTCATGTCTTAACATCTAGGTATTAAACATATCGTCATAAATAAAGAATATTAAATTAGTCTTTAGTGACGTAGATATAAGCTTAGTGAGCCGGCCAACAAAAAGGGGTCTTTACCTAGGTAACTTTCAGAAACAGTATGAAGAAGCTTGACACTTGTGCGTTTAAATTCAAATAGCAGAATGGGCCTTTCTAACCAATTACGAGTATATCCTAATAGAACTCGAGTAGTATAATGTTAAATTTGAGACCAGATATTCATAATATCAAAACATTGAACTTGTAGATGAGTTTCATTACTGAAGGTTATGATCTCAAAATATACCATCTGATAGATTAAATATACTACGGGAAATAATAGTCTCGTTAGACCTAGTAGAAGGTTTCAGTGATAATAAAGCCTGACTTTAAATTTAGTAAATATCTAAGCTACTGGGATACCTAAGATAAAGAGTTCCTAATCATATCAGTGATCCGGTCTTAACTGGATTCGTAGTTCCTCGGGCTTTAACAAAGTCGTGCTCTCACTTCTTAGGTACTCGTATTCTTACAAAACTAACGCTTACTAGACTGGAGTTATTGTAAATAAATATATATTTCAAGTCCTACTCAATATAACTACATGATTTACTATTAACTTGACTCATGTTTAGCTTAGTCCATAACTTGTAGGGCTCCCCAATTGTACCGTGGAGATGATAGGTAGGTACCTATATAATAGGATATGCTTGGGGCTACCTGTATTCATTCGTGATCTCGAGATAGCCCCAGAGATAGCCCGTGACGATGAACTTGACTACATATGACCAAGAGCTGATCATGATGCACAAGGCCTGACGGGAGACGCCTACACGCTGGGTTACTGATACTCATCTGTTGTTGGGCTCTTCGAACTTAACATCTTGTATGTAGATAAATCCTTAAAAAGGTCGAATTACGATATTGGTAGATAGCCCCAAGTGCCGACCTACAACATAAATCAGGATTGAGACAATATTGCATTGTCGGGTAGGCAGGTAGGTCGTTTTAATGTGGGATATACGCCCTTATGCGCCCAAACTTATGATCGGAGGAATGATGTAACAGCATTATGTAGGAAAAGGGCTTCGATAAGGCATGCATCCTCCAATTATGACCAGATTCTCTGTGTAGCAGCGTGCTTATTTATCTGAGTTTAGTTTAAGGCTGTGTGGGGATTCGCAAGCACTAGATGACCCAGAAGACCTAGAAGTCCCGATGGCAGAATACGTATACGCGCGTATGTATGAAGCAAGAATCAGGCATTCAATCATGCGTATATCGGCAAAGTGTATGTGGTCAGACCCGAACGTACTGCCGGTGACAAAAAACGGCTCGATTTGTGGCCCGGTTCGTGTGTTGAATAGAAATCCGGGAATTTTGGCCTCTTAGGCGCGTGTAAATTAGATGTGTTATTGGATTCGGGCTTGACCTAACAATGTATACCTGGGGCATTTGCACATGGCTCCATCTTCAAAGTCTTCGCTGAGTTGGAGCGCACTAGGAGTAGGTGACGACACCTAAAAAGTACTTGGAAGGTCAAATTGCAAGCCTGAGAGTAATCCATCGGCTGACTTGGCGAGGTACCATTCACGGGTTTCCTGATCACCAGCCCCATTACTCGGTTGGGCTCATTTGCTGCAATGGCAGGAGGGTAAACGGCGTCAACAGGTGATACAAAACAGTATCATTGCTAGGCTACCTGGGTACTAGGGGGGACGGGGGGGGCTGAGTTAAGATGTACTCATTCTTCTGATTACCTGTGTCACCATCTCAATGTAGGCAGAATCGAGGGGTTTCGTGGTTTAGAATACTAGTAGCCACGGGGTTTCAAATCTTGAAACTACCTAACCTAACCTAACTTAAGAACCAAGCAATATACAGTCAATAATAGAGAAAATACAGGATGACGAGGGTAAAAGAAGGAAAAAGAAGATTGTGAATAGAAATCGGAAGTTATGTAGGTAGGTTAGGTAGAAACTTTGAAGTCAGCAAGTGCTACCTGTGTGCGCCTGCATCCATGGATACAAGAATCAAGTTACTATTGCAAGTACATATATGTACCTAATGTAAGTACGTCACTACATGCAAATATACTTAATCGCATACCAACATGTATGTACCTAATCCCCCCCCCTTTTTTTTTCTTTTTTAGTCGGCACGGATCTGGTTGGTCGAGTGACTAGCAGCAACAGCAGCACGTGACTTTTCAAGGTTTAGATGCGATGGCATGTGGTGCGTGCACCACCAAGTTGGATTCTTCGCGACGAGCTGGATCTTGAGCCATCAGACAGAGAGCAGCAGCCCGGGAGGCCGTTTTAAAAAAGATTGTACAGTTTAGACTGCCCCAAAAACTTATTACATACCACCAACGAGCACAATGGCTGCCCCCGTAATTCATAATTTGACCCTGCCATCGCACCCTCATCTCTATTTCCCATTTCCCATCCCATGATAAATTTCCTCTTTAATCCCCAAACCATCACCACCATTCCCATCATCGTCGTCACTTTTTTCGCCAGACCGTGCCCAGCCTAGAAACCGCCCGCCTCGCCCGTAACCCTAGGCATCGCAGGCGTCCGCAGGCACCGCACCGCCCAGGGCCTATCTCCGAAAGGGCAGATTGGCACCGACGCCTCTTAGGACAAGAAGCGCTTTAAACGTCGGATCTCGGGTGGATCACTTCACACTTTGCCAGGTTGATGACCTGACCCAACCTAATCTAAATACAAAGTGCACAATCCCACCAAAGGTTTTCCCCCCAAAGAAAGATCTTACTCTTACACATTCCTACCACCTTTCCACAACTTTCTTTATTGTCTCATCGACGCATCATCATCCCAACGCAACTTCATCAAATCGTCGCGTATTTTTTCGCTATGCCAACTCCAAGCAAGGCGTCCGCCTCTGCTAAAGAGAAGGACCGGCGAAAATCCTCCGGCAAATCTTCGAATCTCATCACCCTGCGCGTCCCGTCTATTAAGCTTAAGAAGCTTCTCGACCCAGCATCCGTTAAGGAAGAGTCGCCCGTGAAGGAGTCTCCTACTCCGACTACCCTTCCTAGCGAGCCAGCTCCGGCCGTGTCAAATGGCGACAATGGTTCCGCGTCTAGTCCCGGTACCCCAGCTGCCGCGGGAACGCCGTCGCAGGTGTCCATGGGACCCCCGACAGAGGCTCCCAAGAAGAAAGGCGTGAAGAGAAGTGCTGCTACGGCGAATGGATCTGACCCGACAGCTAAGATTAGGGGCAAGCCTGGCCCCAAGAAGAAGCCCAGATTGTAAGTATAATGTGTTGTCATTATTGGCCCGAGCTACTCTATCTCTTCTACGGCGCTGCCGTTAAAGAACGTCCGGGTTAATGTCAATTACTATTACGTATATTTACTAATTGTATCTATTAGGGAGGACGGCACTATTGATCCTAGTGGACGAGCCAACGGAGGCAACTATCACAAACTCGGACCGAAGGCAAATCAGGGCGCTATCAACGCCGGACTTCGCGCACTTGATCGCTCAGGTGCTCCCTGCCGGAAGTGGAACAGGGGTGGCTTCAGAGTCAAGAGCTTTACTGGTGTGATCTGGGAGGTTCCTCGTTGGACCGCCCCGCCTAAACCTAAGCCCCAACCCAGCGCAGACGGGACTGCTGCCTCTGCCGAGAGCAGCAATAAAGAAAACAAAGAGGGCAGTCAGTTAAAGAGCGAGAATAGCAATAGCCATGTTGATGGTGAACAGCAAAGCATGCCACCAAGTGTTAACGCGAGCTCGCCGGCTCCTACACCTGTTGCCGCTGCTTCTTAGTCGATGTCTTACATTGGCATTCTATTATAATGGCGCCATTGACCGCCATGTGTATTTGACAAGGGTCTACAGGGTTGACGAAAAAAAAGCAAGGCGTTTAGGACTGCAGCTACGATGCGAGCTTAGGGGTGACGAGGGGTCACATTACTCGTACTAATAGACTGCGGGGTGCTTGCCTCGGGTCCCAATGCAGTCGCGGTTTAGAGGGAAGATTCAGATTTGCTTTACTTGGCGTTAGAGGAATAGGGGGGATTGTACACTATGCTTTACATTATGGCGTTGCGACTATAAAAATACGGAGTCGGCACGGAACAATGGTGAAGCAAAGTCATACATTTGTTGCCTTGGTCACGGCTTCTATGAATTCTTATACAATGTTGTTATTACTGCTTAGTTGCTTAGGTGCTTGAGGACATAGGATCTGTGTGACTGGCTTCTGAGCCCATGTTGCTTAATTTATGAGCCTTGAGGATTACTAGGCTAGTTGACCTAGTGATGCTGTGATGCCCTGCATATAATATATCTGTCCCAATTTTTAGATGATCTCTTCAAGTAAATATAAATGTACTCAGGTTGATTTATGATGGATTACGGGTATGTTCTAACTTCATATTTGTATTTATATGTTATGTATCTCTCCTCGTATAAGACGACTTAGGTTAAAGTGAGGAACGATAGGTAGCGTATTCTAGGCTCATCTCATAAGAACCCATATCCGGAAGAACCTTAGATAGGTAGGTACCTACATGTAGTATCTGATCTACCCCTTTATAATGCAGAAGGGCTGTGTTTCCATATCGCCCTTATTAGATATCCGGTACCTATCTCTACCTGATGACAGCGATGAATTTACAAAATATGTAAATCTGGAATTTATATAATGAGGGAGAGCCACTTTAATGAACCGGCCTCTCTCCATCATACCTGTAATGCATATATTAACTCATCTAGAAGATGCAATGCAAGGCAATCGTTGCATCATCTGGTTCGATAACTCTCGAGAAGTACATATGTTAGGTACATGTAGGTATTTACCTCAGTACGTACCTAGTCTAGCGTTCTTATGAGCCAACTATGTAAAAGAAATAAGTACCTGATCTTAACTACGGTGGAATCTAATGCCCATACGCATGTGATCTTTTAATGCCAGCCACTTGGAGATGTTTATATTGAAAAATGAGATATCAAATGGAAGCTAGGTACCTCCTGCTTTGGTACCTAATTCGTGCATATGTACCTACGGGGTATCCTGTACGTATACATGTAGATATCGATTTACCGATTGGCGCTTATTAACGTTGAAGCGCACCCGTACATAAGTACATAAATATGTACCCAGGTACATACAATACAACCCTGGCATTAGCTGTCTGTACCTACGTTATATATGTCCATATCTGGGGAAAGTCGGACTAAGTCAAGCAACAGCATCCGTGACCTCGTGATTGATGCATACTTACACCTCTGTGTGCTGTACATACCTCTACCTTTGGCATTTCTCCGCAATAACCTATCATCATTCGACATACCTCAGCATCATTGCTGCCCATCTAACGCACATCTAACACACCGCCTGCGAGATACATAGTAAAGCGCTTCTGATAATTACTGATAATTACTGACAATTACTGACTTCATTAGAAGCTGGTTATGACATATACACATGTAATCACTTAATACCTACAGGTGTCCTTGCACTACGACACGGTACGAAAACGGTCCATCTCTTTCCTCGAGCAAAACGACCACGTCGTGCGCAAAATCTAAGCTTTACATCCCTTAATCGCCTTATACGAGCTTATAATTCGCCCTATAAAGGCCGCGGTTTTTTAAGCCTTCGTTCCTACCGCTTGTTCCGCATTATTTGGATTGGTGTACTACGGGCAAGAAAGACTCAAAGCGTATTCAACGAGCTCCTGGTCCTAGTCCTCCTTAGTTCGTACTGCGACACAGTTCGGACTTAAGGTTGATTATGGCAAACCCGTTTAACCATGATCGCTTCCAAACAGATATATCGTATACGAATTCATATCCCCAAAGATCCTACCCCCAGATGAGAGATCTGCCTTCTCCACCTCCGACCAGCAGATTCGGGGCAGGCTTTACACGTTCGCCCCATTCGCCGCTCAACCGCCTCTCATATCTCCTCAACTCCCCATCCGAACCAACCTCGGACCTCTATGCGGCAAATCCTTCCTCCCAAAGACCTAATGACAGCATGGACACAGATATGAATAATGGCTACTTGGATGGGGCTATATCCTCCCAGACCCGTCTCCCGCAATTGCCGTTATATTCGAGGGCCTTCGAACAATTTATGCAAAATGGAGAGCACAACAAAGAGGTCGCGTTCACACCATCCTATTTAGATGGTTCGGATTATATACGGAAGCTTGATGAAGCGCGCAAGGCTAAACAAGCGCGGAAGGAGGCTCAGCAGCAAGCAGGAAATGGACTATCAGCTGGTATCACAGCGGGTGCCCTAGCAAGTAAACCACCAGCCTCTCACCTAGGAATGACATACGATTTGATCGAACGGGCACCGACTGTCGACGATGAGATCATAGTACCACCTTTACCTACCAAATGGAATAAGGATGATAAACAAGGTCCCCTGGAGGTTTTAGCCGACGGCTTGGAGGTTAAGTACGCTTCAGGTCGCACCACAAGGGAACAAGAGCATGAAGCCTGTGCGATTCGTGCAGACCATCCAATGCCATGGCAAGCAGGCCTCTACTATTTTGAAGTCAGTCTTCTTTCTAGGAGAAGAGACGAGTACGTGTTAAGCAATAATTCTTTATACTTCCGATAAGGTCTAACTTGGATAAACGTAGAACCACAGTATGTATTGGCTTCTCGGCAAAGAACGTCCCTCTGGCCCGACCCCCAGGTTGGGAGCCTGACTCATGGGGTTATCACGGCGATGACGGTGATATATATTCCGGGGATAAGATTGGGAAGCCGTACGAAGGAAAAAACTTCGGGCCGCCAGACATCATTGGATGCGGAGTCAACTTCCGAACTCGCGAAGCATTTTTTACGAAGAATGGGAGGCAGTTTAGTATGTATTTCCAATGCATGCGAGCACGTAGCCTTGGTGTGATCAGCACGGGTTTTAACTTTGAATACAGAAACTGCGTTTCGGGACATAAAGGGAAATATTTACCCTACCGTTGGCATGAAGAAACCAGGGGAACACATTCGCGTCAACTTTGGCCAGACGAAGTTCATGTTCCAAATCGATAACTTGGTAAAGGTACTTGCTCATACTTCAAGCTGAATTTCTCTCGGGAAATAGGCAGCCTAGCTAATTATCGTGTTTAGAAAGAGCAAGAAAAGATGATGGCGGCCATCAATAGGACAAGGTAAGTTAGCGTTCAACCACCTGTTGAGTCGCAGGAAAGCTGACTTATACGATGTAGCATGGAGAGATTAGTATCGCCTCCTAAAAATGAGACGGACTTAATTCAGCAACTCGTAAGTTCACAGAGATATCTTGAATTCTCGTTTTAGCTAACGAAATGTACTAGGTCTTGCAATTTTTACAACACGATGGATACGTCGAGACGGCCCGGGCGTTTGCCGAGGAGATACATGCAGAAAAGCGAGACCTACAAATCGACCAACAAACTCCTGTACCGGGAATCAACATCAAGGATGATGAGGATGCTCACCATAGGCAACGTATGTACGAGCTATGACTTTAGCTTATCCTATACTAACTGCACTAGGCATCCGGAGAGCCATCCTCGAGGGTGATATTGAAAAGGCCGTTAAGTACACCTATACTTATTATCCAAGTGTGTTGAAGGAAAATTACGACGTGTACTTTAAATTGAGGTGTCGGACCTTCATCGAAATGGTACGGAAATCAGCTGAGATAAGCAACTCGAACGCCAAAAAGAGTAACGGGCACCCATACGACGACACTCCTAACAAGATGGACGTCGACGAGAATGGCTTCTCAGACCAGATGGAAGAAGACGGCCTGGATACTCCAACAGATCAAGAGGATTGGCTTGTAAAAGCTGTCCAATATGGGCAATCATTACAAGAGGATTTTAGGGATGATACGAGATCAGAGACCACGAAAACACTCAACGAGGTATTCTCGCTTCTGGCATATCCCAATCCCCTGGAGGTTAAAGAGGTTGCGCCTTTACTAGATCGCAAAGGTAGAGTAGCTGTAGCCGAAGAGCTCAACTCAGCAATACTCTGTAAGTTCACCTATCCGCCTACGAAGCTCGGTGTGTAACTAAACAATCTACTAGCATCTTTGGGGAAATCATCGCGATCGGCATTAGAAAACCTCTATGGACAAACGAGCGTATTATTGGATTATCTACGCGAAGATGGTGGGCCAGGTTCATTTATTACCATTCAGTCTGTTGTCGACGCGATACCTCAACCGTTCTAGTACGATGAGTTTCTGACTTGGAGCGATACGCTACAATGTGTCTCTGCTTCCTGCCGAGACCTTGCCCACCAAACGAGCAAGACGGATAAAATGTGGCTAGATGGGGAGCGTAATATTCGTTCCTCGTCGACAACCAAATCATAATTCATATGATGACATCAATGAGGCCTCAAGCTTTTTTTCGTAGTAGAACTTGAGACTTAGAAGTGCCAACCTCATTAGAACTAGCCCACCTCACGTCCTGTGGAAGCTCAATACAAGAACATTCAACATAAATATTTCAGCCTCAAAACTCATGTATATTGTCCTCGATACTTTGCCCTTCACCAGACCAAGCTTCCTCAGAGGAAGAAACGCCACTTATTTTTAGACTAGCTCGGCGATGGCGGTACGGACTTAGGAGGATGGCAAGGGGGAAAGGCGGGTAGGCATCTTCTACTTAGCACTTTCCTTCTGTATCCGTTGCACGAGTTTGTCTTATCATCCCCCCTCACTCCTCGCATACTTTGGGGGTTTCCATCATAGGTTTCCGGTAGCCAGGCGTATACAAGCAGCGGGGCAGAATCGAATCGAACCGAACGCCTCCCTCGGAAGTCAGTTGTTTAATTAGCACCTTCTTATCCTATCATAGACTAACCGAGTTGACGATAGCTGGGCCAGGAAACCCATGCTCCATGTACAAAATGGCATAACTACCTACCTACCTACTTCAGTCACCCTTGCTCATAGATGAATAGAATTCGTTATAGCATGCATGCAAGTTAGCAGGTTTAGATGTTCGGCCAGACTACATACCTAGTAAGCAATTAAATTAGTAGTGCATGTCACATGTACATAAGAGTGACATGGAGGCTATTCAGACTTGATATTAGTGACTACGCTCTTACTTAAAGAAACTTACCACAAGCATTCGACGACGTACGACAAGATATATAACAGCTATTACCTATATGGAATCCGATCGATCTATTAATCTAGGAACCTATTTGCTCCGGCAGAATAGAGGGATGCTTTAGGTAAGTTAGATAGGCATGCAACTTCCGCCACCCGCGCATTTATTCACACGCACACATCCAACAAAAACCATGACTACAAGTCAAAGGGAGACCAATTAAAATCTAGGCGGCCCGCGTGGGCTTGGCTTGGCTTTGGAGACTGTTTAAACAAGATCGAGATCTTTGAGTTTCTTTATTTCTATTCTGAGGTATCTTTCATCCCGCTCGCCTTTGTCTGGGCGATGGCCGTTCCGTCATGCGGCTTGGTCCAACCGAAGCGCCAGCCTAGCATCCATTGTATCAATTGTATCCGGAAAGGAATCTGTCCGCATGCGCATGCATTCATGAATGAAGATTAGGTAGGAAAGGGGTAAAAGAAAAGAAATTTAATACGATGGCTGCGACCTTCCCTTCAGACATGCCCACCACCCGTCTATGGTGCTGCATGCGCTCTGCTGCGTGGTGCCACATTGCAGCGGCGCATGGTGCTTCGCAAATCCAGCCGTGCCCTAACTGCAACGGCGCCAATAAACATAAACCCCCCAATTTACCTCTACAGCCTGGCCCCTTCGCAGTCGAACGATAGAAAAAGCGTAGTAGTGTAAACAACAGCCCAGAAATTAAGTATTAGATATTGAGTTTTTCTTCGTGGAATTCGTTTATCTTCTTCTTTGCTTGTAATCAAATGTCGCCGTCTTCAGCCCTTGATCTCATATATGTAGAACAAGTCATGATCATGATGACGGGCGTCTCGAAGAAGTTTCCGGGTTATGCCGATGGAGTTGGAGTTGGAGTTGGAGTTCGTTACGCAAGCTTCTCGCTGCGTGGTCGCTACTGTTGGTGTTGGTGGGGGGAGGCGAGGGGAGAAAAAAAAGCGCCCAACGTCATTATATCCGTGACCCCCAAAGATGCCAATGTCAGGTGCCAAATCCGCAAAGTAGCACAAAGTAGTACAAAGAGCAGTGATGAATGAACCCAGTTTGCTCGTTCTCGACAGGTCTTCTCCAATCCCGGTTGTGTACCTATCCATTGGTTCCAGAATAGTGATGGGAAGCAAGCAAGAAGGACGTATTAAGTGATATAATATAACTGTCGCAACATAACATAGAGGTTCTCGAAAGTGATAAAGAGGGGAGATGGGGGAGAAAGTAGGGGCAAATCACGAGATGGCAATGCCCTCTAGATCTCGCATCAGCACCGCCATCTGTGCACGCTTCGCAGCCTCTGCTACTAGGTTCAGGTTCTGAATGAAAGCATCCGTGCTAGGCGCTTTCTGAACTGGCGGCGGAGGTGGTGCAAAGCCTTGTGTCATTGTAGCTGTCATAGTCGTTGTTGTGGATGATAGTTGACGCTGGGCCATAGTGGGAGAAGTGATGGAGGCGTTCATATTGTTGGTGTGCGTAGAGTGGTTTGTTCGTGGTTTGTTCGTGGAGGGATGCGCACAACGAGTATGCGCTCTCTAGTCTCACGTGGGCCTTTTTATCCTAAGGTAGGTATCCTAAGGTAGGTCCTGTGGTAGCAAAAGCACGAGATGGTGCGATGTCGTACGACAGGTGCAGTTTTACTGCTGGTGTACAGAAGCAGTTATATGACAACACCAACAGAGGCGTGAGATTTTGTACGTCTTGCTTCCAAAGTTGAGAGCAGGCGTGTTTTGAGGATGTGAAGATAAAAGAGGACGAGAGGTTTTCATGGGCTAACAGCAGGCTGGCGGTAAAGGCTTTTAAAAGCAAATCTGACTATAAGCCAAGTTGTCGATCAGGATGTAACGCAAGAATTGATTTGGGCTGGGCGGTGACGAAATTTGGGTAAAGGGTGTGAAGAGGGCGAAGAGTATATCGTGTCGTAATATGTACCTACTCTTTTTTCACGAGGAGGAAGGAGGAAAGTGGGTTGAGTTGGAGAAAAGTCTGATGATTCTTTCCTATTTTCGATGGGATAGTCAGGTCTTGCTTCAATGAGAGTAAAATAAAATAAAAATATGGTCGAGGGAAGTAACGTGGGGATATATGTATCTTGGAAGTATTCAAGTATTCAAGTATTGAGGTATTAAGGTATTAAAGTATTAAAGTATTAAGGTATCGTGATCAGTTGTTTTTTTAGTTTCCCTTTGTTTGTTCCAAGGCTGTCTGATAACAATCTAAAGTGGAGGAGGGCCTTTTTACTGTATTGACCCCCAATTCCGAGTTCAATACATAACGCACATTCAAGACGGGACCAGGGTTGCCAGGGGGTTTCAACCGGCCCTTAATTTTTCAAGTACACAGCGGCTGCAAGTGCATGCAGATTGTCGAATGGGCTGGATCTGGATGAACAGTTCAGAATTATGGATATCGAGCCATTTAATATATATAGTAGTAACCGAAAGGTTATTTGAGAGGTTCAGGAGGGGACTGCATATAGGGTCCGGTGCAGCAAGTCAGGCGAGATCCGAACGAAATACGTTGTATCGTACGGTATTGTACATCTGTATGTATGTATGTATACCTAACCTTGCCTCTTTACCTTGTTTATATTCTGATACGGTGATACGGTGATACGGTGATATGGCGATATGGCGACATGGCAGTAGGTATGGATTCGTAACGACGGCCGTCCGGAACAATATCTACCTTTATCGCAGCATCGCACCAGTTAAGTTAGGCGTGGCTATATGTATCTATTTGCGCCAATCGGAGATTAACGACATGGCCGAGGATAACCTATTTGGGTAAGTATTTAATAGTTAGTTGCCGAATCTTCCAAGTATTCGGTCAAGTACTTGACCCCTCAGCAAGGGAAAACAAAGAACATATTGATCACCTCACTTACCTAGGTAGATATAGGAAAGGCAATTAGCCAATAACCAGTTTTCACTTCAGCTGCTGTCGCAACTATTCGTCCCGGCTTACATGCATATAGGAGGCAATTTACCCTATAAGCTGTAGGTACATTGCCCAGATATAAGTCATTTAGACACATGCAAACTTCCAAGACTTATATTCAGCTTCATTCGGCGTACCAAACTATTAACAGCATCTATTAACAGCATCCTGCAGGGACGCAGGGAAGGTGAGCAGATCTCGTCAGGTGTCGTAGCAATGAGTACCACGCAGCTAGGGAGGTCCCAAATGTGACTTTGGCAATGGAACATCACGTTCAGCTTCCTAAGCTTCTTAAGCTTCGATCCTCCTTACTGATCTCTGATCTCATTAGTGAGAATCTACATCATAGTACATTTAAAAGTAGATTTAGCAGCGGAAAATTAGTCGATCTCGTCGACCATGCCCAGAAACAGTATGTCCATCCTCCGCTTGAATCCGTATGAATCCGTAATAATGTAGTCTATGATTCAAACGAGCAGGTAGATCCTGTCTATCGAGAATATAACCGCCATTTTCAATTACTCTAGACTTTCTAGCGTCATCGGTAGTATGTTGTGAACGGATGAACGGCTCGCGCACCGACGAGCGCAAGTGAAGCGATCAAATTTGAAGTTATTTAAAATTGCAGTGGTCTAGTCCGTTACTATCGCATCCCCCACCACCATGCCGAGATATCTTTCCACCGGAGGACGAAGAAGTTGGGTTCCTCCATTATTCCAGCTCTTCCAATTGCGGATGAGCTTCGAAACTCGTGAGTCATTATATCTGACCACCAAGAAACATCAAGATAGCAATCGGCATTTAGCAACATCAGCCAACAGCTCTTCAGATAGGATGATATGGGCTGAGTTGATGCCCGACTCTGCAAGTCGGAAGCACATCTATCCTACCTAGACTTTCGGTATATTATAATTACTGCCATTGATGCCATTGGTACCCCCACGGATGAGGTAAAATAGAATTCCACCCCGCAATGCGCCCCGGACTTTTGGATGTCTAACATTGTCGGAATTAGCTTGTGATCGGCGCTCTCCTGCTTTCGCGCGAATCCTCCTGCACCAATCTTGTACATCTTAGATTCGTAGGTACCTAATATCGATAGCGCTAAGGATGTTGGTCTGAGCGATAAATTTTATCTCCAAGTTTTGGTATGTTTACCTAGGTAGGTAATGATGTTGTCTTTAACACCTCATTTAATTTCGGCATTAAATAAGGTACCATAGTACCTACTACATACGTCAAAGCATCGTACAAGCATCAATTGTATATACCTCGGAATACCCATTCAAGCACGATGAGGACCCTACAAAATATCTGCATAACCCCACATAATCCACATAGCGCCCGAGACTAGCAGAATCTAGCGAGTCTAGGTTTAGGACACGCGAATTCGTCGGAAACTCGCTGACTCGCCAACTCGCCAACTCGCCAACTCGCTAAATCCTCGGCCTACGAAGTACCTAACCTAGGTCCTGTCCATGTCTCTACACGTGCTTATCAAGATCTAATCGATAAGATATGAGATTGCCAAGCTATGACTTCTTTGCGGGTCCAAATGATGGAGTTTTACTGAATGCGACTAGAAACACTGCGCGAAGTCGCAGGCCAACTTATTCAAAGCTCATCTCTTATGAGCGCTTACGAGCAAGACGACTGACACACGCCACAGTCCCTTCGACATGTCTTCGAAAACTAACGGTGTTATTAGTCCAAAGCCCTATGGCGCAACGGGCTGGTTAACCATACCAGCTCCCTTAGCTCGACTCTTCAAGAGATTTCCCCTCTTAACATATCCTCCTAACGAGCTTCCTCTTCGTTCACCTAGAGCTAGAGATGTAGCGACTCTATATGTCTTTATATCGGACCAAGATGCCCTGAATGGCTTACCTAGCTTTAATCCATCTTGCCTCAAATGGCAAGTATGTTACAAATATATCGTCTAAGCTCCAAGTTTCTATACCTAATAGTCGATACAGACCTTTCTCAAGCTGGCCGGGGTCGATTTCCAAGTAATACCTTCAAACAATCACGCTTCACCAACAGGCGCATTGCCGTTCCTGGTTCCTTCGTCGAATCCCAATAGCTTCGCCGCACCTTTGCCGATACCATCCAGCAAACTAGAACAATATGCAGCTGAAAGTGGCACACACAAGACCTCCGAAGTCTCAAGCCTGAAGCTTGAAGCCTATGAATCACTGCTCGATCACCGAATACGTAACGCATGGCTCTACTCCTTATATTTATCCCGCCCAAACTCAGCCCTACTTTCGCATCTCTACGTCACACCGGTTTCCGCATCGCAGATCGTGAAAGCGACAATCCTATACCAATTGCGCCATGCGGCAGAGGCTCAGATATTAAGATCTATAGGTACGCTAACTATGGATTCGAAAAAGCTATATGATGGGGCGAGGGAGGCTTTCGAGGCCTTATCAACGATACTAGGCCCAGGGGATTGGTTCTTTGAAGCACCAGAGCCAAGTCTATTTGACTCTACAGTGTTCAGTTATACCCACCTTTTACTCGACCAGGGACTAGCATGGGAAGATCGGAGGCTTACTGAAATCGTAAGCGAGTTCCCAAATCTAGTCGAACACCGCAACAGAATATTACAGAAATGTTGGGGCCAGGGCTTGGGTTAAAACAGCAAAAAGTGTTATTTAAGGACACACGATCATGTGGATTCTACAGTTTTATAACGAACTAATAGACGTTGTGCAGGTGCACGTACGAATTCACGAGATATGAAGATAGACAATATACCCCCTCTAAGTCTTGGCAGTACATATTAGACACCATGAACACAAATACCTATGACATGAATGAAGACCTGGCTAAGATAATCAAAACAAAGAGCTTGTAGCTGTATCATTATCATCGCCTTAAATAAGTTCGGGCTTCTTTATACAACGACTTTTCTCTTTTTTGCTTCTCGGTTTCAGGTTAAAAAAGAAATGCCTTGAGGTCGCCCCTTTACCTTTGAATGTCAAACCACCCCCTTAGGGAGAAGTACGTTTAATAGACGCGTATATCAGGTACCTAGGTAGAGAGTTAATTAATAGCTTGATGTAAAGTAGTTAATAGACTATGTGGTAAGCCTGTATGTTCTAGTTATGCATCTATTTCACGTGTTGAACTATATACCCACGTAAGCCAGCTGGACGTAGATTACTATACTAATTTGTAAGACATACGTAAAGGGGTTAGAAACTATAGACATTGTGTCCCATCTAACTATCTGGCGATCAAGGTATAGCTAGCAAATCGTAACATGGTACATACCTAGGTATCTGGCTTTCTAGGCCTCACGCCTTCAATTTGACTGGGATTCTGAACCGTGACCTTGGGACTCCGGCTTAGTTAGAAGCGGTTATATTTATTATCTCTCCCCTAAGCTACCATGTAAATTCGTAAATGCTTAGGCACTGATAGCCTAAAGTAGCAAACTTGCGCTCGAACTTCTCGTTACTCCCTAGTTAACGAAAAACATCCACCCACTTACAGTTATAAAACATGATTGAAGCACACCTCTTCCTTCTGGTTATACATTCATTGTCTCAAGATGGTCCAACTTAGAGCTTATATCATCGATTCAAGAGGAGAAACCAACCCTACGGTTTCAAACTTCCGTAGTCTCGTCTAGAACCAAGGGTTCCACCTTCGTACGTTATGCAGTTTCTCGGCACCGCTGGCGCATACGCTGAGCCAGTCGTTCTTACTTACCTGCTGCCACTCGACATTGTCCTCTTGTCCCAGACATCGGTAACAGTTCCAACCGTACGCCTCGGCATACAAGTCGAGTAATTCCTCTTTGTCGAGGTTTTCCCACCCATCTAGGCTGAGCACCACGCTCTCCTCGCAGGAGACAACCTCGAATATGGACGGGCCTGTTTGGCGAGAGCAGATTACGCAACACGCTCTTCTCGGCTTTGTCGCCGGAGGCAACGGAAGAAGGGATTGCTTATGCAGGTATTGGGACTCGGGAGTTAGACTTCCTAACTTAATCTCGTTGGATGCATCGTAATGCTTTAGACGGTGTTGCTGGACAGCAACTCGTTTAGCCATTTGTATGTCCAGCACGAAGTGCTTGACGAGGGCCAGCCTCTGAATCCTGGGGAATGGCGGCCACCGATGCTCAGCTATTAACTCCATCTTCTTATCCAAAGTCTACTCGACGATAAGCAGAGGTTTCGGAGAGAGAGACTGGGCAAGGTGGAAATAGAGGTCGCATACCATCTCTGCTTGTAGCCTACGCATCATTATCTCTTCCCGAAGCAGTGCGTCAAGTGTCTTCCTCCAGTTGAATATGATATCGAGGCCATCATTTTCCACTTTCAGATCAGCGATGTCGGTGTCATTGACAATATAGCCCCCTGTCATACCCTTCTTTAAGATGCCCTCGCCTAATCTGAGATGCGCGACTGGATTTTCGAAGCTATATTGATTCCACAAGGCATGGATTTCCCTTTTGTTCAGTGAACTCGAAAGGCTAGCTCCTGAAGTCTGAAATCGAACGCGACTAGATTCAAAGCCGCCCTCACTTGTATGGTTGGAGAGCTTATAATCGATCTGACATCGCGGCCCCGAGTACAGCGTAATAGTTAGCTTAGGGACCCAATACCTCAAGAAATGGCGTTCGATGCGGCGCATCTGTCTTCTTGCTGTATGCCGCAAGGTCGTCCATTGATATGCAGGGTCCTGGTCATAATCGTCTACCAGAACGTCTAAGATCCGCTCGATCAACTCCAGGGGAAGCCTTCCCCAGAGATCTGCTTCTGGGATCATGCTGGGCGATCCGATTCCGAGGACGAATCAACTAGGTTAGTTCATACTGATTACCCAAATCCCCAGAAAACCCCTAGTCGGGGGAATACAGCGATGATATATACCATAAGACGACTGGTACATTATGCCCGCCATTATAGGTTCGAAGTCACAAGCCGGCGTGCCTATTGGTCATGTATCATATGGAAAGCCTTACAAGCATGTCGGTATTTACCCAGAGGCGAGGATCGACAAGGCCTCCAGATAGAAATCAAACATACTACATCCATCTGCCGCCTCCCTGAATACCTGGCGTTGAAATATTGGGCATGATGGTGTAAGAAGACACGATCTAATCCCTAGGTTACATTAATGACAACGGAGTCGGGACTTAGAGCAATGCTGGACCGGTAATATGAAATTCCACTGAGCCAATGAGTCAATATCCAGTGGTCGTACTGCTTCTGGCCACCCGGTAGATCGGCCCGTTTGCATTGCTATATCCCCCAAATAAAGGAGGTGCTCAGCTTATTCGTCCCTAAACCCACATATAATAGTCCCGAGAAATTTCGTCCAGAGATCCTTTTCCCCTGTAGATGCAACTAATCCTACCCGATCGTTAGAAATGCTTCCATCTTAGCGGCTGCCTCGGTTCGCTTCAGGGACCATGAGACCAAGGGATCCAATGATCGGGGATTAGATCGAACGTCCCACGTTTGGATTTTGATGTCATTGTCGGGTCAGATCGCGAGGCAAATGGGCGAATTCGCACCGGCAAGTAAGACATACGGGATGCTAAATCAGATTAAATAGTCTGCAGACCCTATCTACATGGCTTCTAGTACAGCTCGTTCACTCTCATGCATCCTCATAGTTTGAGACCATTATATATTATTAACGTGGATGATCATGTGGCTCGGGTTATCTTCAAGCTCCTGAGATATCAAGAACTTTATCAGTGAGTTATAATAATAATAAGCCACTGGATGACAAGACTGAAGCAGCCTATCACATGCGTAACCCGGACTCTCTGGTCCTCTGCAAAATATTGCAGGAAATCCCACTTTCCCACGAAAGGTTTCCTATGCTTGGTATACGGTAAATATCATTCATAACCATTGATGCGCGTTTTCGCGTCTTAACTAGTTTAATCTGGCATAAATCATCATAAGTGTTGTTTGTCGTTTATCTGAACCTCGGGGAGTCGTAGAATCGTAATATACACCTCGTACCTGTTGCCTGTCTATGTTGTTCTGTTGCATGTTGCATCTTGGGAAATGCTCGAGTCCCCTTTCTCGAGTGAACTCCTCTCCGTACGCCAAATCCATGCAGGATAGGTTCTTTTCATGAATTAGAATTTAGTCCCGATTCCTTTTTTTTCTTATCTCAATCCAGCCATCGCAACGTTGTGCATGGACTTCATGTCGTAGTCAATTTCGTTCCGGCCTTCTTGGGGGGCTTCCCGAGGCGGTCTGACACTACCCGTCTGTGAGTTGGCCCTCGGTCTTCGAGAGCTTAAACTGGAATTCGAATATCTTCTATGTCTCCTCCCTTCCCTCTCGTATCTTGTCTCCCCAATTGTGCTTGCTGATTCTGAAGGTGGAACGACGCTTTCCGAGGCGCTGAATTGAGCTTCGTCACCGTCGAGTACCGACTGGGGAATCTTGGACATCCTATTACTCTCTGCTTGGTTTGCTCTATGACGCTTATACTCTTCCAGAGCCCTCCTCAGAATCTGACGCATGAAGGCCTTATTGACGTTCCTCCTAACTCTGTCGAAGTAACGCACCACATCACCAATAACCATGACTTGAGCATCGTGATCGACGTCGACAATATCGGCATAGTTGGCCCGGGAGTCTTCTTTCACGCGGAGCTTCCCGGGGCGCAACTCGATTCCCACGGGGGAATATGGCAGGCGTTGCCCTACACCGCCCTGGTCGAGGCCCGGGGTCGGATCACCGTTGCCGAAGACGTATCCTTGCTGGAAATGGTCAATGCCAGGCTTGGCGAACTCGTGTTTGCCTCCTATGGAAATAGGTCTGATTTGGTTCACGGTCAGTCAAATATTGATGAAACCGATCCCTCGTGAAGCTGACTCTCGCTTGCTTTCTTGTGTTTATGCGTAAACACTCAGAGTAGTTCAAAAAGGAGTTCATGGTGTCGGTGAAATTGAGAAAATGGGAGTAATGTCGATGAATTGGAGCGGTATGGTCGTTTACTTACATGCAAGCGCAATGATGAGGAAAGGTATCGCTATGGCGCAAAACGATGAAGCGAGTGTATCCGAGACATTTCCACTCCCACTCAAACTCCGGAGCGTCGGCCCAGAGAAATTCGAAGACCTAAAAAGTGCGAGATTTAGCACATTTTCCCTCTTTTCTAATTTTTACATTTTCGATAGATCAGAATAGACTCACGTCGCCGATTTGCAATTTGGACGCCGGTCCAATGTCGTATCCCTTAAGGGCTGCGGAATGAAATGTCAGCGATACACAATACAAATATTTTCACATATCCAACTGCACAGACTCGCACCAGGGAACAGTAAATCATAGATTTTTTTTCTTCCAATAACTACAAATCAGACTTACTCAACGGATGAGCATCAGGCCCGTCCCGCGGCACCTCGGACGCATCGTCCCCATAGCCTGAGTCACTTCTAATAGTAGCTTGATCGCGGGGTCCCATCTCTGACGAGAGAGAAGAGAAGCCAGAAGAAAGGGAAGAAAAGAGAGAAGGGGGCATTAAGAAGGAGGGCCGATTTCGTTCGGAGTTATATTTAGGGATTAGGGATTTCAAAGGGAGGAAAAGGAATAGTAATTAGAAGGGGGGGGTTCTTTTTTCTTCCTAGTAATGTTTAGCACGTGTTGACAGTGAATGAAACCCCTTATTATTTGTCGAATTGTCTAGGCGGTGATGCTGCCCAACTCCATCATCTCCACCAGATATGCATAGAGTATGCATTTCTCCTGTAGTTGTTAATGGCTACATCCACGATGAGGCTCCACCATCCTCCGATATCCTAGTCAAGCGATTCATATGGTCAGCCCAGATCACAAGGGGGACAACGGACGCCGGGGAATGAGGCGGCGAAGTGGATACTAGGGCCCTTCAGCTAGCCAGAGAAAATCGACCACATCGTCACCGCCATTTGGCTTCCGCCAACTCCAAACGATTCCTGAGATAAGGGCAATTTCATCAGCCATGCAATAGGTAGACGACCCTCTTTCCCTCCTCCATCCTCCCTCTTCCTTTCCCCCCTCCCCCTCACCCCCTCTTATTCCGCTTTAACTCTCGAACATTCCTCCTTGATCGGGTCTGGCGTGTCCGACAAGACACCTATGGACATGAAGAGAAATCTGGAAATCTGGAAATCTGGGCGCCCGGCCCGCTGCGGGGTGTTCGATTTACCTTCTCTGCTTCTGCACTTTACAATCCGCATGAAAACCCATTTCTTCGCCCACAACGGACGGTCCATGATGCGAAGCACGAACCCGCGATTGTGGTACACTGACGTCAAATCGAACCAACAATTGACGGCGCCACGAGAGCTTCGGGAGGTCGGAAGAGCCGATCGCAGGTGGTCCCTACATATGAGGTATGTATTCAGCCCCCCCCCCCCAGTCTCCCAACCCCCAGCGGAACTCTCCTTTGAACCCCGTGATGTCGGGTCCGGTGCGCGACGACGTGGACAGACACATCACGAAGACAAGTCCGTATAATGCGTGACCTGATCTGCCGCCCTTTGCGAGGCAAACTCTGTAGCTATACCGAATCGGTGCCTGCATGGTATCATTATTATTTGTGACAACTCCATTCGTCAAATGTCAAATGCAACCAAGTCTTGTGGGTAATTGTGTCAAAGGTATGTGTCCGGTCAAGGTGTACTTAGCGCATGCACTCATTGATGCAGACCCAGACCCATCAAGGAGGCAAGGTAGGTTAGATCTCTAAGTAATAGTAGGTAGTATACATTAGTACCTAGTCTATAAGTTGTTGATGCAGCAATATCGTACCACTTTTTCCAACTTTTAATAGTAGACCTTTTATCCTCTTTTCTTTTCTTGGTGCGTTAAACGGAACATCAACGCCAGTCGACATGGAATTACGCACATCCGTTGCTTTTTCGTATAGGATGATTGTTATTACGACAACACGAAAGGTGTAGATCAGGTAAAAAGTTGTATGAATAGAGTAATGATTGCTTACAGTGAAAAGTCTCAACACGAGAAATACTCTCATCTGCCCCCGTGCCCCTATGCCCCTATGTTCCACTATATCCTGCTATCGCCACCGCAGATATATGCATATTCAATTGGATAGTAACTTCATATACTTTTCCTGCCCTCTTTTCACTCTTTCACATTATTATAGAAGTGAATTACGAAACCCAGCTATCCCTATGTGCAGCCAGTTTAACCTCGTATTGACGGCCAGTTGGCTTCACTAGTGTATTATTCAACTGCTGCATATCAATGTTATGCTGGTGCCTTACGGGCTCGATTCACACAGAGCCGGAGAAGTATGCACTGCGGAACCGGAAGTTCAGAAGAGGGGAAAAGGACAAAATACCTCTCTTGGCTTTGCTCGAAAGTCTTTAAAATACGGTTAGCACTATTCGGCACGTGAGACTGGAGCTTCTACGGGTCGGTTCGCTCTGCATATTGCAGGATTTCGGTGTGGAGAGAATGCATAGGAATCATTTACGTCAGAAAATATTTCCCGATATTGCTACATTCGATCTGAGTAGCGAGGAGGCTAGTCCAGGTCCAAGGAAACCCAAAAGCAACCTACCCTTAGATCCCATTCTTGTAATATACTATAGTGCTCTCGTTATTAGTACCTATCAACTACCCCAGCCCCCGGTAGGATATGTCTATCAAAGACGTTCGACTAGTTCTATGCTAGGGGTAAAGTCATATAAACTACTATCTATGGTTCATATAGTTAAATCCCGATTGTCATCAAAGTCTATGTGCCTATGTTAGTACGAGCTGACACCCTCTATCTTTCAACCAGATGTGGTCTGTCACATTCTTTCCCATGTTCTAGTTCCATGGAAGCCTCCCAAGCCGAGTAAGGTTGATTGCTATCTATACTTGTAATCGTAACCTCATACACTTCGCGGTACGGAATCGGCTATGCCGTCGACACATTTTATCTTTCTACTACAACTGTAGCTTTTTACTATTTTTATCATGATGTTTTCTACTTCTACCCGGGCTCTCGGATTATCCCTACCTCGTCGTATCTTGTCATTGGTGATGAATACGAGCAAGTAGGGGGTCTCGAATAATTAATCGGAATCTACATTTTTCAGCGATGCTAAACAGGAAGCTATTTGATGACTCCGTTCCTCATTATACTACTTTGAACAGCCTGTACTAATCCGATGATGTTGGCAATCGCCGTATGATAGAGATCGGTGTTTCTAGGTTAGCCGTCGAGCGAATACAATGCACCTCTTGTCTCGCCCCGTTGGTTCACCTACGAACCCTGCGCCTAGAGGTTACCATATGTGAGTAAGAATGCTACAGCGGAATCTTGAAGCATGTATGATACGCATGAATGACTATAGAAAGCGCATGTCTCAATATAAATCTATAGCTTTCTCTTACTCTATTGATAGTACGGCACGCATGCTTAAGGGAGCTATCATAGGTACTTCATCTATAATCAGTACTAACAAGATACAATTTTACTCTTGGCAGCCGAGGACCGGGAGTTATATAGCCACTACGGTCTTGCCACATAGTGTAATTCAAAAACTTTCATATAACATTTTACCCACGCACCATGCTTCCTAAACGCCACTAGATTTCAAAGTACGCCACTCCTAGAGCGCAATGACCTACAAGGGGAGACTCTCATGTTTATAGCTCTTCTTTCCTTCCCCTTCGCCGTAGGCTGCTGTGACATGACCTTGCCCTCGGATTTTGTATTTGTAGATCATCAGGCCCTCCAAGCCTACGGGGCCTCGAGAGTGGATTTTATTTGTGCTAATGCCAACTTCAGTCCCGAAGCCGTACCTCATACCGTCAGCAAAGCGAGTTGAGGCATTCCAGTATACGCCTGCTGCATCTACGCTCGACATAAACTGCTCAGCGAGTTCAGAAGAGCTGGTTAATATTACGTCCGTATGTTTAGAGCCATGGATGTTGATATGGGTAATTGCTTCATGGATGTCTGCAACTGTCTTGACTGCAAGCGTAAGGCTGAGAAACTCAGTATCGTAGTCGGCACTCTGGGCATCCTCGAGCTTTGTAGAGAGATCGGATGGCAGCTTGCTAGAAAGTGCCGCTTTAGTTTTGGTATCGCAGCGTAAGACGACGTCTTTCGCAATTAGGGCCTCGGCTACTATGGGGAGAAGTGTGTCCAGAGAGGATTCCTGCACTAGCAATGTTTCCAAGCTGTTGCACGCGGCGGGATAGCTGGTCTTAGAATCAACGATTACACCTGCTGCCATCTTCGGATCTGCTGACTGCTCGAGAAAGATGGAGCATAAGCCATCGGCATGGCCGAGGACAGGGATCTTGGTGGATGACTTGATATATCGGACCAGTTCGTTGGAGCCCCGAGGAATTACAAGATCGATGTATTGGTCGAGATCTAGCAGCTGCGGTATTACATCTCTTGTAGTAACTAGCTGGATGGCACCATTAGGGACCTTGGTCTTGTCCAGAGCTGCAGAGATGGCTTTGGAAATGGCAACGAATGATTCTGTTGACTCTTTACCACCTTTTAAGATGGCGGCATTGCCTGATTTTACTGCAAGGGAAGCGATATTGGCAATAACCTCAGGCCGCGCCTCAAAGATGATTAGTAGAACACCAATGGGACAGGTGACTCTTGTCAACTCTAATCCATCATCAAGCTTAGTTCTTAAGGTAATCTTGCCGACTTTAGTATAATTAGTTTCATTCACATTGGGCTCAACTCTGCTGGTGACTCACCAGGGTCCCTGAGGCCTCGAACGTCGAGTATCCCTTTAAGCATGTCCTCCCATTTCCCTTTCTTACCGAGGTCTAACCTCGATACCAAACTTTGACTCAGCTGGCCATGCTCTGCTGCTGAGCGTGCAGCTTGGAGGTCACGAGCATTGGCAGCAAGTATACCATGCTTAGCCGCAGTCAAGCTATCGTAGATAGCTGTTAAGGCATCGTTTCTCGCCGACTCGGATAGTGTAGCGAGTATATGCGATGCTTCTTTCGCAGACTTGGCAGCTTCCGAAGGGGATGCATTTGTGAGAGACATTGCAACTAGGCACTTTAACTACCTAGGTAGGTACTGTTGGACAATGTGGAAAGTAGAATGTAGAATGTGCCTATGTGCTATGTGCATGTGTATGTGCTTGTATTGGAAGTTTCCATAGCATCGAGAAAACGATATGAGTGGCTGATACCTAGGTTAAGCGGTTAAGCAGTTACACAGGCTAAGGCAAGCCACAAAATGGGTCTCAGCCTCTAATTGGAGCTCTAACTCTGCCATATGTACCTAGGTACCTAACCTACATACTGTAAAACACATCCATTGTACTTTACGATTTTTATGCAATTCAATATCGTCATCCAATAACAATTACCATACCAACATCTGTAACCTAACACACATTACGGATAGTGATCTAACTTCCAAAAATCACTTTCATACCTTATAAGAGCCTCTCATAGACAGTTGGTCTTCAATTATCGGCCAGTTCAGCTCCCGGCAGCTTCCGGGGTATCTTTAAACATGTTCCTCTGTCGTAGATTTACCCAATTAAAAATAAATAATCTAACTCCGAGTCTCTGAGTCAAATACTAGGGTAGTCTTCGTCAACTACACTCCTTCCGAGGAGCTGTTCGTATCGCCGATATCTTCTATGGACGCGGATAAGTGTTGGTACCATTTTGATGCTAACATACATCCGAAATGGTGTGTCGAGGATTGCAACCTTGTTGACCTAGGCGATGGAGATCGCTCCTCTTGCCGGCTATGGTCTGGTGTATCGGAATCACTATCCGAACGGAATCACTGGCCCAAGTAGTCATCAGTCATGGTCTCGGTTTTGTCGGCTTTTCAACTTTTCAGATGCACTACAATTCCCTCCCGTTTCTACAGACTTTCCACACACAAAATTAAAGCAGCAAATCATCCAACAACGTCGACAGACAAGATTATATTTTTTTATTTTTTATTTTCTAATCTTCACGTTGTTTTGTTCATTCATCGTCTCCAACACCCAATCTCTAAGCAATCCATTCCTATCCCTGATCTCTACAGCTTTCTTATAATACCTGTATTTCGCTTGGTTTTATTTATTCATCTTACCTCACCGATATCGGTTACCAGCTATTGTCTTAACGCGAACACACCGCTAAGCACCATTGCTGCGGTGAGGCAAAACAATTAGATATGGCTGTCGACTCAGAAAAGATGGACGAGAAGGCAGAGAACAATAAGTTGCAAGGAACGCGATCAGAAGACGAGGATACTGCCGCGTCTATAACCACCACAGACCATGATGTGGAGGATGAATCTATAGACGCCGTTCCTGATCAGCTGCTAACTCCGAATGGCATCTTGGTAGACGAAGAGGCTGCAGCTACAATACCAATGGAACGAGTTAGGTCCCAAGCGTCGTCTGCTCGGTCTAAGCCGCTGTCCATAGTGCCAATGTTGAAACGGCGGGGCTTCCTTGCGCAGTTGGCTGTCATCCCAGAGGTCGAGCGACCTTACGATTATCCAAACAAAGTGAAATGGACAATAACAGTTTTCATAGCCTTAGCGGCGTGTGCAGCGCCAATGGGGTCTGCCATCTTTTATCGTAAGCAAATATATACCTTCCGTTATAGTGTAGCACAAACCCCCTTTAGTCAAGGTATATTAGAAGACTCATCTAATCATATTAGCCGCCCTTCCGGACATGTCAAAGGACCTCGGTGCCTCACCAACAGTCGTAAACTTGACGGTAGCATTATACATGTTAGCAATGTCAATCTTCCCGCTCTGGTGGAGTTCTTTCTCCGAAACCCTAGGACGTCGTAATATCTATCTCTCGTCCTTCTTCTTGAACGTTGTCTTCTCACTAGTGAGCGGCCTAAGCGTCAATATTGGCATGCTGATTGTGTTTCGTATCCTATCGGGCGGTGCTGCCGCCTCCGTCCAAGCTGTCGGCGCCGGCACAATCGCCGATTGCTGGGAACCCCGGGAACGCGGCCGCGCTATGGGATATTTCTACCTTGGACCGCTTATGGGACCCCTTTTGGCCCCGATCATAGGCGGTGCTCTCACAGAAGGGTTTGGCTGGAGGAGTACCGTATGGTTCCTAACTGCCTATGGCGCTGTCGTTTTCATCCTTGTCTTATTCTGCGTCCCGGAGACCTTGGCGAAGCGTAAGCCTACGGCTGCAGCTGAATCATCGCACCCTGACGGCCTGTCGCGCGTTTCTACTACACGCTCCGTGCAGGTGCACACTAAACAGGCATTCGTACAGTTAAAGAAATGCTTTGTTGATCCGCTTGAGATAATCATGTACCTGCGTTTCCCCGCCGTGGCAATTACTGTGTATTATGCTGCGATCACTTTTGGGTCGTTATACGTCCTTAACATATCCCTTCAATCGGCATTCTCGTCAGCTCCGTATGGTTACTCAGCTATCATTATAGGACTTTTGTACCTGCCAAGCTCGTTAGGTTACTTTGCAGCGTCGCTGCTTGGCGGACGATGGATCGACCGGATCATGGTCCGAGCAGCGGAGAAGGCCCAAAGATACGACGCCAATGGGAAGCTCATCTATCTACCCGAGGATCGTATGCGCGAGAATGCATGGATCTCCGCCACACTGTATCCCGGGGCGTTAATCTGGTCCGGCTGGACAATACAGTACGGAATTCACTGGATGGCACCATCTGTAGCTAACTTCCTTTTCGGCTTCGGTAGTATGCTTGTCTTTAGTGCTGCTACCACTATGCTCACCGAATTCATGCCGCAGAGAAGTAGTAGCGGTGTTGCTCTTAATAACTTCGTGCGGAACATATTCAGCTGCGTGGGTGGTATAGTAGGTCAACCTCTCATCGATGCTATGGGCATTGGATGGCTGATGACTATGATTGGCTTGATCGCCTGGCTGAGCGGTAACTTATCGATCTGGCTCCTGCGAAAGAACAGTCGGAAATGGAGGGAACAGATGGACAAGGCTTTAAGTAAATGAGCTCAATACCCGCTTTAGATTATTTAATCAGAACGAGCCTAAGAGGTCTCGTTGATGAAATAGCGAGACGCTGTCGATATGATGGAACCTTGGGAGTATGTAGGTTGAGGTACCTAGAGTATCATTTTATTCCCATAGCGCCGCCTTCTCTAGCGTATAGGCCGAGTATTAGCAAGGTCCTCTGAATTAAATCCAAGATACCTAAGATACCAAAATTTAATGCACATAATTATATGTTCACTACGTCTTCAAAGGGAGAAAACTTCTATATTTACTTGGCTATTTCAGGACTCTCGGCGAATAGCTTACCCAAAGCCTCTAAACTGACATTCCCTCCGCTAAACACAATACCCACATCCCAACCGTCCTCGCCCGCTTCGCGTTCGACCATTTCCCTAAAGTCTTCATTATACAGGGCGACGGCGAGGGGCACGGCGGAGCTAGGCTCGATAACGACCTTGAGCCGCTCGTAGGCGAGGCGTAGCGCACGGATGATGTCGGCCTCGCTGACGCTGTAAAAGCCGGACACGAGGCGGCGCTCGTAGATGACGGACCAGGGGATACGGCCGAGCGGTGTGCGCAGACCATCCGCCACGGTTAGCGAAGACACGGCTTCCACGCGGGTGCCCGACTCGTAGCCTCGCTTTGCGTCGTCGGCGCCCTGGAACGAGGGCTCCGAGCCGAAGACCCGGATCCCGGTGCCTTCGCAGGAGAGGGCTACACCGGAGAGCACTATAGGCGGTTAGTGTTAGCCACAGCTTGTTTTTAAAGAGGGGAGGAGGAGAGTATATATGGCCGGTAGCCGGTAGCCGGTAGCCGGTAGCCGTGAAGGTGTAAGAGAATGGAAGAGGAACCAGAAAAGAAAGATAGGGGGTTGAGAAAGGGACAAGAAAAGAAGCTAGTCACATGTGCAAGCACGGTATATGGATATCCCCAGAATAACCGGACTCTTAATGTAAGACTGGAAATAAGATAATCAAAAATAGACACTTACTACCGCCGCCGCCACAAGGGGCAATAATGGCATCAAGCCCTTTCTTGCTCCTCCTCGTCTTCTTTCCCGGCCCCAGCTTCTCGTCCTCCTCGGCCATCATCAGAGCCTCGACCTGCTCCTGGAACTCGAGGCCCAGCGTGCCCTGGCCCAGGATAATATCCGGGTGGTCGTAGGGCGGCACGAGGCGCGCGCCGGTGTCCTCGACGACCTGGGCGGTGACGGCCTCGCGCTCGACGCTCGTGCTGCCGCTGAAAATCACATGGGCGCCGTAGCCCTTGGTCGCGGCGATCTTGGGCGGCGCCGAGATCGTGGGCATCACGATGTGCGCGGGGATACCGTTGGCGCGGGCTGCGAGGGCGAGCGCTTGTGCGTGGTTCCCTGGTTGGTTGGTGGTGGTGGTTAGTTAGCTAGTCTTGAAACGGCGCCTAGCCTACGCTAAGTGTTACGAGGCCATATTTAAACCAGAACACTAGGTAGCCAGTTATGAAACTATATCAACGAGTACAGTAAGAAACCCCCCCCAAAACAAACCAGAACTATGCGTAACAACGCCCTTCTCCGCCCCTCCCCCCTCCAACCAGCCGGGTTCTTGCTTCAGCCTCTCGATGGCATGGAACGCGCCGCGGGCCTTAAAGGCGCCCACCTTCTGGAAGTTCTCGCACTTGAACCAGAGCCTCAGCTTCGGGCTTGCCTTTCCCGCATCTGCATCCGCGCCGGAAGCTAGCGCCGACAGCGACGTGCTCGTTACTACCGGCGTCCGGTGCACGAACGGCTTGATAAGCTCCCGGGCCGCTGCCACCGAGGCCCGCGTCAGGGGCGGCGACGTGGATGGGTCCGCCATAGGTGATTTTGAATTCCTTGATTTGGTCTTGTTCTGGGGACAATGAGGAGGGTTTTAGTAACTAAACCTAAATGGCGGGGAAGAGAGGTTGTAAAAAGGTAACCTAGTAAATAAGTGAGTGAATGGGAGTCTTATAAGGTAGGTAGGTAGGTAGGTTATACAAGTCAATGTCTAATTATCGTATACTTAGCCAATCCTCCTCGGATACTCCCAAGTCAAAACTAATAAGATTATACCAAGAGTAGCAAGGCTTTAGTACATGTTCAAGGCTAGCCTGGCCGCGAGACTTTACCCAGTCAAAAATCTACGATTTGTTATTAGGGTCCGATAACGGAGAAGCAACATTGAGGAGGGTACATAAAGAAATGAAAGTAGCCTGAAAACAATCGATTTTTAAAAGCTTCATTGAAAATTCGACTATGAACACTTTGGGGGAGTATCCCTAGATCTTCGTGAGACGACACTGGAGGATCCCGAATATAAGTACAAAGGCTCCCTTTGCCCCCGGGGAATATACCACACCAACTTTTAGTTTACCGTTCCGATACTCTTAGTTTTAACGCCAAATACACTTATTTTTGGTTTTCGGGTCGGAGAGATCTATACAGAGAAATTAATTAGCCATAATCAAGGTAGCGCGTATTTGGACTTATTTGGACTTCCTGGTCCCGAGTGATTCTTACCTCACAGCCTTGCCGGCCCTCCAGATCTCCAAGTTGCGGATCTCCTCCATCTCAGACTCAAATTTCTGTCGGTAATCCTTTTGGCTGTTGTACTCGAGCGATCGCTTAGTCTCGGTACCATCCCTGACAGAGTCGTAGAGCTGGTTGAAGACGGGCTTCAGCGCGTCCTTGAATCTCGGGGTCCAGTCAATGGCACCTCGTCGGGCGGTAGTAGAGCAAGCCTCGTACATCCAGTCCATACCGTTGGCACCAATCAAAGGGTACAAACTCTGAGTGGCTTCCTCAACGGTCTCGTTGAAGGCCTCGCTGGGGCTGTGGCCACGTTCTCGGAGAACCTCATATTGAGCTAGGAACATACCATGGATACCACCCATCAAGCAGCCACGCTCACCGTACAAGTCAGAGTAGACCTCCTTCTCGAAGGTAGTCTTGTAGAGGTATCCGCTGCCAACGGCGACACCGAGGGCCTGAGCCTTCTCCTCGGCCTTGCCAGTTACATCCTGGAAAACGGCGTAGGACGAGTTAATACCCCGACCTTCACGGAAGAGCGATCGGACGGTTCGGCCAGAACCCTTAGGGGCAACGAGGATGACGTCAATGTCCTTAGGGACATCAACCTTGGTGATATCCTTGAAGACGGGCGAGAAACCGTGCGAGAAATATAGAGTCTATAAATTGTCAATTTTCTTTTTGCTTCTCAGAATTGGTGACTCATGTTAACATACCTTGCCCTTAGTTAATTGGGGCTTGATAGCGGGCCACGTCTCGCTCTGGGCAGCGTCACTGAGCAAGTTCATGACGATAGTACCCTTGGAGATAGCCTCGTCGACCTCAAAGAGGTTCTTGCCGGGAACCCAGCCATCCTGCTCAGCATCCTTCCACGATTGGCCGTTCTTCCTGACACCGATGATGACGTTCAGGCCGTTGTCACGAAGGTTAAGACCCTGGCCGTGACCCTGGGAACCGTAACCGATAAGGGCGAGGGTGTCGTTCTTGAAGTATTCCTTTAGGTGGTGTTAGCCATTGTCTCTAATTTCTCTCAACCAGTCTGATTTCAAGGTTTGAGTACTTACCAAGAGCTTCTCCTTAGGCCAGTCGGCACGCTCTATATAACGGGATTAGTCCATAACACCTATATAATGAATGTTCTTATATGATATTTTAACTTAACCTACCATAGACCTCCTCGGAGGTTCCGGCGAAGTCAATGGTCTTGACACCGCGAATCTGTTGCTGAACGGCACCAGCTAAAGCAGGACGAGCCTTGATAGTAGTTCTGGCCATGTTGGACGCAGCAACGAAAGAACGTTGCTGGACAGCGGGCGAAGCCACTCGACGGGCCAATTGGCTACGAAGAGCCTTAGAAAACCCTCTGGAAGCCATCGTAAAAAGTCTACCGAATGGAGATTGAGGTGAGGAAAGGTGTAAAGAACTTAATGGGTATTGCGATGGCCCGGAATGCGCTGTTGTTTTACGGATCAAAGTTTTTTGCCCACGTTTTTTATTTTTACCTTTTACTTTATTAATTTTTTAACTTTTTTTTTAAAAAACTTTTTTGTTTTTTTCCAGGGTCTTGGGAGCTCCGGCTGCAAAGAGCTTAAACTGCGACTTCGGCGCTGAGTCGAATCAATCCGTTGCCCTGGACCAATGGTGGGGTAACACCGGTCCGGTCTGCTAGAAGCGGGCCTTGGAGTGCAGTGGTTTCATCGTACAGGTACATCTGGCTTCCTAAAATAACCAGTATCCCACGCCTTCAATAGGCGGTGACGATGGAGTCGCAATAATCATAAATTGCATCAGATGCCTCTCTATGTTAGGTACCTACTCACACCACCCAAGTCCTAAAGCATCTGGGAGGAATGTATAAGAATAAGAATACCCACGTGAATATTGTGATGATAATTTCGTCATATTCATAATACCAGTATCTATCTATCATGGTGTAGTCGTTGGTCGTTGGTCGTTGGTCATTGGTCGTCCATGGAAAGCATTAAGCATAATGCCTAGGTAGCTATAAAGTGATATTTACAGCTGCAAAATACCAAAAACAGAGACGAATTTGACCGTCTCTTTAATACCTTGGAGTAAATGCGGCCCCCTCGTAAACGCCTTGCTATGTGCCGTCCGCAAAGCCAGTCTAAAACCTCTTCCTTTGGTCTCATCTTGCCCCCTTACATTTGAGCATCATCCGACTTGCATAGGGTTTCTTGTTGTGCCAGCTCGAGTATATCGTGTAGTCTGGCTGGGATGAAACGCCTTTTTGTTCGCAAAATGCCCCGTCGTTGAGTCCTTTACGTCCTACCCACTCCCTACCTATTAGAAAGCACACGGTCGTATGTAACTCCACGTATCGATCCACCGCCCATCGAGACACGCACGTTTCTTCGGAAGCTTTCGCGGCTCGAACGTAGGTCGTCTGCAGCCTCTTTATTTAGAGGATCCGAGGCGTTCGGTTCGAGAAACAGGAACTGTAGACCGACAATGACAGCATTCAGGTTGAGTACCGGTTTCCAGTCCTCGCGCAGAATGTTTAGGCACACCTTGCCCTCGAGATCGATGTTGGGATGGTAGATCTTCTGCTGGCAGCGCACCTTGGGTGGCTCATGCGGGTAGTTCGGACCCATAGTGAAGGTGAAGGTAAACAATCCGCCATGGTAGATGCCCTCGTCCGGCGTGATTTCGAGCACGAAGTTGAGGATATCATCCGGGTCGGGGAACACCGTTTTCATAGTCGATCCTAAAGATAGTTCGGAGAGATCTAATTCAAAGCGATAATAAGAACAGTCAGTATACCAAAATCAAGATAGACTACTAAATAGCAGAATGTTGATAGTTACCTTTTTGTACCCGTAGTTGAGCGGGCGTGACCTTCTTCTTTTTCCCAGCTGCGCCATCAGCATTTTCTGCCTTTTGCTGGGCAGATTTCTGTGCAATGACCGTTAGAATATGTTACATAGTAAGATACAGTGACTCGTGCGATTCACCATAGACCATATCTTCAACATCGTGGGGGTTGTAGAGCGGAGGCGTATTTGATAGTATGAGTCGGGTGGATATAGAGGGAAGAAAACCCAGGTGCCGGCTCCGAGTGGTATTGCTGCGTGGTAGTTTTTATGACGTTTACAAAGTATTGTTACAAAGTAAAGTGGAAGATCCAGAAGGAAGGGTAGAATGGCGGGCGCCGTCTCACGTTATGAGACAACTCAGTGTAGGTAGGTACCTATTATATGAGGTAGGTAAGATGTAAGACTATAATTAAAGGCTCAGGCATAAGTTTGGAAGCCTCGCGTTGCCACGCTGGGCAGTTATGATCCACCCGCTTTCCCGGCAGCATTTCAAACATCAGTACCAGATACCTAATCCATATTATCGAATTAGCGGGGCACGTCCCGCAACTCTGCCCCTCCTTCTCAATGTTAACATCCATTAGTCATGTACAAACCCGAATAAAGCAAACAAAGCAAACAGTACCTAAGGCACATACGTTTGGTTAAGTGCACCTTTGCCTCCTACTTCGTACCTAACCTACCCCGGCAATCAACAATTTTATGTATTGGACATTCCCAATCAACATTTCCAATCAAAATCATAGTATTTTATACTTATTTCCTTCTAGCTACATGTAGAGATTAAACCTACATGTATCCTCAGATAACATGCCAACAACCCCATTGAGCCAACTATTTTTTTAACCCCAGAATCGGTCCTGAAACCCAAGCCAATCGCTCATCTAAGGTTGCTTTCCTTGCCTTGGTAATAACACCGGGCTACCTAACCACCCTCCAATCCTGTTTGATCCTGTTTGGTCCTTGTTCAGATCCTATCCGTAGGCATCCAACTCCTTCCATTTTCCAACCCAATAATATAGTCTGAGAACTAGCGGAAATTGTTGTACAAGAATACTCGACAGAGAGAAAGACGACAAATGACAAACGAATTACTAGTTGAAAGAAATGGAAGAATGTGAGGCAAGGAAACCCAGGTCGTGCTCGTCACCGAGATTTCGGCAATATCAAATATCTACAAGAGTATGAAACGCATAAAACTCCAAAACACCAACAAAAACAAACCATATTGTAGAAATGATTGCCGACCTGCTTGCTTGCTAAACGAATGGTATCGTCTAACGCGATGAATTTGAGGGTATCTCCGCGCACAATACAAGTACTAAAAGGACAAGCGATCTTATTAGAATCCCTTAAATGGATCATCTCGGAAGTAATCTTCTTCTCCGGCCCTACTTCCGGCATAATAAGAATCTGTGCCGCGCGTACCACGAGAAACGTAGCTATCCCGATGTCTGCTTCGGCTACGGCGACGACGAGCTTCTTTACTCCGTCGACGGGCTCTGTATCGCCACTCCTCTTGCTCGTCTGGATGGTCTTCAAATCGTGGGAATGCCAGTGGGCTAATAAAAGCCTCCATCCGCACGGTACCGATCGCTTCGAAGAAGTTACCTGGTGGTCGAGATGATGCTTCCGACGTTCGTTGGGAACCGGCAGTGCTCATACCCCAGGTCATGTTGGTAGATCCTTGAGATTGATAGATATCAGACGAACCCGCTGTATCCACGCTGTTGCCCGCGGTACTGTTGGTCGAGACATGATAGGAGCTGCTTGCCGGTCCCGAAAAGCCTCGGAACGAGAGCGGCGGAGGGATGTGGCCACCAGTATTACTCCTCTTACGACCATGAAGAACAACCTGATTTGCCCGTTCATGTACTCGTTCATGTGACCTTTCATGGAATCGCGGGATGAAGGGGGGTTCCGCTGCATCGCGTGACAGGTCACGCTGATGAGCAGGTATCGGAGGGGACGTCTCTTGTTGGGCTGATAGGGCTTCCTCTAGATGATTTGTGGTCGTAACAGGGTCATGGCGGGCCATCAACGCAGGATTTCTTCCCTTCGTTAGCCTAATCGAGTCACGAATGCCGCCCCTTTTAGCTTTTGCCTGAGGCGCTTCGAAATCTGGCGCTGGGCCGATATTTGGCGAATTAGCTGTTGGGATGATCTCAGGGACATCTTGTTGCGAATGCGCCAGGAATGACAGTGCTGTCAACCAAAGGTAGTGGCGCTCGGCCGTTGTGGCGGTAAACTTCAATGCTCTCTGTGGTGTTAAGATAAGGATAGAACGATTAAAGAGCTGGGTGCTGCCTTTAGGTGGAGGGTTGTCATCCTTTACATCAAGCACAGATTGTATGATCACTATGATCTGGTCAGTGGTGTCGTCCTAAACCTAGTTGTTGGGTAGTACTTACGCTTCCGGCCTGGTTTGCCCATTAACGCATTTCCAGATGCAGGCTGTTTGCTGCTCCACAGGATCGCGCGCTCATAAGGTGCGAGCCATACCCACCGCTTGTGACGGTCATTGCTATTCTCCTCCCCGCGGCCGGTACCGTCGGCTACACCGAACGACTTGCGTCTTCTAACATACTTGAACATCCATTCGCCAACCATTGTCTGCGCGATAGCATCTACCACACTCGATGATTGTTGGTTGCTACCAACGGAACCCGTGTTCGTGTTTTCGGTGTTTGCAGTGTTGGTCGAAGGCTGGGATCTATGACTACGGTATCGAGATCCGCCACGATCCCGCCGAGGGGTGGTGATGTCGTTGGTTGGCAGTGGCGGGAGACCCGGGCTTTCAGGGGCTTCTTCCGAGGGAGACATCGGCGGTGGTGGCGAACGGCTACCACGTCTTCTGGCTCTCTGAGGCTGGGGTATCGCTGCCGCTGAACGGGCTTTGCGGATGCTACTGCTCCTGTACACGCTAGCTTTCCTGCCTCTACGAGGCCAATGCTCGCCATTGTAGGTAGGACTACGTTGGCCGTCGCTCGGGGCACTGACGCTAAACGGTGGCTTCCTTGAGCTCGCTCTCGTAGGAATTGGGAACGGAGGGTCCTTCGATTCGAGCAAGTCGGGGGTCCGCGAATGGCCTTGATGTGAAGCAATACCGCTCTGAATCATTGCTGATTTTCGCATAACACTGGCTCGGGAACCCGCACTGTATGTTAACGGTCTACCGGCTGCTCCAGTGGCCACTTTGACAGGCGGTTTTCGTGTTAGACCCTCCGGGGCCTCGGCGAGGCGGAAACTACTGTAAACTTCCGGACTACCGATCTTGCTCATGGCACTCGTCGACTGTCTAACGGCGGCTTTACTTGGTTCGGGAGAAGCAGAGGCTGCGCTTGATGCTACTCGCTTGTTAGGTTTACTAGGGCCAGTTTTAGGTCTCGGGGCAAGTGCCGTACGGTATTCGGAGTCGCTCTGGTCCTCACCAAATTCGTCCTGTTCATCTGAGCTTTGAACATCGAAACCCGCAAATAGGCTACTTATACGATGTGGTCGCCTAACGGGGGCCTTAGCACTAGATAACGGACCATCATCGTTGTTGCCAGGATATGCGTCCCGCGTTTCTGAGTCGTCGACGGTTGGTGACGCTGGGGGCGAAGTAGGCAATTCGGCCGAAAAGCTTTGTCTGTTACTTTCGAGGCGACGTGGGTTTCGCGGAGGGACATGTCCAGGCACTGGTGTGAAAGTTTTGCTCTCGTCGGCCGCCACAGTAGTAGGAGTAGTGATAGTAGGGGACGAAGGTCTTGAAGAGATGGCAGACGGATGAAGATGTAGCGGTAATTTGTCAAGCCTCTTGTCAACCCTGATCTCATCTGTCTGTACGGAAATCGACCTCATGGGATTCGACTGCAAGATAGAAACTTGGCACCCGAAGTCTTTGACGTACTGAGGCAAACGATGCTCGCGCGGACTCGACGGTCGACTAGTTGGTGGAACTATGCTAATGCTCGGTATCGAAAGTGGGGGAATAACTAGCTGTTGTTTAGGTGCGGCGGGTTCTGTTTGAGTGGCAGCCGATATCAAAATCGTAGCGGGAGCGGGCTTCGTCTCCACGATTACTGGTTGAGATGTGGCCAGTATGGGCGCTTTCTCTGATGTCTGAGACGCGGCTGATACCATCGGTTTTGTTTTAGGGGACTCCATTGGTCCTGGCTTGTTCACATATACCCTCTTGCGACTCTGGTTTGCTTCAATCTCACCCTCGACTCGGGATGGACTTTCTAAGCCCATCTGCTTCTCGCTTTTTAAGGCAGGCTCTGGCGTTGCTGGCTTTATCGGTACTGCCCTAGGAGATGGTGGTGGTGAGAATTGAACACCCGTGTCAGTATACTGTACCTTCTGAGATACCACAGAGTTCTCATCATCTTCGCGAATTCCACCTTCGAGCCTGTCGAGTACGGTTTGGTTCATAAATAGTCTATTTCGTACAATGCTGCCCGGTCGTATCTGGCTATCATTGCTCTGGTTACGTCGATGAGATTTAGACATTATACTATCTCGACTCTGGTTTCGGTTGTGTCTTGGAGGCGAGAGCACACTTTGGCGACCGTCCGGATCCGTCTGGTAATCGTCGTCGTCGTCGAAGTTGAGCTCATCAGCAAGACTGTATCCGTTCATCTTGCCAAAGCCGGGTCCGCTCATCACTGAATACCGGACGCTATTGGTCATGCTCATCGTTCGTACGCTAACGCCATCATTTTCCTTCTCGGTGTCACTCTCGGTTTTATCATGATTCCCGTTGGTTTGTGCTGCCTGTAAATTGGCAACCTCCTCCAGAACGACTCTGAGACGGCTCTCGGCAACATGTATCTTTCGCTCGTATCGGCGCCTTTCTTCGTCCCACTCATCTTTCTCCTTGGCCCAGAGATCATGGACCCTCTGAGAATCTTCCTCTTGCGTCCGGACTCTCTTCTGTGCAGCTTCGAGCCGTCTCCTAGTCTCGGTTATCGCGTCGACAGCTTCATCACGTTCCTTTGCTAACTCGCTTATAGCTGACGCTGTCCCTCCTTCGAGCAGGGAGAGTTGTCGCTTCAAAGACCTGCTCTCTTTGGAAATACTGGATAGGTTGGTCTGGAGAGACTCGTGTTCCTCTTGAGTAGCATGTAGTGAGCTTTCAAGGCTTTCGATTATCTTGAGTTTCTCTTCTTGGTCCCTTCGCAAGGACAGAATCTCCGATACTAGGTTCGCATGAAGGGTAGGTGTAAACCGGCGAGGGTCGAAAATGCCGCTGTTTTCATCTGTCTTTACATCTTTCGACGATCGCTTGCTCTTCTTCTCCATCTTATCCTGTGGCAACGGGGGAGGAGAGGAAGCTGAACCCCCCGGCGGAGTAGCAGAACGGCGCGACCTCTTTGAGTTTCGCGAGGGCGTCCGGTAAGGTGTATCAGTGGGAGCTGGCAGTGGTGAAGCCGCAACACTGCTTAACTCATCTTCAGTTTCCCACACGGCCATGTCTGCCAGTATTCACGATCTAGCCCGGTTTCCCGGTCGAAGATGGTAGCACCTACGAGACACAAAACAGAGCAGAGCAGGCTAAATTACATCGACTCCAGATTTGCACCTCTTTTGTTCAATCTTAGAAAAGGGTCCAAACACCGGGCTCCACTATATACCCCTGTCGCCAGTGGGGTGGTTTGTTCTGCGTGGGAGAGAGTGACGATGTGCAAGTGGACTCTGCATTAACACAACTAACTCCGCAATTAGCACTAATCCCTCCAAAGACATGGGATGCCAGGGATGGCTGTGAGCTTGGACACTTTAGAACATACCAAGCGTAATGACAAGCGGAATGAATGGTAAGTAATGGAAATTACCGACTGTCTTGTATTGTCAGCTTCGGTCAGTTATTTTACAGAGTATGATTCTATCATTTCTGGCATTATGCTTTGGACGGCATGAGACCATTAAATAGGTATGTACACTTTAGATCTGCATCTAGCTCGGGAAATCAAGAGGTAAAATAGTAAGATATTATCTGTACTTACCTAAGCTTCCTTTAGATATGATCTCTAATTCATTTCTGTATTTTCCTTGGCCGAGTAGCAATGGTTCATAAGAGTAAAGTCGAGTAAACATTAACACATTGCCCTTAGGCTTGACAGGCTGTTATAGAATTATAACTAGTATAGATATGCTCCAGCTTACTCAAGCTAATTGGACGAGACTCGAGATGACGTGTACATATATGAAAGGATATACTATAAAATCATGCACCTTGAAGGTGAACTAGTTCCTATGGAAGAATATAGTTAGCTATTCCGGGTTTAGTATAAGAAAGGGATTATAGAAAGTCCAACATCAGCGCTTTTCAACTTACAAAGAAAAAATTATAAGTCAAAAGGTGTACAACGAAATGAAACGGGTTGTGAAGATACGTTAATCGAAGAAGAAGATTGGCGCTCATGTGAATATAATCAAAAGCTTAGACCGGCAGTCGTTATGTTATACCGTACATCCAAAACGCTCGGTTAGATATGCACGAGTTGGGGTAACGGTAATGGGTTTTCCCCAGAGAACGCAAGGACAGGACGGGTAAGACAGAGCGAATGGTCTGGTAAACGGGTAGAACAATCCAAGAAAAGAAAGAGAAACAAGAAAGGAGAGGAGGTAGTTCGCGGTTCGCTACCGTACCGAAGCGTTGTTACAACTGAGACGGGAAAGAAAAAGCAAGATGGAGAGGCAACTAGTCGTAAAATAAGTTAATGAGATGTCAGAAGCAAAGAAAACAGCCTACACCAACCAGGTTCTAGCGTCGTATGTACACTATGTATGTACGAAGCAGTCTGTAATAATACCCACTCGATATGGGATACAGGATACAGGATACAGGGCCAGACCATGACGCCAGGATAAAAGTGATCGCAAGAGGCAAGAAATGGCCATACGCAGTTGAACGCGGAGCATGGGTACCTACCTAGGTAGACAACGCGGGAGGAGGTGCGTTACTACTGTACATACATAGTAGTAGTCGACATCTTCTGCTTTTTGTACATACACTAGTATGTGCTTCCACGCTCATCATACTCTCGTGTCCGAAAAGCCCAATCACTAGCCGTAGACAAGCATTTGACGTGCTAACTTACAAAGCGACAGGCAAGTGAGGTGCTAAAATCAAGAGAGGGTAACAGACGAGGGTTCCCCTGAATACCTAAGATAGCTAATATGGAACTGTCGTCCAGTGGCCCGCTGTAATAGCTTGGCATCTTGGCAAGGCAAGGCCATGTCGTTCCCGTCCCAGGGAGGTTAGAACAATCCAAACGGGGGGCGGGGCTTAACGGCAAAGGGATGGCGATGCAGTAGGTGACAAACTACCGTTGAACTAAGCGACCTTAGGGAGGAGAGATCTAACTGGAAGCAAGTTATTGCAGCTACAGGATGAGGCGATGGCTGGCTGCTTGTTGAGTTGGAGAACTCTCAATAGTTGTTTTCTCATGCAATACTATGTAAATATCCCTACCGAACATCTGAGACCAAGACTATCGATTTGCTGAAGAAAGCCTTTGTTCTCGTCCACTTAGCCACGTACACTACCTAACGTACCTAACGTACCTAACGTACCTAATACTACGTAGGATTTAGCATCTGCAAAGTGCCGCTTCTACGTACATTCGGCGCGTTAGCGCATCAGACAAGCGACAGCGGACGAACTGCAGAATGTAGACCAGTCACAAGTAATTTACAGGGGATTTATATATAGGTACCTAGGTAGATAGGTTACCTACCTATGTATTGTATTGTACAATACAGGGAATTTATAGGGAATATTAGCAGCATTCAGTGCTGGCAAACTGTCTAGGTTAGGGGGCTCGCCTGAGAGGAGAGCGAGGCGTATCCCGTCCCGCTGAATGACGAATTCGAAGAGGAAATTCGACCGAATTCCGAAAACGTCTAGACGAGCTACTAACCTAATGTAATTCGAACAACTAGGATATCTTAAAATGTGATGTCGAATAGGAAGCTATGGCAGCTATCTTCAATGTCGATCTGACATGTTTCCCCAACTGTGCCTCTTACCTATTTCAAACTGCTACACGTCCGACATGGTATTGTTGTACATGTAACTGTCTACGTCCCACGACTGGATGATTCGTATGTTGATTCGTAGGTACCTAAAGTAACCCCGAACGAACACCCGTAAGTTAGGCATTCATTACAAACGATCGCTCATCTAAGTACCAATCCCACCCCGAGTCGTGTTGAAGTGCATATGCAAGGCACAACGTTGACAGACATGCATGGAACGAACCACCGACAAGGACCCTCGACGATGAACATTTTCGCCATGATCTGTTAGCCTCATTGAGAATAAAATACTACTCTTAAGAACAACCATTAATACGCCTACGTACGTCACCAAGACCTTGTATGATCAAGAGTGTATGATCAAGAAATATCGCTTATGATTATGCGCTCTCAGCTCGACTGCAGGTCAACTCCCCGGACTACAGTCTGTGGGCGATGGGCGAGGGCACAGACGATCATAAACTAAGATCAGATATCGTATGCAGCCGGCTAGAACCCAATTGCTCGGACAGTGGACACGCAGAACCCATAATCATATCCAATGCCGAGGCTTTGCATATTTGATATCTTACAAGACATCTCAACACGCAATCCGTAACCAAGATAAAGATGTATCGGAGACCCTTCGGAACATTCCCTCGTCATTGTTTCATATTAGCCTATAACTAAGCCACTTACTGGATATGAGCTATATACAAGCTCCCCTTGGTTTTAAGGGACCTCTGATAAGATGAAAATTCTCTTCGCTTGGCTTCGCTTCGAGAACGAAGTGAGTTTTGCAAATCCTTGAATTACCAGGCGTCAGGAGTCGGGAGTCAGGCGTTAGGATGTTAGGATGTTAGGATGTTAGGACGTAAGGATGTAAGGACCAGCCTATTAAACTTGACAGGTGAGTCTTGACCCCTTCCGGTAGCAGCTACATTGGCCGCGGCCGTCGCGTCCAATTAGGTCGGGTTCTGAGGCAACAATTTCTGAGGCTGCCCAAACATATCGTTGCCGAAGTGTCGAGGAGAGTTACCTGTCATATCGGTATTGACTTCACATGTTTCAAGGACGACATAGGGCGACATTCGCGCAGGCGCAGGCGCAGACGCGATCGATGCAGAGAACCCGAGAAAAGCACCCTTCCATTGACAGCCGGATGTGACGGTGACCGATGTGACGGGACCTGCATCACCCCGGTCTGGAGAGAAGGTAACCTTGCTTTGCGATCAACCAAAAGCACTTCTTACCCAAGCCTTACCCATGATCTTTCAGGGGGGAAAGTGAAGCACGTGTTTCCACGCCGCTAGCAAGGTCTCAACACATACAGAAGACCAAGAAGAAACAGGTTTCTTCATACTTTGGAACGCCTTGGTCTTCTACTATGCCAGGTACCTATGTAATAATATTGCAGCTCGTGAGTCGCAAGGCTTAGTACATATAGCTAACCCTTGCGGCTGAATAACAGGCTCAAATAAATAAACAAATAAATAAATGACAGTCCCTAATAATAGACTTGATATTTTTCTCCGTCCTTAGGTACACAAGTAGGGACACAAGTAGGGACACAAGGGGCTTTAATGAGCCACCTACAACTGTCATATCGCCAAATACACTACCTGCATACCTATCTGAGGCATTTAATTACCTAGGTTAAAGCAATAGGAGATGATCAAAAGATAAAGACGCACAACTAGTCCTAGTGTCATTAATAGTGCTGGTTTCAGCCTTTACATATCACGCCAGTTTTAGCTGACCGAGGCGGAACATGGCGTCCCCGACAATTCGGGAGCCAAGCCTGGATTACAGTAGTAGCAGTAGTAGTAGGATCAGAAGCCTAACTTGTTCCAAGATCTAGGTTAGGACAGTAACAGAACTAACTACAGGTACGTAGGTAGGTTAGGTAGTTATACATACTACATTGGAACTAAACTTGACGGGCCACCCACCCATTACGTCCATCACGTCCACCACAAGGCTAAATTGGGATATCGGGCTTTAATATGGGTTCTCACTAGGATCTTCTGAAACTTAGCAACTCAGCAACCTACACAGCTACGTACCTCATCACGGCCGGTAAGGATCCCCGAAGGATTTCGAGAATATTCCCGACAGTCCGGGGTCTCTCGTTATTATCAGAAATGAGCCAACACCAATCGAGGCTTTCGTCAGCTTTTGATAAGCCTTTAATCGTACGTAGACAGCACGACAGCACAAGTATGTACGGAAGAATTCGATGGCAAACATTAGGTACCCATGCTTTGATGAAGTCCCACTCGCAGAGCAGCGCCGGGAGAAATAGCCACAACCAACAGCCACGCTATCATGGTTTTCCTCCCTGTGCGTGCGGCCCATTTCTCATGTCAATACACTATGTATTGCGGATGTCGGTTGGTCCAAAAATAAAAAATAAAAAATAAAAAAAGAACATGGGGAATCCCACCCGCCAAAACAGGACACACAGCTCCGAACGTGAGTTCCGCGAAACTGATACGACGGCGCTTGTGTTTTGCGGGCGAGAAGGGAGAGAGAAAGAGAAAGAGAAAGAGAGAAAAAAAGGAAATAAAGATCACATCCGGCTAATTCCTATTTCACGCGTGTACGAGTCGCTGGTTGGTGCTCCACTCACCCGCCCTCGAATGCGATCGGCTCCTCCGTGTATGCAAGGAGAATCACATCTCAGGGCTGGTGCCACTTTCAACGCACTTGCATATGATCACTGGATTGACAATTGAGAAGAGGAAAAGAACGACATACATACGAGTAGAGCGTAGATTAGCTCACCATACCCGATATTACGTGCCGTGTCAACTTATACCGTATGCCTATAGGCTGATAACCGAGATTTGCAACACCTACATAGTACATTCTTTTTACTGGCTAGGTTAGATACCTACATAGCTAGGTTAGCTACCTACCTCTGTGTATTACCCCAGATTTCTCCAAGACATAAATGTTTAACTGCGACAGACACGTTACCTAACCTTCGTAACTGGTTCGAGTGTTGAATGGCTGGTCCTCTGCGTATAATCTGCGCATATAGCACAGTCCGGACTCCAATCAAGGAGGTTTCTATTGTCTGTCATCGAGAAGATAAGTCCATGCGCGTACAGTATCCGGAAAACGTACGACTAAGGTTCTCACGCAAGGGAACGTTGAGGCTCAATCATCTCCGCATAACGGGAAGTAATATAGCTGGACTGTGCTCCAAAGTAATAAACATGACACTACTACTGCACGATCTAGTCCAGGAACCGTCTCGGTTGTTAGTAAGAACTAACACGTCAGATTATACAGGTCGCTTTTTATCATTTTATGAACGGTTGGTTGAGAGAAACGCTCTCTAGTGTAATTCTCACAAGGGAGTTGCTTTTTACTTTTAAATGCTCCTCGCACGATCGCCCCTATCTAACACAGTTCTACTTGAGACTTCGTGGCCGGTTGGATGGATGTTGGTTGGCTGACTATGCCATCCGAGGTGCGCTGAATTTAAGACGAACCTCGGTGCTTCAAGCCCAGAAAGACAATCCAAAATCTAGACTTATGGGCTTTCGGTCAAATTATCGCCATGATTGCCCTGGCCAATCAACCTAACTATCATCACAATCGTGACAGCTTGGCGGATTATGTACTGTGTATAAATAATCACTAATTAGGTAGGTAGGTAGCTACCATTACTTGTCCCACGACGAATTTTCCGTAGGCTACTTGAACAACATAGGATCAACGTGAATGGGTGTATATACGAACTTATATTCGGTAGCTTTAATGAAAATTTGTAAACTTTTCTACATGCCAAGTCCTTCACGCGTTCCTATGTATGTATCGATATCCCGATCTAAGATCATGCGCAGTGCAGTGTATGTAGGTAGGTATATACACAATAGTAAGTCGTGGGTGGAGCCATACATATCAACCGTGTCGTCGATCTCGCCCTATGCGGCCCCATATACCGGTAGCCCGAAAGACTATTATATACATAGCTACCATGGTTTCCTCAGTTGAGGCTACACCAGACCTTCCAGGACGCTAGAATTATTGCTTACAGAACGTATGATTCCGCGGCAGCCACAGCATTCGTATCTAACTTTCGAATTTGCAATTTCATCCAGCTAGCTAGCTCTAGCCCAAGAGTGGCTTTAATTAAGAACATGAGATTAGCGCACAACATCCCCAACAAGAGGTTGATGCTACAGTTATACGATATAGTATGCGGGATATGCCGCACCTTTGTATCTAGACAATTTGGACAAGATGTGATCCGGTAGACAGCTAACCGGTTTTTTTTTTTTTTTTTTTTTTTTTTTTCGTGTTAGCTTGTGTTTTGCATTGAGCAGATGAGGTATACAAACTTATCAGCCTCAAATGGCTTTAGCTATTTGACTAGGAGGGAGCAGCGCTACGGAATGGATACCCGGCTTCGACTAACAGACGACTATGTCTGACACAGAGCCGTGCGTTGCAGTAGTAAGTAGGTACTAATCCAAATACATACATATCTCGACAAAGCTAGAAACTAGTTACGCATCTCCCTGGCTATGTAAAGCACGGCAAATGCTCTTTCGAGTTTTTCTGGCTAAGTTTGCTTATACTATCACTTTAGGGATATGTATGTACAAACACTCTATTGATCCCGATTTGTCGATAATAATAAAGGGACATGTCGCTATTCCTTTCATTTGAGGATTTCTGCGAGTAGAGCTTGTTGCGTACCTTGTCAACGAAGACAAGCTTAACCGTATGCCAAACTATACTCGTTCTACATAATAGGAGACAGGCTTTTAACTTTGTTTCCGATGAAGGCTCCCCTGGACATAACGGAATCACTCCTTAGGTACGCTTGACTCTGGCTTAGTAGAGCTCCTCTCCTAAACATGTTAGAAATAGCAAGTGCGTTTTAGGGAGCCTTCCATATCCTTACTTCCAAGGCAAATTGATGGAACCCAGGCTGATTTCAAGCTTCATTTCACAACGTTCCTCCTTTAATATCAATCGTAGTCGTAGATAGGCTTTAAGTAGCACGATCGTGCACGTCTATCTCTTTTAGGAAAACCTGATAAACCCCAGCCGGAATTACACAAAATCGAAGAATGGTTTCGAAAAATAGCCCACCTGTTTCTGTAGGACTGGAGTATAATAACTATTCTCAACGAGAGCATATATATTGGTAAACGCAACAAGAAAGAGAAAACTATGCAGAAGGCGTCAACACTATTTGGTTTCACCTATAACCCCTACTGCATAGGTAGTTTGCTAAGCACCTAAGTAACTATATAACCTAGGTAGTTAATAGGAACTTGGACACAGTTAGATCTAAACACATATTGCACAGGTTCTCTTACCTGGAAATAAAATAAAATAGGGAGTAATTAATCACATGGATACACGTCTTTGGATGTCCTTCATATATGGCAGAAGACCGACTTTCTTTATACTTGTTTCTTTAGTTAATACTCTTGTGACCAAATTTACAGCCCGTAGAGTTGACACAATATCCTAGAGAAACCAACTCAATACTAGACGGCTTGTAGGATTTTCATTACCAAAGACATACCGGAGAATCTATCAATACCACAAGTTCCGTTAACTAGGTATTGGTTAAACTAGTTGTGATGGCGGAACTCGATACCAGTTAAAAGAGAGCCTGTTAATAAGAACATCTGTTCGTATAGAGAGGTAGCTAGTCCGTTATAGCAGTATAAAATGACTGACATGATTGATATAATATAGAAACATTGGTGGTTATAAGGTATGAAGCTCTTATGACGAAGTTTCCCGGGGGCTTGTGGTAGAATTAATTGCAACCCCGAGTAACGACAGCACTAACAATACAGCATTGCAATATAATATCATAACAACATTATAACTCGCATATAGTAGGTACTTGATAGAACTAGGTATATAAAATACTACGTATCAATGAGCAAAGTGTTTCGGACGACTATGGTAGCAATGAAGGAACCATCCAAGAGGACGTCGTAACACTGATCTAGTTAAGTGAATAAACGAATAAACGTAAGTTGCGGTTCAAAAGCCGATGCTGGTGACATGACAACTCAAACTTACTGCATGTTGGGAAACATGGAGATCGAGACTGGAAATGGGTTGCAAAGAGGAGTTCGGCATATGCCTCGTTAACTTTCGGTTGTAAAAAAAGGCGTACAGCTACCCCACCCTTCCGATGGCCGGATCACTTCATTGTCCAGACTATATTTGCTCGTCAGCGCATGTCGTAGGTCAACACAGACGGCAATCGAGTAGTATTGTTCTTATGCCACCCAACATATAAAAACTGGCTAAAATGGCAGCTTCTATACCCGAAGCGCTTCGGAACGTCAAGGCCTTGACCTTTGATGTTTTTGGCACCGTTGTGGACTATCGCTCGAGTGTCCACCAGGAACTCGTGAAGCGTGCCCGGGAGAAGACGACGTCTCCGACCTTCGGCACATTGCCCGAATCGTCGCAGGCTCGCCTAAAAGCGATGACCGACGACGATTGGGCCACGTTTACACAGGAATGGAGGATAACCTACTACGTATTTACACGGGAATTTGTGCCTGGCAAGTCGGAGTGGAAGGACATTGATACTCACTTCTACGACGCTCTTCGGGAACTGCTAGACAAATGGGGACTCTCCGGCATCTACACAGACGACGAGGCGCGATCCATAAACCAGATCTGGCACCATCTCAAACCGTGGGATGACTCCGCGGCAGGCATCCAGCGACTGGGGACCCGGCTTGTCACATCGACGCTATCCAATGGCAACCAATCCATTCTCACAGATCTTAACGAGTACGGGGGTCTAGGCTTCCGGAGAATAATATCAACTGCCGACTTTGGCGCTTATAAGCCGCATCCGAGTACATATTTGGGTGCAGCAAAGTCTCTTGGGTTTCGGCCCGAGGAAGTGGCTATGGTTGCGGCTCATCTGGGGGATCTTGCAGGAGCACGGTCGAATGGTTTTAGAACGATCTACGTGGAGCGGCCTAGGGAAGAAGCCTGGGGCGCTGAAGAAGACCGCTACAAGGAAGCTCGGGGATGGGTTGATCTATGGGTTGCTCGAGGTGAAGGTGGCTTTCTTGAAGTAGCAAGGAGACTCGGTATATCCGAGTAAAAGGTGTCTAACCCCGTGGATATACTTTAGGTAGTTATTCGAAGAAAAGACTAACCTAGGGACTTATCATTGTATTCCTTCTTCACGGTCGAAAATGTCAAGTAGCTTGAATAATACGTCAGGTATCATACAGATGTGAGGAAGACCAGCAACCCAGCAAATCTCATTTGAGGATTTGCGAGGTTCCGGGCTCGGGAGCCCGGATAGCTTCTAGGCTGTCAGTTTAATCGCAACCGCATGAGGTAAGAAGCTTGAAAGTAGCGGTAGTGCGGCATACTTAAAACGTTTCGTGATGCCCAGGGAGGATACCGACTTAGGTAGGGAGTAGGATACCCAGTCTGTAAATCCCGTTGACCACATGAAAACATCGATTTTTGAACAAGATACTTTACCTATGAGCGATAATGCCTATATTGATATTTAGCTTACCATAATGGAACCTGGATGTTAGATGGATCATGGGTCGTCATGTGTGAATTATTTTACTGCCTATGCGAAGTCGAACATTTCGGCTTATGTGGTCGATCTTAGAAGTGACTGCAACTTGAACGGTGCAACGTCAGATCAGTTTAAGTTCGCTGTCATTTTTACCTTTTGAAGACCTGGACCCTCATGCACTCCATCTGTAGTCGAATATTAGGAGTAATGATCTCTAGGGATTGGGGATGGGGACATCTTTATAGGGAATGAGATGAGAAATAGGTGTCTAGCTATTCTGAGTGTTTTTACTCTAGCCTCGATAATGCAAGTTGGTCCCGGGAAAAGGGATCGGAGGCCCTCGTTCACACCACTACTTTATTGCTTATCTCACTCCTTATCTCAGACTACCCCTAGGACACTTTGTGAACAGAAGATGAGTTGGGAAACTCTGAAGTCCTAAGAGAACCCATATACAGACGTCCCATCCTAAAGGAGAAATCGGAGGCGGGATAGTTTGCTGCTTGCATCTCGTCACATCGGCCAACGTCTAAAGTAGGGTTAGATGTGAGTGGCACGGACATTGGCGGGACCAGTTCCATAGTAACTCTGCACAAGCCATAGACCATACACAGTAGAGGCTTCATCTGTACGACTTTATTCGTTCGCGACAGGCGAATTTGCGCATATGTATGCGGTATCGCAAGTTAAGCGCCGCTAAGTCTGGTCTGTACGCATAACATATGGATACGGCGCGCCCCTCAACATCGATTTCACCAATTTGAGGGGTCTGCCAAGACGAGAAAAGTCCTTGCGCCTGTGAAACGTAATTAAAACGGTGATTGAAAAGGTGACTGGAGATCAGCAAGCGTGACGGTTAAGATGGAATACCTCCATGTGAATTACCTACGCCGCACGCATACGCCGCGTATATGGTAGATTTCACCCCTTAAGCTAACCAATGGTAAAGGTGACGAAGACGATCAAAAGGGTAAAACTTCCTAACCGAAGTACGTGCCAGGAGATACGCGACGCTGCTTATTCGTTGTTTCTGTTGATGACCTGTAGGTATGGTAACATTGCCGCGGAACGAAAGAGTTTAACGGAAGGGATTCATTCGTCGACCTGTAGAAAGGCGAATTGTGTCTTGACTTGGGAAGTTATACCTAACCCAGTCGTTTAAATAGTCGTTTAAGGCTACTTGGTGATTGACCTGCATCACTTGTTGGGAATAGCGATAGTATCTGGATCCGGCAGTGGTCTTCGAGTTCGGCGAGTGCCGTATAAGCCGCTGTCTTATCTTTTGACGCTTGCTCCTGGAACAACTCTAGTGTCATACGAGAAGTTCAAACGTGAGGTAGTTAACAGGTAGGTAAACGAGTTGGACCGTCAAAGACTTTCCCGATCCGTATTGGACAGTATCTGCGGACCTCGAGACAGATTACAGGGAGAAAGACACCGACATACTTGCGGTTATAGTAGCAACGACAAATGCAAGGTATATATTTCCACCTTTAGACGCAGCGAAAACCGGACGCAGCAACTCTTCGAGCTCAGAGTTCGGTGTTTGAGACTGTGTTCTTGTACGCACATTGGTTGTTGAGCCTCAGTTGTTTTAAGAGCCGCCGAGTTGAAAAACTCCCCTACATCTCGAAAATGGAGTCCCGAGAAAAAAAACACTTGTTCTTAGACACGCCGAGAAATTACTGCATCTTTTCGGTAAGAAATTAAGGATAATTTATAACGCAGAGCTCGATGATGGGATAAAGAGGAGGATTATACGTAAGGTAAGGAATCGCAAGAAGAGGGGGAAAAAACCAGAAAAATATAAGTAAAGATACCTGCTTAGGTCAAAGGAAGCGGGAAAATAATGTAGGCACGTGCCGGTAGTTCTGCTTGATTGCATCACATTCGGTGTTTGTCATGACACTCTATGACTTCAGATTAAGTTGTAATTGACGGGAGAGATGTATGAGGTCGAGATATTTACGGTTGCGGTTGTATTAGTCGAGTCGTATTAGTCCCAGACGTTATATGTGATACTTCAAGATATACCTAAAAGTATACCTAAAGGTAAGTACCTAAATTAGGAGGTACTTACCTCGCATAGGTATGCAATCCGGGTACTTTATATATGTAGGTTATGTAGGTAGTTACCTCCTAAGGTTAGGTTGTTATTACCTTAGTACGGAAAGAGGAAGAAGAAAACCTCTCTGCAAAAATGCGGACCAGTTTTACCGTCTCATCGCTTCTGGTCTGAAGCGTTAAAAGTATTCGCATCGCATCCACGCCCACACCAAAGTATTTTTTCTTCTTCTCCCTTCTCCCCCCCCCCCATTCCTCTTAAAATGGGCTTTTACCACGTCTATAAATGCAATTACCATACATGACCTATTTAGCATACCTTAATATTATAGAAGAAATACAACCTTGCATGCTCAACCTTATACCTTTCGACATCATTTCAATAATATTAGCATTTTCGATAACACGATAACATTTCAGTCTCGTTTACGTGGTTCCACATTAGTTCAGACAGAAATCGACAAGGTTAATGGTTATTGACTTGATCCTTGCTTTTATACGTTGGATACGTTGGATACATTGGATACATTGGAAGATACGATACAATTCAGTTACAATTCAGTTCCTAGGTGGAACTCGGCTCAGCCCAGAGAGGCGTCGCGGCGTCAACAGCGTAACAACGTAACATAGCGGCGACAAACAAGCGAACAAGCGACAAACAATTCGGTCGAGCAACAACGGTTTAATAGTTTAAGGGGTTAAAAGTAATAAGACCTGCGAGCACGGCTTTATATAACGACCGAGCTGTATTTTATCGTCAACTCCACAAGAGCTACCCCCCTTCCCTTTGGCAAGCTTGTCTAGGTTCGGTCCCTAGGTTCGGTCCTTAGGTCCCAAGTTAACAGGTTAATTCCCAGGTCCCATAGTAGTGGTCTCTTTCTCCCATCTCCCAGCGCCACCTGTGCTATTACGCCGGGAATAGCTGCTGATTGGTCGGCTGTTTTGTCCAAGGACTCTAGGACAGCCATTAGAAAGGACCCAGGGCCTACGCCAGGGAAACATTGGCTTTGGGTCGCTCTCCACCTCCGCTTCGCCAATTCAAAAAAAAAAAAATCTATCATCCCGGCAACGGGTACTGTACCGCACCTCCGGCTAGCAACAAAACCCAGCACTACCTTACCTTACCTAGCACTACCAATCTACCAATCTACCAATCTACCAATCCTCGCCCAAATCCTCGCCCATCCCAGCTTTCTTATTCCGTACAGGTTCCTAGGTTCCCAGGTTCTTAGGTTCCCTCAACTGTAATCGGAGTCTGGAATCTCCCTATCTCATGCACTACCAATACGCTACCCTACATACAATACCCTACCCTACATTAGAGGTACCTACATACAATACATACCTTACCTTACCTTACCTTACCTTACCTACCCTACCCTACCCTACCTGTCCGTCTACCTGTGTCTACCTGTCTACGCTTAATTTTCTACATAGAGCTCAGGCCCTCCCAAAATCTCAATTCTCCACAATCCTCTACAAGGAACCTACCTCGTCTCCTGCTCCTTGCTTCCCTCCTCTCCTTCTCCGTTTTTTGTCTTGAGCTAAAAAGTACGGACGTCGCTGCGATCAATACAGTTCTTCTTACTCCTCATACTTTCTCTCCGACGAATTGACTCGCCCCTCTCCCTCCCATCTCATCTGTGTCGACTCTCCTAAACCACCTCAACATACATAGTAGCCGAATACCTACTGCGGCCCGACCAACTTGGCCACTTCGCCTGTTATACCCCGTGTTGAGTCTAATATCCTAGCTCTCTTGAGGACTTGAGGACTTTATCTCTTGCTTCCGCCCCCATTTCTTCATCACGCCTGGTATAACAATAAAACAAAGAGTATTGCTTGGTCCTGTGCGACCTCTTTCAAGTAACAACATGGCGGGTAAAATGGTGCTTTATAAACTGGTGGTCCTCGGTGACGGTGGTGTCGGTAAAACAGCTTTGACAATTCAGTTATGTCTACAACATTTCGTCGAAACCGTGAGTCCTCGCCCCCCCTAAAAGTAGATTATGCTCGCGACTACTCCCGTATTAGCTTTGTAGTTTGCGCGCGTAACCAATATCTAGAATACAGTCGCTAACGATTTCTGTGCTATATAGTATGACCCGACAATTGAAGACTCGTACCGAAAACAAGTCGTCATAGATGGCCAGTCTTGTATGCTGGAAGTATTGGATACCGCTGGCCAAGAAGAATACACAGCCTTACGAGACCAGTGGATTCGAGATGGTGAGGGTTTCGTACTAGTTTATAGTATTTCGTCTCGGTCATCATTTTCCCGAATCAAGAGATTTCATCACCAGATTCAACGGGTAAAGGAATCATGCTCGGCATCACCCACCTATCCTGGCTCGCCGATATCTACAATAACGCCCCCAAGTGCCGTACCGATTATGCTGGTTGGTAATAAGAGCGACCGGGTAACGGAAAGAGAAGTTTCTACCCAAGAAGGTCATGCTCTAGCGCGGGAATTGGGTTGCGAGTTCGTCGAAGCATCGGCCAAGAACTGCATAAACGTCGAGAAGGCTTTCTATGACGTCGTTAGGATTCTACGCAGACAGCGACAACAAGCATCTCGGCCGATGCCGCAAACCGGCCGCCCACGACCTCAAAATGGAGAAGCTCCCCACAGGGAACCTGGGGATAGGTATAGGAGGAACCGCCGAGGCGGAGGTGGAAACGGACGCTGCGTCATATTATAGATGGCGTCTTATTCTTAGCATTACATGCGCTCTCGCGCGTTCACGACCAGCATTCTGATGACGAATTTGTTCCAGTGTTTGGTTGCGTGCTCCAAGCTCTAATACGATCCCCGAAATGATGACAACATCAAAGCATGCACGCATACGATAGCGCACTTGGACCATACTGTGTTCATACAACATGGAGGATTATTATATACCTCTTCTTACATTGCACTCCATACATCTACTAGCTATCGAATCGGCGAATGGCGTACGAAAAATAAGCGGCATTATTGGGCGCAAGTATCTTGGTTACCCCGAGTAGGGATGAAGATGTGTTTTGTGGGCAAGCTGGGTGGACGGCTACGTTGGTGTTTTGGAGTCTTGGGGCGTGCCTTGCCCTCAGGCTAATATGAGTTTTGTCAGTCACGTCTTGGGTACACCATGAAGACGGTTTATATTGTTATCGAATATGTGTTGGATATATGTTCGCCATCCATCGATTTCTGTTTTGGAAATCTCGCAAAAGGAAAAAAGCGCAGCTGTCTGTTAACCTGAGGTTTCAGGCCACCTAGTTTTCTTTATCTTGAGCCGAAAACTGTCATTGTTACTCGAACCTATCTATCATAGAGCCCTATGCATGCTCAGAATTGATCTACCCACTTGACCACATCTTGATTGTTTTGATGACCGATTTCCGGACCACTTTTTTCGTGAATTATTATCTACCATACTGCCCTTGCTAGGAATATAATTCCCGAGCCCTTCCAGACGTTCGTTACCCCTTGACGCCTCCTAGATAATACCTAGCTGCCTTATAATTACCAAACCCCTTCATAAGTCGTAAGAGGTTGCCCAATGATTCAAATTTTCCACTACGTCCTACTCCAATCGCTAATCCTTCGAAACACATGGAAAACTACTAACGCGTGCTAGGACATTACGCGGAAACCGGACCGGGGGGGTTCGAGGCCAAAACGGCCCATAATCCGTAGTCTAATCCCGGGGCCTGTGTACCTACATGATAAAACCCGCGGGAACAGAAAAGGCATGTCTACTTTGATGTACAATACGCGAGCAGACACTTATAACAGAGATGATAAACGGCGATCTTACCGAGGATTTCAAGCGGAGCTTAGGCGGGAGGGGCTTGTCAACATTTGTTTTGATAAACCGGTGGGAAAGTATACAATCTTGGTGGTTGGGTTTACGGTCTACATACGAGTAGAGTGGACTCGGTGCTAGAACGGAATAGTAGTTCATAGTCGGCATAACTAATATGTAATAATGGACAACTGTACATAAGTGTATTAGTAGGAGGTGTGTATGTACACTAAAGGGAAGCGAACGGGTTCCACGTTGCCAATCAAAAAGCGTCTAGGCCCGTCTCACAACAGTCCAGGCTTTTGAATAATGGTCGCAAGCTTTGTGGGGAACCCTTTTGTCATTAGGCACCAACTCCTTGTAGTTGGTATTAGACCAACATGATGGACCTAGTTCGAGTAGGCTCTGGTACGGTAATAAGGTGACCCAGTTCTTGTTCGGCATCTAAACCGACGCTGCGCTACCGCTACCGCTAGGAACTAGGAAGCGAAACAAGACATTGCCGGGAGATCATCATAGCTTGAGAAGCGACGCTACTGACGCGGTAGACGTAGTAGACGTAGTAGTTATCACGGGGGAGCGAACTCGTTCGTCATGATGGATGGGTAACCTATCTCCTTTGCATGCAACGTAGGGAAATATGATATGTGCTATGTGCTATATGCTATGTATGGATACACGTACGTGCGTCTGAAGCGGCAAAGACCACCAGTTCGGGGCTGGAGCTAGGTACCATAAATTATAATAACCGTAGGTAGTTAGCGATCTCTCGGCTGTGTTTACCTCTTAGGCGCGCAAGCTACATACACAATAAGTATATACATAGGTAGGTAAGTAGGTACTCACTGATCATATAATAATAGCCGTAGCTAGGTAAGGTACCTAGCCTATCTACATACATAGGTACTGATGTAAATCCTCGACGGTGACGTGACGGCATCCGATATGTCGGCGCCAGCATCGAGTCTGGGCACGGCTAGATGCTGAGGAGGGACGTGTTGGCGTGTTTACTTGAATTCTTATGTAGGTAACTACCGTATAACCGTACGTACCCTCTATACGAGTACAACGCGTGTACGACCTGTCAGCGTAAAAATCATCGAATTATCATGATCCTATTACCGCGGCAGCTGTTGTAATACGTATATACTTTGGGTCTCCTTGGGGTATGCACCTAGGCTGCTCATCAGCTCATCTACATACACACATAGGCAGTCTATGTAACCTTGCACCTTGCACCTTGCACCTTGCACCTTGCACTATGTATCGGTAGTACATACATACCTACCAGGTAGGTATGCTACCTAGACTACGGATTATGACATAACTTAGTTGGATACATTAGGTAGGGAGCGTAGCCAATACCATGTTTACGAGCGGACCTGTCTTCGGTACTCGTTGCTCTAGGTGTGTCCTGCCTAGCAGCGTAGCTCACCTTGAGCCTAGGTACATATGTAAGTATGATTGCCTGCCGGTACTTGCATACAGGTATGTATTAATATGCTGTGGCCGCAGAAGAGGCCGCTTGAACTTCCTGTCGCATGGTCTTCATGTATGTATGTTAGGTACTTTGTCCTGTATGAGTCCCTACCTATGTAAGCCTGTCTATATAAGGATGTGTATACATATAGATCAATTTTACCTACGGATTATTATATAAAACATATATATGTACCTCGTATAGTTCCCGTGGCGCCACAAAGGTAAGCTGTCTAAGTAGCTACCTCGTTAACAGGTACATACCTCTTTATGTAGCATGTATGTAAGTCCGAGCAATGTGCCAAGACTCATAAGAGAGGCGGAGAGCGGAGAGATTCTCGGGTTATCTTTAAATATTAAATAGCATCAGTTTTACCTTCTAACTCTCCCTTTCGCTCATGCACCATTCACTATTAGAGTTATACGATAGTCGGGACTAGAATATGTAATATTACGTTTTACCACATACTTTGGGCTTCTTTTTCTATGTACTTACTTACATATTAGTACGACACCCAAACCAATCGATCCATGTACATAGTAGATTATACAAGGGTGTCTTCCCGGACTGGAGGATCTACCAGGTAGGTGAGAATAAGGTAATCATTTCATATCAAGGGGCTTTGCGCATTCCGCAATTTCTCGGGTCCTGACTTGCTTACCGGAACGCGGAAATTCAGCCCGAGGTGGCACAGCTTGCGTGCAGTCCGTGTCCCTTCGTGGTCTTGTGTTCCTGTGTTCCTTGATATAACGGACACGATCTTGGTGCCAGAATCTGATAACTGTGCGAGTATCTCCTGTTAAGACGACTTAGACAAGCATGTCACCCTTTCACCTAAGGAAGGTCGAAGCTAGCATATCACTTCTCAACTTCTTAATGGACTCCCTAACAAGTTTACATTATGTAGATATTACACGATGTACTTCTAGTCTACATAAACACAGCATATGTGCACTACCTACACAGCACACAACCTAAGCCTTGTCAGTCTTAGTCAGTTCGGAAACACTCGTCAAGCTAGGATCGTCGGGTTAGACAAGGTACACTGGACGGTTGGGATGATGCCGAGAATTTTGCGTTCCGCTCTTCTGGGAGCAGCAAAGCGGTCGACATCTAAATTCTGTCGTAAGACTAGCGGACTACAACTGTCAACCCTCGGCTGTTCCCGCAGCTACCCGATCCTATTCGCAATCCTATCGGTCTTGAGTGGGAACAACGCTACCGGTGACTCCGGAGCCGGCGCGGCTGTTCGCTACAATACATGACCCAATTCGCATTTCTACACACGACTGTCCCGGTACTCGTCCCCAGCCCACGGGCTTGTAAGTCACTGAATACTGAATACTGAATACTACATACATACGTCTGACAACAGGCCGGAAACAGTCCACAGGACCCCTACGCTGGGTAATATTACCGCGTTTCATTAATAGCGAACCGGTAAAGGGTAGGAAAATAAATAAAAATTACATGTTACCAACTTCGTGGCATGTTTAAGTGGTAAGTAGCCTTGTGGGGGTTACCGAGCCAAAGCGGAAGGTCGAGCGTTTACTAGGTATTCTAATGAAAACAGCAAAACAAGCGAATGAAGGGGAGAGCAATGATAGAATAAGGGGACGGAAATTTTCCATACCGTCAAGGGTCTCTTTTCCATCATCATCAACCTTGCATTATACCCTTTAGGACTAGTCGGCGTACGAAGCACCTCAACACCATTCCATAAGCCCTGTCACTCATCACTGGGTAATATAAGTCTCGTTACCAAGCTTGTGCCTTTTCGTCTTTCCTCAACTCGGCAGTCAGTATACCTACGAGCCATAGAAGACTTCACGCACTCGTTGATGACTGCAGATTACTTTCTGGGCATCACTCAATAGTTTGTCCGGCTGGTGTTTCAACTCACGCGCTTAATATTTGCACATGCAAATACATACGGATCGTACCCGAGGATGTAGGGTTCGACCCCCCTGTGACCTCTAGCCGTCTTCACCGAATGAAAGATTCTTCATGGCTGTACCCCTTTCTACTTCTTGCAGACTTAGTGCTGACACATGATGCAAGAACATCTTGCTATCTCTGCCAGATCTCCGCCCAGGTTTGAGCACCATCATGTCCCCTTTCCCATACACAGCTACATATGTCCGAATACATACACAGGCGGCTCTGACCCTATTGCGGTCGGACAAGCATTGTCCCCACGACAGACAGGCAAGCCCTTGACGCCGGACGAGCGGTCCAAACGCGTGGTTATACCAACCCCACAGCTCAATCTTCCCAATGCCACGGACGCGGTTTAGGGGTCTAACCTCGCTAATCCTGCTCCTACGGGCAATATCTTCCTAGCTCTCGAATGCTCGTAATTTCTTACGGTGGGACCATGCTACCTACATGGCAGTTCCAAAGCTTCTAGGAGAGTAAGTACATACATAGAGAAAAGAGTTCACCCCTCGAGCATCCCGATCCTTCACAACGTTCCCCCACGTGCCACGTTGGCTTAAGCATCATCTGCACATAACAATGCATAGCTTACATCCGAGCCGGGAAACTCGAGGACCTCCGCCGAGAATGGGCTGGCTGCTCGGGAGCCCGCAGATATAACAGGTATCTGAGCAAGCGAACATTACCACACCAGCACGTGGTACACGCCCGCGGTACAGGGCACATCGCCGACTGCAAAGGGAGAGCAGTGCCTCTACCGTTTCAGTCGTGCTGCAGAAACGCTACGGTTGTCCTTTACATAGTCTGGCTGATTCAACCAGCATCTGCCGTGGAATTCCAAGGAGAACTCTTGGAAGGTAGGAAAGGCTTGCTTCCCTTTTCCTATTCTCGAAATCCGCGTGCTGTTTCTTCTCCTTCCTTTCTCGGCCGGGCCGTCCCGTCTCCCACTATTATCGACCGGTGTGCGAGCAGCGAGAACTCGCCCAGGGGTCGCGATCCTTCCCGACAGCGAGCCTGTGCTGGTTACGTGTGCGCGCGCGCACGCGAGCGCGGCTTCGATGTCGGCACTTACGGTAGGCCTCGGCGTCCTTTATTTTTCCCCTTCGCCCACGAATAGGATCGAGTTGTTTTACACCGAGCACGCGGAACAATTCTCAGATTTTCCTTCCTGTCGGTAGGGGATTATCGCCGACTTCCTTCGGGCTTTTTTTTTTCTTGTCTTGTCTTCCACGCTTGTGCGCTTGGACGCCGCGTGGCGGTTAGTAAAAGAAAATGCATACATTTTTCCCCCAGCGCGGCGCATGTCCCTTTAGTCGGCAACGCCGTATGCACTCTGTTCGACCGTATAATTTCGGGCCTAGCGGTCGGCGTTTTCGTTACGTTAGGGGGGAACGTTTCTCATGTAAGGGAATTCAACCATGTTTATGCTTTAGCTGGGCGTGGGATTATGTCTTGGGATGGTCGCTTTTGCCTTATGCGGTAGGTCTTGCATACATAAGTTGGAATTGTGTTTGTGCTGCCAGTGTTGGTGTCTCCCGATCCGCATCATAAACGGTGATCTTAAGGATCTAGGAGAAGTCGTGATGCCATTTCCACTCATGATGTCAAGATATATTTTGAGCCTTGCAGGTAAGAGCTGGTTAATCCAACGCAGGGAAAGATACATATTCCAAATATAGACCCCTATAAAACAAATACCTTAGCCAACCACTTTAAGCATCCCCCATCTTTATCCATTTCTAGGCTCGGAAGATTCACCCTACATAAATGGGATGTATATACGTACGTCACGCTGCATAAATGACTGCCATATGGCTTGCCTCCCACACTTCCCCCACGGTTGTCGAACCTGCATTCCTCTACGTGGGTGGTCGTCCCCTGGAAATCTATCTAGATATGAAACTCCTTGACCGGCAGGGAGAACGCTGTTGTTCATGCAGAGTAAGCATTAAGAATGTTTGCCACAGGCATTTCTCCTTCTAGAATGCGGAGTGCATCCAATAGATAGATCTAAGGTTTAACCCCCATTCCCCCTTTCTCTTGTCTTCTTTCACGCTTGACAAATCCGGAGCTTGTGTATCATTGCCTACCTAGGCAATAATTCCGAAAGGGAATAGTAATCTGTTATTACGTCGAATCTTAAGATCGAGGCGACTCGGTGTTGCCGGCCCTGGTAATTATTACTCCCAGATATAGGTGCATCTATTATATATGTGTATTCAGTCTTGCAGAAACCCGTTTCCGTTAAAGCTATATCTCGAAAACACATCCGTAACTCAATCACGCCTAGCAGATCCTAACCTGTCTTCATAGGACGCACCAGAAAACACCAAATATAGGTAAACATAGGCAATTATTAAATACCAACGTGTTGAAGTCTACCACTCCTATTTCACTGAATTGTCACGTTTAACTAGTTAATAAGGACAAACATAAAATGTAAATAGCAAGCTTATATTGATTTTGGAGGCCAAAGCCACTCCAGATAGATATAATATCATTCCTATAGTGTCACATAATTATAAATCCACTTAATATTCCTGTTTCTGGAGCATATACCATAGGATATATCATACAAGTAACAACAAGACATACTACAAAGACTCCCTTTTCTTTAGATCGAACAGTTATATAAAAGGGGTTTCTACTGGCTTATAAGCTGGGTGAATATATATAAGTAAGATTTCCACTCGTTCAATGCGCTATACCGTGGGACACCTAACCCTACAAAAGACACACCCACAGTGTTTATTGACGGTACAACAAGTGCTATTGTCACTCAACTACGTCTCCATTTATTCACATAGGTAAATCAGTTGAATATTTGTGAGAATAAGGGGAGAGTTCTTCGATTCCAAAATAGGAGACGTGGAATAGTAACTTCTCTCCCTCTACGAAGAGACAATGTTGCTCAGTGGAGAAATTGTTATTCGGGACGCAACAGTTGTCTGGCAGGTTACTCGGTATAACTATGTGATGAGGGAAACCTAGAAGGCATAAAAATAACTTTGTCGTCCCGCAAGAAGCTCCAGACCTAAACCACGGGAACTTGTGGCTACCTACCTTAGATAGGCATATATACTGAAAGTATCCATCGTTCTAGATGTCTCACCTAGAACCATAACAGAGTATATACATATATGTAGGTACCTATTTATGCTGCGATTATGTAGTACATGATACTAACCACCGGTCCGTACGTGGTCTCGTAGCTTTCATTACAAGAAAGGAAAAGCCCCTATTCTAACCATTGCTCACTCAACAACTATTGCTATTGTACAACCAATATTACTATTGAATCTAAGAATGGTTGCTAATGTATGGCTTGCCCCCTCTCTAATAATAGGTTAAGAGGTATTTACCTATGTACCTATGCAGCAGTCGGGGAGGTCATGAGATGGTTGCAGTTGCAGTTGCAGATGCAAGAGGCCGATACACCTAACACATGGGGTTACCTGTCTTTGTCAAATAAGAGGTACCTACATAATGCACCTAAGGCAATGTTTACCTAAAATGTTCTTCACTGGCATCTTAGATAGACAGAGAGGCTTTCAATAAAGAATTCAAGCTATCTAAAAATGGAAAATGGAATTTTTAGTTGTGCGAGCCGATATCATACCATACGTGTATGTGAATACATTGGTTTCTTGTGATGTCTGCTGCATACCTATGTATACCTACCTATATGATTAGCATATATACAGATTGTATCGTTGGATATTTAATGCATGATGCAAGTGCCAATGTTTCAAAAGAGAATTCCAGTTATCCCGTGTGCCTCTGTTCTGGTGTTCCAGAACATTGGATCGAGATGGCTTATGAAAATGCGTACACCCCTTATCCGACCAAGTACACATGACCTATTGAGATGGGGATACATAGTAAGGGTAGCACATTGCGCTCCCTTATTAGGAGGTGGTATGAACGTCACTGGTGGGTTTTACTATCTAAGGTATACATACCAGACGTCCACCGTCTACTCCGTTCTCCGATGAAAGCATTAAGTAGCAACGGCACAGTAGAGAAATGCCTATGCTTATATTCTTCATCTAATATGACTAGGTATGTACCACTCATAATACCTGTCTACTTTTCCGCCTGAACGCCTCTCCGGTCGGACAACGGATGGGTGCATGCAGCAAGCAATTGAAAGCCTGCAGTACGAGTCTTCCTCGGGCCGCTATGTCAACATCAACACCTTGGCATAAGCATCATGCCGCGTTGGGCAGATAGGCTTGCCTGTCTAACCTGTCTACCTAGCCTGGTGATCTAAATATGAAAGCACGGAGGTGAGATGCGTAATGTGAGCCTGAGCTTGTAATAATATGTCGACTCAGTTCAGCTAGCCTAGAGCACCAAGAATGCCAGTGGAACTCGGGCAAGGGAGATGTAAGAGTGGCTGATATTATAGTACAGTATTCTAGCGTTATTTCGGCATCATGCTAGCCATCGCAGCCTGGTCAAGGCTAAAGGGTAATACACCGCAAGTGCATAGGCCTACGAACATATATGATATAACATCAGTTTCATGCCGTAACTATAATGACTATTAGACCGAGGTAAAGGGGGTAAGACCAGACGCAATATTAACAGTAGATGGCTAACACTGATTTTGTTGGGATTTTATACACTAATTGGTATGGAGTAAAACTACAGTGGGTTGTATCTAAGGTAGTAAGTAGCCTTGATGTTATTTCGGACTTGGTATATCGAATAAGAACCTAGACAATAGGACTGTCACTGTTTGAAAAGACCCTTCAAAGCTGCATTTACGCTGTTGTAGAAATTACTATTGATGAACAACGAATACAAGTCGTATTAGGTAAAGGTGGCTATTAATACTATTTCTTACCTCCTACGAATCATCTCAGTCCTATAAATATGTAGAATTGTGCCAAGTCACATTGATGATAGCTATCGAAGTATGGTAGCGTTGGAATAGATCGTGTTGTTCGTCTCCGGGGCCCTAGAGGCTTATAAAAAGGGGCAACACAATACATAGCAAAAGACAGGTCAGCCGCAATAGCGACACCAGCGACCATCTACACGAGGGCACTATAAACTGTCCCATTTCATTCGTATCTCCAAACCGAGACGCCGTACCGTAAAGATCCAGCCCAGCACTCGTCCCACTGCGATCCCAAGGTCGCAGCAGGTGGTATGAAAAGAATCAACAAAGGCTGGCTTGCCGACCGACTAACAATATCAAAGGAAAAAAAAAAGTCCAGACTAAGTAAATACCAGAAGTAGTGTTAAGTAGACGAATACATCCCCATTTATCACGCATTTCCCATATTCCATCATGATGGTAGACATCGTGTTAGATCACGGTTAGATTAGTCTCGTAAGGCATTTTCATCACCGAACGGGCTACCGTCTCGTCCTGTCAAGGATTTGTTTCTGTCGACCCTTCTGTTTGACTCCCCCATTACTGCACTAAGGGAGCTGTTGTTTTTGTTCGCACGGCTAGGTGGATCTGCAAAGGGGCCCTGGTCTTCAACCGGCGTATCCTCAATTATCGTCACCGCATTTGACTCTCTCTCTTTGTGCGGGTTATCGGACCCCTCAATAGAATCGGGAGAAGATTTCGATTTTACATCGACTGTCTTGGGTCCGCTGCCAACACGGACCATCTGAGGCCGCACAGCAGTCGCTGTTGAAGCGCTAGCGTTTTTGAAAAAGGTAGCGCCAATACTGAAGGCTGGAGAAGCAGGTGGTTGATCGTATTTTTCGTAGTCGACAGCCGGTACAGGCGGCGTTGAACTGCCGCTATTACTGCTAGGAGCACGCGACTTAACGCTAATGATGGACGGTTTGAGGAAATTGCCCTTCTGAGCTGGGAGAGGGGAAATAACGGCGTTCTTTCCATATATAGTAGATGCAACACTTGATCGTGGAGCGTACGACGTTCGGGCAACTGACGAACGATCACTGTAACCGGATATGCCCGAGTACGTCGAGTCTCGGAGGTCGCCAGGAACGAAGAAACGCTGTTCGTCAAAGGGCGAGTTGCTGCCGCTGTCCGAGTGCGCGATAGGAATCGGTGGTACTGGAGGGACAAGTAGAGTTGGCGACGTAGGCGTAGCTCGGTTGGTTACTCCGGGAATATATGCGATCTGGATAATGTTCGAAGCGCGGGTTAGGACGGTAGATGCGATAGAGTGTACAGTATGTGTCGATGCTCGTTTCGATCGGGCTGAGGCATCCAACTCATTTGGCATACTCATAGCCTCCTTCGTATGCTCTACGTCTCCTTGCCACGGCTCTTGTTCATATTGAGACCTCTTACTCTTGATACAGAATCTCCAGACTAAATAAACAATGATTGCGACAGCAACCAAGCCTCCCACCACGCCACCCGCAATTGCACCGGAATTCGGTCCTTTACTGACTTGGGGAGCGGCAGCACCGGCGGTTGGATCTTTTAAACAGAAGGCCTGTTGACATTCATTGCAGGTCTGAATACTAAATTGGCACATTTCATCGTCGGCACAACTGGGACACGTCGGCGCACCACTCTCGCACTTTACGCAGCCATTTTGCCTTCTGGAGAAGGATGACGGGACATCTTCGTCTGGACCCCGGGTGTTAGAGGTGGCAATCTAGAGTGAAGAGAACTAAACTTACTTAGGGAAAACCCAACGAAGCCGGGAATATTTGCCATTGCTACCTGGAAGAGGGAAACTCCGACCCTGACGTAAAAGGGCGACTTGGCGGTTTAGACTTTTAAGGGAGTCGGAATTGATGCCTCGATAGGGATCGACAATATAATGCTAGACCTTACTGCAGATCGGTCTACCTGACTAAAACGTCTTAATTGGCGATTGATAGGTATCTAAGCGCAACGTCTTCGTTCCTTTTCGCCTCGATGGTTAAAAAGTGAGATTGGACGACACGGAAGCGTCAAGCGTCGGTCGTGTTTGTCGTGTTTGTCGTGATGTCGAATTGACTGGGTTTGAGTGGAAGAAGGGGGCGGCGCGGGAATGTTGGCGTTCCAGGCGATGATTTAATTGATGGGAAGATAAACGAGTGACAGAGAGACTAGCTCAAAGAAATGAATTCGAATAAGTGCAACCTAGGTTGCCATGGAAAAGAACATTTAACGAAGTCCACTGTAGTATCGATTGCAGCTTGTGCGAGTGATACTTTTATTTGTTTGAATTTGCAGCGTGGTTAGAGTATGACAGGAGAGATGAATTGGCAAGAGGGAAGATAATTGAATGAGGATGGATCCCGTACAAAGTGGGTAGAGTGGGCAGAGGGGGGTGCGTGGGAAGGCCTGGAAGGTGGGAGAGTGCGAACTACGAACTACGAACTACGAACTGCAAGAGGGGATGGGGCCGATGGGCAGATGGGAGCATAGCGGACAAGGTTTAGGTACCTAGTTCGGCTTCATTAATTGAGGGATAGGCCTGGCAGTCCTGGGCGAAACACCTATAAGGACCAAGAATAATGGACCGATTTACGGGTACGTACTACTTTCCAGCGTGGGAGCGTTGTACAGAATAACAAAATTGCCAAATTAGGCGAAACAAACTGGCCTGGCAGGGACCAACGGCGACTTTTCATTGGACCACTAGTCGCTGCTAAATAATCCTCTAGGACTGTAGATATTTTGTACCTTCTGATCCAGGAAATCCAGGAACAGCTCAAAACAATTGAAAATAGACATGTGTCAAAAAGGAGAGAACAAAGATGAGATGATCAATCATTTTTATACTTTGAATTTACTTTTGTAGAACAAGCATTTCTACTCAAAGAGTCCCGAAATAGAAAGAGAAAAGCCGCCCCCATATGAAGTAGAAAGAATCATCTTTGACGAGTTTGCGCAATTTATGTACCTAGAGGTACGTATGCTGTTATGTACTTCGTACCGAATGCAATTGGGTAGGGCTAGAACTCTTACGTAGATCTACAGACCCACGCGACGGGGGGCCGTTCAATGATTTTTTGATTGTTATTTTTTACTTTTTTCTTTTTACTTGTCTGCTTTACCGGCGTTACGTTATGAGGTAGATATTTCGATGAAATGTGCGTAGGTAGACATTATGGGTACTTTAAACCAAGTTCTTTCTTAACCTAGTGGTGTACGAAATAATATCTTTTTTAAATGATCCGGTCCCTCGCCTGGAATATCATCGAATTGGAAGTTCGATCCCGAAGATGGAATTATATCGTCGGCGTCTTGGGTCGGCAAACAAACAATCAATCAATTTAATTGGGGCGAATCATTGCCCGCGTCCCCCAAGTGCCGTATGGTATCATCGTACTTCTGCCTCCCCGAGATTTTGGGGGTTGCCTTGCCTTTTTTCCGGTGAACAACAGGGAGTAAATATCTTAAATGGACCCCTAGCTATTTTCTTTTCACATCACCCAAGATTGCTTAGCAATTATGTAATTACATAAACGTAGCCTTTTAGAGTGAACAAAATTATAAGAAGCGGGTATAAATTAAATCATCCAAAAATTTTTCTTCAATGTTATAGGCAGGGAATTGTATAAAAGAATGGTTGTAGAAATATGAACAGTGCCGATATACGATTTGGGCCAAGCAAATGGGGGTTTAAGAGATTTAAGGCTCCAGTATATTTGTCGAAGGAATCTGCCCAAACAACATGGCGAGAAACATTGATGAAAGTAGTAGAGAAATGCCATAGACTTTGCCTATAAGACGATTGCGTCCGTATCCCGATGAGAGAGGAGAGGAGAGAGGCGAAGGGCGGTTAGACGTAACTATAAACAAGTTATACTTGCAGGTAGACCGACGGCTGAGTGTATAATACGATCTATTGATCTTGTTCAGCATGCTGTTGTAGATAGTAGGTCAAGTTTGATCTTCAGACCTTTCTAGTGATGAAGCATAATGAGAGGTAAAGCGTACCAGACACGCACTAATGCGGTAGAATGGCCAAAAATCCTGATGGTTAAGTTGGTGGCCCTAATACTGAGGCTGAATGCGAAATGGACCAATACACTTGACGATACCTACACCACCTACCTAATATATATCCATCCTATATCCATCCCACGTGAAACTCGAGGAGTCGTGTAGCTAACTTCATACATATAGCTTATGGGAGAAGTACATGTAGGTTAATTAGATCCAAAAGTAGCGGATGTGAGGCTGGATATAACGCTTGTTAGCGACCATATATATAGTAATTGTCGATTATTCTGTACGAGATGGCCAGGGCTTATAAGGAAGGTTGTTGTTGCTGCTCTCATCTGCAGTAACTCTATGGTATATAATAACCAAAAGAAAGACCTTAGCAAAGGCTAGCATGATACTGGTGTGAGATAGTGGAGGCAGATAAGATCAACATACGCGACAAGGAAGTTATTGTTACCGAATCTTGCACCGCCTCATTCTTCGTATCCACAAGGAAGGGGGATTCACTCCACCCAATGAGGCTACTAAATCTCCACCAAACTCTCCTATTTGGTTATTTTTAGCCCAAAGGGACCCTTACGTCTTGACATGAGATACAAATATGTACGGTCAACTTAATCGTGATTGTCGTAAATATAATGATTGAAGGTATTTATGAATTATTCTTCAAATTTACAAAAATAAGTCAAGGAGTATATATTGCATAATACCTATCTCTATTCAGCTGGAACATTATTACCTAGGTATGTGCCTAAGCAGATATCTAACTTTACTAGGTGAATTAGGTACATTATGTACCTATCTAAGTAGTACACGTAGGGCATTGGGGAAAATATGGAGACTCAGTTTCAGGCTAACGGCAAGCTGAGGTTGCCAACGGACAAACCAGCCATCATCCCCTGAAAAAATACAATACAGGGAATGTGCACTTAACAGATTACCCAGGTAGCCATAATTCGTATTCTTTAATAGAGACAAATTTGCAGTGCATATTTGCGCGGTAGTATTTACCGCATACTGGGACATAACTAGAAAATACGAATGGGCTATAATGTTGACTATAACATTCTCTAGAGAATTCGAAAGAGGCAGGACGACAAATGATGTTGGTCAGTAGCGATGATCCATTATCCCTGTGCTGACCAGTATATATGTAGTACCCGGCAGTAGGCTATCCTGTGCATTACGCCTTGTCGGGTTGATACTATTTGCTAGCTCGCATTTGTGGCTGATCGTCTGAAAGTTGGATCCATCTCAAAAAATCTGCAAGTTGTGGAAGTCTTCCATTACTGCATGTACTTCTTTTTGTACTTCCCAGATCCTCCACTTGTCTTACTAGCAACATTGTGACACTATAGGAGATGCTCAAAGAATTCAACATAGAATAACATTGGCAAACATCTGGCAGGCTGTCACGAGAATTAGATGCATACATATCATATCGAGTGACGTAGGTGATATATTTGTCTCTTAAGGAAGCAGGTGACGAATGAGTTTCATGCCCGTTAAGTACCTACCTAAGTATCTGGCAGTTGGAAAACAGGTGTGCGGGTTTCATCTCAACCAATTAAGATCTAGCTCGGCAACGGTACTAGAATATTAGCGCAGATACATACATACATAGAGCATGACAGAGGCAACCTTAGGTACTTCACAGCGAGCTGCATAGCAGTAACGTAACAGCAGCTGAGTCACTTGTAATGCGTGCTAAGCTTCGTGCTAAGCTTTGTGCTAAGCCACATCAGCCCTGGTAAAATGTGTTTACTACCTATGTATGTCCATAGGTACCTACTCAGTCTCTTTTCCTGCATGTCTCCTTTTATGTACTTGTGTTAGGGGCCTCTCCATCCCGACGCGGATCCTATCCCAACCTGAAAAAGAAAAATACGAACCACCGCTCTTTTTTTATCTTTCCCCTTAGAACACCTACACATATTTTCACCCATCGCGAGACTTCCCCCTATGTCTTCGAGCACTGGGTGATTGATTCATCAAATCGCTCGATATCCTTCCTTCCTTTATTGTTTATTCTCGCAATATTGGTCTCACCTGCAGACGGGCCGCTTTCACTTTAATACTTTATCTTGTGGGGGGGAAACCTTGATTCTCGCCTGGCCCCTGGATCTTACATTGTTCGTCGCAGTGTTGAGGAATCAGCACAAACACGAGCGTCGGAAAACAAAGATAAAATAAAATAAATTGAATAGTTTGCGACCTTGTCGTTTAAGACGGGCTCGTGTAGCCGATAGTCAAAATGGCTTACAACAGTGGTCACGCTGACGACTACGATGGGCACCGTCTTCAAGACATGCCTGCCGGCAACACGGTAAAGTTTCAACCTTAACCATTGCTTTGGGTTTGTCCATTTGCAAGGTCACACAGCTAATTCGTACCTCGTCACATACAGTATCATCTACCTCCCCTTGAGCAAGACGATGATGAATCACAGCGTCACCTCCTAGGACAGACTCCTGGTCTTCATTACGAACAGGATCGGCTGGGTACCAATACTCCTCCCGCACGTCCAGTCTCGGCCTACAGTCTTACCGAGTCGTACGCTACAAACGCTCCTCCTCCTACACAGTCGCCAGCACCTCAATATCCCGGCGAGTATGCAGGTGGCTATGGTGGACATCAACTTGAGGATACCGGCTTCGGATATGGCAGACCTGCATCTACTGTCGACAGCGACGAGGGTTGGCTACGTCGTCAGCAACCAGGTGGTGCTGGCGGTGGTTTAAAGCGTTATGCTACCCGAAGGGTGAAGCTAGTTCAAGGATCCGTTCTCAGTGCCGATTATCCCGTGCCTAGTGCTATCAAGAACGCTGTACAGGCTAAGTACCGGGATACTGAGAGCGGCAGCGGCGAGTTTCTCAACATGCGATACACTGCTGCTACCTGCGACCCGAACGATTTTACTCTGAAAAACGGTTACGATCTTCGGCCTCGAATGTATAACAGACACACAGAGCTTCTGATCGCTATTACTTACTACAACGAAGACAAGCAACTTTTTTCGCGAACACTTCACGGTGTTATGCAGAATGTTCGCGACATCGTCAACCTGAAAAAATCTACTTTCTGGAATAAGGGCGGCCCTGCTTGGCAAAAGATTGTAGTCTGTTTTGTTTTCGATGGTATTGAAAAGGCAGACAAGGAAACACTGGACGTCTTGGCCACCATCGGTGTCTTCCAGGATGGTGTCGTGAAAAAGGAGGTCAATGGCAAAGAGACTGTTGCTCATGTCTTCGAGTACACTACTCAGTTGTCTGTTACGCCAAACCAACAGCTCATTAGACCGGTGGACGACAGCCCCCAGACCTTGCCTCCCGTCCAGATGATTTTCTGTCTAAAGCAGAAGAACACCAAGAAGATCAACTCTCATCGTTGGTTATTCAATGCATTTGGCAGGATCTTGAACCCTGAAGTGTGTATTCTTCTTGATGCTGGTACCAAACCGGGACCGAAGTCGCTCCTTGCGCTTTGGGAAGGCTTTTACAACGACAAGGATCTTGGTGGAGCTTGTGGTGAAATCCACGCTATGTTAGGCAAAGGCGGCAAGAAGTTAATGAACCCTCTTGTCGCCGTCCAGAATTTTGAGTACAAGATCTCTAATATTTTGGACAAGCCTCTAGAAAGCTCTTTCGGCTACGTGTCTGTGTTGCCTGGTGCTTTCTCGGCATACCGATTCCGAGCTATCATGGGTCGACCTTTGGACCAATACTTCCATGGTGACCATACTCTTTCCAAGATTCTCGGCCCCAAGGGTATCGAAGGCATGAACATCTTCAAGAAGAACATGTTCTTGGCCGAAGATCGTATCTTGTGTTTCGAGCTTGTCGCCAAAGCTGGGTCTAAATGGCATCTGTCGTATATCAAAGCTGCCAAGGGTGAGACTGATGTTCCCGAAGGTGCTCCTGAATTCATCAGTCAGCGAAGACGTTGGCTCAACGGTTCGTTTGCCGCCTCGCTTTACTCGTTGATGCACTTCGGCCGTATGTACAAGAGTGGTCATAACATCGTCCGCATGTTTTTCTTGCACATTCAGCTTATTTACAACATCGCAAACGTATTGTTCACCTGGTTCAGTTTGGCATCGTATTACCTGACAACCACGGTTCTTATGGATTTGGTCGGATCACACACAGAACCCGGTCCGACTTCTGCTGAGAAACACGGCTGGCCTTTCGGTGACACTGCTACCCCTATTGTCAACATCATCCTCGAGTACCTGTACATTGCCTTCCTGATTCTTCAGTTCATCCTGGCGCTTGGTAACCGTCCCAAGGGTTCCAAGTGGTCATACATTGCGTCGTTTGGCTTGTTCGGGTTTATTCAGATCTACGTCCTCATCTTGTCGGGTTATCTTGTCGTGAATGCTTTCCAGCCGCAAAATTTGCCCCAGGGCGAAAGTGCTGGCGATGCCCTGAAGGAAATGTTTACGGGCCAGTCTGAAGTGGCTATCATTATCCTAGCGTTACTTGCGACATTTGGTTTGTACTTCATCGCATCGTTCATGTACCTAGACCCGTGGCACATGTTCCACTCGTTCCCGCAGTACCTGGTCCTCATGTCAACGTACATCAACATTCTAATGGTTTACGCTTTCAACAACTGGCACGATGTCTCATGGGGTACAAAGGGTTCGGATAAAGCCGAAGCTTTACCAAAGGCTCAGGTTGTGAAGGATGAAAAGGGCGAAGCCGCCATCGAGGAAATCGACAAGCCCCAGGAGGATATCGACAGCCAGTTTGAGCAGACAGTCAAGCGTGCTTTAGCTCCTTTCAAGGCTGAACCTGAGGATGACAGCAAGGACCTTGAGGACTCGTACAAGTCCTTCCGAACATCGCTGGTTGTTGCGTGGTTGTTCTCGAACTGCGCTCTTATTGTGGGTGTAACTAGTGACAAGCTATCCACATTTGGTGTTGGGGTAAGTTTGATTCTTTAGTTGAAATAGATGACGAAGAGTTTTATGCTAACTGGATCACAGGGTACTACGTCAGACCGAACGGCGCAGTTTTTCAAATTCCTTCTTATCGCCACCGCAGCCATGTCCCTCGTCCGTTTCATCGGATGCTGCTGGTTCTTGGGCCGAACCGGAATCATGTGCTGCTTCTCCAGACGGTAAAGCGATTGAGACTCAGAGCAGAATTAGGTCTTTTGAGATTTATACGCCTAGGATATGTATAAATGTAGCCTATCTCCAGGACCTGGCGTCAAACACTGTTTCTATGCTGGATAGACGGGCGATATGACTCGGTTTGCAAGATAGGGTAGGGGGATTCAGAAAAGTTGCGGCTACGCCATTGGACCGTTAACCGTGTGTCATTGTTTGGGCGTTATTGACATTCTCCTTTTATATACACCTCTAATGTCTCTAAACTGAATAGTTAGGTCAGTTGCTTACGAACCATTCCAGCAAATCGATGAGTTTTTATAGCATTCATGAGATGGGTTTAAGTGTGATTAATTATATGCGTTTAAGTATGAGTTGCGTATTGATGTTTTATCCTTGAGCATCGAATCTATGCCATGGCCCATGGCCAATGGCATGTATGGATAGGTACCTACGTAGGTACCTCATAATGTAGTACCTTAGGTACCTAGGTATCTTAGGGGTATTTGGGCGAGCTACCCCACTATACCGCGTAAAGTTGTACCTGTAGCTTGTGGCCTGCTATTAAAAATTGACGACTTTACGACTTCACCCCACGTTGAAATCAATAGTTTAACCTTCCATCTAGATTTCAAGTCGAAATTGTTTACGGCATTGAAGAGTCTTTAAGAACCCCTAGTTCATTTCTTATGATTCAACCACAATACCCAAATAAATTAAGACGATATCCTCACTTTAAGCTACAATGGAGTCTTTAGAGACTATCCAGGCTCGGCATCGTAAAGAACAGCGCGAGCTGCAAGCGCGAATCACGAATAAGAAGAAGAATGCGACAAAAAAGACGCGAAAGGGTGTTAATGATGAATGTGCCGAGCTTGAGAAGCAGTTAAAAGAGAAGCAGGAACAAGAGATTGCTGTGATAAACGGAGACTCCGGCTACGAGGGACGTGCAATGGGCGAAATAGAGGAACAAGAACAACAAGAACAACAAGAAGCGTTGCAAGACCAGAATCTCAACGGAGACACGACGAATGGAATAATGAAGCAATTCAAAGATACAATCATCTCCCCGCCACCAGAATCCGACCCCGCGACACAACAGCAGCAGCCCAAGAAGCGGAACCGCCAAAAGGAGCGAATGGCGCGGAGGGCAGCAGAACAAGAAGCAGCCACCATAGCCGCCGAGCAGGAGGCAGCCAACATGACAGACCACCGGAAAATCGAGAAGACATACCTGCTCAAAGAATTCAAGGCCAACAACCTAGTCGAGAAGGAGATACAGCCAGACGGGCACTGTCTATTCTCCGCCATAGCAGACCAGCTACAAACGCGAGACATACCGCTCGGCCCGGACACCGAAACAAAAGGCAAGCCGCCGTACAGAGTAGTACGGCAGGCAGCAACGGACTACATGGAAGCGCACGCGGACGACTTCGCGCCGTTCTTGGAGGAGCCGCTGGACACGTACGTGCCGAAGATCCGGGACACGGCGGAGTGGGGAGGCCAACTCGAGTTATCGGCGTTGGCGAACGCGTACGGTGTCGAGATCAAGGTGCTGCAGGACGGGCGGACAGAGACCATCGAGCCGAGCACGGACAAGGAGGGCGCGGAGAGGCAGAGGATATGGCTGGCATATTATCGCCATGGGTACGGGCTTGGGGAGCATTATAATTCGCTGCGGAAGGTGGATTAGAATATTAAAAAAAAAGGAAAGAAAAGGAAAACATAGAAAATAATAATAAAATGGAAGAGAACTTGGGGCTCTAGACAGGTACTTGCTCCTCCTAAGAGTACGTGGCTACGGTATACATCTACATACCTTGGCATGATCGAAATTATTCGTCTTGAGGTACGTAGGCCGTACGATTTATACATATATTGTTGGCATCTACGTATAACTACTAAAAATGGTCACCGAGATTCTATTAGACTCTATACGCTATGAAATATAGGTCCAGTCTTCTCCTCGAACGCACGCCTCCGCGGAGAATGAAATGTCTTCCATCGAAAGTTTCCTAGTAACAGCTTGAACTTAGACAGCCTCTCGTCGTCGTAGGCGAATATGTCCATGCTGAATAAAGACTTGGGATGATACAATTACCAGATAGAAAGTTCTTTCACGTAGGAGGTAATGGGTAACATACCGAAACGTAGCTTAGGGGAAGATAGAATATGGTGACGATTGTGAATACTATGATGTACTGGTCCAAGACCGTCGCTCGTGATGCCTCGCGCACTGAAGTAGCACTGGAGAGCTGTGTACACAATCTTATTAGCGAACTTTAGGATATCTGGCAATTCCTGTAAATCTTCCTTGGCTAAGCATGTCCAGCGGTTGTTCGCTTTCCATGAAGAGGCGCCGGTACTCGGAGTCGCTAAGGTAAAATATGGTATAAGGTGGCATATTTGCCGTGTAGGGAGGCACTATCGCAAGAGGAAACCTCTCCTCGATGATTCTGATGTTATCTGCACTGTCTACATAGAGAGGCAAGCATGCTAGAGACGCGGGAGGGACGAAGTCTATTTTTTGGCTAAGGTTTATTGGTACTGACTGGGTAAGCACTTCTTCCCCGCCGATAGAACTTGGAAGTGGAAATGAATATGAATCCAGCTGGATGACAGCCAGACTTCGCTGGTTTGCATGAACTGCGGCCAATTAGACGTCTGGCGGCTCAGGAAGCACAATGCTTTCTTGGTTCCTAGTATCACTTGCCTAGTATCACTGGCAACACTCATCTGAGATAAGGCCAGATATATGCAAGCGAAGCTAAGAAGTCGTCGGGCGTGGATCACTTATTTTGACTTATCGAGTTAGATGTGGCTATTCGTCTGGTTTTGAAGCGGGTGGTTTACCATATTCGCCCGAAAACTTTCCCATCCCAAGGGCAAGATCGATCAACATGCAACCTATCATCGTTAGGATAGTATTCCTTGTCAGCTGTACGAGTCTTGGGGGGCTAGGGGTCAATGTCATCTGGAGTTGACGCAAAAGCGAGCGTTTCCCGCGCAGTCAGGGTTCTCGAGAAAAACGAGTGCCATATGAATCGTGACCTGACTGGTATAACAAAGCTTTCGTGAAGCCTGGGCAATTTAGGAAAATAACAGAATCTGCAAACTCATCTGTCTCGAACGGTACCCCAACTTCATCTAAGTTCCGTATCGACCTCCCTTGATATAACCAATGATTTTTAATCAGGGCCGCGACTCGAGTGAGCTTCGAGGCGAGAAGCGGTTCTCCGGCCTGGTCAATGTGTTTCCATGGAACTTCTATCATCTGTGCATCCTCACTAGGATCTTGAATTGTCAAGGTGGTTTCGCCGCAACCTTCCTGCTCCCAACCATGTGCATGGATTAGTTCGATTGGATCATATGATCCAGATAGAACATGTGGAAGGTTGTATCTTGCTAAGAATATATCACATAACCGGACCGAGTCTGGATGCAACGTATTCTGAACATTAGGTACTTATGCAGAAACGAAGGGCTGAATTTGATAGGACTTGGCTGGGAATGGTTGACATTGACATAAGAGAACGGAAACGCTAAGTTTTCTTGATTATCGTGTGTTCTATGAAGTAAAGTTAGAAGCCGATCCTGGTTTACTGCCGTTTCTGAAAATCGCTGGAGGATGCTTTCGAGATGGTGGCCTCTAACCCCTTGCTCATCGGGTGATATACATTGTGAAGAAAAACGGTCTTTGTTTGATGACTGGTTCGATGAGTTTGGCCTTTTCCTGTCAAGATTTATATGATAACGTTTGTATAGCCTAGAAGACCGACGAGTATGATTCCCTACTCGAAAGCGGTTCCGCTCCGTAGTAGATTTCGAAAGAGAATGGTCTACTGCTCGGGCGGGTGATTTGGTATTCGCAAGGTTCTGAAAGCTGCTTTAACAGGTAGCGAGGGTAAGTTGAGTAGATAATGAGGTTTCCAGGCCCTCACTTATATCATCTGCGTTGTTCGAAGTAATTGACTTATCCATAGCTGGGTTATTAATATTAAGACCTCTAATATCAGTTTGTAAAATGTAATAAAATGTAATAAAATGTAAAATTGTGTCAAATTGATAAAAGAGAGTTGCGTTTATAAACATGTCCTACTAACGCCACAGGCTCAAGAGGTTCCATTCCCGTAGGATAGGTAGGTACCTAACCTAGGTACCTAAGGTAAAGTGTGCACTGCCACATCTCTTCTCATTTGCCGAGGCGGGCCGCGCCGGGGTTAATGGGGTTAATACCTACCTAGGTACCTAGGCACTGCAGTGCAGCTGTTATCGGGGAACTAGACTTTGATCTAATCCCACTCCAGCTTCTACGATAGTATGATCAATCGATGCTACTAATGCTGTAAATTTGTATTTCTAAGCCATTTGCGGCTTCGGTCGGCATCTGGCCCTTAATAATCATTCTAGAGCCTATGTAGAGCCTAGAGCCTAGAGCCCCCCACAAAGGAGTAGACAAAGTAGGGGGGAAAAGAAAAGAGAAGAGGGAAAAAAAAACTAGTCAAGTTCATAATAAGACGATGGAACCGAAGCACTCATATATATATCTCGTCAGCTTGGTGCCAATCTGACCTCGCTTCTTTCACACTCCCACGTCTCCTACAATTTGTTACGCATCAAGGAACAAGGGATTGCCGCTAAGAGCTCTACATAGTAGATCTAGAGAAAAAAGCGTCAGTCGGACCAGTGGTATGATCCAGGAATTGCGTGCTTCGATGCGCAGTTGATAACACCGTACCACCCACCAGCTTGCATCCATATTCCCATTCGTGATTATGGCTTCGAAAGCCTGACTCTAATTCGTGGGGGTTACAATCTAAAGGAAAAGAGGGCGTATTTTATGACAGCGCTGTAAGAGCCGGCTGTCGACGCCGCTCAAAAGTCTGTCTCCTTTCACGATACGGCAAGTCCGTAATACGGAACCGTAACACGGATAGGGCAGGCGATACAACTAGAGCTTGTGGTAGAGCAAATTTGGAAGTTAAAGATTAAATACTGACGGCCCTCGGAGTTGGAGTTGTCAGTTGATTATCCACTCCTATTAAATATCTTTATCTTAAAAGTCCTGTTCTCCTCTCCAAGCAAACATCATCACTTAGCATCTCGTCGAGAAATATACCGACGTACCTATCCGAGCTCTGGAATTTATGAAAGAAGGAATACTCCTTTTATCTCACCAGGCCATATAGCTGCGAATTTTTAACGGCAAATATGGGTTTACTGTACGTGTTTCCTTGATCGATTGATACACGGGGGCCGATCTAGCGATGAGGTCATTAACATCGATTTATAGAGCTTTAGGAACGGCTCTTGATTGGCCGGACGCACAGCAGCATGCGCATCAGGTTAGGGAATGGGGAATCAAGGTAGTTCCTTATCACGGCATCCCCTGCTATTGTTCTAAAAACCGGCTGACCTATCGTAGCAACTCCTAGAGATTTGGAATAAGGCCAAGCATAAGGAACGAGATGCTATGTTGTGGGGTGATGAGGTACCGCTTGCACCATATTGCGCCACTAAGGAGGTATCTCTGTTAACGACTCCTTAGATAGAGTACTTGGTCGTAAAATACTCCAAGGATGATCCCAAGGTTCTCCTTTCGCTTCGGCAAGCCGATATTCTCAAAGCCCTGGCGGCTGATGAAGAACTCTCCGATAAAGGCGGATGCGTTCCGGCACTCCAGGAACTTGAGTCGCAGAGATCGAATCCGTTACCGGTGTTCCATCCTGAATTTGGTAGATTTATGCTTGAGGCTACTCCAGGCAAGCCATGGGGCATCGGGTTCAAGGAACTTTTGGGCGTCGAACCCGATATGAAAAACAGGTATCATTATCTTGTACTTTGCGCGTCGTGTCCTTACTCTAAGCTAACTAGATCCTAGGAGGAAGATAGCCAAAGAACACATGCAGGCTGAAGAATATCCCATTACACTCACAACATTCCCTCGCCTAGGTGTTCCGGGTGTCTTTACGGATCCTTACTACCCACCATCTGGGCCAAAACTCCGGTCACAATTTGTGCCAGACGAGATTGCTAATCCGCATATTCGGTTTCCAACGCTAGCGGCGAACATCCGCTGGAGGCGCGGGCGGAAGGTTCAGGTGAACGTTCCAGTCTTCCACGATCAAAAGACGCCAATTCCTTGGAAGGATCCTACGGTGAACTATGATCTGCACAACTGGCCAGAGGACGACGATGTGAGAAACGGTGCAGCCCCGGACAATTTTATCCACATGGATGCTATGGCATTTGGGATGGGAAGCTGCTGTTTACAGATTACGTTCCAGGCGAAGAACATCATCGAGGGTAGAAGGATGTATGACCAGCTGAGTCCAATTGGCCCCATCATGTTGGCTCTAACGGCAGCGACTCCTATTTATAAGGGGTTCCTAGCCGATACCGATGTCCGCTGGAACCAAATCAGCCGATCCGTAGATGACCGAACTCCCGAAGAACTAGGAGAGAAGGTAAGTTCACATGCAACAACTCAACCGGTTCTAAGTAACTAATTGTTGTTAAGCCCCTGAAAAACAGCCGATGGCGCATACCCAAATCGCGTTACGCATCTAACTCCACCTATATAAGCACCGATGAGCGTCTTAGACAGGAGTACTTCGATCCTAATCTTGTTATCGATGAAGATATTAAGGCAGAGCTCCTCGAAGGTGGCATGGACGATCGCCTCGCGACACATTTTGCGCACCTGTTCATCCGGGATCCCATCGTAATTTTCAGTGAAGATCTTAAAGAACTTGACTTGACAAAGGCTGATCATTTCGAGAACATCCAGAGCACTAACTGGCAACATATGCGGTTCAAGCCGCCACCACCGGGCTCTGATATCGGCTGGCGAGTTGAGTTTCGCCCAATGGAGATACAGATCACGGACTTCGAGAACGCGGCTTTTGCCGTCTTCATGGTTTTAATAACACGCGCAATTCTAAGCTTCGACTTGAACTTCTATATCCCAATCGTCAAGGTAGATGAGAATATGGAGACCGCACATGCTAAAGACGCCGTCCTGGAGAAGAAATTCTACTTCCGGAAGAATCCATTCCCAAACAGACCGGTGCGCAGCAGCGCTACGTCCCGCTCGGGTTCGCCCACGGCTAGCCGACCTCCTACACCCTTCGGGCCTGTCGAGGATGAGTATACGCTCATGACGGTCGACGAGATCATCAACGGTTCACAATCGGACAAGCACAGCTTCCCGGGTCTTATTCCCATTGTCGAGAGCTACCTTGACTCTGTGAATGTGGACGTACAGACGCGGTGCGAGCTCTCAACGTATCTCGACCTCATCCGTATGCGCGCCAGCGGTGAGCTCTGGACGGCAGCGAAGTGGATCCGGCACTTCGTAGACAAGCACTCCGGGTACAACCACGATAGCACCGTGACAGACGAAATAACCAAGAGCCTCGTAAGCGCCGTTATAGACATCGGCGGTAGAGAGCAGGAAAGCATGGGTTGGAAAGGCCTCCCAATCCCCGACGTAGAGCATCTACTCGGGCGGTTCAGAAGCAGCGGATGTGGAGGTTCATAGGTTGAGAGCCGGTCGGGTCAAGTGAGAGGTTCAGACTATATGCCAGGATGGCATGATATGAACCAGTGGCATGTCGAGGTCAAACAGGTCGACTTTGCATACCTATTTGGCCGCCATAGCGTTATGTTGTTGAGGTGCATATACGATGGATTTATTCGTTGGCTATTGGTTTGCCCGTAGATTTCCCCTAGGTATATCCTATACCAAGCATAGACAGCGACTGATTTTTAATTTATCTTGAGCAATTTGATATATTGCGGCTTTCTCGCTAAAGGAATAGTTTAGTTATCAGTTAAGTGATATTGGCTACGTCTATACACTACTTGTACGTCAGTGACCTAGGCATAGCTCAACATAGTAGAAGCAATAAAATTCACGTTATAAAGCTGGAAGGTTACCTAGGTAGGTACCTAGGCAATGTTGCCACGGCAGCAGTTCTTCCGTGATCACTGGTAGAATATTTTGAGGCACGTTCGGCTGCCTTTCAATAGGACTAGTAGGACGAAATAGTTCCTATGCTATGTCCTCGCCAAGACGACTATATACATTGCGCTACTTCCATAAAGCCATGGAAAGGGCTAGTAGTAGATCCGCGCAACTAGTTCCTTAGGGTTCTCAGGGTCGATGCAATTAACTTTGAGAATATAGCGGCAATCACCAAGTCTTCCAGGGCCCGACCTAAAGTAGCTCGTCGGCTAACTCCCTAGACCATCGCCCAAGACATCCTAAGCATTGTTAAGTAAAGGTGCTCTCTAGGATAGGGCCAAATGGAAGCATTCATGTGCTATCTACTCCAGTTTCAGTTCTCTTGCAGTCATGGAAATTCGTTGAGATATATCAATATATGTGAACACTAGTGAAGTTCATCCTAGTTAGATGTGATAGTAAGCTTATAGTCGCTTTTCAGATTAACCTTTGAACGCGAGGTGTTCATGCTGTTTAGCGAACACGCTTCTTACCAAAGTGAGCTAACTGGTTAGGACTCTACGTTTGCCAATGACAGATACTGGGGAGATCCTATAATATAAGGAAACATCAAGTGAGAGAACAGTGTGCTAGCCTCTAGCATAAGTCATAATAGCAGCTTTCTTAACTTGTGCCCTTTCTAAGGATAGGGATAGGGTCGATCCGATGCTAAGAGACTATTGCTTGGATGTGCTATCAACTAGGAGCGACCTGTCCCCTTTACCACCGGTCATTGCAGTTGAAATTTACTTCTAGCTGTAGATATATGTCTTCCTATATATAAATAGACATTGAGGCGAATGCTTCAACTGGTCTTGGTGCTAAGATAAGCCCCCCATAGAGGGACCCTTGCTGCTGTTTTAAAGCCCTTGGTCCATATTCTTTGGTCTGTGAATATGAAGGGTAGCAGTTAAGATTATACCTCTTTCGATTACTGATTATATAACCCCTTGCATTGGTATATGTAGGTATGATGAGATACTACGTCCATCTCGTGCACTGAAGGGTGGACATGCACGACTAGAATACAGACAAGTTCAGACTAAATATATTGAAAACGATGAATCAAGGAATGTTTATAATTGAGCATATCTCTACTTCAACGATGGTCCTCGTGCTAGTCTTACAAGTAGGAGTTACTTATCACAATACATGTCTACTTAGGTAGGTACTATCTGCTGTCAATTTAGCATTCCATTTCTGGCTACCTTGTTATTGATTTAGGTAGAGAAGGATAAAGCACTTTGTCGAAGCCTAGGAATATGAGAATATGCAAACCAAGTATACCTAGGCTTGAAGCTCTAGTAAACCAATATCACATATCCTTCGACCGGCTTAGGTATTATCTTTCACCCAGTAAGATAATGAGCGGTCAGCCGGGAATTATAACTACCCGGGCGGCAACTACAGCATGATTCGATATCAGTATATTGTATGTAGTTTCGTGTAGCCAGCGGGCTTGAAGTCAGATTTTAATATCGCCTCAGACTCGCCCTTTAGTCGAAACAAGATATAACTGTGTGGCGGGCATGACTTAAGCCCGAGAACCATCTGCGCCGCCGGGCCCGGACCGCTGAGCCATCTGCAAGGCCATCTTGGTTCCTTACATCGAGTCGAATATAGACTCCATATTGGACGACCGGCAAGGGGCAACTCCCGATCTCTGCGAGACGGTGCCCGAAAACTGCAGCTCGCATTTCCACTCTAGGCGACGTCTAGTCGAGAGGCTTCGCGCTCTCTATCAAGTAAAGCAGGTGGCGGCTTACATGTTGTTTCAGAAGGGCGGTTCCCTGCGTGGAAGTTTAACTGGGCCGTGTGTCTTTGATCGCGTATGACTATGCTTGTGACACGGCCGGGCCGGACCGCAAAGAGGCGAACAGGGAAAGCAAATAAAATAAAACATGTTTCTGCTCTTGATAGCTAGTTCTTACAGTATTGCTGTCTAGCTCCCCGCCTCATGAGCCGTTAGGTCTCGGTCTCGTAATGAGAGACATATCTAGGTTAGTTAAGGAAGCTGTTTCGGCTAGGAACGGATCAGATCTCGTACAAGATCTTGCAGGACGCGAGTAACGTTCGGTGTTCCCTGGCGGGACGAAATAACGTGTAAAGATTTTGAAGATCATTCCTACGTGAGTACAGTATGCATATTCCAGGTGTGACTGTTTCGTCATACGACCAACTTGGGTGATATGGCGAGATACGATGTATGCACGTTAAGGACTATTCTCTCTGGCGGTTTACTACTTAATTTATTTCTCCATGCATACCCCTAGATAGATATAACGTTACGAATCTATCAACTAACTATAACAATATAGAAGAAGGGTTATATAACGCGAGGCTACCTAGGTAATCAACCTGTCAACAATTCGCGGCTATTGACGAGTAACATAATATACTCTAGACTCGTCTTGTTTTCATGCGCAAACATGCTGAGCATATGTCGTGAATCCCTAATATTCGACTCGATGCCTTATGCTGCGACAGGAGCATGTTACTGGCGTAAGTAATACAGGTTTCACCCTTCCGTCAAGGTCCTAAGATCGATGAGACATCAAGGAAATCTCAGCCCATACGCCTAGATACAAGTTCGTATTGACAGAGATGGGCACCCAACGACGCATGCGTACCGGTTACCGACTTTGTCACGACGATCAACCCCTTGACCTTGAAGAGCCCCACTACGCAGCTTTCTCTCTTGGGCTGGTTTGGTGACTTTTAGTGTTGAGTTGGATCTCAAACTCAAATGCGATCACCCGATATTGAGTCTGCTAGTGACCGCAGCTCGACAGGAAAGCAGGCATCGTGGTTTGATGAGAAAGCACTATCTATGCATGTAAGTCGAATTACCTCGCTCGGATCGAAAGTATCATGTTTGAAAAACACTCACCTACTTTTCCAAATACACCCCTGAGGGTATGTAAGTGGTTTCAGGCAACTACATACCTAAGGTACCTGGCTGCCTGGGTATGTAAAAATTTTATTCGCCCAACCCCGTAGGGAATAGTATGTCTAGTTCTGGGCAAAGACCATCGTGATTCATTTTAGTGCGTAGCCATCCAATAGGGAAGAATCGAAATTGGGTACTGAAATCGGCTATCTTGAAATCCCTAACGGAGATGATAATAGGTACCTAATTATAATCTAGTACTCGATTGTACAAGTGCCGGGCATGAATACGAAAGGGTAAGGTTGTTTGCAGTAGCGTTACCAGCCTGTCAAAAGATGGCTTGGCGCTAGGCAGTGACAGTATGTAATTCCCATTACTCGCGACGGTTACGAGGTGGATCTGGCTTTGCTTGGCGGAGCCAATATCTGACAACGCAGAGATCATACTAGAAAGGTAACTAGTACGAATAAGGTGCACGGCTGTCGACATCAGGTAGGCTATTTACCTGGGTACATGGTTGTAAACAAGCATTCCGGAGATATGTCCGCCACATCACCCGGCATGGCGGGCGGAACATACGGAAGGATGAAAAGGAGCCACCGGCGTGCAACTACGGAACATCGGATTGAAAGCTAATAGCGGGCTGCATCTCAGATGGATGTAAGCATGCGGCGCAGTGCAGAAGAATATTCTGTCCATTGATGACCATTGATGACCATTGATGACCATTGATATTCAACCCCCCGCCGGCAAGTCCGAAGTAGAAAAGCCGTGGACGTCATTGGCGAGATGGGGGATGGGAGAGGCGAGATGGGTTAAGGAAGAAAAGTTTGGGACAGACCTTTTTTTTTGGTGGGTAGGATTGGTAAGATTAGATCACGGGAACATCGATATGCTAGGTACCTAGGTACATACGTACATAATGGAAGGGATCTTAGATGAGCTCAAATTGGATTAGGTTGTATCGAATTGGATTGGTAGATTAGGTTGGAGAAAACCCAAGAATGGGGGGGGAAAAGGGATGGCTGTATCGTGTACCGATACTTATCTCCTGCCTGAGGAGGTACCTAACAATGCAAGATGGAGAGTGGGGTTGATCTGGGATCTGGAAGGGATCTCGATTGGCAGAAATGGATGACTTGCTAAGCCACGTGGTGGCAAAGTACAGGTACTTAGCCATCATGTACCGCTAAAGGTGCTATAAGTCTATAATATACCGAATGTTCCATATTATACCTTCCATCTCTTTAGGTCCTATGGGTACTATATCATATATACTGCATACATATATACTTATACCTACCTATATCTGTACCCGGGTAGGTATAATTCTATTCAACCAAGTTCCAACATGCACACATCTAGCGAGTAACAAGACGCAGCCCTAAAGTCATATTTCGTGACTCGCATATCTACCACAAGAAGCCCAAAGATGGTTATAAACAAACATAAAGGTAACTCCTCTTGCATGAGCTAAGAAGGACATAAAGGAAGTTCGAAGCGAGCCGAATGCATAGTACGTGTACGCCCTACCCATCATAATAAATCTCATAATAAATTTAGGTTAACTATCACATATTATATTAATACTCGGGGCGGTAGAGGCCTAAGGGGTTAGTTCCATGAAATTTGACACTAACATCTACCCAAGTAGCTGCGTATGTCTCTTTTTTAGTTCGGCTCCCTGAAGTTAGCTCAAAGCCCCCCCGTTCGTGTCATGTTCAATATAGGATAAGATCGTCGCTAATTGATCAAAGAGTAAGTCAAGGATCGAGCCATGTCTTAGATTTGTACGAGGTGGGGTGTGTAAAAGGAGGGACTTATAAGAGACAAGGTAATATAAACAGGTCCAGACATTCTAAAAGGGACATCATGCAGGGAGATAGTTGGGAAGGGAATACGTGTATAGCGTATAGGATAGGGGCATAACAAGAGGGCTAGGCAGGTGGAAGCAAACCGATAAGTAATTAAATATAATACACGATGGATATTGAAAGGAAAGGTGAATTATGCATAGTTGACAAGTTGACTACCCTAGGTTAGTTGACTACCGAAATCTAATCTTAAGATAGACACTGACATCTGACATCTGGCATCCCGTAAGTCATGATCTAAACTTAAACCTTCCCCGCGAAGTATCTGTCGAAAAGACAAGATAAGCTTACTCCGACTACCTTAAAACACCAGACGAATATTTACGCGTGTCAAGCTGTCGTAGAAGGAAAAAGCAATAAGGTTGAGTTTCAGGCCGGACGGAGTCCTGACAGGAACCTAACCCTGTTATCCAACCGGGAAAGACAGATAGATCTAAGACCGAAATTGCTTGACAGCCTGTAGAATAACGTCGAGATAAGGATAACCACGTGAAGCAGCCAGCTTCGGCGAATTCTAATCTTCTATGAACAACTATTGTGTATAGGAGATCGTAACAAGCCACGTAACGCTGATTCATTCATTCATTCATATCAAGGAACCACCCGGCTCTTGGTCTATGCCATACTTACACATCTTACACATCTTACACATCTTACACATCTTACACATCTTACTTATTCCTAACGAAGAGAGAATACATACATATCATATATGATACAGTTGGGTACATTAGAGTGTGTGATTTGGGAGGGAGGGAGGGAAGAGATCGCATACCGCTTGCAGGTCCTGGCCGATCTCGAGATGTATGTAACCCCTGCGGCGGAGACAGACGCACAAAGCAATCCGTGCCAACGCCTCTTGTGCGCCTCTACAAAGCTATGTACTATGTAGAGCGACCAGACCAGTCCCGACGTTACATCAGACCTATTTTGAGATGGATGACAAGAAGTGCGGCTTAACGCACGGGGAGAAAATATTGGAGGGTGTGCCATGCGACCTGCCGCCCACCGGCAAGAGAGGGCGAGTATGTACATATGTACATAGTACCTAATGTATGTACTTCGTAGCTTAGTAGACTGTACCCGTCCTGTACGTACTTTCGTCCCTGTTCCTTAGAAACAACACGTCATGACGGGGCAGAGTGGAATACATAGAGGATAATGGTTCTCGGCGTGGGAGTCGACAAAACACTACCTCTTCATTCCGGCCACACCCCCCCCCCTTTTTTTTTTTTTTCTACCTTTAGAGGCTACGATCCTCCATCGGGATGTTTGACAGATAAGATCTAGTTTGGGGGGACTGTGCAGATCCCGCCTGGCCTGCATCGCGGCGAACTTGATTTCATGCAGCCCCCTCTCTAGCGCATCCGGGGAACACATGTGGAACGGATAGGTACCTAGCGTAGGTAGGGAGGGACGATGATGACCTGTCACCTCCGTCTACTATCTACTGATTGTTGGCCAAGCCCCTATTGCTCTCTCGCGCGTCTCCGTAGAGTCCCATTCCGTCTTCGCGCATTTAATGCATTAGGAGCGAAGCGGGACGGAATGCAATCACCCTCACGTACATACATATATATTTACGTACTTACATAGGTAGCTTACATACCTATCTTAACATATATACGTATATACGTATAAGCTATAATATGCTACCTATGCCATGCCAACCACCGGCAGGCCAGAGAAAGGAAGGGGGGGGGGGGGTTAGGCATATTGCGTCGAGGCGATGACGTGCAGAGGGCGACAGCGTCTCGTTGCAGCCACGTAGGGGAACGGTCGAGCATCCGGTAGTATTATATATATGAGCCTCAGGCTCCACAACCTTAGCTGGCGTAGGAATCACAGCTGAGCAACTGCGGGCCAAGACTATTTCTTCGCTAGTTGCTATAGTTTCGTTTTCCTGCCGTGACGCCAATTGTAGTGGGTTCGTGGATGACTAGTTCGACGGGGCGAATGGGCTTCATTCGCGTTTTCGTCCCGATCCTGTAGGTAGGCTTGCGACACAGTTGTCCCATGAGAAGGCTTGACGGCTTGACGGCTTGACGGCTTGACGGCTTTTTAGTTTTCTTTGGCTGGCCTACGCGCGATCGTGTCCATATTGGGGGGGACCCGTCGTGGAAATGGTTAGCTGACGACTTGAATACATAGAGCAGAGCTGTAGCAAAGTAGACCTGCCTCGATGGAATATCATCTCGCGTTGATTCACAAGATCCTTGCCCGTTCATTTTTTACACATACCTTGGCTTATATATAATATCTCTGTATATCTTCATGCGGGTATGATCGTGCCAGCCGCACGCGTAGACGCATTAGCCAGTAGGCAAAGGACCCTTAGGTCTCAGATCCGTGTCTCACAAACTTACCTACTTACCTACCAGGCAGCTTCTAATTTGGAATTATCCTAGTGTTAGGAATTTTAATAGTTAAGGTAATAGGTTAAGGGGTAGTTATTTAAGGTAAAGTCACCGGGGTTTCTACTAGAAACCAGCCATAACTTCTCATTTTGTCCGGACCTGTATCTTTAGTTAAGCTCCTTGGTTAAACATACCGGCATACGCATGTAGCGACATCGGTTTAACGGTTCGAAGCGCATGTTATCAATCTGACAGGTCATGTCGCACGACATCTGTGAAAAGGTCCCCTTCCCGCTGTATGGGTACTTAGTAGCTGCAATCGCTTAGAGCGCCTCATCCAGATACATTCTTCTACTTCGTACTATATTACCACGCATTACACATAATAAGTACCTAAGTACCTTAGGAGTTACAGGAAGAGGGGAGGAGGCTGGAAGATGATGATGCTAAGAGGTATTTACCAATGAGTAAACGTATCAGAGCTACCGGATATAGTAGGATTAAGAGTGAGATAGACTGAGTATATGGATACTTGTCATACGATTGCCTGCGTCGCGTACTACGTACAACAGGAGATTAGAAGGGCGCATAAGGAAAAGAAGGAGCGAGTTCTTTTCTGACTGCTTTGATATCTATCTATCGTGTTGCGATTATGCGTGGCGTTCTCTTGAAGCATTTAGCTGAGTAGCTGTATTCGATCACGGCAACCCTGATATCAAAGTGTTGGTAGGTACGTATGATAAAGCAATAACAAGATAATAACTATGAAATCAATGGTGTTGAGACGGTGTATTATAGATGTCTAAGGAGGAAAGAATCTATCTAAGGGTGGCCAGCGGGATGATATCCTTTTATATCCGTAATTGTGGATACGCTGTTCCTTTCTCCAGTATCGGCGACAAGGCACCTTATCTCCGATAAGGTACCTACGTATCGTCATCATACAACCATCACAAAGGTTATGATATTAACGTCTATATTTATACTAAGATTCTAGTAGAAATCCTATCAGGAATGCTACTAACGAGCTGAGTCTAGGCAACGTCGATATTGTGGTACGACAGAGAGGTTAATAAGTTGGATCTTATTTACCAGACCAAAAGAGGACTCGCGTCACTATCTCTGAATATAAAGAGGGAAAATCGTCTCCCTGTCTATCACCACATAACGGGTCGCGTTTTTTTCTTTTTGGTTTGCCCGTGCCATCTCTCGGCTCATCGTACTTGCGCTGTTAAGATGCTAAATGTAACCTCCCATATATGTAACTCCACCAAGCCATTTCACCAGTGTCTGGATTTCATAAACCCACCCAGAACATCAAATTGAGAAACAGCCAGACGCCAAACGATGCCCTGACGTGACCTCCCAAGTTCCTCTGCCCAGATGAGGGTATATACAACGAAAGTGACAGTAGCAACAACAGAACTGACTGAAAAGCGTAGCTCCGAATCGGGTATAATAATTAACACGTTATATGTTCCGGAGTAGGATACAAGTGCGATATTTGCTGATAGCTGTATGGCAAATCTCGGAAGATCGAGAAGATGTCGATGAAATTATTCACTGGTGATGTTCCAGAATAATAACCACACATCGCCTTTGCCCTGCCCCTGAGAGGCTGGGACATTGAATTACTGTAATACTACAGCTTTGGATTATTTGGATCAAAATCCGGCTGCTAAACTTAAACGCGCTCTTCCACAGTTTTGGGTCGAATAGAGCGTTGCTCCATCTGGCGTTTCCTTTCGAGTTTAGCATAGTGAAGTCCGCATGCATTGCACAATGTTCTTGCACCGTCGGGTCCTCGTCGCCATTCTGGAGTATCAATTCTGTTGCAGCTATGACACCGACCAGGGGGTGCCGCGCGCTATGACATGGTGAGCAAGTTTAAATATTAATTATGAGATAGAACGACTTACGCCTCGTCGCTTTTTGACCTCGCTAAGCCCGTATGGTTGTTTCATGCCATCGCCATACATGCTTATATCATCATCCCCTTCGTACGGCCCCTTACCGCGACCTTCCCGGGCCTTTTCAGTCGCTAAACTATGTTGTACTATTTCTCGGAGGTTTTCGAGGGAACGCTTAATGAATTCTACATTTCCGAGCATGCTTGAAACCTCCTGGTCACTTGGCAAGCGCTCTGGGATGGGCTGTCCGCCGTGTTGCTCCGAGGCAATCTTACTATACGCCTCAGCAAAATTGCAGACCGTTCTTGACGTCCACACCAACTGCTGTATCCGTCAGCTACGACACAATGTGAAATCCAAAGGCGAAAAACTGACCTTATTTAAACAATCCTGGTAGCCCCATGACTCAAAATGCCGATTCAGAGTAGCAGAATCATAACGGCTTCTATGCATCCCATACTCTTCGTCGCTGTGTAGAGGTGGCCGTGATTGATCGTAGGGCGGTAGGGAAGGACCAAGATGATGCGGAGAGATTGGCGCTCCAGGTAGTGGATATTGACCTGGCGGGTATGGAATCTGAGGTGGAGGGTTCGCATGAGAATTTGATACCGATTCTGGCGGCTTAGCAGGATCGCGCTGCTCCTGGAACGCATATGTTGAATTCGGAGGCCCAGGAGGGCCTGGCGGTGGCCCGATATCTGATCGCTGGGAATAACGGAAGAATTTATCTTCATGTGCTGGCGGAACTGACCGCGATTCTGGCGGCGGCTCAGCTCTTAAGGGGGGAGGAAGACTGTGAGCACCGGCCAAGGTTGTAGGAGTCGGCGAATAATGACTTGGCTTGGCCCCCGAGAAAACTTCTGATATAGACGGGAGGGATTGCCGTTGGGCGGGTTCCACCTCGTTCGGCGTTCTCCTACTCTCCCCAGGCGAAATCATGCCAGGCATCGGTGGCGGTGGTTGTTGATGATAAGCAGGTGGAAACGGAGGCTTATGAGGATGGTATACGGGAGCTGGATTCATTAAAGCGGTGGCTGCCATCATCGGCACTTCGCGATGCCGCTCTGCTGGTTCCGGGAGTCGCTGGCTATACGTATCAAGTCTGCTAGCGGAGGTAAAACCACTGATATGAATATATTGATCAACTTGAGTTCGACGAAACGATGCCGGGCGCACTAGAGCGAGTAGCTCCAGATAAGAACGGACCTTTGCCTAGTGCCAGATTCACCCGCTTCCATAGCGGGACTACTACCAATGGCGGTGCCAAAATATCCAACAGATCAGCTAGGACGGCTTATGCATCTAAGCTGGCCGGGGCACTCGCGGGTGCGAAGCAAGCAACCCTAATAGCAACCCTACGGTTGAACCTTCCGATGTCTCAAGAGCTGTGTGGATGCGAAACTAGAAAGAGGACAAAGTCGATTCGGGGTGGTTTCCGTGACACGAGTTACCCAAGCTGAGTCGATCCGAGTTCACGGCAAGCCTGAAGGAATACTCTCTAGAATGATACGAATATACGGAATAGCAGCGCAAATATGTTTTCACTAGGTATCTTTAGATCCCGTTTAGTCAGAAAGGCTCAAGTGTAAGACAAATGTAGCGGGGTGGGAAGAGTGATTATAATGGTGTACGTCTTTCATCTTAGACGTCAAGACAGGAACGTCTGGAATAAACACGACACTAAGTCGAATCACCACGAATAGTGGCGGCACGACTTTCGCCCAAAAGACATTCTTAGAAACAACTCTTACCTTAGCCACTAAGTGGGTCTGGAATATAGCCCGAGGACGATAGGTATTCTGCTCTTGGTCTCCGAATACGTGTATCGCTGTGGACGTCTCGCTAATATACTCCGTCTCAGATTCCCGAGTAGTTGATGTTGCTTCTGGAAGGGTGTCCTCCTCTTAGCTAGTTTAAAAGATATCGAATGTTACAGAGCTTCCGGAATACTGTATCGTACAGACAATAGAACAGATGGGTAAAGTATCCAGCAGGATTAGAGATGACGTCTATGGTAGGACGCGGCAAGCGAACCAAGATTTCAGAGTGTCGATATCTTCGGGGTTACTTAAACCTCGTGACAATCGAATGGGGAGGAAGAGGAAGGGAAGAAAGAGGTTCGAAAGTAATGACGAAAACGCAGGCGACGTGTTGCAGGTATTAAGAGAGTTCAGGTTCAGAGAAATAAGCACAGCAGATTAGAGCGAGATGTATGCTACTACGGTATGATGTACCATACCAGCATACATATGTAGATGGGCAAATAAACTACCTACATAGGTATGCGTAACTAATAAGGAACAACCCAGGACACCCCTACCTGGCCATTCACTAGGTACCTAGAGGTAGGTATGTACGGTATGTACATAGTATCATCTGTACACTACGTGCAGCAACCACAGTATGGTACGGAGACTTCTACCTTGGGTCGCTTGAAGTGGGGGAGACGGGGGCACGAAATATGTAGCCAGGACAAGGGTAAGAATCTACAAGTCAGGGTTTCGCAGCCAGTCAGTTGGTACGGCGGACCTTCGCTTCTGTCAGAATCCTAGAGGTTAGGGAGCAGAGATTGCCTGAGATTCTGAGCCACTCTGCCACTCTGCTACTCCCTTCCCCACCTTCGACTCTGAACCTTTAGCATGGCAGCCAAAAGCTCGCATGTTCATCGAAAAAGTGCTGTGTCTGCAGAGATAGGCGTGGGTGCAATCTGGCAATGCCCGGGTAAGAAGGGACATGAAAGGATAGAACGACTACCTACGTTCAGATGCGAGCAAGGTTCACTACCGTAGTGTAGTGATATGGCTGTATGGTCGGTCGGCTATGATGAGCTAGGAATAGCTAGATGACGATCTTTTGTTTCTCAAACATTACGGTACCTAGCCCCAGTTGTATGGGACTTGTGGGCGAATCTGAATGTGAACGGATCGCTCCCGACGGCCCAAGTCGTAGGGACCAATACAATATAGGTATAGCACCTGGCTTGCGTAGGAATAGCGAGTCCCGAAACCTGTCAGGTCACGCCATTATCCTCACAGCGAAATAAGGTGGCACCACTTTTTAGCAATCCAGGGCTGCGTTAGACGGGTTAGACGGGTTAGACGGTGAAGGTTACAGGGCTCTTTGGTGGCGATGGGTCCCATCGACTAGTATCTCTTAACAACCTTTTGGCAGCTCAGATCGAAGATGAGATGGCGGTAGGCCCTAGAAAGATGACCAGGGGAGGGGTTCCGCAAAGGGAGTGTGCCTGATTGGGGAAGATGGGTATGATTCGGTACGCCTAAGGATCCCGACCTTCATGACGATCTCTCGGTGACAATCCGTAATCCAAGAAGGATGCGGATATTTTAGAGGAGTATGTAATGGCACCAACTGGAGATATGATACCATACATGTAGTATGTGAAATGTAGACAATTCGGAATCTGCTGATAATCTAACTTACCTCATACATCAAATGCAGTATTTCGAGTCGAACAACTTTGTTTTTGGGCGACGAAGGACCTGCGAGTACCCTATTGACCCTATTGACCTAATAGATACAACGTCCTAAAGGCAGCTGCAGGCGGTTATCATTGCTTGTTCGGCGAAGAAGAAGAAAAGTTTTGTAAGATTCGAAGACATGGGGTGTGGACATGGGGATGGGGATGGAAAGACGGGGTTTACGAAGAAAGCATGGCGACTGAGCATAGCAGTCGTCTACTGTTGCATGGGCTGAAGTTACCTATTATTACCATTATTACATACTACCTTAGGTACCTAACCTAACCTAACCTAACTTACCTTATTAGGTACATAGGTACATGTAGGTAGGCAGGTACATAATCCAGGTGTACAAAGATGCAGGTATAGGTACGTTATGTAGATACATTAAGATACCTTAGCCACATGTATTCCGTAGATGGATATCCAGATGGATCTCTATTGTAAATGTGGGTCATATGGGTTGTTCCTTCGCATGGGTTTAGCTGTCCACTGCAGCCCGTCGAAATCTACGCTATATGTACCCTTTACTTTAGTCTGGTGGAGAAGGTTCAATGACAGGAACCAGGTATGGCCTTGCTGCAAGATGCCGAAAGTGCATATACACTTGGAGTACTGCTCGATCCCTTTGAGGCTGCACCTGAGTTTTTTCTTCTTCTTTTCTGCCTACGTGTAATATATTACCTCCATGCATGCAAGTATTTAAGACGCATCTAAGTTTACATATATACCTACGTCCTACATATGTATGTTCTTAACTTAGCCTGTCATGTGTTTCTTTATGCGTTTCTCGACGAATCTATTTTCTTATGTCCATTTTATTACCGCTATCAATCGCGATTATCTCTTGAGTTATTACATAGTAATATAAAAATAATGTAGTTACATTATACTATTAAACCCGAAATGCCCGACACCGCACGTTAAAAGATTCTAGATTAAACACGTATTTATTTATTTTATATGTTACAACTACATTTGCTTATGAAAGAGCATTCAACTTGCGGTAATTAAGAGTTAGGTTGCAGCCGGGCATATGATATTTATAACGTAAAGGTAGAACCCCGTGTACCGTATAAATATATTTCATCTGGTTGAGATGAAGCCTTACCGGAATGCTTTGTGGGTAGGACAATAAGTCTTCGAGCATATTCTCTTTTAAACACATTCGTGAGAAACAATCCAAGGTGATAAGGTTCGCTGAGAAAAATCCCCGCGGTGTATATGGGCAAGATTAAAATCAGATCAGATCAGATAAATCGTAGATTGCGATAACGTTTACGTAGTAAAAATGTATGCTAGGTACATGTATTTAAGATGCTTCCAACATGCATACATATTTAGGTACCTATGTATCTAAGTATATATAACATGGTACTTGCCCAGGTGGACATTGAGGTTGACAACCCGTGTTGCCCGCTAAATCCTGCCTTTTTTTTCTGTTCATTTTTTGAGACAAAAGACGCATATTGAATATGCAACCGTTAGAGTCGTGAATACATATCGGAAAATACATATAAAAGGTAATAGGATAGGTACGTACCTCCGGTAGCATACCTACATGTAAGAGGTACCTAATGTAATTAACTCGGTATAACAACCTATTCAAATATACCTTTTGCATTCAACATGTACTTGCGCGCCATATACATATCGCAATATATTTAACTTGCCTTAGGTAATCTTCCACTCCAGCCTTTTTTCTTCTTCTTATTACCTAACTCATACCAACCAACCATCGATGTTGTTGCCGATAAAAACCAACGTTATCTTGCTGCGAATACATGATGATAAACATATGATAATGAATTGGGTACCTAAGGTATCTCTTGCTGCTGTTGTTATCAGCCAATCCAAGATCACCATTCAATCCCGGGGTTTCGGTCAGATTTGGAGAACCATGTGGACGAATGGTTCGACTACGGTTAGCGTGCAATTAATCGATCAGGACTTGTTCTCGGCTAGATTGCCTGCGCCCCCATGCTACTAAACATAATTCTTTTTCTTTTTCGGAGATCTCGCATCCAGATTGGCTTGTTTCGACAGATTAGCGACCGGTACGCTGAAAGGTAACTTGATGAGTTGAACCGCCCAGCTGGAATCAGTAACGGATATTTAGAAGACTTGAGCATGTATAACACATCCATTAAGACGGCTTGGATGTGCTTCTCTACTTAGGTAGGTAGGTAGACGTGTCCGTCTGTACGCTGTCGAACGAGCATATTACCGCATAGGCTATCGACCCCGGAAAATTGCGTCGAGTTGGAAACATAACAAAAGTACAAGTCAATTCCCGGGGTCTTGGTCCTGCATCTCTCCAGTCGAGTCGAGACTTATCATCAAAACCCTCTAACCTAGACTCAATAAAGCTAAACTGCAAACGATTCATGTTTAGTCATAACATTTCTCTAATACCTATCTCCTAGGCTTAGACCGAGACACTTCTTTCGGATACTTTTAAACAAATATGTGCAATGATTACGAGTTTTCGCATCACAATGCGTAATTTGCCGGCGTTACACACGACTACGATACGTCCCAATTTACATGCTACTTGGACCAAATTGCTATGCGTATAATACCCCCCGGACAGGCAAATCACACTCGCGTGTGCGTTTTTCTTGTTAGGTTTCGATCAGATTGCGGCAGGCTGCATTCAACTGATCTTGCACGCAAAACTGCCGGGCCACAATGTACAGTGACTAACTCTTCACGGAATATATCGTACCAGAAAGACCTAGCCTCGCAGGGCGAAGATCCGATCTTCGTGGCGGTACAAGTATGGTACAGCGAAACCATCCAACAAGCTCTTAGCGTTGTACGCCGAAGGAATACCCTTACTGGTTTATGCCCAGGTGTATACTTCCCAGGTGTGTACCTAAGTTAGGTTGAGCGAAATATGGAGCAATACGACTACGACTCGACCCGTGTTGTATCATCCTGCATCTCGGATTCTTCCCCTGAGGAAATGTGCATAACTCGCAAACTCCTATCCTAACTAGGTGCAAGGGGGAGGAGGCTTAGATTACTTAGAGCGTAGATTGGTTTCGGTGCCCAGAGATGCCATGCCCCCGATGGGCTGTCAGTGATAGGTTCTGCCCAGCCGGACTGTCAGACTGTTATACAGTATTGTGCTTGTAAATCAAACGAAGGACGATCTTTAAGGGATCATTCAACTGGTAGTTAAGTTACTCTTGCGTCATAACACTGACCTCAGTGTCTCGTTGTCTTTTGATGGTGCGCGTGACGTTAAACATATCAACACGAGGTCCGGACGCAATGGAAAAAGCACAGGGCATGTGTTTACGACTTCGTGTAACGTTTATGCTGGTAAATAAACCCTCCTGGAGGCGGGAACACGTAATAAGTCACAAATACTATCTTAAAAGACGCTGGTGCGATCTAGAGAAACTTTCGGGTATATTTAAAAAGGGAGAAAAATCCAGATCGATGAATCGAGACCAGATTTGTGACCACCGACAGGGAACACCCCTCTTCAGCTACGCGTCCGTTCCATACATTAACGACCTTCTTACATAAAAAAAGACATTATCGATGTGATACTAATTTAGACTCTTCTGTCAGCACCATATCTCACGCATCTATTAATGTATATATTTTTAATATATACTCCCTACCCCCTACTCCCTCCCTACTCATATGTCCAGCAACGACGAAAGGTCTATCCAGTCCATTCTTTCCACACCAATGCACAAAAGCGTATTCATTCGGGAACCCCGTATGGTATGTACGAGTTGCACGTGGATGCCGCCAAGCTAAGATCGCTAGCTCAACCAGTTGTCCATATGTATTTGAGGGCTGGACTGAGCAGCCTGGACAGGATAGGCGTTGCCATTGCCTAGCTACCTCCACTTAAGAAAATGCTCGAAGCCTGCAAGCGTGAAATACCCTGCTCGAACACCCGGAGAGGCATCCCCTACTACCAAATGAGCCCGCCGGCTAGGTTCTCATTGGCGGAATGAAGTCCTATGGCTGTCACTATCTCGACTTCACACACACTAGTGACAAATTACTAATATATCCCAGGTCCACTTAGTGAAAATGGTAGAGATATTACTTGGCTACCCTGTTCGCTCATCAGTTCATGGGATTTTGAAGCGTATTAGTAGTGATATGGGCGACTCGTTCCCACGAAACGGGTACGGGTATGTCGGCGAACTATCCGTTCTACATACGTACCTGTCTACACATCAGGGAGGGACGGTGAACACAATGCTGCGCTGTGCCATCGAAATGACAGGTAGGGCTAATAATATAAGTGGCCCTTTTAACTTTCCGGGATTTGTTCTATTAATCTCGGCCAGTGTTCGGGATCTACTCTAGGAGAGCATGTGGGTCAGAATCATTACACAGGCAGACAGGCGAGAGGTGAAAGGGAGAGGTTACGACGTATAACCTACCTACCTACACTACCTACCTAAGATCTCCCATCCACCGTCGTAACGGTCCCTGGTCAGTTTGTGTTTGAATCATTCGAACCCCACGCGCGGAGGTCCCTAGTCGACGTTAGAAAGTCCAGAAAAACTAGAAGATGCCCCAGAGTGCCGGGTTTACATCCGATTCAGGAATTAATATCCCTGAAGTAGTCCCAAATCGGGGGCGATCGTCATATGCGATAGGCCATATCGCTTTTCGGTTAGGGGCTGAGATGTCTAGACCACAGATCCTACGTATCATCTAGGTTAAGTTCACAGGCGATTAGGTTGGCAAAAAGCTTTACACTCGATGAGATCTGGTAAAGAGATCATACCTACCCAAAATACCCGGCAGGCATACCCTTAGAATATTATGCATATTACTTTTCTCATCCTTCCGACTACAGCTATATCAAACGGCAACGCCGGAGTGTTCAGAGCGCTGTGTCCTAGAATATACCAAGTAGCATCTTGCTGAACAATGCTTTATTTCCCATGAAAGAAATGAATGACCCGGCTCAACATCCGGCAGGCAAGATGATGAGTCGTGCTTCGTTTACGTCCACCAATAGCATCTCACGATGTATGTCATTTTATGGACATAATGTGCGAGGAGTGTCTAAGCCGAGAGTCCAACTCCCGAAGAAAGCTTCATCAAGAGCCTCGCTCTCAAGATCACGTTAGGGCCAGCTGTCAAACTCGCAGCAACGCTGCACGACGTCGGAACTGGTGAAATTGTTTGCTACGAACCACGAGGTATGGCTAACGTTAGGAGTTTAGTTGGACAAGTTTCCCCGGTGATGAGGCGAGCATCCAACGTCCTAGCGTTGCACCCGGAACCTATGATAGGACGAGTTAACTTCCGCGCTCCCCCGATTTACCAATATTGGTTGCGAGAAGTGGTACGGTGCAAGCTCTGGAAAAACTGGGTGCCTAACGTCAGCCATCGACCCAAGACCACGGCGTAATCTGGATCCCAAGGCGGCCTAGATATGTATGCAGACCACCAGATCTGTCTTGCCCTCGTAGAAGGATTATTTTTTATTCTTTTTCCTTCTTCCTTCCGCTACTTTGGTACCGACCGGGGTCTTCCGTTCTTCCAGCAATCATCTTGACCGGTACCAGACTATCAGATTTGCTGGCGTTTCACTTTCATAATGCCCCGCGCCCGCCTAAGGGGTGTGGTTTCACTACGAGGTGCCGAGAAATACATACTCTCGTGACATTGATCCCTCGTGCTTAATAGTACGCAATCATTGTTATTATAAAGGAAAGGCGTGACCACCACCATCTACGTACGGGAAGCCATAGGTACATTGCATTCTCGGACCTCGTCCCGGAGCCAGCCATCATCTTATTATACAAAACAGAATATTGCCAACATGCATACATAGCACTTTGTAAGTTAGTACCGTTACCGTTCCGTGATCGGTTCGATACATCTCAACATCCGGCGAATATTGAAAATCGCTCACTAAGGATTATGCCATGATGACCAGTCTCGCACGTGTTGGGATGAGCTGGCAGATGATCCTTTGCCTACCTTTTCCCGCTTCATATCTTCAAGGTAAACTGTTCTTTCTGCTCCCCGTCGAAATAACATACACTCTTGTATCATGGTAGTTACCTAGTTAAAAGTTATCTGAGAAACTTTTACAGCGCGATTCGTGGGCGTAACCCTCGTGTTTCCAGCTGTCAAACACGTCCTCCTAACTAGTTAAACTACCAGCTGATTAGGCTGAAGGGGAAACCCTTCTTTTTTGGATCCTGGATCTCTGGCCGCGAGCCAATGATACCCAACGTGTATGATCGCCTGATCTTATAGTAGATCTAGCGTGGGGCGCTTCCCGTTTCCTCATAGTTACCACCCTCTTCTTATCTCACCATATAAATGGTGTCGCAACGGTGGCCCATTTAGGTAACCAGCTATCCGACATTGCCTCTCTTTTGGCCGGATCTGGAAGCTGAATCGGCTCGACCCTGGGGTATATGCCTGCTGAATAAGGGGTGCTTGACTCAGCCGAATTCTACGCCGGAAATCTCCATTGCCTTTATCTTGATAGATTACATCCCCCATACGGTGTATGTCGATTCGTAGTGTAGGATTAGCAGACCTCCATGTCACTCATTTGTCCCTCATTTCTACTTCTGTAACCCAATCCCCCCTCAAAACGAGCCAGCCATTCCTCAGATGCATGTATGCAATGTATAAATGATACTGATACTGGCTAGCACACCTCTCGGCGGTGCTGCCGTGCAGAAGCTCTTCCGGCCTCGGGAGTCCCGTTGCCGCCAGCGTTGCCGCAATATGTTTGTTGCATGCGCTTTGAGGCGAGCACCCGGCGTACCCTTGCGTTCCTCTCGGATGACTTAGCCAAGCCAGTCCAGTCCCTACGCTATCCGTTCATAGGCGAGCTTTGACCGTTACGAATGTATATATTGTCGCATTAATGCGCATATGTACATACTTTGCACATAATAAAACTACGACATATCCCGCTACGACGCCGCCTTGCCCCGGTCCTATAATACCCCCCATCATATTTTATGGTGCGGAAAGCAGTAGGGTTCAAAGCATGTAAATTGTTCTGCCATCCGCTTGCCCGGGTGTATTTTATGATATATCATATTTTCCCTTCGCAGGGGAACAAGCATAAATTTATATGGTTCTGCGGTGGGTACTAGTTGTTTCCGTGGCTCAGGACTATTGGATGCGACTGATGAATACGGTCCACCAGAGGGCGTTATGTACAATCGTACAGTACATACAGCATCGTATGTAGCTGGTACATACTTGGTAGGTGTCGAGTGGGTCGAACGAATCGCGAGTTTGAGAGTTGGGAAACTTGAGACTCTTCTGTGTGAGAGGCAAGGCACTACGTAATCAAGGCCAGGGGCAACACAAGTTGACAGATGATAATAGTACATAGGCCAGTAGGCAGGATCCGGAGGTGGCCGGGCACGTAACCAGGTTGCCCTCCCTAGTGTATGTCCTTCGATAAAACCCCAGAGCACCTAAAGCCAAGACTTAATGAATCTAGGGAATATCACATGAGCTTTCCTTACCTAACACGATGGAACTCCCCCAATGCGACGCTCGAGAAACTAAGAATGCAACTCTGTGGCTTTTGTCCCAGCGATCACTAGGGTCCACTATACCCACCGCATGCTTATCACGGAGAAGAAGGGTGACAAGGAAGAAGACAGGACATCCAAGGGCATCCAAGGGCATCCAAGGGCATCCAAGGGTATCCAAGGGTACCCAGGGATATTCATGAGCTCCTATTGGCGCAGCAAAGTCCGGTGAAAGGAAGTGGTGAGCGATTGTTCAAAGCCCACCGTCCACCAAACTATCCCAGAGCCTGGTCCTTGAATGAATTAATAAATTAGATCGGGACCGTTTCCTCCCTGCCGCTTCTATTATGTAGATGGATGCATTGCAGGATCTGGCTTCTAGCTCAGTCCTCCATACAGCGCTCTCGCCTCGTCTGGGGTCAGGGGCTAGCTGCTCTCATAGGCGATGCTAGACTAACCAATAAGCCTCCCCCTTAAGTCATCCCAAGTAACAGAGCGTCGGGCAAGTCTTCACTAGCCGGCTTCTTCTGCAGATACTCTATTATGCGTACATCTGATATATCCCTGGGGTAGGGGTCAGCTCTGACGTTGCTCTATAGCCGAAGGACCTATTGTCGCAAAGCGTACAAGTTTCTGTCACTTATCACTTCCCACAAAGTGAGAGGTTCAAGAGCGGACGGGGATGAGTTGTCAACTAACCTACTGCAAATCACTGATATTATTCCAAGGAACTATACGTGGTACAAAGGCCGCTGATTAGAGATGAGTACTACCACACTCTTGATTCTCCATCACCGTTCCGCATATCGGGACGCACGGTTTTTACAATATTAGTCAAAATACCTAAACCAGCATCTCCTAAACCACGCTGGAAAAGTGATCGCCGATAATATTCCCCCGGTATGCATTTGTATCGGTACGCTTGGCTTATGCCGTAATTACCATTAGCAATTCCCTTTGCTGATACCTCGGCTGCTTGCGGATCAGAAAGCTACGCGTACGACCGCCTTTTCCTTACCTGTTAACTATGTAATATGCCAAATCTTTACATTCTCCCTTTCGAGATATCTTAGATCACGATCCTATGCATCGAGATAATCTACCTAAACTCTGGATCCCCTACCCGTCCAGCATGTGCTACGATACCTATATATAAATTAATAATTATGTAAGATAACTGACAACATTGTCTCAAGCCGCTGTTTCAGCCTTACTGTCAAGTCAATATAGCCCTTCCGTTTACTACCCAATAGAATTCCCCATACCTACATCTTCATGTATGTCTTAACTTGCCCTCTCCAGCCGATAGGTGCAACTACGTAGCCAAAAGGAATATGCAGATTCTTCCAGGTGGACGCCTTATCGCTACCCATCCTAGATTCACTATCCTATTCACCTACCTAGAACAGGACGAACAGAACGAGTAGGATATCCGCACAACAGTGTATGGCATCTACCGCGTCTTCGTTGCACTCATGAGTACCTAACCTAGGTAGTTACGCCTTCGTATCTAGTTTCATCTGTTTCGCGCATAGATCAGCTTTGCGCCGCTGATCCTGTTGCTACCTAACCTATGAATTGTCTACACGATACGTGATCCCCTAAAGTTCCCGCTTCGAAGCGTGCAAGTGAGCAAGGGACAGACGGTAAGATGCAGTCAACCGAGACAATCAACTAATGAACCAACGAACCTCGGGCTACTTATACACAACAAGCTATACGCCCTGCTAGCCTTCCATGCAATGCAATCGTCGCTACAAATCCACCAGCGATGTAACTGTTGAGATTCACAGTAATCCGTTGCCCTGCCGGACGGAGTGGCGTCGAGGTGGTAAGCTGACCATCAGATTCCCGCAGCCATTATCGAGGGTTCGGAAGAATGAAAAGAGAGAAAAGAGACCTGTCGTTTCATTTAACTTTTTTGGTCTGAGCAACTTGACCCGATCTCTCGATTACTCCATGCAATCTTGCAGGAAGGGGGCGCCTTTCAGTGATCTTATTGCCCCCCCTCTTCAACCTTTTTTTTTTCCGCCGAGTCTCGCAAGCCAATCCCAGTCATCCACATGCACCACCGTAAGCGGATAACGCGTGCGCTTCGGGTGGTCGCATGGTCGGCGCTCGATCTCGAATCACCTATCTGCATTGGCTCTGGTTGGAAGGATCCCGCCTTTCCCACATACCTACAATATAACAAGATAATGACGCAGTCCTGTGTTTCGCAATCTATTGCGCCGACAGCTGCCGCGACGATCTATCCTCCGGGGTACGCGCGTGGGTGGCGACCAACAGCGCCGTATATCCGGTCGGGGTCGTTCTGGACCTTCTTAGATGCCATGTCCTATCCTTCTACAAGCGTCCATCTGCATACGCCGAGCTGTCGTTGGCGATCTGCTTATACATAGGTAGGTAGGTAGTATAGTCAGGCCTTTTGACCGGTCTGCCTGAGGGATAGCTGATATGTGACAGGTCTTCTAGGTTGCCTCGGGTAGCAGTGAGACGAGCATTGGGCCTCTGTTTTCATTGAAGAGAATTGAGTATGAGACCACCACTGCATGACGTAGCAGTAAAAATGCCATTTTTCATACACGGGAATAGCTCTATGCGCAATCTTGAATTACCACCTGTCTACCACGATTAGCGTTTATACAGTAGCTTGTACGTGACATCATACAAGATATGCGCTCTCTTGGCACATCTCAGATTCGGTACTTGAATGTTGCTTTGTTGAAACCTTGACTTAAGTAGGCGGAGACGAGGCGGGCCAGTTGGAAGTCCAGCAGGTCGGAACGCATCAGATTAATTGCAAGCTGCAAGCTCTAAGCTTCTGTGTGGCGCCGTGGCGACGGTGGCTGCATATCTATAAGTCGAGCCTTAAGTCATCATCTATTACTCCTACATACGTGTCCAGTCTTCGTTTACGTAGGGGAAGATATAATACATCGAGTACATTACCAAGGGGAGAATGCCGTACTATGATAGATGGTTTAATAAAGGTACCTACCTATCAAGATAGACCTCTTAGTGTTTGGGTTAAGTTTCTAAAGCTTCTGAGAAGACCCTTAAGTAGAGTGACGAGGAAGAGGGGGTCATTGGTAAGCCCCCAATAGATGAAGCTCTTTACCCTGCGGGCATATCCTTAACATGCTGTGGGTAGCCCGCAGAAAAGGCCTCTCAGGCAAGCTCTCGACAAGACTAACTAACTTCCACGTGGCCTAGCCTTATAAGTTGCACCATAGGAGAAAGTATTCGGGGGTATATTACCTGCGTAGTATATTAAGTGCCTACCTAAGTAGGTAAGTGTGTACGTCTATATGTTTTACCATGCTCGAGACGGTAAGTTGGAAAATGACCTTAACAAAAACGGACAAACAGTAATCTCTTTGGGTGGATAGCTGCCCCTTTAAGTGTTTCTTTGCAAGGTTCGTCCGAGACATTTGGCATTGATTTACATGCAATGCCCATATATAGTATTCCGTGCCGTTGCAATCTTGAAGGTCTCTACGTATTTGGAAGCTCAACTCCTACATAGCAGTAGATGCCGATACAGCACCATTACGGAGTGTTTATCATAGCGTACTTACCAATATCCCTTGTGAACTTTTACCAGCATTCTTTACTCGGTCGTGCACAAAAAATAAATAATAAATAAAGCTGCGTCAGATAGGCAAGAATAATAGCATAGCCAAGTGATTACAATATGAATTCCCCCAATTGCTCATATAAGTTATCTCCAGCCCCTTGCATCTCATATTCGGCCTCCGGGGGAAATAGGGAAAGATCTGATGGCGAAGAATCAGGCGCCCGCGACTCTAGGTCAGCGAGAAGCGGCTATGTGTGGATGAAGCCAAGAGATCTATCTTCGATTGAAACTAGATCGAAGCAATGGCTCGGCGCCGGAAAGAACAGAACCAGGATAGGTAAACGGGGACCCGAGGCAGTGGGTGTAGCAGCGGTGCCAAGGCCAGATGGGCCTAAAGCTATTCCCATATCTGTTCCTGCCGCTACCACCACGCCTATAGTAATATGTAATTATAAGATGATTAGTATAAAGCAGCTACCCCTTTGGGTATACGGAGTAAAAGATATACTCATGGTAGCATCTCGTAAGAATAGAGTGCGCGCTTTCTGCGTCTCTCTCCCTCATGACCGTTTCGGCTAATTCCGATTGGTATAAGTCGTTATAAATAGCAAGAACACGCTAATTAATATTTGTATGGACCCCTCCCAGCTATGGCTACTGCCACCGAGGCTGGTAGTGTATATAAGTTTACGCTTGTCGGCCCGTGACCGCAGAGGCGTGACATATTACAATTCCTAGACGCGAATCGCAACACAGTGACACGTATGATTTAGATCATAGAGGTATACAAAGTCGGGATATATTAGTACGGATAATTACCTAAGAAGCAAACAAATATCTCACATATGGCGCAACTACGTCTACTGCCTTCCATATCTTGGTTCTACCTGCTCCGGCCGTCTTCCGTATTATAGTGGGGCCGAACGCCGGCTTTCTTCAACCTAAAATTATTAGTGACCCGGGTCATTTACTTGTCTTACTTCGAATGCTACTTTGGATTATACATGCCATATAATACCAATGACGGGAGTAGAAACAATATTGTAAATGGGACATTTGAAGTTGAAGTCACGTTTATTACGATAAATGTATTTCAGGCGAGGAGGGCATCGCGGCGGCCGGCGTATCCTATTTGTTTTGTTTAGATTGCTATCGGACTCGGAGGTCGATAGACGAACGATAGCTTACCTATGTCGGATTTTTTGTATGCTTTTCTGACAATAAATATATTTTAGAGTGGTCTCTTGTGAACGCGCTGGCAGAGCATGAATGTCTCATAGTAGCATGTGCCAGTTGATGATGAACACTACGTCGGCTTGATGCTATAATGTTATAGACACGAATTTAAATAAGTGACAGTAATTAACGATGGCGTATAGCCCCGAGTCGGATTTATTTTTTAAGGCCATTTCTTTCTATTGCGGCATGGTATCTATTTACCTCATATGTTCATATATAAGGGCCTAAATATTTTCATGTTGGTATCTACACATCTACTTCACAAATACAAGCAAGCTTTGAAATCCCACCTAATTCTCCAGATATCGCGGGATTCATCCTGTAGGTGATACACAACTTCTGTTCATAAGTACTCAGCAAAAACTCATGATGCCCACCTTATCCGGGTTTGGGGCTCTTTGGCAGCAATTCTTCCCACCAGCCCCCGCCTTCATGGAAAAGGATAAATTGGTCCTGGGAGTCAAGTCGGCAAGGTCTTTATCATCACCAGTACTAATTCAGGTATTAGACTCTCTCTCTCTCTCTCTCTCTCTCTCTCTCTCGTAAAGGTCCTCTATCCTACCGGCGCTACCAGTTACCTCGCGGAACGCTTGCTCACCAAACTCCGGGCTACTACAGCCGAAGTTAATTCGACTTTGCCCTCTCCCACAACCCCATCGAATCTTGAATATATATTTCTCAGCCTCTCCGATCTGGAGATAAGCAGACCAGAAGCGGCGGTATTAGCAGCGCAGGACCCGCGCCTGGATATTCTGTGAAATAACGCTGACAATAGATGCCCGCCAGGAAGCGTAACGAAACAGGGCATCGAGGCGCATGTATACGCGAACTGCGTTGCTCTGATGCTCTTCGCGTAGGACCTACTACCGATACTCTGCACAGCAGCGCAGACGGCCGCTCCAGGCAGCGTGAGGATTGTATGGTCAGGCTCTACACAAATTGACATGTGCGCGCCTCAGCATGGTATCAACTTCGCATGCATAAAAACCCACCATCGTCACGTATAAGGATTATAGCGCATCCAAAGCAGGTAATTAGTTCTTTGCAGCCGAAAACGCTCGTCGCTAGGGCCAACATGGCATTGCTAGTATCTGTCAGAACCCTGGGAATCTGTATGTGGATATAAGGTACCTTCGTAAGGAAGACAAGGACTGGGACGAGACAGTAAGGGAAATAGCTGCTAATATTAGGAGATCAAGTGTTATACTAAGCTGTCAACGGGCAGTAGCGATGTGATAAAGCTCGAGGACGTTAAGCAAGCATTTTAGAGTTATAAGATACACTCATAGATATATGCAGAAGAAGAAAAGGTAGTAAGGACAGGACATTCTTTCAGTCCAAGCCGATGTGTATGGGAATATCTATACCCTTGCCGAAACAATGCACGCGGAGCATGACATCGGTATTATTGACTTTCAGCAAACGACACTATCTGAAGTGGCTTTCAAAATAATAACAATTTGAGATCGTGGTACTCTGCTGCAGAATGCTTCTGAAGCTGTCACCAGCTTTATGGTTCGCCACGAAGAGCTTCTATCATATTAAGGATCGAAACAAACCAAAAATTAATGCGTAGCTTTAATATGGGTGATCTGATAGACTACACCCGTGATGAATGTATGAAATCTTATTGGGTCGAAGTATACTAATGTATAGAAATTATAGTAGCTGGAAAGAAATACTAATTATACCTAAATGCATGTTATCTTGAGACAACTGGATGTTAGCACGTTTGATACGAGTTAAAGTAGTTCATGAAGACAGCCGCATTGGCGCAGTATGTGATAACTGTATACAAAAGATGTCACTTCTTTAAATGGGGATATGCCAACCAATGCAACGTACTAAACACTGGTGAAGATGAGCGACTTCTTTCTAGGTAGTTGGGATTCGAACCCTCTAGGAAGATTGGCTGACAAGCATGGCTCATAGCAAAAAAGTGACTATGGAATATAACAGCTTCATGAAATTCACATGACCAAGGGGTCCCATCGACTAAAAGATGAATAATCTTCGATATATTTCATTCTATCATGAGTTCTAGTGTTACAATCTCTAGAATTACCTTGCGTCTCCAGCTGTCTTCCTGTGCCCTTCTGATCGATTCTTTCGATGCGCACTGAGACCAACTTACCAAGCTTGCCACCACGAAAATTATCCAAGTTAAACGTAGACGTTACATAGCTCATCTTTTCTAAGAGTATTTGGCGACATTAGGAGATAGATATGTATGAAGTAGATAAATCAGTCGTTCAAGTAATGTTATTTGTCTTATGTAGTTGAGAAATTAGGGAAGCATTATGTCTATGGCGGTAACCTTAGTAGCGATATAATGTAACTGGATGTCTCGTCATTTGACCCGAAACCTCAAGGAAAAACGTAACGGTCAAATAAACGTGTTCAATCTACCAGCCACCAACAAAACTCGAAGTTAAGATACATTAAATCAGCCAGCCATCAATAAAACTCGAGCGTGAATACGAGGAAATGGAGATGCCTTGTGTCATTAAATTCACACAAGTGATGAGATCCGGGGATCGGCATAGGTCTGCCAACAAGCTTCGCTTACGCGTACGACGCCTATTGAATTAATAGTTGAATCATTGCAGAAGATCGTCAACATTGGTGCCGCTGATGTACATAGCCCACTCCGTTGCATGCGGCTAAATAGGTTGGCTGGGTGTATTTAACGTGTATGCAACAATAACGATGACGGCTGCAGTAAGTAAATCATCAGAATAGACTGGACCCGACTGGACCAATCAATAAACGGCAACAATTAGGAATCGGGCGATCAGAACTTCGCAAAGTAGTGCCACAAACCATTATGATTACTCGGCACAGATGGAGAATTTTCCAATAATAAAGATTAGGATGGGCGAAGTTGTTATTGCTACAAAATCTTGCATACCTAATACTGTGGGAATTGTCTTAATCATTACGAATATAGTCGGTAAGTTCTACATAACACTACAGCAACAAAAAGACTATAAAAATCAGGTCACACTAACTACCTACCTAGATACCTGATAGGAGAATACCCAACTCCAAGTATCCAAGCGTAAGATAGAAAAGGGACTGCCATTTTGAGGAGGTTGAAGGTAGTTGGAACTGTGGGGTTCCTACGAGGCGGCTGAAAACTTCATACAGTGTTCTTGGCCTGTACCCTCCCTAGCGCATATCGCCAAGTATGTGCTTTGCCCGTTTTGTGATGACACGGAATGAAGCAGGTAGGTTAGTCGAGTATGGGTTCGAACTGTATACCTACCTAAGGTACCACCTACCTTAGATATTCAGGAAGGATTTATAAAACCACGGTACCTAACCAACTTCGAATATAAACTCTAAAAATATAAACTACTTTAATAGTGATTATGTACTTACTTAACTTAGGTAGGTAGTTAGAAGACATTGAAATACGACCTCCATATTCGAAAGTCAATACAATAAAGATAGGTACCTCAAGTACATGTAATCTTCACGAGACACACTTAGATGTAGGTGATCAGATCTGCATAGTAGGCAGGCAGTATGCATTACCGTTCCCCGCGTTTTATTATATGTTAGTTGGTCTAATTGCAGATTGGTGTAACCTATCATCTTGGAACTGTCCCCCCCCCCCCTACCTTCGATCTTTTCCTCTTTTCGCTCCCACGATAGGGACCACTCGAGCACGTAATAAACTAATAATGTATGGTAATGTCGTAAGCCTTGGCTTTGGCTTTGGCTTTGGCTTTGGCTTATTATATTACACCCTACTTCCGAGTTTCTACTTTCTTTAATTCAGTTAGGTTATCTCCAAGTTATTCACTAACAAGCTATCTTACTGTTAGACTCATTCTCTTTACCTTCGTCTCCATTATCTTATTTGACTTCCTGAGGCTATTGATCTTAGTATCTTATACATCTGATATTAAGAGGTATACATGATCGTTTAAGCCTTTCTACATAACTTTGATTATTATATAGGGCTCTTCCAGGTGTACATTACGCAATTGGCAATGTTATTATATAAGAATATAGCAAGGTAGTCTAGGTAGTTATGGATATATACATACCTGAGGTACCTAGATGTTAAAGTGCTACCAAAGACATGACCATTGGGTACAACTTCATCTAAGCTACCTAACATAATATATAATAGAACCACACTGCTATATACATCAGAAATCAATCACCAAGGACTACACACCCACGTCAAACTATCGCTCTACCTAACCAAAGCGCGGCTCATATATACTATGTACGCCGCCCCCTATTTTCCCGAGCCTATAAATACATACTTTCTTTTCTTCGTTACACATCTTCCTGAACCCCATATCACATAACTAATTACACAGACAGGATGCCTGTCAAACATGAATAAAATATAAAAAGTCGTGACATCTCCCAGATCGCTCGCTCGCTGATGAAGTACCACTAAATCAATATTGGACCAACCATATGGTACACTGTCGTAAATAAACACCAATCCACCCCACCGCAGAGCTCGTCCGAATGCCGGTTTAACTCCAACCCCGCCATATAAGCCAGCCTCGCCTCGCCACATCAATACCATGGCAAATAGACGGGCCCTAAAGCATTCGCTTGCCTCACCCCTGCGCCCCCGCCAGGAAAAAATCAATCTCCTTGCCCTGCCCAATAGCATGCTCGTTTTCCGCAAGCTGTTCCAGCAAGCTCAAGAACGGGTCTTTGTCCTCCCCAGGAGCAGTAGTCGGGCTGCCGTTATGGCTGCCCGCTCCTGGGCTCGGGACGGCGGCTAGGTGCAACGGCGGCTTGCGGGGGTCTTCTTCGCCGTGCCAGGGCGTGGGGGAGGAGAAGGTGTTGGTTGGTACGGTTCCGAACATCGGGTCGTAGCTAGCGATGCCGAAGTTGCTTTCGTTGTCGCCACTCGGGCTGGGAGTCGCGTATTGATACGAGGGGGAGAAGGGGACCGTCGACATGGCTTCTATTTGCGACTGGGTCGGCTGGTAGGATGCTGGATTGAACCCAGCTCCTGTAGCTCCGGTGGCGGCAGCGCTAGCAGCCTGATTATTACTGACCGTTTCGCGTCGTTGTTGCACTGATAGGGTAGTACTACTGGATGGACTATCTGTGTAGGGAAGCAATGAGCTGGACGTGTGAATCATAGATGATGTATGGGGGGCTGCAGAGAAAGAGAAGTGCCGGGGATGGGCTCCAGGGGTAGGCAGTCCAGGAGTTAGGGGTCTGTTGTTAGCTACGTTAACTGAGGTTAAACTTATGTCGGGTCGTCTTTGGCTAAGAGCAGTATTCTTTCGCTTTAGATTTGGCCGTTCGAAATCAGTATTGATAGGCGGCGAATACAAATCAGGTCCTGAGTAGGTATCCGTGGCGAAATTAGTAGCGATATCCGAAAGGCTAAGATTGGTAGCGTCGAACGTAAACGGACGACCTCCTGGCCTGCTAATATTCGAGTAGCGGTCAAAGAAGTCTTCGAGATTGAAAGCCGGTGAATAGCGCATTGAACTGTTAGCAAGACCCTTGACTAGTTCGGCGTGGGCACTGTATATGCTTTGCAAGGCGTCGCGTTGGTGTTGCACACTCGCCCAAGTATAACTCAGCTCGCTTAGTTGCTGCAGTTCTCGGGATAGGAACTCCGACGATGATGATAGAACACTCATAGATTCTCCCCCTCCGTTCTTGCTGTAATGTGTCCCATGTATATGAACTGTACCTGCGGTGCAGATACAATAGCCAACAAAAGCGGGCCATTCGATGGATGGCATCTGTCTGCCGAGCTCGACCAACTCAGCAATCGCATTGGCATGCAAGAAACATATGTTAGTGGCTTCTATTTGCCAAGATTGATGTTGGCCCGTCCCAGCCAATTCCGCAAGGTCAATTGGGAGGAAGGGTCTGTAAATAAGACAATGAATTAGGTGGTAGACGAGTTTGCCGAGAACAAGAACAGTCGAATCAGGTTGCCCGAATAGGGTATCTACACTCGAGAAGACGTCGGCAGTCCCCGAGGCCCATATATCGAGATCTTGCCTGATTTTGGAAAGTTCAGAAAGGGCGTGCCAGGGGAAGTGAGAATCGCCTTTTACACCTCCCGCTGCAAGATATCTATTTGTAATTCCCAGAATACGGCTGATGTCGATGAGCATTCCGCTGCTCCCCTGAGACTTCCTGCTGTTACCTTGTAGGTGTTGAAGGTTCGATCCGTTCTGAAAAAAGTCTCCTTCGACAGGTAAACTGGATGGATTCGGAGACCAGCACGGAAGGCGTAGAAGAATAGTCCTGTCGCTGATAAGACAGGAGCGTTTTGATCCACATGTCATGAATCTATCGAGAAGATAACAAGTCCAAAACAAGCGTCTTCTCATTTCACGTTCCACGGCTGTTATCCTAGCTTGTAGATTTACCTCCCGGTGTAACTCAAGGGCCATGGCCATTCCAATGGCAATTGCTTGATGAGATAATTAGTTTAGGATTCTATAAATTGCACCGAACATCACCATTCTCATCTGGAGACTTACTTAGGAGCATATATGCCTTTTTACCCTTGCCTGCTGCCGTAAACGCGGTGACGAGGAGAAGGAGAGCTTGAAGAGCATCGATGGATGGCTCGTCTGCATCAATCCCACCCCTTGATCGTAACGCATACTCCTCACTCAACTTAGCAGCGGACTGACATCCACCAGGGTGCGTTGTGTATCTAATCAAGTCTTAGTACACATGCTTGGGTACCTAAGGTTACGGAGCGGAAGCGAACCTAGCAGCGACGGAATATATGGCATATATTAAGTAACTAGGCAATTGGTTGAGTTGTAGCCGTTGTCTCACCGACGATTCATCAAGGATATGGTAGGGTTTCGCATGGAACCGAGAAAAGTACGTGTCAAGGAGCGTATCTATCTGTACGCCAGGGGAGGGCTCGCTGGAAATCGAAGGTGAGTATATAGCAGATTCAGAAGCTATCTCCGTTGCTCGAGAAATGTCTAGAGTTGGACGCTTTGATTTTGGCCCAGAATCTGAATCGTCTGCTGCCAGTCTGGCACTAGGAGACGTTTCTTCCGTACTAACATGCGGAAGATTTTCAGTGGTTGGTGAAGCATCGGCCTTTCTATGATCTTTGAGCTGAGCTTCTAAGCCATCCACCCTCTTTAGCAATGCCTCCAATACATCTGTCTTGGGGCCTCGTTTTTTTGGTATAGCGTCTGTAAGGATAGGAATCAAGGTAAAATTAGCTCCGCTGTTGGAATCTATCATCAAGGGGCTCTCCCGCGGGCGAGAGAAAGCTAACTACGTACCGTAGATACATGGGCATTGGAAGACTTGACAAGCTTCGCAGGATGGACGCATTCGATTGCATTTAATCTACACGGAGAATGCCGCTCGTTAGATTAAGAACAAAACTGGGCTAATTGGATTTGATCCGGTCGACGTAAGGAGCCTTACTTTCCGCTTCCGACATGACTTGCAATTCATTGCTTCTCGTGGCTCGTTGCCCATACGACGACTTGGTAATCGCTCGATGCCGATTTGTGGCCGCGACATAATGATGGGTTGAATTCCGGGGAGAGGTGCGATACTCATGATGACCGATTCTAAATATATCTCCTCGTTTAAGGGTTTCTGGAGGCCGGAATCGAGACTGTCGTTGTCGAATCGGCGCGTCCAATCCCTTTCTCTCTCTCTTTCTCCTTATCTTTCCTCTATAGAGATAGAGTTTCTCACTGAACGGTAAATGAACCTCTCATCCTTATAGTTGACCGATTGTCGGCTACTTAGTTTGGATTTCCGTGTTGATATAGTGCTATAGTGTTTGTTGCATATTGTATTATACTTAGTATACTTAGTAACGATGTTGACGCGCCCAATAACACTACTATTTTGCTAGAATTTGGAGACATGGAGAAATATGTACGGCGGAGAGGAACTAATAAGAAGAAGGGCTCACGACCGCACAATGCATGTTGAAATTTGTGGTTCTTTATTCAGATGGGAAAAGATGGGGCATAGTTTATGCGGAGAGACGCTGAAGATGTGGGAGACGGCTTGTGGACGATTGGGGTTTAGTGACTGACTTTACCGGCCCTATGTACTAACGTCTTGGGGGCATCAGCAAGGGCCTACCTCTAGCACGATCCTGCTCATTACCCACTCGGCTCGTGAAGCCCTTGTCAATGCGGGACCTGACGGGGTAAACTGGGGAAGATTACAGGGAACTGAGAGGGCCAGGAGAGCAGGGGGTTTGGATTGGCTACAAACTGGGACCGAGCCGTCGGAAGGCGACCAAAACGGGGTTCTTGCAGACTTCATTCTCGGCCCATGTTAATAAGAGGGGCCGCTTGCCGTTACTACAGTCTTGAGCTTAATGCTATTTAGCTAGATTCCCGTGCTGTACGCAATGGGAAGGACACAAACCGGCGGAAAGGGAATACGGAGGAGTTGGTTGTAGTGGTGGTGATAGGTAGGGGTGGAGGAGAGCTCTAACTCTTCGAGAATTATACCACGTGCTAGAGATGGCGGCATCATATGTTGCGCGCCAATAGAAATCAATCCTCATTGACCTCCCTAATCCTGACTAACAGTTTTATCCTGGTAGTTGAAGCCGTAGAAGCGCCGACTCCACTGTCCTCGTGAAGAGCCGTTCAGAGTTATTGATCCTCGTCGTGGAATTTCTAAGTCTTATGCCCATACTTTCTTTACCGTACGAGCGAGCTTTGACTTGCCAATCTTGAGCGACTTATGGGTAGATGGTGCCACATTGAGAACTATTTTAAGCTGTTATCCAAGTCGAATGTATTAAGCCTCCCATATGGAGGAGTTTATTCGTAATTTGGTGCCGCGCAGAACCAGATACTTCCTAGAATAACAGGAAAGGTAGTCCCCGTTGCCAGCTTGGCGGATGTCCAACTAAGACTTAGGCTGGTACTAATTGGCTTGACCTTACTTATGTTAGCTTCGGTGCAGGAGCGTTGTATACTAGCTTGATCCTCGAGCCATGAGTGTTGAATATTGACCGCTAATGCCAGAGACAGTGGTTACCTCTGATGTATGAAGCTAGACCTGGTGGCTAGCATGGAACTACTCCATTCTACGAATAGCTAGGTAAATAGTTGGAGGCAAATATGCAGGCACACGACCTCTTACATTATCCATATCTGTGCGTTTGCGGTTAGTGTCGTGTAAGTGTATGTGGCTTCCAAGGCACATATAGGCGCATAAGCTCTGGATCTTGACAACTTCCCCGCGAATAACTACACATGTAGTCTCTACTAGTGCTCCAAGTTTAGCTAGCCTACTGTTTCGAGACATCAGGACACCGAGTGAACTCTCGAGAGGCTATGATTCCTCTAGGCCGGTTGTGACGTACCGGAGCATCCAAGTATGTATCTTTCTCTGTCGGATTGGATGTCATTGTCCCGGGCACCGATGATGATGGCCCCGTGAGACCCACCCCGAGATATTAGAACGTAGCTAAAATTGTAACGGACCCTAGGTAGGCATTCATTCGTTTGAACTGGGTATGTCTAACCGGGTTCCTGATGACGTGAACTCAAAACGCCCATTCGGAGATGATGGCGCTTGGTGTGTTGTCTTGCTGATACTTGAACCGAGTCCGAACGGCTCCTCATAGTATTTACAATAGCTCCATTGGGTCTGGGGAATTGATGCCCTGCTCGAGGCGGATACCGACAGCGTGGGATGGGCGGTGCTAACCGGCAGGACCCAGTAATCATGCATCTATATCAAGAGTTGGGACGGTTTAAAGATATGGGAGTACCCGAATAGATGACAGTGGGTCGATATATCACATCTAGGCGCGTTTGATGTTGCAAGGCCGATCGTAGGTATATTATAAGTAAATTATAGGGCCAATCCGGTCCATGTTTTAAGATTCTGCCATCACGTAGGCTTGTACAGGGTTTTCGAGGGCATCTCGTAAGATGCAGTTCCACGTCACTGGTACTGCGCGTATCTAGATCGTAGATTGTGTGGTTCACGATCGTAACAATGACACGTGTGATACTATATACCGAATGTCTTATTTCTTGTTTGAGTCGAGGCCTCTTAAGACTCATCTCGGAAGAAGGCGCGGGTATGTATTCCGAGAGTTGGCAAAGCAGGGGTGTTGTGAAGTTTAGAAGATAAACGTTCAGTAAATAATAGTAGGTTTAAAGATTTTTAAGGTTGCTGTAGAAGCCGGACCGGGTTAATGCTCGCCGCTCGAAGACCCGAGTCCACTATGCCCCTCTTTTATACCATTAGTCTAAAATATTGATTACCTAATATATGTATTTTAAGTACTTAACGAGGTTATTCGAATTTGGAAATAAGAACGGATGTTTACCTAGGTACCTATACATAGGTAGTGTACCTTGTTTATGTATGTCCGTTAAAAGATAGGCGGGTATCTCCTTTACTTTACCTTACCTAGGTAGGTACCTAGGTACCTTACCTAAAGTTCCTAATAATATCCAGAACGCACATACATATAAGAACCGATATTTATATTTATATTTATATTTATACATAAATTTATATTGGGTTGAGGATGCACGGAACTAATCCAGTTATCCTAATAATATCTTCCCAACAACTTATATTACTAATACCTAGCACATCCGCACGTATGAAAGCGACGCTCGAGTATACCTGACTTAAAGTCGCATCGGCTCGTAATGTGAGCCAAGTTTTTTCATTGCAAGGAACAAGATTTATGTCTAGGTACACCACACTAGAGCAGCCCCTTGCTTTAGGATATGTAATGCCCAGTTCCCCGGCCACAGCCATTTAGGTTAGTGACAGATCCGGTCCCTGAATAGCCTGCTGGCTGGTACTGAGGTGCAATATTGACATGTTGCACCTGCATCACACATGTCAGAAGTCGAACGATACCCTTATTTTCTCGTGAAAATGATGAAAATGATAGGACATAAACACGTCCCAACACACCTTTATCACGAACTCGGACTCGGGATAGATGCCGTGAAGCATCAAATTCTCTCCACATCGAGACGATGTGGGTAACCCTTTTATTATGGCTGGCTGCATGCAGCTTCGGCTCCTCGAGTGTCATCTCGACTATATATCCTGATATTCAGGCTCTTTTAATTGAACGACTTATACCGCATGCGGGTATAATATACGAAACATACGAAGTACCCTGCCGGACCCCTATAAAAAGTCTGCAGTATCTTTAAAACCCCCTATCATCCTATGCGCCGACTCAGGTACCCGTAGGCTATATATCAAGCCCACTGGAGCATCGTATGAGATTATATTAGTCTGAGTGTATCTGCAATAAGCCGGTCTTAACCGCATAGCATAAGCGTCCATTACTCAGCTTTTGCATCTCGATTTATCAAATTTCTCACTTCGCTGCACTGGGCTTGACTACTCATTTCAGCAGCCACCCGGAGAATTGTCCGGGTTCTAACGCAAATTCGGCATTCACGAAAATTACCTCCAGGCTTTGGTAAAAACTCCGAGCTGCTATAGTGTGGATTGACTCTAGCACTTCGGCATCAACACCTAACGGAAGGAGTAGGGTTGTACGTAGACGTAGAACGGGAGACAAGGGGCGTGGGGGTTCAATGGCATCTCCAAAAGAGTATGTGGTTACATATGTGCACTCCAAGGTTTCTATACTCGTCTGGCGCTTTAGTTCGGTATCGATGAATCACCGTACCTACCTACCTAAACAAGTATAAGCGTAGGTTAAGCAATACGAGCATAGTACTTCTCGGCCTTAGATAAGCCTGCCCAATTACGAGAATGCCCAGGCATGCTACACCGAATATCCTTAACGGATGGTTTCGTAGCCCCTTGGTTCCGTACGTCGGGACTGCGTTCTCGGAAGAATCTCCAGTTCACTTGAACTTGTAAATACAGAGAAACGGGATGAAGAAAGGGTGCGGGTAGTATACTGGTAGTATACTCTGGAGAAGACGCCTATATAGAAAAATTTCTGAATAGGTCTCCGAGATATGCCCACAACTAGCTGGCCCAGAGTTCAGAAGAATTACATCTGATCGCATCATACACAGTTCGCCGGTAATCTGCATATATTGAATCCTAAGCACTATGCATCTAATATCCTACCAACTCTCCCCGGGGTATATATATATGATTCTTTTAAAACATTCCTTGACCGCCCGCAAGCCGCACAAAGCTGTAGGGCACATTTTGGCCGACGAGCAACCTAAGAGTTTCTACGGTTGTGAATGCTGTCGTATCTGCTACACCGTACGCGGCGAAGCCACTCTGTTCAGCAACCGCACTTGGGTCTCCCTTCCTCGGTCCATCGGCCAGGTCCAGGAAGACCTTGCGAATCTGCGTGGATGAGCCTCTTGAGCCTCCAAACACACGCACAAGCATCCCGACGATATTAGATTTCTCGGGTCCCAGAGCAGAGATGATTACGAAAGGGCTGGCCTTATCACGCACCATCCTCGCTCTTTGGAGACTCTCTAAACTGTTGAAGGGCTCGACTTCGAGGCCGCGGGCTAGACTAGGGGGTGTTTTGAAACCAACAGTATATACCTTACCAATTCGAAGCGCTTTCAATGCGTACATAGCTGACGCTGCGTCGTCGGAGTTCGCTGCTAGGACAACTGCCGCACGACCAGAGTAAGCCGAGGGCGCAAGATCACGCGTCAGAGTACTGACGATGCCACGCCAATTTGCGTTGTCAAAGATTAGTGTCGAGCTTAGTGGCAACCCGTTACAATTGCCGATGCCAAAATTTAGGGACGTGTCAACACTCCGGTCAGAGCCTGAAGGAGTGGCAGGGGGTGCTGAGGATGGTGGAGACGATCGAGACTGAACGACGATGGTATCAACCATACCAATCGTACGAGCAGCTTCAGTAAGTGATGGGCCCAACCCATTATTAAGCCCCGCAAAGAAAGAGCTCTCGTACATGAGACTTGCTAGAGATACTGGCGGACTCAAATATGCCCCGCCGAAGGATTTTTGATTGCACAACGCCTCCACACAGGTAGGTCCCTTAAGGTGTCTTTCGACAACAGCAAATTGGTGTGGTAAGCCAAGCTCGTTGAAACACTTCTCGTAGAAGGGCGCGTGCGGAGTCGCGATACGGGAGAATGGACTACTAATTCCGTAGAGACTCTTCTTTGGAAGTTGGCCAAGCAATGACAGTGCGGCATTAATCTCAGCAGCACTCATCTGACCTGGCGCAGCAATTATCGGAAGAAGAGGGTGAGTGATGGGTGTGAAGACCTTGTTTAGAGTTCTCGAGAACTGACCAGTTTCGCCCATATTGACGGCTGAAAGGGGGGGCGAGTCTGGATATTCGCCTCGAATTTTCGAGCGGAAGTATTCCAACTCGAAATTTTCATTGTGATCGTTTATTATTGATATCATTTTTATGATATCGGCATATTTTCGAGACTCAAGGAAGATGGACTCTGCCTGGGCTGAAGGCCATTTGAATGTGCCAGAAAAGTCATGGAACGCAGACATAATACGGCTGCTCCCGCGTTTTTCGTACAGCCTCCGACGAATATGTTCCGGAAGCCAAAGCTCGACGTCGATATACTCAACACCCCACTGGATAGCCCGGAAGAGGTATTCGTAATACAAGTCGGGCTTATCCATCGGAAACCGACCGTTCTCCTGCGTACATCTTGTCGTGAAAATAATGGGCAATTCGGTCCTCTGGCGCAACAGCATAACTTGTTCCCCAACGTAACTCAGACTAGGTATCGGCGCAAAAGTACCATCATTTAAAGGTTCTTTGAGAAGGTCGACACGTAGTTCTACAGCGTCGGCACCAACCGTGAGAATATCTATGTTAGGAAGGGCTGCCCGAACATCAGGAAATGTGGTCGAAATGAAATAAGTGCGCGGCTTTGACATTAATGCGTCATGGTGGTTAATCTGACCGAGGGTGAAGGAAATAAAGCGGGCTAGGTCTCGACGTGAGAATGATGCTTCGGGATATAAGAACTCGTAGTCGCACTGCGCAGATATATAAGTGTCCGGAGGCATCCCGAGATTGACGCAGTGAGCATTAATCGCAACCACCGCATCTCGATTTCGCGAAGAAATATCAATCTTGGCGCTTCCCAGTGATATTCCAAGTACCAATTCTTGCTCTATAGAAGTTATGCCCTGAAAGCTGTCGGCCATTCGATACGGTTTCCCTAAGACGTCTGCGAAAACTGATACTATGCGATCCTGGCCGGGGCCATAGATGATAACCGCCGTTCTAGTATCGCCTTTTTGCAGTCCGCTCGTAGTCTTAGACCCCTTCATAGCTCTCGGTCGCAAGTTTCGCTCTATATCTATTTCTACGGTTGAGATGGATGCGCCGGCATTGTTAAGCGGGCAGGCTGGCGTAGGAGCCTGGTGCAGCTGTTGGACTGTCGCCATACTGCCCTAATAGACGACGTCCCCGCGTTAACAAAGGTAGATCTCTAGGCTTGGGGAGTGATTTAATTGATCCGAATGACCAACGATATTAATACTATGAACGGCTGAATATCGGGATCGTCTCGGGCGACAGGCTCTTCATGACAGGCGTGTCCTTGAGCTTACGTTCGGTCGGGGAACTTATCGTATGAAAACAATGAGCATCAGCGCCGCATTAGTAGAATGATATCTAGGTACCGTAGGTGTTTTGTCCGGAGTTGTCGGCGAATTATGAATAGGTCAACTCATGCGGCCTTATAAGATATCGCAAGAGACATCTTGAGGTTCGAGAAGATAGAATCATAGATATATACAAGCCTCCACTATTAGAAAGCTGAAAGTACCTATTGAGGTCGCAAGTGGGAGGCCACGAGGCGAAGCTACGAATGCGATGATTAGAAAACCAGCCAAAGTAGGCTCGGGAAAAATTCCCTAGTGCTTCCAAGTAATTCTTCCGGCCACTCAAATGCAGAATTATCCAGCTACGGATCAGCGCCGAATCAATTGAGGCGAGAGCCTCGTAAGTAGAAGGAGTAGAAGGAGATAAGAGATGAACCAAGGCGACTGCAGGCATTGGTGTTTAGGCGAAGGAGCTAAAGTACCCAGGTACAATATTTCGCCGAATTACAGGCTCTTGGGTGCAAATTCCGGGGGCTACTATGCCGCTCTTGATGCCATTGGTTCAAGTGTTTCTGGGGGTCCCCACGATTTCAAAACCCGACCTGTAAATTTACCCCGGCATCCCTGTCCTGGTAAGTTTAAGCCTTCCATAGTGTGTACCTAAGGTTAGGTACCTGAACTACCTAATCTTAGCTGTTTTCTCTGCGAGCTTGATAACGTGGATAACGTGGATAACGTGGATAACGTGGCGGAATCTACCTATTAAACGTCTTTTCTTCCTTGAGTGCTGATCTTTATAATAGGTAGGTAGGTACCCATTCCCCTCATTGGTTTGCTGGGATTACTCTTCGTAGGGATCATAGATAGCAACGAAGCTGCCCTCATTTTCCACAGAATAGACCTCGTCTACGAACCATAGTAATTCCTGTATTGTACATAAAAACCAAATAGACTTGATCACAGAAGTGATTAATCGCTTAATATAGTCTTCATCATAATTTTCTGAATTTATAGTAGGTAGTATGAAGTGTGTCAATTATTAGCCTTCAACTGTGAATATAGAAGTTGAACAGTAAATCAATTGAATTGTTAATTCATTAAATACCTACTTACCTAAATATAAACCATGCGTACTTGCTTGACACAATTGGTGTAAAGAAAGGGTTGAGTAAATAATATATGCAATTTCATGTGCCTTTCCCTGTATAGCTTCATATGTCGTGACCTAGTAAAGTCTCTGGTTCTATTCTAACAAGATGACATTCAAGTACATTCTGACAGCCCTGTACTAATTGCCTAGGTAGGTAGTTGCTTAGTTGTGGAAACTATATGGCAGTTCCTAGAATTATAGAACTAATCGCAATGCGACCTCGGTAGAACATCCTCCTTTAGCAGAGAGTTGCATTGAAAAATGTATCGTACGGTTTAGTACGTACGAGCACGCCACAACATGACGATTGAACGAAATATAAAAGTAGCACTTCATAAAGAAGACGTAAAGGTCTAATTAATAAGCAATATTAGTAAATATTCATTGTCAAGAGAATATTATTATTTAGTTATCCTTTTTGAACCTAGATACATATCCTCTTTGTGTATGAAGGGCCCCTAGATGATCAACATGAAGACGGGAGACACTCTGTTGGTCCAGACGGATTATATTACTTCTCTGCCTCCAATATGCATTACAGTCCAGGTGCTCCGATCTTAAGATCTGGTGATCTCGTCAACTGGGAACTTATCGGTCACTCTGTGCCCAGTCTCGATTTCGGCGAGAAGTATAATTTGACGAATGGTCATGCATATAGGGGTGGAACATGGGCGTCCACGATGCGGTTTCGTAAGAGTACCGGGCTTTGGTACTGGATTGACTGTGTTGACTTCTGGTACACTTACATTTATACCGCCAAGGACGTCACCGGACCATGGACCCGCGCGGCTGTGCTTCCAGGTGGCACATGCTACTATGACTGTGGCCTTCTTATCGACAATGATGACACCATGTATGTCGTATACGGCTCTAGTGACGTGTCTATAGCCCAGCTATCTAAAGACGGACTCAGCCAAGTAGAGACCAAACACGTCTTCAGTGCCTCTGATGTAGGGAAGGGTGGAATCGAAGGAAATCGTATGTATGAATAGGATGGGCTCTACTACATTCTTGACGATCATCCAGGCGATATTACCTATATATGGAAATCCGAAACCCCCTGGGGCCCCTATGAAAGCAAGATACTAGTTAACGGTATTAAATCTCCAGTACCCAATGGCGGAGCTCCGTATCAAGGAAGTCTCATTCAGGCGTCAACAGGTGACTGGTACTACATGTCTTTCACATGGGAATATCCAAATGGCCGTATACCTGTTCTGGCTCCAGTAAAGTGAGGGGAAGATGGCTTCCCCTTTTTTGTTGCCGACGAGTCTGGTGGATGGGGTTCATCTTATCTGACACCACTTCCTGTCAAAGCAGTACAAAAATGGGCTTGTACTGACGCTTTCGATGACAGCACCCTAGGTCCAGACTGGGAATGGAATCATAATCCTGATGAGACAAAGTACAAGGCTGGCAATGGCGGGGTGACTTTATCCACTGCGACTGTGACGGACGACTTGTACGCAGCGCGTAACACCCTAACCCATCGCATTCATGGAGAGTTCCCCGTCGGCACTCTTCAAGTTGATTTTACTAATATGGCCGATGGTGACCGATTTGGCCTTGCAGCTTTCCGGAATCGCACTGCTTATATTGGTATCCATTATGATGGATCCAAGTACACATTATCCGTGGTGCACAACATCACACAAGAAGAATATGCATGGAATACGACTGACCTCGGGGATATAGTAGCAACAACAACAGATATCCCTAAATATAAGACAATTTGGCTTCGGGCGTCGCTGGACGCTCGAGCGAGCGGTAGTTACGCGGCCAATTTCTCATACAGTATAGACGGGCAAAAGTTCACCCAATTAGGGGAACCTTACACGATGTATACCGACTGGGCATATTTCATGGGCTATCACTTTGGAATTTTTAACTATGCTACTAAGAAGCTAGGTGGCTCGATTCGAGCTTTATCTTTTACAGGTGCGTAAAGTCGCGGGTTCGAAAAAGGGAGATCCCATAAATACCCGAGTTTTATATTTAGTCATTACCTATGCTTAAATCTTCTTATTTAGGGAGTCTTGGCCTGATCTAGACGCTGGTCGTGATAAGTAAATTAGGCTCGACACGCTGCACAGCAGGTTACTCTTAAGATCTTGAAGACTGCACTTCTAGAGATGATGTAAAACATGGGAAATACTTATATTGTGTTACTCGTAGAGGTGAGTGGCCTCTTGTGTAAGCTACCTCATTAGATATGTAGTTTGTACGCCTACCCAACATTAATAAATTCATCATCATCATCACCCCCTTCCCGGCTAAGGGGGTTTCAAGCGTGATAGATTTACAATAAACAAGAACACCCAGCACCCATATATATGTACGTAAGGTACGAACCAAACATTGCTCACCGAGCCAAAGAAGTCACCACAGGGCGATAAAAGTATGATTCTAGGAAAGAGAAAATTACCTACATAGAGCTACCAAGTATTCAGATCGGCCGTTCCTGCTTCCGGCGGGTGTCATTATTAAGGCTATCACTGAGGACTGCAAGGTCTATACGAGGCGCATTATGACTAAAGGAAACGGATTAGAGAAACTTATGATAGTAATATTCGCATGTAAATATTGCGTGCTAGGTAGTAGGTAAGTACATATGTAGGTGGATAGCGAGCTATACTCTGGGTATGAAGCCGATGAGCTTCCTACGTAGTGACGGATTCTTTCCCTTCCTCTATCGGCTTGACATGTCTATCGATGCCAAAAGCCCTCGACAACCCCACAGTAATGGCAAAGAACATGGCTGCATAGAACTCAAGTACGGGAAATTCGAACTTTTGACCGCCGGAATCGTCCCTCGTCAATAGTCTCATCAGAAGCCACCAGACGTATGCAAGCGATTCCATTCCACAACCGAGTCCAAAGATCAGAACCAAAGCCCCGAAATATGTTTTACAAAGTGTCGAATAGGGAATATCCGTCACAAGGCCGGTGACTCGTGGTAACAGCGGATGAAGTAGGGTTATAGTAAATATTAATAGGAAACTAAAGACCGAGCTGAAACAGAGAAATGCAGCCGGGACCCAATAACACATTTTCAAGGTGCTAGGATTTCGTGGCTTGGCCTCAACTGTAAACTCCTCCGTGGGTAATAACGGTATAGTTTCCGACGGTGCCATTGTGTATTTATAGGGGAGTTGCGAACTTGATTGTTGATTTAGAGGCGTATTTCAGTGTGTGGTTAAGGAGAAGGCTGTCCCGGTTAGGTTGTTCCGACTCGACACGATTTGCAGGCCTTTGGGTGTCGTGGAGAATACTGATTTGTAGTAATATGATCTACTAAGAATAGGCGGTTTTCTTGTAGGTAGGTCGAATATTAGTGCTGGTGTTACTTTGTAGAGACGGAGAATTGTACAGGGGAAGGGGAAGGGGAAGGAGTTGCTTTTAATAGTAGGTATCTGGGAATTATAGAGTTTCTACTAATTACTATTACCTATGTAGGTACCTAGGTATGTATGTATGTACTTTAAGAGATGGCTTCAAGTTACGAAGTGCCTGTATGTAACCTACTTACATTAGGTACGATGTCTACATGTAAGTGCGTGTACCCAAGTAGTACGTTCCCGCACGTACAAAGTCACATTATTACCTACAAGGAGCCTACCTAGGTAGGTAGCAAATGAATCTATCTAATCTGCACCTGATGCTTCGTCAGAAGCTCCTGAGTGATACCGTCTTCTGGTATATAATAAATGGGAGTACAAAATGGTACATAAGTTCTTGCTAAAGTAAAGTTCGCCCGTACGCTGACCATGAAACCATTGATGCGCAATATTTGACAATGACATCTTAGTGCTAAAGGATTTACCTAATTGTTAATGCGACATAAATTAAAGATGAAGCTATCACGCCAGGGCTCGGCTTTAAGTTGGGGCTTTTTTTATAGTTTATTTTCCCCCGTTACAGACTACCAATGTATGTACATCGATGAGAAGATGTAGAATAAATTATAAAACATGACAATGCATAGTATTGTTTACTAAACCACACAGGTACCTAGCCTGGTATGTATGTAGGTGCCTACTTGTCGCTTGTGTAACGCCCGTTTCCGGTATCTTTCTCTTTCACTTTACATAACCAATTTTCATATAGAACCGTTTTCATTTTCATGGATTGTAATTCAAATATATTATCTATTTTCTTTGTTGAATATATGGTTTAAGCAGCTTATGCTAAACGCAATTCAACAACCTATTGTTGCCCCCAATTGTAGAACTTGAAGAATACCTACCTACGCACACATTTACGAGAACACCTAAAGTAACACATCTAGACTATGGCGACCCCAGGACAGACGGTAGGACCGGGGCCTGTGGAATCAAGTACGCCGCAGCAGCCGATAGGAACACCCTCGACGCCTGCGACGCCTTCAACGCCTGCGACGCCTTCAACGCCTGCAACACCCGCCACACCCAGTTCACCAACTGTACAACCGGCACCACAACCAACTCCAGCACCAGCTTCGACACTAGCTCCGGCTCCGGCACCGCAACCAGCACCTCAGCCAAGCCAGACACCAAATGTCGTCGATCCTGATCAACTTGAGAGGGAAAAAGAAGCCAACAGGAGACAAGCAGAAGCTATACGTAAACTTCAACAAGAATTAAAAGTTGGGAGGCTAGTAATATGTGTTGGATCTGGAGTAACTCTACACGCGGTCCCTAGCACCGAGAGAAGACGTATGGGAGTATGTAACCCAAATTTGTTTTCTTCACATCGTGTCATAATTGTGACTGGGCTTTGACTAGAGCCTCCCAGGGTGCATAACGTAAAAGACCTACCCAACGCTATGAAAAATCCCCTACTGAAAGAAAGATCTAACCTTTGTCGTCTTCTACATAGTGGGGTGGTCTAATCGAGAATGGATTCCAATATGTCGAAGACCAAGCTAAGCAAATCGCCGATCGACATAGACGCGACATCGACCGAGCGAGAGAATTACTGAATATCCCGGATCGGACAAAGCAGGACCAATTCGAAGCCATAAACAGGTTGGAGGGGCTTTTTACTAAGCGTCCCGACCTTTTTGCGGGTTGGCTCAAACATCAATTCCACTCTTTATACGACATCACTGTCGACAGAAGTATTCTTGACAGCCTGAGACAACTTCACCGGAATGGTGCGATGCTGTTGACTACTAATTATGATGACCTACTTGAAAAGCATTGCGGGATCCCTCCTGTCGGGAGGTCAGATGAGTATGAGCTAGCGTCATTCCAACGAAAATCTTTTGACGGCGTTTTCCATCCTCATGGCCACTGGAAGGATCCCGAAAATATCGTTTTGTCTGCACGAAATTATCAGGGTATGTTGGATCTATCCTAGACGTTGATTTTCAAGGGTGCTATGAATAATTATTGTTGCGTAAAGTACCAAGTTAACATATTACAGTGAGTTAAATAAGCCATTACTCGCTCTTGACGGTATCCTACAGAGCTCGTCAGAGAATACGCTCCACTACCCATATAAAAATCAGGTTTTGGAAGCTGACGGGCCGTTTTTCTTGTCCCATTAGGACGTGATCCAAGACGAAGCAGTCCAGGAGGCTCTCGTGAATCTAGTTTCTACTAGAACCATTTTGTGGTACGTCGAATAAATACCTGATTGGCCCTTCGTTTAATAATTCATTCACACCAACTAACATCTGATAGTAAGCAGAATTGCATTGTTCCCTCCAATATTCTTTAGGAAAGTTGAAACTAACTGACATGGTTTTTTCCTCTTCGTGTAGTCGGGTATGTATGAGTAATCCTGGGGTTTCCAATACTGTGTCATTCTTTTCTTTTCTCTAAGTCCACCCACAGCAGCTAACATATGGCAGTAAGTGGGATGATCCTTATTCCTGTAAATTCTCTCCAGTGTTTGTCTGGATGATATAGTTGCGTAGGAAGCCCCGAAGGCTAACATGGCATGTTTTATCCACGCAGTTGGAGCAGGCGGAGGTTTAGATGACCCTAATTGGGGCCAGCTTTTGCGTTGGGTCGGGGAGAAATACGAAAACAGAGGTCCCGTCCATTATGTGTTGTTTCCAAAATCCGTAGGAAACGAGATACCTCACATGCCACTGAATCATCTTACGTGTGAGACTCGCGATGATATTGCTCTCTGGCTGAAAGGATTACTGGAGCCGAGTGAGCAGCGCGAGGGTACCAGTAAGTAGTTCGAGAAAACAAACTTGGGATAAATCTAACTTAGGCCTGCAGTATACGAGAATCTAGACAACGTCGAGCGGATAAACATCCACCGTTGGCTTTCTCCTCTCGATCAAACCCAATTTCTTAATGACAACTCTGATGTTCAGGACAAAATAACCCCATTTCACCAATCAGTCACAAACCTCCCGAACTTTTGGGAGACGGACAGTTCTTCGTTCGTGTGGTTGACAGGTACTGGTATGTCTAGGTGCCCAGGTAGTTTTGTTGTGTTCCCCTTAAATCGGTGTTATTAATCGTATACATTTACAGGAGGGTTTGGCAAGACAATCTTCTGCACCTCGGTCATAGACAGTACAAGACAAAATTGTCGTTTAGAGGCCCCTGGCCGGTCCCGAGACTCTCTCGCCTACTTCTTCTGCGCTACACATGACGTGTTTGAGAAAGAGCCGACGCCTGTCCACCACGACTTCAGCGCATTTTGTCGTACAGTTATTGATCAACTCTGCCCACCCAAGACCGTATACCCAGCTCTTCGGGAACTATATACTACGTGTACAGAATTTCATCCTGCAAGGCATCCTACCAATTTAGAACTTCGTAATGTCCTCCTGAGAATTATAGACGATCTGGGTCGCGAAAAATTCCCTGTGCCAAATGAGCGGGTCGAACCGGGCGAGACGTACCTGGTGATTGACGGGTTCGACAAACTTCCGAGAAACAGACAGAGCCCTTTTCTAGACCTTATTAGAGAAATAAGGGCGCGCAATTTCCAGCATTTTCACTTACTGATATCTAGTCGGGACACGCCAAGGATCAGAAATCCCATAAGGCGCTGGGGGGAGTGGAACGAGATAACCTGTAATCATAACACCGTAAGGGGGATTATACGAGGTTATGTCACCAGAAGCATTTATAAGGACCCGCAATTCTACGACTTATCTCGACCAGCTCGTGAACCGGTAGCATTGTGGTTGATCGATGAACTAACGAACAGTGGAAAGTCGTAAGTTATACCCGAACCTTTGACTATCGTCTCGATTAAGCCGTCCTAACCAGCCACGCGCTGTAGATTCTGGTGGGTCTATTGGAAGTTACAAGAGTTAAAGGATTTGGACTTCCTCGACAGAGCGTCGATACGGAGGACCCTGGACGACGGCGACGATGATGCTGAAGAGCCAGAGGAGCGGCCACATCGAAGACGTAGAACGAGGTAGACTCAAGTAATTTGTCACGATAGAGCGAGCATCTATTTTATGTTGTGGGGAGGATATAAGAGGATATTTGATATTAGGTATTGGGTATTGGGTGATATATATACCCACCTAGGTACGGAAGGATATCATTGGGGATTGGTAGGTAGGAAAGGTGATATATATTGGATAGGTATTAAAAAGATTATGCGCGACACTGGCCCGATTCGAACGGGCGCCTCCGAAGAGATGTGATCCCGAGTCACACGCGTTAGACCACTCTGAGAGAGAGAGAGAGAGAGAGAGAATTAGAATACCGTCTTAATTTTTTCAAGACGTGGGAGAATTACCCGCCACAGTGCCATTTGTTCGTCTCGTTGCATGTTTCATTGCATGTCTCATTGGACTATTAAAATTTCCTATGTATGAAATAAACAGTTTATTAACCTAGTGGTATGGATGGATACATAGTATGGATACACATGCATGTCACTAGGTTAGGAGGTATCTGGGATTAGGAGATGAGTTGAAATTGATTTTATTTGACTAAAGAAAAAGGGGTGTACTAGTCGGCTGGTTGGATGTTGGCAATGTTGCACAGCATTAATATTACCAATGGTAGGGACGATGACCAGGACCCTCCTGCTTCCCCTTATCAGTCTTTATCTCTCATCTCCTTACCTCACGTGGTACAAGGGATGACGCTAAGCCCTAAATTGAGCATTGGTGCAGGGATTACGTATGTGGATGCCCTGACGCACCTGCGCACAGGTGCTACCGTTTCTCCGTCAACCAGAAATGAACAAACATTTATGGAAATCAATTAAATTGGGCACAACTAAAAGAAACCAATTTCCGGCACCCTCCGCCCTCCTCCGCTCTTGAGCTATGTATGTATGTACATATGCTATGCGTTAAACTGTAGATTCAAGATTCAAGATACATCTAGAGTAACTACTCGTCTCCATTATTCCTTCACAACCCTCTTAACTGTCTTGACAGCAACTACTAGCGCTTTTTATTGAGCCTGGATGGCTTCACCGCTTTGTCTTTCTAGTACCGGTGTGCTGAATTTTACAACGCCTCCAACTAACCGTCAAGTTAATATATACAACATCAGCTCGCATACCCCCAAGATGAGTAGCGAACACGTCGCTAGCGATACTGGCGGCTCGAGCCCTGTCCTCGCATCCCAAGCGCACGAGGAGAAAGATAAGGTCGGCCAAAGCCATGAAAACTTTTCACCTTCCAAGTCGCGCCATTCTAGAATATTGTCCGGCACGGAACTTTCCCCTTTGAAGATTTTAATCTCGAAAGAGAACACTGCCGAGGAGGAGTCCCCTACACCTAGAAAACTCGCGGCTGCTAAGAGCCCAAGAAAGATATCCCCAGAGAAACGTTTCCCAGTTAAAATCAATAGCAGCCCATCCCCAACCCCAATCCCGGAGACCCAGAAACATCAAGTTAAGGAACATCATTTATCCATTGATGAAGCGCTTCTTCGAAACGAGGGTTTAGCAACAGCTATCAAGATTTTTGAAGACGATGATACCACGCTTGATGATGGCGAAGATAACGAAGTCGATACTTCGTCTACGTCAATTGGCGATCAGCCAGTTGGCAATGAATCCTTGGGTCCAGACGATACCATGATCAGCACATTGAGTAATTTCTCCGCGGTGCCAAATATGACTATGTTCGCAAGAATTGGACATAGTCCTACCAAGTTCGCCAACACGGGTTCTACGCCCCTCGCCATGCGAAGTAAGCCGGAACCATCACCTTTAAGGACCCCTCGGCCTCCTACGATGCACGAATCTGGAAACACCACCAATCTCCTCATGGACTTTACAGAGCAGATGGGTGGCTTTTCGTCCAGATATGTACAACAGACACCGAACCGGAGTCAATCATTCGACAGAAACCCGAGGCATTCTATTGCCGCAACGCCTCAGCGCCAACAGTCTAACTTGCTCGACTTCGATATCCCACCTCTTCCCACGCCCCGTAGTATACCTACCGTAACACCCAGAGAATTAGAGTCGCTCAAGTCGGGATTCCTCTCTGAAATTAGTAGCCTTAAGGCTTCCCTTAGCGGTAAAGAAGCCGAAGTTTTGGCTCTTAAGACGGCGGTGGGTGATGCTGAAAAACGGGTGGGCGAAAGCATGGAACAGGTTCGCGAAGAAAGGGCGATGAAGGAAGCGATGACCGAGGAGAGGGAGAATTGGGAGGCGCGCAGCCGGGAGATGGAGACTGTACTCCGCAAGGTTAAAGAAGAAATTGTAAAGAGCCAGCGAGAGCGCGAGGAACTCGAGTCCAAGTTAGATGAGAGTGAGAAACGACGCGAGGCTGCCGAGATTATGGCGCAAGAGGCAGAGAGTAAAATGGCAGGCATGCGCGCTGGCAAGGCCACTTCAGAAGCGGAGAGTGGTAACAAGTCTCCCGATAAGACTAGGAATACCGGATCTCGCGAGGTCGAAATCGCCGTTGAGCGTGTAGCTCGCGAATTACACGTGCTTTACAAAAGCAAACATGAGGCCAAGGTTGCGGCCTTGAAGAAGAGCTATGAGAGCCGCTGGGAAAAGAAGGTCCATGAGCTCGAGTCTAGAATCGAGGGGCTTGCCGAGGAGAACGAGAAACTAAGACTCGACCAAGACGTCGCCATGAACAGGGTTGATCCCGATCAAACCCTCGCAGACGAGGAACGCAAGGTCCAGGCTATCAGGAACTCGGCGCAGATCAAGGAAATGGGCGCCGAGATCGAGAAACTTGAAGCCGTCATCGACAGCATTAAGATGGATAATCATGAGCTCCGCCAGCTCCTCGAAAAGGAGCGCGTCGAGAAGGGCGAGCTTGTCATCTTAGCCGAAGAACTGATGTCCATGCAGACTTTTGTCCAGGCGGAACCGCCGCGGCCGCCACCGTCACAGCCGACTGTTACCAAGACTCCGCACGCTCGCCCTGAGAATTTCCGCAACAGCATCGGCAGCCGGCCGTCGGGTCTCAGAGCTCCTGGGTCGGTAAAGAAACCGACAGAGAGTAGGATTGGTGGCATTGCTCATGACCGGAGTAGGAATGGCGGATCTCAGGGGGGTCTGCCACGCCCCGGTAGTGGCACAGCTATGCGGAGCGGCATCATGAGTTCCATCGAGAAGATGGGTAACTACCGGAGCCGAGGCGAGTAGGTATAAATGATGAGGGTTGGTAGCCGGATTGGTGACGAGTCATGATTAGGTGTTATGGGTTCTGATGCCGATATGATGAGGTTATTGTAATGATTATTCTCCCATTGGAACTTACCGGAGTTTAGGCCTGGATTAAGAGCCTCTTCTGAATTACAGAACTACCTATATTAAAGCTAGGTCGTCCTTACTTTTGTATAACGCGTCATGAGTCTTATGAGCACCTAGGTATATATTCAACCTGCCATACATAGTGTCAATAGCCTGAGGAGAGATCGCCTAATTGATACCCCCTAATTTATTCACATCGCTTCATTCTGCATAATATCTAGCGGGATATAACTACTCAGCCCCTTGCAATACTATCTCTTCACTATTGTTTATTTGTAGTAGTGCCGCCCAACCAATGCCACAACATTTTTGGCACGAGATCGGCGTCTAAGACGTTTGGACACAGGCGGAGAGCACTACTATCACAACAAGCCTTTTGTATATCAAATTCCAACCCAGGACCTAAGCCAACACCCAAGCCGTTGTAGGTATCCTCGTAGTAGTCGGCGAGCTTAACAGCAGGCAGTTTTACTTCAGCAGCTGGTCCTAGGTCTGCAGCTCGAGAGCGCAACTTTGCTAGCCACTCCCCGAGACCAACATCCTCAAACTGCAAACCTGCCTTCCGCAGTGCCGGCAAGAAACCTTCGTTCCAAGAAAACTTATGCGGTGGTTTAATATTATAGAATGACGGTTTGTTCGTGTTTGCATCGAGCTTCTCGGCAAGCTGCAGACACGCATGAGCCACCGTGTCCACCGGCATCCAATCACAAATGTCGTGATCTCCCTCGAGACGAGGTAGCGCACGAACCTCTGTCGCACTCCGGACCAGGATTGGGATAGCCTCTTTATCGTTCCAGATTCCGTTGACAGTATCGGCTGAGATTTGACCTATGCGTAAGACGCCAACCGCACCCCCGCACGCTGCGGCGGCCGCGCAGATACGCTCGCCTATGAGTTTCGAGCGCGCATACCCTGTCGGTGCTGCGAAGCTGAGGGATGACAAGGGCCCTTCAGGGACGTTGGCGGGCGTGGGCATTTGGAACGCGGTCGAGATGCTGCTTGCGAATAGGAGACGCGCGGGACTGTTGAATGGAACTCTTAATGACAAATCTAGAAGATTGTGCAGTCCAGCTATGTGAGGGATCATGCTCGTGAGAGACACGTTGAAGTTTACCGGCCATGCTGCGTGGATGATAAGCGTAGCCGACTGCTGCAGGTCTGAGTAGCTTTCTGGCGACAGGCCAAGATTTGGAGCGCCCAGTTTGCTTGTTGTTAGAGCTGTCAGTTTCGTATTGTTGCTCACATGCGCGTCGAGTTTCCGAATCTTCATGGACTCCGTGATACGAGCTAAGGCGTCGCTACCCCGTACAAGGCAGACGACACGCTCTACCTTGGGGTCGTCGAGGAGCTGCTTGAGTAAGTGCGCGCCGAGGGCACCGGTTGCGCCGGTGAGAATCTATATTCTTCTGTTACCTACAGATACCGAAGGAAAGGGGCGAAGAAAGGGGAGGGGTTCATGGGAAAGGCTTACCACAACATCTCTTTTAGGTGCCGGCAGACTCCCTGGTGACCACATTTGAAATTTACTATAATCGGCAATGATCTTCTGCATCTTCACTATTTCATCGTCGTCATTTGGACGTGCATTCTCAGGTTCCTCGCCGGTGCGCATTGCATAGAGGAACCGGGCGAGCCTTGCTACAGACCCTGCATCGTAGACGACGTTAGTACGTAACGAATGTCCGCCAAGATCGAGGTCTCGTTGCAGTAATCTGCGTATCTGAGCAGCGCGTAGACTATCTACTCCCGCGCCAAAGAGATCAGCTTCGATGTCTGGCACTTCGATGCCTGCCTGCTCGCGGAAGAGTCCTAGTATGAGCTGTTCAAGTTGCCCAATATTGAGCGCCAGGTTTTTGCGATCCCGCCCGTTGGTGGTATCCCTGTCTCCTGTGTATAGGCCCTTGATTACATTTTCGAAACGAGCATATGCGGCAGCACGGATAATATTGTTTTTGTCGGTAACGGGATATTCAATATCAGCAGCGAGCGGGACTATCATGTCGGAAGTGATACGCGCAAACTCGTCGGCGATGTTGTTTGCTCTGTCTATATAGGGTTGAATGGCCTCGATAACCTCACTGTCTGATAAACCAGCGGCGGCTGTAGAGCGAAACACCAAAAGGCCAGGCACGAGGCGATCATTACCGACCATTAGGGCATCTCGCACAAGTGGACTCTCACGAACAGTGCCCTCCATGCCCAATGGAAGAATCTTTTCTCCGCTTAGGAGAGTCACCCTATCATCGGCACGGGCAACGTACTTCCAGGCCCAATTCATAGTAGGGTGAGGAACGAAGAGGTCGCCTGAGCGAAAAGAGCCAGGCGGGTCATTCGAATTAGTAGTCATGAGTGCAGGATGAGTGTTCAGATATATAATCTCGTATGTACCATCGTCGAACTTCTTGAAGGCCATGTGCTCGCGCAAGTTGGCATATGGCCGGATATAATTCCAAGAATCATCGCCGGGTTCACGATGGATGGAATCACCTATATGGCCGACTTCAGTTCTTGAGGCAGGTTAGCCTGATAACATTATATGCAATTGTGGGGGAGACGAACAACCCAAATATGAGACCAAGCTTTACACCCTGCTCGACTATTCGATTTCCAAGTTCGTCCGGAGTCCTAGCCCCGGCTGATGTCACAAAACGGCACCTCTTCAGGACATCTATTCCATCCTGCCTCTCTGCTATTAACTTCAGCGTATAGGGGACCGTATGGCAAATCTCAGGCTGAACCGACTCGAGAGCTGAAATCAGATTGTATGCTGTTAACGGCAAGTGCGCATTAAACAAGTGAGCCGTCTTACGCATCCACATGGCTTGTATGGAAGTTATCAGACCATGTAGGTGATACCAGGGCAAAGGGTTGAACGCCTTGAGACCAGTTCCCGAGACCATAGATGCCAAAAGACTCCGATGAGATAGAAACAATAGCTTGGGGAGGCCAGTGGATCCCGATGAATGCATCATGAGTGTCACCTGGACATGTTCCATCTCCTTGATAGGGGTATCCCGCAAAAAAGGTCCTGGAGAAGCTTCGTGCCTGTCGAAATCTGCCCTAGCTAGCATTTTGATGAACGCGAGGTCTTGACGGGCCTCCCTGATCTCGGCCATAACCGAATCGATACGAGCAGTCGTTCCGTAAAGTATAGTGTCGCACCCGGCTTGGTGGAGTAGATGGAGACATGCTGGCGGATTCAGGCGAATCGACAAAGTCAGGACCTTCCATCCCAAGCGGAACAGGGCGAAAAACGTGACGGCGAAAGACAAGTCAGAAGGCGCAAAAAGCGCTACTGTCTTTCCCGCGTTTACCCCAAGGCCAGATCGTACTAGAGCTCGACAAGCACTATCAACCATACGATCAAGGTCTTTGCCCGTGAAGTACTCATATTCAGCAGCACTATGGTCGTACCGAGGATATCCAAGAATCGGAACTTGCTCGTCGTCTGTTCCTCGCTCGCGGATAAGGTCGTCGATCATCCATAGTTTGCCGAACTTGCCAATTCTCTCTTCGACAGTTTGGGGAGATATGTTGGCCATTTTGGACTCTAAAGCACCTCGAGAGGCTTGGTTTGCAAAGTGATGATAAAAAGTGTAGGTGAAAGGGGGTGTCTAATCAAAACGGTTTCCAGTTGATGGGAGTATCGGTGAGCTTGCTGTGACTTGAGTTGAGGAAACTAGTCAGGATCTCTACAATAAAGGTAAGACACGACGGGGGTTTTATATCAGATGAGAGGTTCTTAATATCACTAGTAAGCCAAAGTTCTTGCCGAAATAAAGTGTTATCATAACTCTAGTATCTCTGAACTATTTTACTACTGCCGAAGTCAACCACTAACAACAGTATCGTCTTGAGAATGGACATGAGAGTCGTTGTAGTTGTTGATAGGTATCCTCGAGACATCGTTCTATGCACACAGGTCATCTACATAGGGTTACTTACCTTAGCCTATACCCGAGGGGCAATTCCCGGGTTATATCCTTATTGTTGTTGGACTACAATGTAAGATATTATTCAAGGTGGATTCTCCACACCCGAATCCCGTGTCGTCGATAAGGCGTCAGACATGGCTCAACTATTATCTCCACTGTTTGGTCGAGATCGACAACATAACAAATTATAATACGTCGTTGCGCTGCGTACCTGCACTTGAAAGGCACAGCTGGGCTGTGAGACCGTCGTGATAGATGAGTCAATACGTCCTCCAATCACCTATACGCATATGCTAGCAGGACCTCGATCGATAATACTATTGCAACTGTCCTCGTTCTTGGACGGGGCAAGCTTGTATAATGTAGGACAACGTGTATATAATGGCAATACCTGTCTGCTAAGCCTATGCAGCATACAGATCAATACTGCCGGTTTATCAACGTGTATGCGAATGGAAAGGAAACCTAAACTGTGCAAGCAGTTATCTCTTGTAGGCAGGAGGCCGGTATCGCATATGGTTGAGGTTATGATACGGCGTCGCAGCAGCGTCTCTGTGTAAGCCTCTTTCATTGCACTACAACTTCAACATGTAACCCAAATAGATGATGTTATCTAGCTACAGTGTTGTCGTTGGGGGTTTCGCATGTTCGCGCCCTGCGAGCGTAAGGCCGAAATGCGCGAGGATGCGAAGTTCGTGCTGGTGAAGGAAAATCGTACGAGCGATCAAGTGTATTGAGGATATCTACCTACCTACGTATCTGCCGTGGTACGAACGAGATACACATAATAGGTCGGTATAGTTGTTGCCGTGTTAATGCTAACGGCGGCTATTTTGTGATTTCTGATGGCATCCAACGAAATTTTTCACAGATAGCTGTATATATGTTATCCTCTATGATTCAAGAACTAGCGTTTATATACACTGAGATGGATTTTTCTCTTATATGCCGGTACGTCTTCTATGAGCCTGGCCTAATCGCCATAAGTCTTTTCTAGAGCTTGGTGAGTCAGTGACTCGGCTGTTTGAATTATTTAAACCGACAGTTATTTTAATTTTAATAAGGACTGGTGAGATAAGTCTGGTGACTTGTCATTGCATGTACAACTCCCTATCTTCTCATTTGATGTTAGGCGGAGATGTAGCATCTTTGCTACTTCTCGCGAGTGCCTTCGAGCCTTATTTGAACGAGGCATACCATAATAGTTATACATTTATATGGGTTTTATATAGGTACCTATATATGTTTGACTAAGATATCGTAGATATTTGGCTAGTTCTTTCTGTTCCCATATGAAGAGCCGGAAATTGATACTCGAAAGAAATAGCCAAATAAAACCCAGAGATAACATCTTGTTCGAGATATTCTAACAACGTTTAACTTCTATAGGAGGTTCATAGAAAATATCGGGTTAAAATACCTGTTTAAAATATTGTATTGACTTACAACATGTGTCTATGTCAAGTGTACCTAGTATAAGGTCTATCCCAACACTACTATTGGACCGTGATACATAACTTTAGGTAGTTATACTAAGTATCTACCTCTGAGCTTGCCTAGCCCCGGCTCTATCTAGACTGCTCAGATATATAACATTTTAGATCGAGATATCTCTAATCTCACAGATATGGTTGTGTTGTCAGGAGGGTAGGAGGTTATTACTATGTACGGATTACATAGTAAGAGGTATGATGCTCATCTCCTAAAACCAAGTTTGGGTATTAGTGGTAGGGGGGGAAAGGTCTGTGACTTACATATAACGATGCTTCGTAATCTGGGCGGGGTCTTTGTTTACGAAGCATGGGATTCTCATGCTCAGGAGACTCAAACTTTTATGTTCTTGGAACCGGTTTTGATGACGTCCCACTTACAAAATTGGGACAAGGTTAGCGGATAATGAGAACCCCTAAAATGAGCCTTAACTAGCCTATCGATAAAGCACAGGAACCCCTGTTGGTTGTAAATTCTTAGCTTGATTAGTCCCCCTCAGCCGGTAGCTTTACTTTTTTAGTGTAGCTCTCTGGGCCCCCTGGCGTGTAGACATAAGACGCAGTACCTTGGTACCTTGGTTATCATGCATTATCGTACATTTACTTCATACAATTTACATTTAGAAATAGGGACAATTTAGCATCCAACACCAAAGTATCCAAGCATCCACCTGCATGCATACCTACCTGCACTACCTACCTACCTCTTACATTAATACAATTCACCTTGGACAGTTGCACTCCCTTTTATTCGACAGCTACACATCTAATTCGAATCCACGCGGGACTTGACACTAGCAAATCCTGTTACATCTCGTTCGTGGGAATGTAAATCCTACCTAGCGCAAGTAAGAAAACGGTCAGAGTTGCAAGGGACGTCTGCATCTTCCACTCAGTCGGAAAAGCCTAGACTGGCTTCAAGTTGCAACAGAAACGTTACGTCCTCTAGCAATCGGACACTGACCTAGCACGTAATATGTCCACTCCAGACCAAGATGATTCGGTTTCACCTATGACGGGGAGTCCCCGTACCTCTTCTCCCACACATACACGTCTTAACGCGCCGTCCTCTACATCTCCGAACGACAGTCCACCGACCGCTGCCGTACCCGTTCATACTCTGTCACTTCCTGATGCATCGTCGACCCAATCTGCTTCCAAGTCAGACTCGGAACAACCAACCGACTATCTGAACGGGGGGCGGCCGCACGACAGCCTCTCCCCCTTTAATAGTTCAACGCCTAATTTCTTAAGCCAGGCCGCCGTACGATCCCCGTCTCCCCTTAGAAACTCAGAAGTGCAAATACCGGACAGAGATGCTATAGCACAGGGAGAACCAATCTCACCTGGACGGCGTAGTGTACAGTTTGCTCGTACGGATGTACTGCTTGACCCTCCACGGCATGTTAGACATGGTTCATGGGACGAGGAGGACGAGGATACAAGGAACAGATCTCGTAGCGAAAGATGGATTTCAAGGCTGAGATTGACTCTGGGCAGCTCTGGTACCCTCCAGCTACCCAAGTCCCCTGGAGTTTCTGAGCATGCAACCACCCCGGCTACTATTTCTCCAGTCGTAGGCCGGTCTCATCGTGTTCCGGACACTCTGGATGAAGAGGAAGGAAGTGATGCTGACGTGGAAGCGAGTGCCGACGAAGGTCAAGATAGGGATGCGCCCAAGAGCAAAAGGAAGAGGATGCGACGCCGGTTAAAGCAGTTGGAGATGTTTACCGCTCCGAATTCTCCGCGGATTGATGATCTTGACTCACCCAGGACAGGCCGTCTGAATACTATGGTTAGACGCTCGACGATGCCTGAGGCTGCCGAGCATCGTGGTGGCATGTCTGAGGGGGAAGGTCGTGACCACCTAATCGGTCGGCGGCCTGCGTGGAGGCGTGGGAGCTCGTGGATTGGTTCTCAGCGGACTGGACATCCCAGTGCCGATGATGCTGATATTCCTCAGCCTCGTACACCTGGCCATCGCCGTCGCATTTCTGAGATGTTTGGAGCAGGTGGCGGAGTATCGGATGGCGACTGGTTGACAGCACCAAGACGGCCGTTCTTAGGCGCGGATCGAGCTGCAACTTTCGGTGCTCAGAGATGGAGGCAGGTGAAGCACACACTAAAAATGCTTGGTAAGAGGAGGACAGATCAGTTCGATTTCTACAAATCTGCCGAGCTTATGGCTGAGCTGCGGGCTGTGACGCCGGCTGTTGTCATCCTCGCTAGTATGCTGCAGAGAGACGAGCACGGGAACAAGCGCATACCTGTCCTTCTTGAGCAGCTTAACTTACGGGTCATCGACAGTCGCCCAGAAGATAGTACCAGCGAGAGACATACTATCTTTACAATCGCCCTGGAGTATGGTAGTGGGCTCAGTCGAATGAGATGGACCGTCACTCGTAGCGTTAGGGAAATTTGGAATATTCATTGGAAGTACAGATTATCTCTGAAAAACGACATCACGCTTCAGACTACGGTAAACCAACGGAATCGCCCTAAACAGCCTCGATTTCCTAGAAAGGCTTTCCCCTATTTACGGACTTACCAAAACCTTGAGGAATCCGACGACGAAGAAAAGCCGCCGGGGACTAGAGCCGACGATACAGTTGCTGAAGGCACCGCAGGCGAAGGAACCGCCGCTGAAAATACAGCTAGCGATAACGATCGGCGGGCAAATAACTCCAGGAAGAGATCGCGCATCAACACATTCTTGCCACGCCGACAATCTTCAGGACTTGGAGACAACGGGGAGACGTCACTTGCGGGTGCTCAGAACTCGGCAGCACTAAAGAAGAAATATATCGAGAGGCAGAGGAAAACCCTGGAGAAATACCTACAAGAGATGGTCCACTGGCTCATGTTCCGTGCTGACAGTAATCGCCTCTGCAAATTCTTAGAGCTCTCCGCTCTCGGTGTGCGACTAGCTGCCGAAGGCAGTTTTCACGGAAAAGAATGCTACTTGCATATACAATCCACGAAAGGTATCGACTTTCGACGAGTGCTCAATCCGCAAAAGGTCATAGCACAGCACTCTCGAAAATGGTTTTTAGTCCGACAGAATTATATCGCTGTTGTCGAATCGCCGGCAACTATGAATATTTATGATGTTTATCTCGTCGATCCGCTTTTCCGCGTCGTATCTAAGAAGAACAAGCTCAGACGTTTCGGGGCAAAGTTGAAAGTCGAGAAAGATAGAAGAGATAATGATGATCACCTTACTGATGAAGAATCTCATGGGAAACACCACACGCTGAAGCTATATTCTGCAGAGCGAAAGATCAAGTTGTTCTCCCGTAATCAGACAGTACTTCGTCAATTTGAAGAATCTGTTGTTGATATGCTAAAACAGACTCAGTGGCACGAACCTCACAGATTTGACAGCTTTGCACCAGTACGGAAGGCAGCATTTGCTCAGTGGCTAGTCGATGGGCGCGACTATATGTGGAATGTTTCCCGTGCTATAAGCATGGCGCAAGATGTTATCTACATCCATGACTGGTGGTTGAGCCCCGAGTTGTATATGCGACGACCGGCGTGCATTAGCCAGAAGTGGCGTCTGGATCGGTTACTTCAGAGGAAAGCCAGAGAAGGCGTCAAGGTATTTATCATTATTTACAGAAACGTGGAGCAAGCTATACCTATAGACTCGGAGTACACAAAATTCTCGCTCCTTAACCTCCACGATAATATCCTAGTTCTGAGGTCGCCGAATCAGCTGAAAAAGAACCAATTCTTTTACGCCCACCACGAGAAGGTTTGCATCGTGGATCACGATGTAGCCTTCCTTGGAGGAATCGATCTTTGTTTCGGCCGCTGGGATAATCCGCAGCACCCAATTGCAGATGATCGGCCAACCGGCATGGAGCCAGACGGTGACAGCCCTCGAGACGCAGACAATTGTCAGCTTTTCCCCGGCAAGGATTATTCGAATCCCCGCGTCTTAGACTTCTTCAAACTCAACGAGCCTTATGAAGAAATGTACGATAGGAGCAAGGTACCAAGGATGCCTTGGCACGATATTGCGATGCAAGTTGTTGGCCAGCCGGCGCGTGATCTTACCCGCCATTTTGTACAACGATGGAACTACCTACGGCGTGAACGCAAACCTACTCGGCCTACCCCTTTCTTACTTCCTCCCCCCGATGCTAACCCGGTAGACCTCGAGGCTCTTGGCCTGTCTGGAACGTGCGAAGTCCAGATCCTGCGCTCGGCAGGCGATTGGTCTCTAGGCTATCCGAAAGACATAAGAGAGCACAGTATCCAGTCAGCATATGTAAAAATCATTGAAGAATCTGAGCACTTCGTCTATATGGAAAACCAATTTTTCATTACTAGTACCGAGACTATGAATACTAGGGTGGTCAACCGTATCGGGGATGCCCTAGTCGAGCGCATCATTAGAGCCCACGAGAAAGGCGAGGAATGGCGTTGCTGCATCTTAATTCCCCTCGTGCCTGGTTTCCAGAACACGGTAGATCAAGCTGAGGGCAGCAGCGTCCGTTTGATCATGCAATTCCAATACCGAAGCATATGTCGAGGCCCAAATTCAATTTTTGGACGGTTACAGGCCGTTGGTATAGAACCAGAAGATTATATCTCGTTCTTTAGTTTGAGGCAATGGGGTCGGATCGGTGCTCATGATCAGATCGTGACCGAGCAGCTCTATATTCACGCCAAGACCATCATCGTGGATGACCGTGTTGCATTGATCGGGTCAGCAAATATCAACGAACGTTCAATGCTAGGCAACCGAGACTCTGAAGTTGCTGCTATTGTTCGAGATACAGATATGATGTGGTCGACAATGGCGGGGGAGAGTTACCAGGTTGGTCGATTCGCACACACTCTTCGCATGCGTCTAATGAGAGAGCATCTTGGACTGGACGTAGATGAGATAACAGAAGAAGAGAGGCAAGCAGAGCTCAGTGCCGAAGCCCGCTTCGAAGCTGAGATGAACCAATTGTATGGAGATGACGATGAAAATCCAGTTGCAGGAAGTTCAGAACCCGCGGGGCCAAGCAAGTACCATCGTGGACAAAGCTTCAACCATGACGTTGCCGTAGAAGAAGGTCCTGGCTCCGCGTCTGCCTCTTCGTCTGCCTCGTCTACCTCGTCTAGTTCAAGAAGCAACTCTCCAGAACGTGATCCACGAGTACACGGAAATGATAGGCATAACAAGGACGTCGAGGGTTATGGGCCGGATAACTGGAAGGCGGCGCAAGCTAAAGGAATTGATCGTGGAAGTGATTCAGTTGTTATGGACGGGCATGAGGTCCTCCTTCATAGAAAAGGTCACTCCAAGGGTCATAAGGCAGACGCTAAGACTAGTGAGCTGCATCCGGAGACGTCTTCTCAGGGTTCATCACAGCGTAACCTTGGCAAGGGGAATGATGAATTGCCACCGATCCAGTCAGACCCATCGGCGAGGTCTCAATTACCGCATCCTGTACAGCTTCCAGCATTACCAGTCTTGGATGATACCGATATAGGCGGTCCACCGATGAGATTGGACGATTCGGGAAGGCCTACAAATGAGCCCCTGAACCCTCTAGTTGCGGATATCGTACAAGCTCGGATTGACAAAGACTGCATGCGTGATCCTGTTACCTCTGCTTTCTGGGATGATATCTGGATGAGAGTTGCCTCGAATAATACGAAATTGTATCGACGGGTTTTCCGATGTATGCCTGATAGTGATGTAACCACGTGGAAGGAATATAACGAGTTTGAAGATTATGCGCGCCGATTTAAGGAGAGCATGGTAGGACCAAGGAATGATGAGTCTGAGGCAAGCCAGATGAGCCACATTGGTGGAGCAGCACCAGGTATCGCGGCACCAGCCGCCGCACAGGGAGCTCCTGATATTTCCGAGAAGCTCTATAATCAACACCCCGAGAGCAATCCCAAAGTTGTAGTTTCTAATGGAAATACGACTGTTTTGAACGAAAAGGCCCCGATTTCCGACGGCAACAATTCTCCTGAAAAGGAGGGGCCTGATATTGGCTTGGACCCAGAGAGGGTTCGTACTAAGAATTCTCTCGACGCACCTTCGTTAGTACAGCCCGCCGGAGATACCCCATTCCCGGCGTATGAGGGCCAGGTCGATTCCACATACCTGGAGCCCCAGGGTGAGAAGCGGGATCGGCGGGCTACGTTTTCATCGGCCGAGAAATCCGCGCCGGAATCTAGCAGCACCGCTAACCCTCACAACCATAATTCGGTGAGGCGCCGCCGACGAGCCACTACTAAGGGTAGCCGACGCGGGCCGTCCTTCCCGTATGAGCTCCTCAGCCGTGATGAAGCGGAGGAGCTGTGTGGGTTAGTTCAAGGGACGCTGGTTCAGTTTCCCTACGACTGGCTCGAAGTCGAGGAGAAGGACAACCACTGGCTGTACCAGGCTGACCTGTTGGCCCCTAAGGAAATATAGTACGTATTGCCCATCAATATTGCGCATCGCTCGAGAATAAGAGGCATCAAAATGGCTAACGAATTAACAGTGACTAAACGACACCCGTTCCATTCTAGGCCTACAAGGGCTATTTATCTACTATAAGCTCCCCGGGCATACCGAGTGCGGAATAAGCATAGCGAAGGGCGGATAGAGGAGTTATCGTCTTTTATTTGCCTATCCTATCCTATAGCTTGTAATCTGGTTGTTTCTGTGTATTAAACTAAACGGAAGGAATTTGCCCTACCTTTACACTATTGTCTTTATTAGGGTGGTTTACATACATTAGGTACCTACCTACCTACCTACCTACCTACCTACCTACAGGTAGGTATATATATATGCTCGTAATATTGTAGTTGGCACGTATGGGGAGACTGCTAGTATTTTGGCTTGGGATCGAGATGCATACCTACCTCATATATATACAGCTGTATTTGTACGTTGCGTCTTGTCATGGTTTTACTCGGTCTTGAGGAATATAAAAAAGAGAATTTTGATAGTTGAATATTGCGGCAGTGCGTGGTGTTTATGTAAAAGGGGGAGGGGCGTGAATACACGAGTTCGACATATCTTATACGAGTTAATGGATATTATACTTCATCTAAGCCGTGATTCGTATGCAGAATTAAAGTTAAAAACAATCTAACGTAACTACCTGATAGATGAAGTGATAGCGCGGCTTTCACATCCTGAATTGTTGTAATATTAACTCAGCGTACCTGTAATGACATTCTCTTGAGGATCATACCACCCATCTATCTTCCTACCTGCGAGGCAGGCAACCTTACATTCTAGGAATTTCAAAAAGCCGCATATTTAGTTATACAGGTCGGCGGACGCAAAACAAGTATACACTACTGCTATTTCTTGCTATTTCTCCCCATCTCCCTCACTCTCCGCGCGACAGACATCCGTCCTACTTTAGGTACCTAATCTAACTAGTTGTAGTACATCCCTCCCAGCAGATCCCGTACCTAGACGCATAATATACAATACAGTACAAGACAAGCAAATGTATTTGCGGCAAGAAAGAGACATTACATTACCTAATGGTATGGGCAGACAAAAGAAAGTGCGACGAGAGCTGGCGAGTGAGCTGACTGGCTGTTCTCAGGGGTATCATATGTCCATGTTATACCGTCCCATCCTATATGCTTTTTGGTTTTGCGGTTTTCTCCCGCCTGAATATGTCCAACGACCAACTCCCCCGCGATGCTGAGTGTGCAAAAAGAGAAATATTAAAAGAGAAGAAAAAAAGGTAGCTTGCTAGTGCATCCCATCCAATAACTAAACACCGGGTATGCGCATACATTAGGTATGCAGTTCAGGATACAGTAACCAAACAGCGTGTTCGGAGCCGAGGTTTGCAGGGTCTGATGCATAGTACAGGTGAAAACACGGGACACTGCATCCCGATAATCGAGTTCCAAGCTGGACAGATCGACCAAGAAAGCAGACGCCAATGTCGTTATTCTCCGAGTCCTTCCCTTAACGCATCGCGATCCACATCGTCAGGTCGGATCTTGGGAGGCGGCACTCTTCGTTGAGCCGCAGCCAAGTATTCCGAAAATCCAGGTATCGCGCCCTGCTGATTGATACCAGGGGGACGACCAGGAGGACGATCACTCGATTTTTGACTATTGTCTTTGGCCGTCTTTGCGGATGTACTACTCGCGGTGGAACTACTATCTCCACCTGCGCCGCCGCCGCCACCCCATGGCCGCCAGCCAACCCATTTACTAAGTTTTGACGACCCGAAACCTGACATGGATGAGTCTGAGACGGACTGCAAACTTCCTACTGGCGATAAGGCATATCTTTCACGGAGTAGCGTGCTACTTCGCTTTGCGCTATCGTGTAACAACATAGGCCGCGCTGTAATATCACTGCTCCCCGTCACAGAAGAGGCCGAACCTATGTGGCGGATTCTCAGCTGACTCGGTCGAGACTTTAATGTGTGGATATCAAGGCCGCCGGAGAGCGATATGATGGATTCATGCGATAGAGATCTACGTAGCCTGACTATTGGTATTGGATTATCGCCTGGCTCATCTACGGCAGAAATATCATCCATCATAGCGTCTTGGTCCCTGGAAGAAGCTGCATCTTCTGCGGTAGACTCGTCGGTGGCTGAGGTTAGATCTGGAGGATTGTCCCCATCATCAGATTCTTCGATAATTGGATGGGTGTCAGTAACGAATGGTTGTGCCAAGGCTGACGTTGTTGAGAATCGAAAACCCCGTGAAGATACGTTCGATAGCTGCTTCTGGTGAGTAGCATGCCACGTAGGAGATACCGGGTCGATACTAGTCGTAGGTGAAGTGGGAAAAGAGTCTATTGCAGAGTGGTCGAAAAGTGAATTTCGGCGGTTTGATAGAGGCGAGCTCGGAACCGACGAGAATGCAAAATCGGACCGTTGGTCTGAATATGTTGACCAACAATTGGAGAGGAGCGAATCTCTATGCATATGAGAACCAAACTGTGATCGCGTGGGGCCACTTGGAGGCGTGCTTGGTACTGTACTTCCAGGTGGCGTAAATACACCGGGTGCAATTCCTTGTCGTTTCTTCCGCGGCTTTTTCACTTCTTGTTTCGATTTCGGTAAATGGAAATGGTGGTGAATATGAAGCTCATGCGGAGTCTTGGGAGGTATCCTTTCAGGCGAATCCTTTTCAGACTCGAGCTCCGCGCTAAGCGTGGAGGCAGCATTGGCAAGTTCGTCTCCCAATGGTTGGTGATACATGAGCTGGTCGCGCAAAGCTTGGATCTCGTCGTTGGAGTTTATAAGCATCTCCCGCAACTCGGCGATACCATATTGCAGGTTGGCGTTGTCTTGGAGCAGGTCACGGACAAAGTGTGATACGGCATTGCTCCCTCCTCCGCCGACGCGATCAAGCGATTTAGCTGCTGCTGCTCCCTTTAGTCGGCCAGCGGCGGTATTCAACTCCTTTTCCATCTCACGCTGTCTTTCTACTCGGCCTATCATTTCAACGTGGTATTCTCTCTCTTCTTGCGTTTCTCTTTCCATTCGCTCAAGTTGTTCTTGTAAGTCACTGATGCCCCTTTCGGCTCGCTTCCATCTCGACACGGCAGACTTAGCCTCTTCACGAGAGGAACTCAGGTGGCTCTGTAGCTCAGCCTGTTCTTGCTCTAAAGCTAGAAGTTGGCGCTCTAATGCCGCAGCACGCGCCGTTTCGCCCTCGAGCCTACGAACTGACTGTTGCGAAGAAAGGACGGAGGCCTCAAGGGATCTAATGTGACTTTCAGAATCGATGACCGTGTTGTTGAGCGCCTCGAGCTGGTCGAGTAAGTTTCTGTTATCCTCAATCGTCTTCGCATTCTTAGCCTCCAACTCCCTATTATTAACTTCTAACTGCTCGATCCGAGCAGCGAGCTCAGTGCGATCTCGTTCCGCATTCGCCATGTAAGCTTCGTGACGCGCGAGCAAGGCCTGCAACGCAAATGTTAGAGACTGGTAGACCGTCATCGCCGACTGCTTGCGCGGGGAGTTGTTACGACGCGGGTGTTCTGGAACGCGGATTGCAAATACAAGAGTAAAACGACACAGTAATGCCAAGACGCATTCCTAATGTGGTACTTCGTAGCACTTCTCCTATTATCTGTAGTAGGGGATAAACAAACTATAGAATGTGATGTGATATGGTATAAGAGAGCTGCAGGCGAAGCCGACTAGACTACTACTACTACAGGAGCTCTTGTGGCTTGGATCTCGACACACCTGACATACAGGTGATGACCACGTAACAGAAGACGTACCTGGCCCATCCGGGCAGCGTTGTGGACATCCTTCTCGACACTAGCGAGAACAGAGTAATTATGTCTTAGAAAGATGCACTCTACAGAACCACAGCAGCACTTCAGAGGTCCTGGTTCTTGGGGTTCGGCAGACAGGTCGGCGTCTTCGCGGTCGACGGCAGCAGCAGCCACGGCGGGATGACAGAATTCAGCCATGACGATGGCTAATAATCGCTTCGTTGCGCGTGTTCAGCTGAGAGATCAGCATGCTGGATTAAGGGGTCGCCAAGGGAAGGGCCAGCAAAGACGTCTCCTTTGGTTGTCTGGCGCACAGTGGACGAGACGGGAGGTGGAGCGAGACACGCTCACCCAGCTCGCCCGTCCGGGAAAGATGCGAAAGGGCTGAGACTATTCGACGCGAATCTCTTCGAGTCCAGCCAGCCACGAGAAGGACAGGAGGGAGGAGAGGGAAGCCGAAAGAGAAGATGCAAGAAAAGAAAAAAGTAAAGAAACAAGGTATAAAGAAAAAGAATTGACAAAAAGAAGCCAAAATTGAAGCTAGGTTAGTTAGGTGTATAGGTGAAGATGGCTTCTCGCGTTGCTTGGTGTAAGTGGTCGTGAGTGGTCGTGAGTGGTGGAGTGAGGGATGATTAGATCAAGTGTGGGGTCCGTAATTAATACCTACATACACTATTAAAGTTAGCTATTTTAACTTCAATATGTAGGTAAGATTACCTAAGGTTGCCTAGGTATGTAGTACTTTGCGTCAGATGCATGTAGTTAGTAGATATTTGGGTTCTTGAAAGTAGTACGTTAAGTCAATGTCTATCTTAGACATCTCACAATAAAGGGCGCAAAATCAGGACGCAAATGAGATATTAGGTAACTGCTCGTAAAAGGAAAGCAAGTCTATTTCATATACTATTAAATGCCCCGTTTGGATGAAGTGGTTGGTAAAGACCTGTCACATGGACAAATCACTATGTTACCGTATTTTTGGCTGTACCTAATCCTGTGATACGTCGCGCCGAGGGGTGCGCGATGACGCACTTTAGCGCAATTAATAGGTAGGTATATACCGCGTACCTTGCATCTTACATTGGGCAGTACATAGGTACCTGGGTATGTACACAGGTAGTGAGGTATATTAAAATTTACATTTACATTTACATCTACAAACATGCACATATAAGGGTAGGCAAATACATGTACCTAAGATCGATATATATCCGTACTTGATAAGAACAAATAATTGTTATTTATAACTTCAAATTCATTTCACGCTTGCTGTTCGCCTCGCCTCATTTATGCAGTACATAGGTACCTAGCTATAAGTATGTAGGTACCTAGGTACCTATACTAGCTCCCCAGTGCCTACCTATACCGGCTAGCTCCCTAAGCCGGTAGCGCAACAGTCAAAATGTCTAGCCCTCCCTTAAGCTCCGTCTTCGATGGCATAGCGCCCATCTTCATAAGCTCCGCCGACTTGGCCATAGCTGGATCCACTCCCATACTGGCCATGGCTACCACAGTCTCGCCTTTGCAATAATATCCCACAAATTTGCCTTCTCCCGGATTCCCCTGCAAGACAAGCTCGTCCCACCCGTGCATCGAATTACCGCAATATCGCAATTGTCCCGTCAGAGCCGACCAGAAAATCGGTGTGAAGAAGTCTGACTTCAACGACGGGTTGACGATGTGATGTGCTACGACTCGTCCCTGATTCTGCGCCACGTTCCAATGTTCGATTCGTGTGTAGTTGCCCTGACCTCCGGGACCGTGATAAGGGTACGAGGCAATGTCTCCGATCGCATAGACATCCTTCAGTCCTACCACGAGGAAGTTCTCGTCTGTCTTTAACGATCCATCTTCTTCTAATCGGATCACCTTGTTCTCCCTAAGATATCCCGTTGACGGTGCGACACCAACACCTAACACGACCAGATCGGCTTCGAGTGTTGTGCCATCCTTCAGATGCACCGAGCCCACTTTGGATGGACTCGAGCCAGACGGTTCAGCTTTGTCCACTCCTGCTGACATGTGGAATTTGACCCCTTTCTCTTCCAATAATTTCTGTAATCCGGCACCAACTTCCTGGCCCAGTACTCTCTCCAGTGGAACGCTTTCTTGACCAACTACCGTCACTTCATTTTCTGCAGCTGTCGCATTTGCCACTTCCATGCCAATGAAGCTACTACCAATGACGACAATCTTTTTACCTTTATCACCGATGGCGTCCACAATCTTCTTTGCATCATGAACCGTCCTAAGCAGGAAGATGTTCTCAAGCACTTTGAATCCCTGCATAGGTAGATTCCGCGGTGAACCTCCAGTAGCCAAAATCAGCTTGGAGTATACAAATCTCTCCTTATTCTTGGTGGTAACAGCTTTGCTGACAAGATCGACGTCGACAACTTCGTCATACACTACTTCGACCGAGCCCGACTTGAACCACTCCTCGTCCCTCCATTGGATCTTGGTGTGATCTGTAATTAAGGCTTTAGATAGCTTAGTTCGATCGATGGGTAGATAGCCTTCGTTAGATATCATAGTAATAGGGCCAGAGAACCCCTTTTCCCTTAGACCTTCGATGGCACCGATTGCCCCGCTACCGCCGCCAACTACGACAACTCTATCAGCCTGTGTCCCGCCGCTGGTACTGCACTTGAAGTTAGGTTTCCGTCTCGCGGCTTTGATCGTCGCCTCCTCGCCTTCGATATACACGGCACCATCCTTCTCGACTACCTTGAAGACGGGGAGGGCGTCTAAGGCAGGGGCGTTCTCGATATCACCAGTCTGGCCGTTAAAGCAAGCTATATAGATGAGAGAAAAGTAAAGGTTAGTTATACTGGATCACTGCCTACGAGAAAAAGGTCGAGGGAGAAAAACCAACCTCCGTGCCACGGGCAAGTCAATCGACCGCTCTTAGTTAAAACGCCCTTTACCAGGGGGGCACCGTAATGTGTGCACTTTGGTCCCGTAGCTTGGATCTTGCCACCGGCATTGAGGAGAAGAACTTTGCCGCCCTCGACACCCTCGACTTCGACCTCTTGCTTGTCACCAGGCTGCAGTGACAAGGAGGATACACCTTTCAGCTTGAATTGAGGCATAGCTCTGGTTGCAGATACCGATATGAGTCTAGTATAATTATTGGGTTGTAATTTATAATTGGGATTGAGCCTAGGCCTAAGGAAGATACGAGCTACAGAAGATCGCAAGAGGGATCTGGCGGAATTCATGAAACAAGACGAACCGGCAGAAGAGGAGGGAATGAAGGATATCTTATTATGAATAATCTATTAACTGGACTGAAATCATATGTTAAGAAGACGACACATGCAGGTGTGTAGCCAACCAAGTGCAATGTAGAAGAAACAAGGAGGTATCGTAACTGAGGGGTCGGGAATCAAATGGTTCGAGGTCAAATCAACGGCTTAAAACCTTCATCGTTTTCTATAATTTCTTCTCATCACCGATCAAGTACTCTACCACTGCCCTACGCCTCTATGGGTACCTCCTAGCTCCCATGTCGTAATGCATCCTTACATGCATCATTAGCACACTTCCATTATTGATCGGGAGTTGTAATCCCAACCCTCTCAATGGCCAGAGTTGTGTTTGTTCACCAACTCATGACATCATAAATCAACTTGGCTTTCCCGTGTTCCATAATTCCCAGCATAGCTCAAACCAATCATCTATTACAGATATGTTATCATCCAACGCCTATTGTTAAATACCCAATTACATGAGCTCTATGCTGCATGAGCACATATTAATAATATTCCCCCTTCTTAGAATTATTAGCTTCCTATCGTCATCACCGTTTAGGTCCGTTTCTAGTGCAGGTAAACGTCAAATTGGCAGATTACATCAGGGAGCTTTTCTCACCTAGGTATATTTATTATGTATTTCAACCGAAACAATACGCCTCCTTTTAATATCCATCTCATTACGTATATCTTATACGTCCCTTTTCTCAGAAGAGCTCTCGCATAAAATCCGGCACTGATAGCTCATCGCTGAAATCAAATCCAGCAGACGTGCAGCCGGGAATCCCGAAATTCGAATCTTGGGGCCACGCGGCCCCCTGAGCTGGTACCTCGGGATGGCCAATCTAGATAACATTTGTATATGTTTAGTTATAATTCCCCGCGCCTGGCACACACTGTATCGGGGGCTCACTAACCAAGTTCTGGCTTACGCCGCTGGAAGGGGTGCCAAACTGCAACGGAGCATATGTGCAATAGGAATTTGTGGTAGACGGTACAGGATCAAAAGCCCGGTCGAGGCTCTTCGCCTGCTCGACCGCGTAATTCGCGGCCTGCTCTAAGCTTGTAAGAACAACCTGGAGAGTCTTGAAAGACTCCAACCCGGTGTAGTCCAGCAGCCTCCCAATACGCTCTTTTGTCAACTTGGTAAGTTCTCGGTCATGATCTACTAGCTCGTGCGAAGGATAGTATACTATATTAGCTAGCAAGACAATGAATGCAGAAAAGTAGGCACAGCCACCGAGCCTGCAAGGACTTTTCATTAGCAACGACGGTTTCGCAAGGCGCTGTTTGGTAGTCTACTCACCATAGGTTACATCCGCTATAGCATTTATTGTGTAATATATTCAAACACCCGCGACTAGTTCTCACGCATGTATCCCAAAAACGAGGCAATAATGGTTGATAATGCTGCATATAACCTCTTGCTTGGTTATTGAAACTTCGAAGAACGGAATTGCTAGCATCATTGACTGCTTTTAACCAAGGCGAGTCAAGAGAGTAAAGGCCGTTAAGTACCGTATAACACATTAAGTAAGTGTGATATAGAAGGATCATATGAGAAAGCGGTGCCTTTGCCACAGTCTCTGTTATCTTTTCGAGCTGCATTGATTCCGGTATTGTTAGTACCCATTGATTTAGGAGTCTGGCAAGATGAGAAACCCTCTCCTGGCGAGCCTCATGTGATAATCTGAACGATCGATTGCTGAGCAGGTAGTCATAAACCTTCCCCTGTAGATAAGCAAGTTGGACCCTAGCACGGAGATAGTTAAGTTGTGAATTCCCATCAATACTTTGAAGATAGTTGTCATTGTCTTCGGGCAGGTCCAGGTCCAAGTCATAATCGCATTGCATAGAGGGGATCCTCGAGCGGAAACAGACGTCCTAAACCATATCAGCCATAGAAGGTGCCAAGATAGATGTGTTAGGCTTACTTTGTCTAAGTAGTAACAGAGCCAGAATATATTGCTTCTATGACGTGCAACCTCTGGTGAATACTGGGATAATGTTGATTTCACGTGAAGCCCGAGCCTATGGGCCAGTCGAACAGCGGTGCTAATCAGAACTGACGCTGGTTTCTGATCAGTATTTGTCTGGAAGAGCACTAAAGCACATTTGGTCAGCGATCTTGTCTATGCACGATGTTTAGAATTCGGGTTGAGACTTACAAACTAGACCCAAGAGAACTTCTATCCCAAGTGTGTCTTCTTCTCGTGTCACAAGCTCGTCCAGTTCTTTCTGGGCATTGTCGATGCAATTTTTAATTTTAATATCATCGAATCTAACTATGATTTCGTCTGTATCAACAGTGCGGACGCGTAAACCAAGGGCAAGGACTACGTTTATCGCGGCCCAGACAGCCCTGGACTTCTTAGTAGGCTCCTGTTCGGAATAGAAGTCCAAAAGCATTTGCATGAAATGCTGTTGGTGAAACAGCGGCAAGGCAGTATTGAAATCACGGAAGTAGTCCTCAATAATCGGTAATATCTCAGTGAGAGGGGGTAGGCAGCGTTCCCCGTGGCGCTCCAAAAGACATGAACTAGATGTTCCTGAGGAGAGATCAATTGACGAAATAATCGACGAAATGGCAGGTCCCACAGCTTGACTTGATGTGTTACTAGACCCTCGATCTACTATGGTGGCAGCGTCACGGTCGCCAATCCTGTCTAGCTTTGCCTCAATTCGCGCAAGACGAGTCTCAAGGCTATCGTCATCTACTGTGGTGCTTGCTGCCCGTGATTCCCTCTGAACAACCGGGGCTACTCTTCTTCGAACTGCAGTTGTGCCACATGGCACTTTATATAGTAAACAGTTGGAGCATGCTGGTTTCAGCATATCACACTTGATTTTCTTCTTGAAACAAGTATCGCCTGTTATATGTGTGATCATTAGCGAGGTTCTAATATAGTAGATGTATAGCGGCCTACATGCTTTACGACGAGAACTGGTCTCCATTTTTATTGATGGACTTATAAGCGACTTTGAAGAGTAGATCCTTTCTGGGAATTGGTTTCAGGGGGGGAAAGATAATATAGAAAGCATTTACTCGGCCGAGGGAAGAAATGTAATGAAGAACTACAGGTGAATTGGTCAGCGCTCATGAGAATTAGGTACTCATGAGAATAAGGGGCGCAGAGCTACACGAACTGCTGACAAATGGGCCCATCTGGTTTTATGGTCATGGACGAGGAAGTCTTGGCATTATATATTGCATATATCTATTAGGTATATATATATATCTAGAATGCAATATTCATATATGCGTTGTGATATTCACGGAGTTGTCGTGGTTGGCATCATGTCTTTAGTCTCATCTTAAGACTTATATGTAATATTCAATGTAACAAAGGGTCAAAAAGTATCGATAATATATGCATTCTCTATCGTATATATATTGACATATATTAACATATATTAACACATGGTATTCTCTATGTGGAGCTGCTAACCAAGATACACCAAGCAGCCAGTAAATAGCACTTAAGCGCAGAAACCCAACAACCATCCATCCTAGTCTAAAGCATCTAATCTACCTAATCTAATCTAGTAAGGAACGCCATACGGATGCGAAGTAATATTAGGACTGCTTAGCTCCGGGAAGCCGTGAAATTCCAGGCTTCCGTTGGCCGCCGCGAACTTCTGGAAATGCGTCCCCAGGTCCGCCTTGTAGCTCTCAACCGCCTTCTCGTCGCTGAGGTCGAACGGCTCCTGGCCCCTGACTATCTGCGCCATCTGCGAGCCCGCGGTGTTCGCGGAGAGCATGACATCGTTCACGATGCCGTCGACCGGCCGGATGGCGCTCGTGACCTTCCCGGATAGGATATCACGCGCGAGGCGAGGCTCCTGCGCAGCGGGGCGGGCGATCCCGATGCCGTCGAGGATAGCGAGGGCGTCTACCATGGCGGCTGTCGTGCGGAACCCGCCGGTGAGGAACTTTTTGGTCCTGGAGAGGTGCGGGACGATATCGCGGACGAACTCGAGGAAGTACGCCTCGCGCTTCAGCGTGGTCTCCTTCTTCGAGCCATACCCGATCTCCTCGTGGTTGCCGCCCGAGAGCTCGACGTAGTCGAATTCCAGCTCCTGGAAGGTTTCGCACATAATTCGGGCTTCTGCCGGCTTGATGCCCTTCTCCTGGAACTCGACTGAGTTCACCTTGATACCGACGATGAAGTCTGGGCGCACACGTCTCTTGACCTCCCTAGCGATCTCGGACACGAGACGTAGGCGGCTCGAGATGCTACCGCCGTACTCATCAGTACGCTGGTTTGAAAGCTCAGATAGGAACTGTGCGATTAGGTATCCGTGTGCTCCGTGAAGTTGAATGCCGTCGAAGCCTGCTTTATCTAGGTACTCGGCGGCATGTGCAAACCCGTCGATGACACGTGCGATATCTTCCTTCGTGGCCTCCCGGGGCCTGGCATACTCCGCACCATTCTTCGGGGCTATCGTGAGGTATGTTTGTTAGCGCCTTGTCGTTAGGATACGTGGTAAAGGGGATATCTACGTACGGTGCTGGATTGCCGATGCTGAAATCGTGTCCTTTCTAATCCTGGCGGCCAGCTGGCGTCCAGGGTGTGTGACCTGAGCCACGATCAAGCTACCATTCGCCTTGGATACCTTGGCCATCTCTTGAAACGCTTCAAAGCGTGGGCCTGAAAATGGACATTCTGGAGTAATAATGCCATCGCCGACAAGATCTAGCATATCAAACTCGATATCAATGTTTCCGGTAGCAATAATTCCCCACTCATTCTCTCCCCATCTCAGCTCTCATGTTAGTCTCTATGAGAATATATGTATTTGGCCTTTGTCATCCTTACATTCGATATAGTTCAATAAGCTCCTTGGTCGGGATACCACGCTCTTCGAAATTCTCGACACTCCAGGATGCTAGATCTTCAGCCATCGAGGCTTTGTAAAAGCGATTCTTTGCGACTTTCCCGGAGAACTCGAACTTTAGAGGCTGGCCCAGAGGCGCAACATCGACGACGGCTGAGTCGTAGCGTCTAACAGGCATTTTGATTTAGAGCAAAAGATGGCAACTTAAGGTGTTTTATATTCGGGTCCTTTTAGTAGGTTAAGGTAGTCTTGAGAAGGCAGCTTTGCTTCTGATGATGATTTCTTCTCCCATTAGAAAATATTTGCGAGCCCTAGCTACATTAAATACTAAATTCATCTTCGTCCATGTCCTTAGTACCTAGCATCATGTATTGCTATCCTGACAAATAGCGGTATAGAACTTCAACCGCCGCCGCCCGGTCTCGGGCAGTGTTGAGAAGTGGCCGTCGTGAATTGTCGTAGACTAAGAATTTGTCCACGGACCGAGTCTAGAATTGCTGACTTATACTAACCCATAAATAAGTCACCGCCGGGATGCCGCTCAGTTGCGGCTCCGGTTCTTGATTACAAATGTTACCAATAAGATCATGGCAAACCATCAAACTCCGTGGAATCCCACGGCATTCTACGCTATGTAGCAACGGTCATCGCAGCGCCGCGGAGTTTGACGACCATCAAACATGGTTGGTACCTTGGGTACCTAGGAACGCCATATAGTTATTGATGTAGATAATCTTGTTCCATTTTTTTATTAAAAATAGCCACCTATATGTATTAATTATCATGCACTGGTTGAAAGAGGTAGCAAGGGTTATATGTAGCTGTGCCTAATATTGATGCTATGCTCCTATCTTCCGCTGCCGTCCAATTGAACCTGTCCTCAACGCCATCTACACAATCTCCTAACCTAGACCTATGTCTCAGGTAGAGCTGCCCTTAGTTAAATAATAACCTAACTTTGTGATTCGTTTTCCGAGAGCATATGGACGGAAAACTTCGTCCTTTAACGTACACCTCAAAAAGAAAACATTGCCTAAGAAATCAGAATCTAGTCTAATTATGCAGAAAGTTGCTCGCCTCGTCTAATCAATGTCAACCTCGATGTCAAGATCCAAAGCCGCGATGATATCATCATCCACGATTGGTTTATGAATCTGAGGGATACCCTTCTTATCTTTCCCTGTCTGATGGTTTTGTAGCTGCAGCTTCTGCAGATGGGGTAGAAGTGGTGCTTTCGTAGTAGCACTCTGCTTTGGTGTGCCGTTTGCAGGCGTCGATGCACCACTACCATTGGCTGGCGTCGACTTCGGGTCGGTGGACTCGTTGATGTCCTGCCTAAATTTAGGCTTGGTTCTGAGACGTCGTGAAGTGTCTTCGTTGACATCTTCTCCACGTGCAACGCGTGCTTCAATTTGGCGCGCCTTCGCTTTCTCCATTAACTGTGCCTTACGGACAGCCTCCACGTTACGTCGACGGTTTTCAGCATTCAAAGCTGCTAATCGCTCCTGTTGTGTTGGCGTTGAACTGGTCGACTTATTCGATGGCGCAAGGCTGGTCTTGAAAGCTAGACGTGGTGTTTCCAGGGAGTCCAGCTTATCTTGGAGTTCCGAAACTCGTGCGTCATCTCCGCGTCGTCTGGCTTCCTCAATCAAGTCAACTAATCGGTTTCGCTCAGTAGGCGTGAATTTACCGAGTAGACTTCGCTCTCGCTCGATCTTGGCGTTCACCTCTGCATCAGTCCAGGAGCGATTCACTAGAGCGTTGATATCGTCAATTTTAGCGTCTAGTGTCGGTCTCTTGGGAAAGATAACGCCCTCGTCTTGGCAAACCTTCTTATAACGGTTGAATTCAGCCTATTAATAAATTAGACATGCAAACATATAATAGAGCAGTGGGATTGTTACAAACCTCTGTAAAAGGCGAGTCTGAACAACTGATGAAAGGCCATTCCCTTTCAGATTTGCCGTGTGCGGCTCTGATGTACTGATCAGTGACGAAGTTCTGACCGTTTGACTTCTCCATGGCATATGGTTTCCCCTGTGTGAACCCTAGGATAGCACGGTTAATAATGAGTAAGCTAGAGGTGTATGGCTAGACTATACCTTTAATAAGAGCCATTCGGTAGACACTAGAACCATCAGAACCTGGACCGAGAGCGATACGGACGTAGCATCCGGTAATGGCTTCGTTAAAACCAGGATAGAAACAAACTCGAGCGAATCGGCTGCGGCCAAGTCGTACGCGCTCGAAATCACGGATATCGGCGAGGGGGGTCTCTTTCACTTCGGGAGTTCGTGACTTGGAAAACTTGTCCCTTGATCTACCAGCCCACTCGACATCGCTATCATCATCACCATCGCGACCAGGACTGTCCCGCGAACCTGAGTATGACTTCTTGTTGCGCTCTCGATCTTCTTCTCTACGGCGCTGCCGATCGTTCTTCTCGGCTCGAGCGCGGCGGAGCGACTCGATGCCGGAGCTCGGCTCGCCCACTCTTGAACCACCAACTCTTGTTCGCTGTCGTGAGGGCTTGCGCTGGGATTCATCTAGTTCAGCAGCACTAGCTTTGCGCTTCTTAGCCGACTGACTATCGTCCTCTCTCGTTTTCAGTAGTCGACGAAGTAAGGTGTTTTGTCGCTGGCGATCAACTTCCTCCTGGCGTCTAGCAAGCAACTGCTCTCGCTCAAGTTCGGGCATAGCTAAGATATCCTCCTTCTCTGCCTCGTTTGCATAAATTCCATCGATGGGGTACTTGTTATCATCGTCGTCGTCCATCTTGCCGTTGGTGTTAGTAGCCTGCAAGGTATCAGACTCAGAATCAGATTCGTCCATGGGTGCAGAATTCTGCGAGGCGGGAGAGGCAATAGAAGAACTGTTGTGAGGCATGGCGCGTGAGTTAGCTCAGTTCGTTTATTGAATGTTAAGAAATGAATCACACTGCAATTCGCTCGTTGAGTTTAGGTAGGTGTTGCGAGGCATCGAGTGGGGTTGATATGAAGGTTGGCTGACTTGGACGAAGCGAAAGAAGGCTGTCCTTATCTTATGCTTGTTGCATAGCAACAACGATTGAGAAGAGAGCGCGTGTTGAATAATAGGATAAATAATAGGATGCGTGGGGTTAATTAAAGTAGTAAGATAACTAGGGAACTTACGCCTCGCCTTCCTCCTCATCCGACTCGTCATGTTTTTTCTTGCTAGGTTTGTGCTTTGTCTTGCTTGACGTTTGATCCTTGGCTTCGGGGTCGGGCGAACCAGATACAGAGCGACTAGGACTCGCAGGCTGCTCCTGCTCCTCATCAGACGACTCGTCGCCTCCGACGAGGGCTAGAAGTTCATCATCTACATCGGCCATGATGATAGGATGTTTAGTTCGCGAAGGCGACTCGGACTGGATGCTACCTAGCTAGCGTTTGGAAAATGCGACGCGCGACGGCGAGTACTCGTGGAAGTGGTAGGATCGACGGTTTCTTGATTGCAAAGAGGAAATAGTTTTCGTGAGAGAAAGACTGCCAGATCAAATGAAAATACTTATAACATGGTGAGAAAAGAAGATGTGGTTGAGAGAGTTGGGTGCTAGTTCCCCTATTTGAGGAAGGCGTCAGAAAATAAGGTAAAAGATTTGAGTTGTTGAATTTACAGCCTCATTGAGCTTGCATTTGGAGGACCACGTCTGCTGTTGTATTTGCTCTTCCCATTGTTTGCTCCCATTGGGTGGGTTTTATCTCCTTACCTAATCAATTTCCCGAGCTGAATCATAGGTAAGTACCTACCTAGGTAAGGTTAGGTACCTACGTCTATGGCCCGTGCATACCTAGTACATACACTAATGGATGCACGATCTAACCTTATCAGATAAGGAATTGTTAAATCATAACCATCGGGAGCTAGAAACTAGGTCCGCCGTTCCCGGCTCTGATCTGCTATGTGGTAGGTTAGTTACTTCATGAAATAATGTATCTTAATTTCTAGATCTTTTAATCTCTAGATCTCTAACCTCTAGATCTCTAACTTCCAACTACATATTTCCTCTTCAATTGCGCTGCTTAGCCATGTCTCTACCAAGAATAAAAACATGCGCAGTACGCCAAACTTTTCAATCCTCCTTACGTGACCTTTTCCTCCCTACGTTGTCCCTGCCGACCCGAAGACAATTCTTAAGCACGACTACGAAAAATAATGCAACGATATCATCGGCCTCGTCTTCTTCGACTGACCCGTCAAGATCCCGGCCTAAACGAAAGCCTCTGACAAAGGAGCAGCGCGATTTCCTCTCTTCAGCTGTAAGGCCGCCTTATATAGAACCTCGTTAGTCATTGAATTCCTACGACTCGTGCTAAGATGCCCGTCTATCAAGCTCCGTGTGAACCAAGCCGGAGAATTAGCTGCCACCTTGATCTATACCGCCCAGACGCCGCCGCTTGTCAATGCGCACCCCCATCTTCGGCCCCTACTAGCCCATATGTACGCCCAAGAAGAGGGCCACTTCAACACATTCAACTCTCTCATCGCTAAGCACCGCGTGCGTCCAACAGCCCTCTACCCAGTCTGGTCCGTCTTAGCATCAGGCCTAGGATGGTCGACGGCAGTTATGGGAAGGGAGGCCGCAATGGCTTGTACAGAAGCTGTCGAGACAGAGATCGGCGGACATTATAATAACCAAATACGGACATTACTAGAAATGTTCGAACAGTGGGAGGCCGAAGGATACGAAGTGGGCGAGGAGCTACAAGATCTAGTAACAACATTACGGAGGATACGAGATGAAGAGCTGGAGCATCTAGACCATGCGGTTGATAACGATGCGAAGAAGGCCGAGCCGCACTGGTTATTAACTGGCGTGATACGGCTAGGATGTAGGGGTGCAATTTGGGTCAGCGAGAGAATATAATGCTGTTATCTCGATGACCCAAATCAGGATCACCTTCTCAGACATTTGATGGTATAGCTCTAAGCATTCTCCAGGATCTCGTCTAGTTTTGACCAACTTGTAAGAAATGCGGCTTTGCTGCATAATATGATATTTTTATCTCCATTCGCCGATAGAGTCATCGGCGTATGACGCAGGATATGACCAATTAAAACCAGAGCAGAAGACTTATTAGGAAGGTCGTATAGTTTCTAGCTAACCATCTGAGCCTCGATTGGTTAATACACGAAGCTACCTGATTACATGGCATAGCTTAGACCGCCAGTTCGGGCGATACTCCGCAACCGACGACGCCGCTATAACTAGTACATACGGATTAATTACTTAAGGAGTAAGTAAATACCTATGCAATATGGCTTATGAAGGTCATGATTTTTGATCGTATATCAATTTAATACGGCCTCGTCTGCTCTTCGTTGGGATGAGTCGTCGAAAAGTCCAACTTATTACTTTAGGTACTCTTTAAGACCAAGTAAAAATTAGAGACTGGAAGGAAATAAATATATTTAAGAAATGGCGTTACCTTTTCCGATTCCCTCATCCCTTGCCAAAGGATTTTCCATGTCCCATTGCACAGCTGCCGATGTAGATATCATTACAGATATATACTACGATGCTTTTGCGATTGACAAACGCAACACCTTCTGGTGGCCGCCAAACAAGGAGGATATGTTTGCTTGGATGAAGCGCCGCATCCGCCGCAAGATGGATGACCGAAGCGTCCGACATTTCAAAATTACGGATGACCAGACCGGCGACGTAGTTGCATTCGCTAGATGGGGCATTCCCGAGGGCTACGAGAAATCCTTTGGGGAATGGGTCGGAAATAAGGAGACCACCGTGGACGTCTCCCAGATTGTTACACCGGGGGACGTTACGGGAGAGAACCCGCCAGCGAATAGTGTATCTGTCGAAGCTATCAACCCCCCTGTTGCAAATTACCCAAAAGGCAGCCGGCCAGAGCTATGTCAGGTCTTTTTTGATGCGCTGAAAGTCTCCTCGGATAAGCACAATGCGGATAAAATGTTGGGTGAGTAAAGACGACGATCATGGTTTGGATGTGTTTCCGTGGCTAAAGAAAATACGCACATGCAGGTCTATCACTTCTATGCACATCGCCTAGATATTACCGGAGAGGAGCCGCGAAAGCGCTGTTGCTACCCATGCTGGCTATCGCTGATGCTCATGGCCTCAGGTCCTATCTGGAGGCTACGCCTAACGGCAAAGGAGTGTATGAGAAATTGGGCTTCCGGGAGGTGGACCGGTTAACTTTCAACCTCGAGGAGTTAACAGGTAGGGAGGAATATGACGACCCATACCAGATCACCATCATGATACGGGAACCAAGATCGACATGATAGTATAGGCAAGGGGCTACTTACCTCTCTTAGCCTAAGCTTGAAGTTCGGCCTCGTAAAAGCGACTAACCTAAACTAAAGGCGCTGGGAAGTAAATATAGAACAGCTGCTTGCTAGATCAGGGATGTTGCAAGTGGTACCGCAAAGCAGAATGTTGATCTACTGTCCGAAGAAGACGCGATTAACAAATAGGTTATTTAGGTGAGTACAGTTTAAGACGAAGAGGGAGAAACTAGGTTCGCCGGTGTTATCTATAAATGAAATATATATATATATATATTAACCTATGTACTGACCCTCGCGAGTCATATAAAACCGAGCGTCTGGCGTAGACAATGTAGACAATGCAGACAATGCAAGCTACATAGGTCCACTGAATGATCATCATGTACCTGTGCCGAGAATAGCACATCTCGTATCACGGATTAAATAATATTTGCCTAAGTTAGCGGGCACGTATTGAGCTGATCAACGTCAAAAAGCTGCATACTAGGCTACATAAGACTTCCATTAATGATGCAATTAGGCCGGCAGTAGATAGAGCGAGGTAAGGCGAGATCCGATCGTTGCTCTACATCCATACGACCTTATATGCACATATCTCTCAAGGAAACGGAATGCGGATTCTTACTCGTACAAGAGATCTGCCAAGAGGAATGAGGCTATGTAGAAGATGATGCTCACCAGCCAGCAAGTAGTAAGATAAGGGTAACAGCTGATGTCAGAATTGGTTTAACGAATCCTATGCTTAGAAAACAGCCTCGGAAATGGGACGAAAACAAAATACCAAAGACAGACACGGAGGATTGTCACCTTGGTACGTTTTGCGGGGGATTCTCCAACAAACCCGAGAGAACAGTTAGGCGTACAGAATCCAGATCTCCAAGTTTTAATCCCGGGATACGTTCGACATATCCCTACATGGTGTGACTATGTATATAAATATATATAAATATTGAGTCTTGATCATTGGCTACCAACGAATCCGTCGAGGCATTTATTGTGTAAGTGTCTTTTCATATATACCTATGGTAAGCTATTACGAGCTTATTAGCCTTGCAATTCAGCCGAGATTATCTTACCAGCGTGATCAAAATCTGCAGACGCTATCTGACTTCTAGATCACTCTTCCGACATTGACATTTCCGAGGTTGGTCGAGCTCACAACGTGGAGCAGGGATCTTGGTCGAAAAGAGCAAAGATCAACCTGCTTCAGCAACCCCAGCCCATCTTGAACATTCCCTTTTATTAGAAGTAAGCTACAACGACTTGCTGATCCCACATCTATGTATAATATCTCTAAAGAATCTTGACGTATTCAGAGGATCCTACTCCTTTGGATTCTGCCTGCAATTCAGAATGGAAGCAACAAGCTTTCAGTTACCGAACCCGCCGGGCCCGTCTTCCACAACTGCTGAACGCAGGATGCTTACATACATACCTGTAAACCCCTATTGAGAATCAACATCAAGAAAACCTGCAATAGGATTATCAACCCGATGTAACCAATATAAACAAAAAAAAACCCTCCTTATCGATGTACCACAAGAAAAAAAACATGACTAGACTCGGGTGGTAGCATGGGATCGATAATGCACGGAGTACTGCATGTAAGACATCTAAACAAAGCTAGCAAGCAACGTGCCCCCCTGAAGTCTGGACCCCAAGTCTACCTCTCACTATGCATAATGCCCGGGATCTCTTAGATCCAACTCTCTTAGATCCCAACTACAACCTTGCAGTGCAGTGCCGTAGCGTCGATCAAAAAATGCTTAGCCTTCACTTCAACCAGTCCGCCGGCCGGATGGGTCGATGATGGAGGTGACCAGCCTTGCAAAGCCATGAGTGCTGGCCCCCTGGATCCTCGGAGAGACATCGAAGGAGCTTCTAGACTCCGGCCAGGAATGCAGGCATGTAGGAATGATAAATAGTCCGCTGCCACGCTCCCTAGAGATGAAGGCTCGAAAGTCACGCAATTGGAAACTTGCACACTATAGATCACGACGAGCAGACACTCACTAGTCGATTCAAAGACTAGAGTTGACAAAGAAACATTGGCATATTAATAGGGACCATTATATTGCCAATCTCGTCGTTGCTACCATGTTAGTCCACAGACAACTACTGTGGTGTGTCTTAGCATTCACATCACAAATGGCGAGCGGTAAGTTCTAATCCAATATATATATATATATACCTATATACCTACCTATATATCCCTTAATCAACATATTCTAACAAACCCCAGGCCTTGCTTTACCAACGCCAGCGTCTCCAAACGACCACGGGATCCTCCCAAGGGACGCCCTTAAACCTCGAGCCAAGGGATTCGGAAACGGAATCCCCCTGCGAATCATGCCCTTGGGAGCCTCCATCACCTTTGGCTTCGGATCCTCGGACAACAACGGGTACCGCAAAGACATCCGCGACAAGATCGAAGCCAACGGAAACAAGGTCAACATGGTCGGCAACAACCCGTCCGGGAGCATGAAGGACAACGACACCGAGGGCTGGAAGAGCTACACGGTAGACCAGGTGCACGACAAAGCCAACGTCTCCGTGCCCAAGTACAAGCCCAACGTCATCCTCGTCAACGTCGGCACCAACGACTGCGTGCAGAACAAAGACCTGCCCAACGCCGGGAAGCGCCTGCAGAGCCTGCTCGCCTCGCTGTACGCCGAGTCGCCCAAGGCCACCGTCGTCCTCTCCACGCTGCTCGTCAACAAGAACCCCGACGTGCAGGCCCGCGTCGACGACTACAACGCCCAGCTGCGCAGGGTCGCCGCCCAGCTCCAGAGCAGCAACAAGCGCCTCGTCCTCGTCGACATGCAGGGCCGCGACGGCCCCGGTCTCGACGATCTCAACTCCGACGGCACCCACCCCGGCGACGCCGGCTACAGGAAGATGGCCGATGTCTTCTACGACGGCCTCAAGGACGCCGATCGCCGCGATTACTTGGTCGCTGCTGACAAGGTCGACGGGCTCGCCGACGATGGCGCGTGAGCTACCTACCTACCTACCTACCCCGATACGGTTGGTATTTCCTTCGTGGGTCTGGAATGGATATCCAGGATGGATGTACAGGTACCAGGTCATATTCGAGCGTTTTCAGCATGGCGTTTCTCAATGGTGGGTTTATACGGCGAAACTTGATCTTGTTTTCGATGGGAATTACTCGCTCCTATAATAAATAGCATATACCCCTCCCATTATATTACACGTTATGTTATTTTATAAGGATTTCCGGTCTGGCTCTTGGGTTCTGTAATGAGGTTATCAGTTGAGCTTGTTCGAGAGAGAACACGTGTTAACTGAGGAAGTAATGGATACCCAAGTATGAATATTAAAGTTAGACTTGAATGAACAATTTCCGTAACGATGATTGAAACTGTATTAAAGTTTGTATTGAGGTAAACCTATATAAATCCAGAATTATCCGACTAGTTGGGGCCTCAAAAGCTCAAGGTGTAAGGGGTTAGGTTAGTTATTAAAAACCCCTCAACAAAAACCAGATGCAAAAATTTATCAAAGGTATAGTATATACCGCGGCCAAGGGGTTAAATATAGATTTCATGATTAAGGTATAACTTTCTATCCATGATAACTACGACTATCCTTCAAGCTCTATCATAATAATACAGTATAGCTGCCTCTTTAGGGAAGTTGAACTTGTCCCGAGGACTTATTATGTGTTCTGTGGTCATCCATATCTTTCCCTGTCGAAGTCTTCGACCCTGATACCTTGGCGGGGACATGGGCAAATAGGGTCAACGCTGCCTCGACAGGACTATGAAGCTCTGATACCCGGTTGAAACCATAAGTCTCTACCCCTTCCATCCTCTCCGAGTCGGACACAATGGTGCCATTCACCGCCGTCACATTCCGGAAGTAGAGCTCGGCAATACCACTCCTACTCTCCAGAGTAGCGTTCTCGCTGGAGCCACCAAAGTAGAAGATCTGATTGGTTGAGCCATAGCCAGAACTATTCCTACCATCTCCCGTCTGGAAGAAGAATGCAGTACCGTCGCGGTGGGTTTTAAGATGCGAAGTAGAGTACGAATTATTTCCAGTAGTGCTCCCTCCAAAAGCTTCGAGGCCTGTGGGGAAGACAGAGTTCCCCTCTACTTGAAGATCAAGTCCTTCTATTAGATGTGCACTTATCGTTAGGTTACCCTGGGGCGACCTTAAGTATGTTTGATTGCAATATAGCGGATAACTATAAATCGCCTTATAAGAGGAAGTAGGTCCGGTAGTAGAATCGGTTCCAGTAATGCTGAAGTCATTGATTTGAGTGATTCCAAAGTTCGACATCAGGGCTCGGTTCGAATATGAGAGATTTTGAGACCAAGTACTCTCTCCATTTTGACCCTTCGACTTGATAGATGATTTGATACTAATTGTCCTCTGAACGGTCATGTTAAAAGCCAGCGATTCGTTAAACCCTGTTGCATTCTGAGTAACTTGGCTCGAAAGCGAAATGATTGGTCCCGCGATCTCTACTGAAGGGCCGGTGCCGGTAGTCACCGATCCCTCTTCATCTAACCACACGAATATTTTACCCGTAACATACCAGCTGTCGTTGACCGTTTCTGTCAGTGTAAAGTCAGTAATATTTTCTGAATTATCTAAGCCGGCAACCCTAATAGCAAATGTGTGATCAGCTCCATCACACAGAGTAGGTAACCATGGGGTGATATCGATCTGATGCTCTCTTAAGTCAAAAGCCTGTAAACCAACGATGGGCCGATGCAGACTAGGTACCACTCCGCCGGTAAATATCACCGGAAACGGCCATTGGGCCCCAGCGAGCTTACCGTCGATGAGCAGTTGGACTTCGCGAAAAGGAGACAGTCCAGGTAGTTGTCCAGCAGTCTGGCTAAACGCGAGAGTATCGCTTTGGGGAACATTTCCCCACCAGAACTCCTCCGAAGCTTGTCCGTTGGCCGAGACAGCGAAGACAGCTCGATTAGCGTTTCGAGGAAAACTGATAGTGTTAGTCGCATCATCTGCTGGAAGCGTAAACTGGCTTGCCCCATTCGCGCCCCCCTTTCTCGCAGATATCGGGATAACCAAGTCTGCGGGAGGTGCTTCGTCAGTCCCAATATCAGCCATAAAGAAGGTAGCAGTTAGAGTGGCATTGAATGACCCGGTATACTTGTCATCTACCAGGTTGCCTAGGTCGAAAATTAATTTCTGGGGGGCTTTCCAAAAGTAACGGTACTCGGTCATATCCTTCAAGAATGTCCAACGTATACCTGGAGGTAATGTTGGCTCCGCAGTCGAAGTACGCCATACTTCGGTGTCGCCAAAATACATCAATGCCAGACGATCGAATTGGCGGCCTTGAGAGACAACAGTGAAATTCATAATAACTCGATTAAAAGAACAGCTAGGCGGTGTATAATTTCCTATTACTCATCAGCGATCGTTGTTTAACACACATACGTGAAAGTTCTGCCAGGTACCTAAGATAACGTACCAACGAATGGCGTGCCATAGCTGAATGCAAAAACATGTTCCATTAATAGGACTGAACAAGCCTTATCTGGCGAAGGGTCCTCTGCGGATTTGGGCCTACCACCGGATGGTCCATTGGAAGTAAGCACAGGTTGCGCAACTTGAAAGCACTCTAGCGGCGTCTGAGTTTGTAGCGAAGTAGGAATCGAACGTGAAATTTCAGGTTCAAATTCTGACCGGGTGATTTGTTTGAGATCTACAATAGAAGGACATTGCTTGAAATACAATTTTATAAACCAGGCGAGCGAAAGGAGGCCAAAAAGAGCCAAAATTAGCTTCAGCCTTGGCCGGTCCTCAACAGCGATGGCAGGTTTCCTCCAGGCATAGTAGTGTTGATGACGAGGCTGATGTTGAGGCTTGATGCCGGACGTTGCCTTCCCGGGAGTCCGGGGTATCATCTTGATGCGTATTGATGCGTATTGATGGACCTGAGAGGGAAGATACGTAATTAGCTACCTAATATTAGGTACTTAAGTATTTCATGCTAGAAACGAGTGGGTATAGCAAAGTTATAGCAAAGTTCGTGGTAGCCTGCTAATGAAACGTAAACGAGCGAAGATTGAATTGTCATTATAAGTCCAACTAAGTATAAAAATAGAATGTTGTGAGGAAAAGGGTTGTTTGTTTCCCCTTGATACATTATGTACCTAGGTCAGAGAAGGAGGTAATCAGGTCCTCGGAGCTTCAATCAAAGCGCGTACCTTAAGTACCTTATGTAGGTACCTAGGTACATACCTTAGGCATGTAAGTCCATCCGCCGTCATAACATGAAGATTACCTAAGACGAGGGGCAGTGTGTGGCTGTGATGCAAGTACATGGCAAGACACGGCGGGGTATTTTATATGCGTCGTTAAGTACCAGCATCTAGGTTCCATAACGCCTTACATGGAACATTGAAGTTTTGATATACATGTAACTATGTAGTTAGCATACATTCAAACAAAGTTTACCTAGGTAAAACCAAGAAAGAAAAAGGCACAAAACATTCCGAAATTTAAAGCTTGAGTATGGCTAATCTCATTTTATTAATATGTAATTTAAGCCTTCTAAGCCAATCAAAAATATGTATTGTACAATCCAATACTCATATCGGTAAGAGCACCTGTCTAACCTAGCGCTGTGTCTCCCTCGCACCTAAGGACATAACCGAAATCCCTATAAGTCAACCTTAGCGATCGCCATGAGTCTTGTCCCAATAGAGTGCTCTCGCGTTGATAGCTATTAGAGACATCGCACCGTCGAGATCTAGGTCTTGGAAGAAGTTGAAAACCGCGAATTCGTTTCTTGTCATGACATAACCTCGTCTTGTTAAGAGCTTCAGCCAGATCCCATTTAGCGCTTTTCCCAGTATGGTTGCGAGCTTTGGATTGTTAAGGGCATCGGTGCAATCTCTTGCGATACCTAGGGCCGTCATGACTCTAACTGTCGAGCCTTCGGGAAGACCAAACTCCGAATCTAGCGCAAGTTCAGACTCCAAATTCACGCGTAGTGATGAACTCTTCTTGCTACCTCCACCTGTTTTGTTAGCATATAGGATAGGTATGTATGCACGCCGAATCGGGATTTTCTAGTGTTGCAATAATCCAAGGCGCAGAGGGAATAATAAAGTAAAACGCGCAGGCAGCTAACATACTGTTCTTCGTCATATTTGGCAATGGTGTTGCTGGTTCTGAGTATGTTTTTATCCAAGATTGTGCTCTGTGATGTATGCTGGGAGACAAATTGGAATCGAGGAGCAGTTCTGAGTATATATAAGGCATGTAGAGTAGCAACTTCAATGAAGTCTAATCGTTAAAGGTAGCTCCTGGTCCAAGTATAGTTGATGAATAGATATGTAGGTATACAGAGAATAAAATAAAGTATTAGGTTAGGTGCTGGTATATGAGCTAAGTTGAAGTTTAGGTCCGCGGGTGCGCATGGGTATCTAAAGGTATGTAGGTAACCTAGGTAATTTCTCTTATTTCGAGCAGGCCGTTACCTTTAAATAATTAAAAAGCATACTTCCTTCCGACTCAAGATACCTGATGCATACCTACCTACCTATAATGAAAGACTAAAGTTGATCCTTCGAAGTGAAGCTAACCCTGGGGCCATCCGGTTTTCTTCATCAAGTTGCATGTCTATATTAGTCTAGTGGACCTCTGGCTAAGAAACGTGTTTCCTGCCATTGACATTGGGGTCCTTTACGGCTTCTAGAAGGCTGGCATATGGCACGCTAGAGGTAGCCCATCTACTCGGTGATCTGCTAAATCTGATCGACAACGTGTTTCGAGTCATGATTTTAGTTTTTGTTCTTATTCTCCTACCACTATTCCATTTCCCCGGGATCACTGCATGCGCTTTTCAGGACAATGGATTCCGTAGTAACGTCTGGTCCCGTACACGCAATCCCTGCAACAACGTGCTGGTTTTAGATACAACGACCTTATTCAGGCACATGACATATATATTACGATCGAGTAAGTTTCACCACGACCACCCGAGGATTTTGACTGTTCTCTAGGGAAACTAGTCATGGTAAGCTGAGTTATGTCCGAAATGGTCGAATGGATGATTATAACTGACAAGTAACCTTCCTTTACTATAAGAGAATGATCAATCATACGAGTAAGATATAACTTTTTAATATTCTAGGAGACTTGTATTTGACCGTTGAGTTAGGATTACGCATATTGTGATGGATTATAAGGCTGTTGTCTTGGTCCTCTCATCAACTGCTGTTGAGACTTAACTATGGCTATACTAATCCTACTGCAATAGAGCTGCGGAACACTATAGAGGATATGATGGATGGCGAGATTACCGTTACCCATGCTAATATGTCTTATTGAACTTTATTCTTAATAGAGGCACTTCTCTTATACCAGCTAACATATTTCCGTTGCGCTAAATTTCCATCCCACATGGTCAGTAGCTTGAGACTATTTTTACTCTAGTAGTAAGTAGTCTTAAAGGATCATAATATCCTGGCCTATGGCATACGGGCTGCATTACAAAATTATCCCCAATAAATAGGCTAAAATATAATAGGACTTGATATTTTCAGGGGAAGCCGAGCTTAACTACTCAACTAGGTTACCTGGTTGTATTCAATATTAGATGTCTCTTTTGAACATGAGTTGCCCCTTGTAAAAAAAATCCCAACTAGCTGTAACTTTATTCTCCATCTAATATCCTGAATTCGTACTTGGCTCTCGCGCTATCTAACGCGAATTGCTGAAGTAAACGAGAGCGTACGTAGTTGGATCCACCAACTCGTATGTAGTCGAATAGAATATCTTCTAGTGAGATGAAATCGAAGCCAACTCAAACTTTAACGAGTTGTGTGTAACTTTTGAATCTACCGCATGTTGCCGCCTTATACCAAATATCGCTGAACAGGGTCAAACTATTAAACTAGAGTAGCTACCGGCTTCCCCGTAACCAAACTAGCTGCGTTTACTGTTGGTGTTGCGCCTCTTATGTAGGTACCTAAACAACATTCTAGATCGTTCCTTAACTTGTTCTTCGCGTAAATTATACAGAGTGCATCCTCGAATTAGTTAATTTTGGTTTCGACGTTTATCTTCTATGTGGAGTGAGTCTAATGGTCTTTAATCGATCGTACATCCCCTCAGGCCTATTTTACAAGTCATCCGTTCAGGCATTAAACCATGTAAGGATACTTCATAACTCACGAAGAGACTGCTGTGACTAACAAAGCTCTCGTTTATTGGAGAATAGACTCCGGTCACCGCTTGCTTGGTCGCTTTCCGATTTTCCAGCCCCATGACCTAAGGACCTTCACTACCTTAGGCGTTATCGCAGCGGTTAAGGGTACTCGAAGGAATATGAAGCTTTTATGCACCGCATAAGCAAGGGCTAACTGGGTCCCGAGACCTACGAGTTATGTGAGTAAGGTTGAGGGTAGATGCATCCTTCTTGAAACTTACTGGCTTCGGCCTTGTGCCGTTTCTCAGCCTCCTCTACACCCCAGCCAGCCATCTCGACATCTTCACTGACCTCGCTGTCTCCGAGGTTTTCCTTTTCGGCTTCTTTGAGGGCTTCGCGGTATTCACGCCACCTAGTCCGGACGGATTGTGGTATTAATTTGGAGGCATTTGATACGACCCAGTGTTCGATGGCGCCTAGGTTCTGTCAGTGATATCCCCTCTCTCAGTACCATTAACACGGACCTATCCTATCTGTCCCTACCGACCGCACCAGTAGGAAGCAGAACGGAAAATCCAAAACAGTTAAGCCTAGATAAACTCCTAAGGCGGCCCAACCATATTCTCTTGATAGTTTCTTTAGCCTTGCTGTAATCCCCTGCGGTTCTTCAACTGGAGCATTTTTCGGGGAGGATTTTGCGTCTCGTAAGCGGGAAGTTCGGTGAAATGATCGTCGGGTCGAGCGCAACGGTAATTTGGAAGATTTAGATAGAAAACTAAATATCGTTGGTCGTCGTATCGCAAATGAGGCAGTTTTTGAAGCAGGGAATAGCACAGTCTGTGGTGACCCGGAGACGAAAGTGCGCTTCCATGCCGCTCTCCCCAAGTTTGGTGTCGTCTGTTGTAGTATATGCGCCCACATTGGTTGGAACAAACGGGAGTAAACCGGAGGCATTTTATATAACCTCTTCTTAAGAGTTAGTAAATACGATGTTTACGTCGAATAGCCACGGGTATAGACACGGTAGGTAGGTTGTAAACGTAGAAAGAAGTAAGAAGTATCTGATAATAGCGCCGGTGGATTCGGACGAGAAGCTTCGGAAGGTTAGTGAGACCTATATCCGGTTACGCCGCCAGGAACATTGCGGGACGTAGCTAATATAAGATCCGATTGGGCGTTACAAAGGAAAAGGAAAAAAGCATTCCCTACCTCGTGACGGTTGCCAATTATAAATTGTTCAAAACCGTAGCTCTTTCGAAGGACAGTATTATCATGACACGACGGTGAGCTCAAGAACTCGGGACCGGGGGAAAAAAATTAAGAGCTCTGTTCAATAAAAACGTAGTACGTACATGCATGGTGATGCAACGAGGTGTCAACCCAGTCCCAAGGATGTACCTAGGTACCAACCTGTCTTGAATCCCTTAATGCCCGAAGTTTTAACGAGGGTCATCATATTGGATCGCTTCCCCATTTTTTGGAAGGTCGCGTAAATTGGAAGTTTGGATAAAGATGAGGCCGAATGTGAAATAGATTATTTTAATTACCTAAAATATATAAACGGGAGAGAAATCTAACGAGGTAAAAGCCTCTTAGCAATTGATATGGTGTTTCTTAAGTTGTTTCTCTAAGACCACACTGCCATCGCGGAAGGCTATTAACCCCGTGTGGTATCGGCTAAAGCCTGGGCGATAATGATGCTTCGAGATAGGAATGGGTTTATATAGGACATGTCAAATCACAATTCTCTTTAGAGGCGCTACATGTTGCAAATGATAAAACATTTCTCAGGTTAGTTAACTGAACTATAAATGGATTGGGATGCAGAAGATGCAGGGTCCCGCGCGGCTCGCGGTTGCTGGGTCAAAGTGTTAAACTTGGGGAAACCATAAGAGCCAATCATTCGGAATTATGAGATCTTATCGGGAACGGAGGCTTCAATGATGCAGGTGGTGCGGAGTCGCGAGATATCGGCATGATTGGCCCGCCCGTGGGCTGGCTGCCCGGCCAACCATGGATTCAGTGCGACACTGATGTCCAAGGATACTATGTACAACTTGGTGCAGGTTTTTTTTGTGTTTGATTGGATTTAGAACTCAAAGAAACTTGGTAATAATAATAACAATGTAGGCCGCATCCGAATGATTTAAGAATCATGATAGAATAATTAGTTCTGTATCCGTAAATCTCGAGTAACCATTTAAACTTTCGCCTTGTCAGTCCGCGTTCAAAAAAAAAAAAAGTCGAATTAGCACATGCATTGCAGGTTGTTGTATACCGTATACGTCACTACTTCTAGAATAGTAAGGAAAAATCCAATGAGGTCATAGTTTGCGAATTCAGAAACAGCAACAGGATACAGAAGCAGCAACAGATACATTAGGTAGGTACAGAAACAGCAAAAGCAGCATATGGCATATTATTGTAAAGGAACTACATGGGGAAGGTAAGCTGTTATCCCGCAACTGCCGATCACAAATCACCTGGTCATCTTTTCTTTCTTTCACTGCATCTCTAGTGTGCATCTCTACATCTTTACATCTTTACATCTCCATAACATCTCCATACATCTCTCTCCAGTCTCCAGTTTCTAAGCCTTTTTAGCAACAAACATCGATGCGCATCATTTGATCGACATCAACCAAACTCCATAGCTTAGACTCGAACTATCGACCAATAGCACACCCTCGTCAACAGATTAAATCACAATTCCTCCTCGAATCCAAATCCCATCTTCCGTCATTAGTAGGACCATCTATCCCCGTTATTCCCCGCGAGCGCCACAACAGCCAACCTAAGTCTTCATCGTTTACTTTCGTCAGTAAACCAGCTCAGCCAAGCTACCTTAGATATCTACAGAACATACCCACCTAGACGCTGCATATAGTCGTCGGTCATCAATCCGTCTTACAACTCGACAATTTGTCGACGAATAGGCGCTCAAATCTTCATCTATAACTTTTGTTACCAAATAACCACTTTACCATCTCGCGATATAAGCGAACTGTCATCAATATGGAGACCATGATCAAGTCCGTGCTGCGCATCGTGCAGCTCCTTCTCGTCCTGCTCACCACCGCGCTCGTCGGCAATGTCATTGCAAGCAACGTCACCGGATCCGAATCCGCTATTAACTTTGTCATGTTTGTGTGCGCCCTCTCCTGGCTTGCCATCATCTACGGTCTAGTTTCGCACTTCGTCTCCGCCGTCGCAATCCCCGTCGTAGCCCTTGCTCTCGACAGCGCCGCGACTCTCTTCACCTTCATCGCTGCCATTGTCTTCTCCGCAAAGTTACAGGCAGTGAACTGCTCCAATATAGTATGTACATAGCTTCCATCTATCTAATTCGACATGGTCTCGATCTTTTTTACTAACTATTTTGGCTAGGGACACAAAACCAGCGACTACATTGCATTTGGTTCAGAAGATACCGAGAAGCGATGCCGTGAGATCCAGGCTAGCACTGTGTTCTTATGGTTTCTCTTTGCTGCCTTCGCCGCCAGCCTCTTCTTTGTCTTAAAAGAGCTCCGGCGCGGCGGTGGTTCCGTTCGCGGTCCTAATATGTCCCAGATCGGCGTATAGGCTGCTGATCGGATCGACAATCACTATTTCTCTAGGACCGGTAGGGAGTACGCTACGACTTTACGGGAGAGCAATGCATGCTAAATTTGGGGGTCCGGCCATTGAATGTACGACCAAGGGGTGCAGAGTTATGAATAAACACGGGGAAGACGGGCTTGGCGTTCGGGTCGACTTGTATTCTCAGGGGCAAGTCACCTGGTGTAATTCATGTCCTGCGCGGGCGCTGAAAGCATTATTCCGAAATAGTTCTAAAGGCATTGGATGAGTTTTGTACACCTTGGTTGCTTAATTTTGTCGTTTACGCAAGAACTACGAAATACAACCAGTGTATAGGGGCTTGGATTACGCATAAGAAGAAAAATAATCATGTTTGAATTAGTCAAGTACCTAGTTAAATAATTAGAATACCAATAAGGTATCTATAATATTTGTTTTTCGAGCCTAAACCTCCTATTAGGACATTCGAATGCACAACAGAGAAGCGATGTGACCAACCAAGCATTAACAACCCAAATTCTTACCCTCTGGCATAGTTATTATCTGTCAGATTATCCACTTGACCAAAAGGTAACTTGTAATGTCATAAAATGTCATTACTTATTATATGCGACATTATCCTACCCCCACGTTACAGGTATGAACGACACCGGCTTAGACGAATAACAGCCAATGGTTTGTAGTTGTTGAGATGCTTCTCCTTGCATCATTTAGATCCGCCTTGGTAGAAGCATTCTTTAAGCCCCGTATCATTTAAATCCTCACTGGATGCCACTCCTCGAGGTGGTCGGTGTTTAACACGAGAACCATAGGTTCTTTCTAGCACGCGTATGGCCCGCGACTCTGCCTACCATAGCGGGGTAGGGTGGGTACGAAAAACTATTTTATAATTGAAAAGCGTTCTCTATAATCCATACACACCTTAATAGCTGTCCCGTTCCTTATATGAAAATAATTTTTAAAAAGAAAACGTTTTTAAAATTAAGGGTATTTTTTAAAAAGTAGGTTTAAAAGGCGTTAAAAAAGTTAAAAAACGTGGTTTTTAAACTTATAACTTTTATATTTATATAACGTTAAATCTTATAATAAATGGGGTTTAAAGTTTTAATAATTAAATTAATAAAATAAAATGGTTAATTTTATTAAATTATTTTTAAACTTTATAACTTTTATTTTAATAATGATATTTTATTATAAAAATTTTATTTAAAAAAATTTTTTTTAAGTAAAATCTAATCAAAATTGATAAGAATGATTTTTAAAAAAGGAACAGTTTTGTTGGAATATAGGGAATAGCCAATTATGTAATCTAGTCACATGCCACCACGTGCGTGGGGTTAAGCTTAAAATGGCTTACCTTTTAAGCTAACCCATACACATATAACATAACAATAGATAATAACAGATCGTGAGAGCCTTATATTGTATCGTATTATGTTTCTTTTTTTAACCCAACCTTATTTATCCGACATTGATTAATAGTTGAAAGATTATAGATTAACAAGGAATCGCTATGAGGGGGATGCAATTTATCCAGATAGTCATCATTACTATTACGATATTTTAAAATCTCCTAACAAGAAGAGACAAGCCTCTCGCAACTCGCACGCTTCTACAGCGTTACAAGTACGACAGCTTCGTGCTAACTCAACGTTTTCAGGGCATATCTAACACGTTAACAAAACGGCGTTTATTACGCACAAAAGATCTATTGCAACTCGCACGCATTCATACGTACAAGTACGATATATCCTTCATTATTAAAATCAACAAACAGACCCTTTTACTAGGCGCGTCTGTTATCAACCACGATAGCCTCGTCCCTACTAACCTAACGATACCACCTAAAATAGCCTTAACCCCTCTCCCAATACCACGATGATAAGAAAAGCGATAACGTGGGACGATTTTATCGACCTAGCCTTTGAAAACGAAGGCTACGACCCGTCCAAACCCCAAAATCGAAGCCTTATAAACACGTACGCTGCCGAATACTTTAAATTATATGAAGGCCGAAACAACCACAATGAGGACCTGTGGGACTTTTTCGTTAATTATTTTAAAGATTGGACAAAGAATATTTCGCCTTATTTGCGAAACCGTTTCGTCGATTTATGGTCCAGTATTTGTACAATTATGGGCTATATTTCAAGGCTCGTACGCATATCAACACCCTGTTTAGGATTTTGAATAGCCCGGAATGCCCTTTATTCCCGACCGAGATAGCCTCATCCCCAGCCTAATAACTCATTACGATATCCGATAGCCCTAGCTAGTAACAGCGAGCCCCAGCCAGCCCAAGCCTTTACGATGTTATTGATTACGATACCATAATATCCCGATATTACGATACCAGATAGCCTTAGCCAGCCCTGGCCCTGGCCTTATGATGAGATACGGTAGATTTAGGGATATTATAAGGTTAGATTTAAGGTTAGATTCGAGGATATTACAGTCCTGATTCGAATCATTACGTTATACGAGAAAAGGAAGGAAAAAGAGAAAATTTGCTAGTGTTTGGAATATGGGGAATAGCTAATTATGTAATTTAGTTACGTGCCATCACGTGCGTGGGGTTAAGCTTAAAATGGCTTACCTTTTAGGCTAACCCATATACATATAACATAACAATAGACAATAACAGATCGTGAGAGCCTTATATCGTATCGTATTATGTTTCCTTTTCTAACCCAACCTTGTTTATCCGATAGGTTTTTTTTTTAAAGGGAACGATTTTATACGTATCGAACGGTAGTAGTAAATTTTTAAAAATTAAGGTTTACTATTCTTAGATTTCAGCTAATAAAAGCTTAGGAATCAAGGGAACGTTCCTTAATAGGGAACCGTTCCCCATAAAGAACAGTTTTTTAAAACCCCCCATTTCCGCTATGGTACATTGCTATTGTAACCGCACATCGCTACGACAAAGCTCCTCACCAAGGACTTCTTAGAGCGAACACCTGAGCATCTAAGAGATGAGATATCGGATGTTGTGGCCAGTTGTGGCAAAACTACCAACGAAATCCATGGGATTCTCTCCTACTACCATCCTCCACTTGGCACAAGGATATTTCGTTGGGTATCTAGTGGAAAAAAGAGCTTGGAAAGGTTGAAAAACAGTCTTAATACACATAGGCTTGCGTTGGGCATGGTATTAGACATAGTCAACTTGAATGCTTGTCGTCTTCGCGTGGGTTGAGTGTATTACTTTAGGTACTCTATATTCATATAGGATTACTATCGGAGACGTTAAGGTATCGGAGACGTTAAGGATAACATGATCGGAATTAAGGATGATACCGTTTATATGAAGAGTACGCTAGCTCACCGACATCCTCCAGTATAGCCAAAAATCCGGCGTTGTTGATTATCTTGCAAGATGATGTCGCCCACATCTTGAGCAGAGTAGAACGAATCAACCGACACCTCTCAGATGACGGTTAAAACGGATGAAGCGGCACAGCAAGCTAGACGAAAAGCCTCTCTGCGACCTGTACCGCCGCGGATGCGAAGAACGCTAAGTGGACGTTCACTAACGAGAAGAACCTCATCGCGTGTTTCCTCCTCTTTTCACGCCTTCGCCTGGGGTGAGAATGCGAATGTAGTCAGCTAACCTAGGCCGTCGCCCATGCAACGGGACCTTGTTTTTATTAATAAAGACATCGTCGCTTAGCGGTGAGAACTGGTGTTCGGCGACCCAATCATGCTTTATAATTTCCATGTTTTGCTTTATTCGCCCGATGGACTATTTATTCTTACAGTTAACATCGGCGTGGCGACTATTGGCTGGCTGGCTGGAGTTGCAATGACAAGACGGGAAATGTTGTTGATTGGGTAAAGTCTCTTAGTAGACGATCTACTCTCTAACGAGTCTAGTCAGTCAAAGGGAGAAGAGAAGTTCTCTTCTCTTCATTCTCTTACTCTACCTCTCTTTATAATAATTACGTCTTATAAATTCGGCGTTACGTCTTGGTTTTAGTCAAAGACTAATATACTAGGTTAGGTTAAGAGATAACTACCTACCGTTATCATTCGATATCTCAACTCGAAAAGAGTGGATAAGAATAATAAGAACAATAAGATACATGACATTATCGTCTATTTATCTCTCACCTTGCCCCTAGGTTAAGTAATTGATGCTCCCGAGGTCACGGATTACGTCTGTCAACACACCAGGCCCATGCATCATTGGACTCTATTAGGTACCTAACTTATAAGTTATAACCATTAGCAATTTCGTGCCATAATAATAATGCCTACCTAATAATACCTACCTAATAATGCCTACCTAATAATACCTACCTAATAATACCTACCTAATAATACCTACCAAATAATACCTACCAAACACCACCGGCTCCCGGTATCAATGCAATGCCAACTCATTCCTCGATACCAATTGGTCTTAGATAATGCTCGCATGCCTAGCAACCTATGATAGAACGGCGAAGACGGGGGGCTCTGCATCGAACATTACCTAGCAAAGGCCTACGCCGGCTTTCGCCATCGTCTTGGCGGGTCGAATTGGCAAATCGGGAGTCTCGGCTGCAATATCATACGCCGTCTTCCACTGCCCGCTGCCCGTCACTGATGCTCATATGCACGGCATCTCATTCGGGTCCTCCTTGTGGCACTAGCCCCGAGTACAACTCGATATCACGGACATTCGCTCAATAAGTTACGGGGTAGATAATCGCCTATTGGTTGTCTAGACTTCATCCCATGACTCCACGAGTTCTTCGATCTGCACGCTTATCTACGCCTTGCCGCTATCCAGGACCCGTGTCTTGCCTTTGATCGTATATGTTACCTGATAAAACCGCACGCTAATATGAATACCTCTAGACAAGTCGAAAAACGTAAAGAGGCGGCAGTCTACGTCCACACCTCCGGAGCAACGTACCCCTATCCATGCTAGTTGAAGAGGATTGGCGACCAGATATCAAAGTCATCAAAGTGGAACTTTCCATCCATACATGTAACAAGGGATAAGAGTATACCTAGTGTGCCTAGGTAAGGTTCTCCCACCTTTATCTTGCCGTGCTTGGGATTTCATATATCGTCCTGTCCAAACTCCTTCAAGCTTTCTCACTTCACATCTCCTTCGAAATGGCTGATGAATACCCCTCATCGATGCCAACTCCAGAGCCAGAGTCGCCTTCGAGTATACCTTTCAACGATGAAACAACCGCGCTCCTGCCAAAGGCGCCTCTGGCTGATGCGCAAACTAATACTCCCCAATACCGGCAATGGCTGGCTGAAATATGGTTCTTGACCAAGGCAGCTATCCCGGTGATATTAGCTTATACGCTCCAAAACAGCCTTCAGACCCTCTCGGTTCTGATCGTAGGCCGCCTCTCCCCAGAAGCATTAGCTACGGCTGCTTTCTGCTATAGTCAGTAAAACCTAAACATCCCATACTATCAAGATAGGTACATATACCTACCTGTCTTTATTAAATACCTACATATGAGATATATCCCATAGATCCGTTATTCCCCTTGACGTATTTTTTTTTTAAAAAAAAAAGTATATAATATCTGACACGCGAAACCCACATGTACAGTGTTTGCAATGGCCACGGGCTGGTTGATCGCGATGGGCGGCACGACAGCGCTCGACACGCTCGCATCGACGAGCTTCACCGGCTCTCAAGACAAGCACGACCTTGGCATCCTGCTGCAACGCGGCATCATAGTGCTGACCGCATTCTACGCCGTCGTGGCCGTAATATGGGGGTTTTCCGGCCCCCTATTCCGAGCCCTCGGCCAGGAAGAATTCATCTGCGTCGAGGGGAGCAAGTTTCTACATATTCTGATTCCGGGAGGCCTGGGATACGTGTGGTTCGAGTCGATGAAGAAGTACTTGCAGGCGCAGGAGATATACAGGCCGGGGACATACGTGCTTCTGATCACGTCGCCGCTCAATGCATTGCTCAACTACCTCTTTATTTATCCTCTCGGTTTGGGCCTCTATGGTGCCCCTCTTGCGACGGGCATATCGTACTGGATTTCGTTCCTGCTCCTCGTCGCATACGCAACCTTCATACACGGCCACGAATGCTGGGGTGGATTCGATTTTCGTCGCGCGGCCTCGAATCTTTGGCCGTTCGCACGCCTGGCCTTCTTAGGAGTTATCCACGTGGGCACGGAGTGGTGGGCTTTTGAGATTGTTGCTCTAGCTGCTGGCAGACTTGGCACCATCACGCTCGCCGCACAGTCCGTCATCATGACGGCCGATCAGGTCATCAACACCATCCCTTTCGGTCTGGGCGTCGCCGCCTCGGCTCGGATAGGCAATCTCCTAGGAGCACGGAAGCCCCGCGATGCAGCACGCGCTGCCCACTGCGCCGCCATCTTATCTACGATTCTGGGTACCGTTATACTCACCATTCTGATGAGCACCAGAAATGTTTTTGGCAGGATCTTTAACGACGATGACCGCGTAGTTCAGCTCGTCGCAGACGTCATGCCTTTTGTCGCGCTGTTCCAGATCGCCGACGGGCTGAACGGGAGTTGCGGCGGTGTACTCCGAGGCATGGGGCGACAATGGATCGGTGCTCTTGTTAATCTACTCAGCTACTACGGCGGCGCGCTACCAGCGGGAATCTACCTTGCTTTCCACGGATGGGGTCTTCAAGGCCTATGGGTTGGACAATGTGTTGCTTTATACCTAGTTGGAATCCTTGAATGGGTGATTGTCGGGTTAAGCAAATGGGACAAGGAGGTTGATAGAGCACTGGATAGACTTGATGCTGACGAGGCTGGGGATAATTACGCCTCTAGAATAGGAGAGGCTACAGTTCCGAGCGAAGTATAAATAAGTCAGGTACACAGGCAAGAAAAAAGCGACACTATATACAAGGGAAGGGTATTCATTTTGAATGTTAGAAGCTTCCAAGAAGCATAACTACCTACCTAACCTAGGTCAAATACCAAACTAAGAAACTATCGTTTCTTTATATTACGGGCGTCCAGTATACCCGAATTGCTATTTCAAGTAACGAATGTCACTATAAAACCAAAACCATGATTATTACAAAACAGAAAAGAATATCGGCTTAAGCGAGAGTTAGCGAAGCTACCCTGTGTACGCTACATAAAAGCCTCGGTATCGTGTTCTTGCGTGGAGGAAGCCTGGCCGTGAATGATGATCCCCCTTGTTCTCGTCAACTTTTCCTTTTGCCCGTGCCTCACGGCAATTATATAAACAGACGAGTATATGCAGTATGGTACAAGAAATGAAATTTTCAAATAACTCCGACGCTCCTGTGCATTAAACTTCTTGCGGGACTCGCGGTCCTAATGGTGAATACTTCTAGTGTGTGCCGTTTTTGCCATTCGTGCTGTCAAACGCCTTGGTTTGCCTTCGTGCAGACCCCGATCTGGGTGGGCTCAGTGCTGCTCCAGCGGCAGTAGTTTCGTCATACTGCTGGTCGACAGCTTCCTCAGCATATTTCCGTGTTTCCTTGGCCCACTGCTCCAGCCGGTGCTTTTCGATATGCTTAAGCAGGTTGCTGTCTTCCCACCTCATCGCCTCCAATACCTTCTCGCGATAACCTTTCTCCATTTTCTCAAATCGCCGGTCAAGGGTTTCCGTATACACCCCAGCGACTTCTGATGGGGACAACCGCCGGTAATTGTTTTTGTCCCCGCCACTTTGCTCTGTTTTTTTCATTAGCACTACTACCGAGTATCATCTTCGTTTTTACTTACGATTCGCATATAGTGTACAGTAGAACTGGAAAAGGTCTGTCTGGCCAAGGACCTCTACGATATCGTTGTCATTCTTGAGTGTAGTGTTATTGAGTTGCGTCCAGTCTTCTCTTAGGAAACATCTCCGCCATATGAGCCGCTCGGCTTGTACACGCTCTGCGCCAGTGAGGCCGTTATAAGCTACGCTAAGAGCCGAGAAAAACTGGTCAGGCATGTGTTCCCGCGTCTCCTGTGGTAGAGTGATTAATGTAAGCAGGTCAATGAGCGTGAGTGGGTCCAGAGCCTCGTGGTTCAAGAGCCGTCGTAATGCGTCGTCAAATATTTGCGAGAATATTTTATACTTCTTAGGTATCTTGAGCGCGAATGTTTCTTGTATAACGCTCAACTCCTCTCCTTCGAGCGCCACGCTGATCACAGGGCGGATTTGAGTATTGTATAGGTCGTCCTGAACACCAATGATGGCGAGTTCTCTATCGATGGCGTCTACCTGAGCATCCTCAGCTGTCCCGTTAACACTCGCATCTTGTATGCTCATAGATGCTTTGCTAGACGGCCGGGATGATTCGGCCATCCTAGCTAGCTTGCCTAAACTCAACTCGATCTTCTTGTTCCAGACCTGCTGCTCGCGCGCCAGGCCAAGGTCGAGAAGCGTGTCAGCGGCATGGTCAATGTCCTCTTCGCCGATGATGTCGTTAATCCAGGAAACTTTGGCCAATTCTGGTTTGGTCCGAAGATACATCGTCTTGAACTTCTTATCCCCGTCGTACTCGAGCAGGGCATCAACTCCGAACGTAGTGAATAGGTACTCGTAGAATGGGAAGGCAAAGTCTTTGCCATATGTTATGAAGTACTCGCGTACTTGCTCTTCTTTCGCAGTCATCTTGGCTTCCAAGCTTTCGAGACGCTCAGGAGACAGGCCAGGTGTCTCAAGTTGGTGTCGAAGTCCGTCGATTTCACGAGTGAGAATCTCCGCGAGTGCAGGAAGAGAATCATGGTTCTCGGCAATCCTGATTCCAGCTTCCCAGTTTTCGGTCTGAGCAAGAAGGACGACCTTGTCATGGCGGTCTTGCTCATAGATGCTTGCGTACTTCTGACCGTCCGCAGCCTTCTTTGGATCGTCGCTGGCGAGGTATGATCGAGATAATTCTTGAACGACAGTTAAGTAGACTTCAGTCATTTGTGGTAAGAGCTCGCGAGTCTTCTGAACCATGACGCCTTGCCCTTCGGAATCTGCTGCCCAGTGTTGCTTAACCCACTCAGTAGACAATTCCACTTGCCTCTTTACATTGTTGGCAATGAAAGGGTGGCAAGTCCAGGGAGTCGGGAGCCCAACATAATTGCTAGCTAAAATCCCGTGGTCCATTTTCTCGCCCGCTAGACCGTAGAGTTGGAGGTTCCTCGTGCGGAATGTGAAGGCATCTCGTATCGCGCTATTGTAAATCTCTGCAGCTTCGTATATTAACCGCGTTAGAGATGCTTGGTCTAAGTTGGCCTTGGAATTGTGTTTTATAACTTCGTAAGCCCATGCGATGAATATTTGCATGCGATCAACATCGCGAATGAACCAGTGACGCAACTCATCGACTTCTCCTTTCGCGACGTTCGGTTCAGACTTTTCCTCGGATCGGATGTACTCGACGATTTCGGCAACGATGCTCTTCTTAGAAGCCGCAGATCGCTGAGTAGTGAACTCCTCGTGCTTGTGCCAGATAACGTTAGCAACATGCAGTTTTTCCGCGTTCCAAAGTAACTGCCATTTCGTAACACGATCGAGGTTCACTTTAAGACTTGCGATCTGTGTCATTATCTTCTCCAAGTACTGCACACGCTCCTTGATGTTGGTGTCAACCCGTGCGGCTAGAGTTGAAAAGTGTTTGCCGGCAGATGTGAGAATTTCTCGGCTCAACTCCAGAGCAGCAGCACCGTATTCCGCATCGGTAAAACGAAGGCCGTGTTGTCTATCGAATACGAGGGGGTTATCCTCCTTGACACCGAAAAATACAGCCTGTTCGAGCTTCGCTTTGGCTGTAACCTCCGGAGGCTTCTCACTTGCGAATCGTTCAACATCTGTTAATGCAATGCGGAGAGCACCTGCACCTCGAACTAGGAGTATAGCGGTGGGATTCTTAGGTCTGATACGAGGCGCTCTCCCTTCGGCAGAACCGAAACCTTGGGTCTTCGGTTCTTCGGTTCCGGAGCCGACAATCTCGAGGGTGGGGTCCGTACGCAGATCGACGACATCCTCGAAAGATGCAGGTATGATGTGGTTGTCCTCAAGTATTTGCGAATCGGGGGAGTCGGGGGGCTGGGCAATCGAGGCTATCACGGCAGCGTGGTCGAAGACAAGAAAAGCAATGATGTTTGGCCGAGGGAGATAAAGTCGAGGTTTAGCAAGAGCCTGCGAATCTGGTGCAGTAGAGTAAGTAGATATCGGTCGAACCATGCCAACGTCAATGGGGGTTTCTGATGAAAACCCAGAGTACAATACAACTTCAATAAGCGTATAACGCCATCCTTGCTTGTTAGAAAGCGAAACAAGGAGCACCAAGTGTTGCTGGTCCTCGGACTCGGAGGGTTCACGAAGCTGGCTCATCTCGCTATATTTTTGCTCCAGGCCCCTGGGTACGAAGCAGAAGTCGAGTATCTTTAGCGACTCTGCAGGTAACTTGGCGCTTACGCTGTCCATCTGCTGGAGAGCTCCGAGTATGGTATTGCGAGCATCTACCTCAACTAGAAGGTCATGGTGGCCTCCCCGATGTACCCTCCAAGAATGTAGGCGACCTTTCGACGTAACAGCAACGACGGTACACTCGCCTTGCTTGGATGACTTTTCTGAACGGACGGCAGCGATATCTCCCTGAGAAGCAGTCTGTGACAGCGCATGTCGGAGACTTCCAAAGAACCCGCTGTTAGCAGGGCCAAGGTTGGTGCGCAAGAACTGTGTCGAGATTTTTGGGCGGCCATGCGTGTCTCGGACGCTCAAGTATGCCAGGCGTCCACTACTAAATGCAAGGATGAAACCAGCGGCGGATTCGGCATGGGTGATCTGAATGACAGCCTCGCCAGAAAACATTCCTGTGATAGAACCTTCAACGCCGTTTTGCTGTTGGCGCATGAAATCCAGTGTCGTCGCGCTCGATATCGATTCCCAGTAGGTCACCTTACCATTAGTAGGCATGACTACTACCAAACCCGGCTCGGAAGAGGAGGCGGACGGAGGGACAAGCGCGCCCAGGGGTAAAAGATCGCTGGAGGACTTTGAGGGATACGGCAACGCGAAGGTAAAGGATTCAGGAGACTGGGCGGGCGCCGCATATGGCCATACGATGGCGTGAGTATGGGAGATGCTTAGGGCATATCCCGTGGAACTGTCGACGGAACCATGCTGACGACCTACACGATAGAGTTAGTGATATAAAGAGTCGACGAATCGACGAATCGACGAATCGACGAGCGGTGAAGAGGTAACATACTGCCAGTGTCTAATTTTAATCGATCAGGTAAAGCTGGGAGTTTCCGGACATCGAACGCGATATTAGTTGACTATAGGGTGAGGGTGTTGACGTGTCAGCCATTTAAACTCAAGGTCGCCGGGAGCTCTTTGCTACTAATTGCTACTATTTGCTACTAAAACTTACTAAAAGCGTGCTACCATCCCCCTTGCTAAGACGTTCGCCTGGCCGAACCTTCTTGGATCGAAAACTGAGTTCCTGCTTCGGTGCAGGCGATTCCTCAATTCCATCTTGCTTCAAATCGACTACCGAAGGCTTCGCGGACTTGACTTCGTACGTCTCAGGAGTAGCAATAGGATTCGCAAATGTTTGATCGTTCAATGGTATTTTCGGTCGCTTCGCTTTAGGTTGCTGCACCGAGTTATCTGAGCTCACGGGTCGTTGACGTCGTCGGCCACGGGTTGCCGTAACGGCAGGCGACGGGTTTTCAGCGCCGTTGACGGTAGCCGAAAACATGATGTAACAATTCTGCAGTATTGAGTCCTTAGGATGAGCAGCAGGATCGAAACAAGGATGCAATCGAATACTTTTAGCGATGAGGAAAACCGTTATTATCGATGGATCGATTGATGTAGAAAATACGTGCTCATCGTGAGGAGACGGAAGAAGTCGTGGGCGTGGGCGGTGGGTGTGGGCGTGGATAAAATGTTGGAGAAGGAGTGAGGTGTGAAGGTGTAAGAAAAAAAAAGATGAAGATTGAATGGTGAAGGCCTTCGTTTCGTGAAAGAATGACGAGGCCGACAAATGTTTGGCTACGGTTGATTGGGCCGCTGCTTCACCTTGGCTGGGTACCTGTAGGGACGGGAGAAAAAAAAACACATACACTGGAATTAGGTTAGCTGGAGCTACGTAGCTCTGGCATTTACCAGTAACTTTTTAAGGTGTTAGGTTAGGTGCTACGTAAGGTACATGCAATTTGTATGTATTATCAATACAAATCAGAGGTTCAATACGTACAGGCGCGGCTGAAGCTAGACCGTTTTAGAAACTTCAAGACCCCTGTGCTTGCCGGTTGTGGACGAACAGGGACGGATCAAAATGCTTTGCTACCGTCATATGGCTCGTGCGCTGGCAACTTAGCACGGGCCAAGCAACCAATCGCAAGGACTTAACAAATCCGGGGCAACCTCTAACCTAATGTTTAAGCCTCGACTTTAACAACAACCTCAACCCTCGACATATTTCTAATTTATTTCCTACTGTTCCGTAATCTAACTTCATGCAACTCTTCTCAACGTAAAGTTATTCTAGTCGTCGACTATCGTCACGATTTATTCATAACATTCCAACACACTCACGAATATATCAAGGATAACAAAGATTGGTTGTCCCTAACTACTATTTATTCGTTTGCCTCTTTCGGAAAGTGAATATTGCAAGTTTGTCCTTTCGAAACTTCGAAATGCTTATCACCTCCATATTTGCTAAAATATATTAAGAAATCTAGCAACGTGGATACCTCTACTAGGTGCTTAACACTGATGCTGTACTCTACTGGGGGATTAGACTTTTCACTTTTTATGTGTAATTCCTAATCCCTCCATGGTAGCCAGGTAATCCTGGGGAGCACCCCTAGCAACTATATCAGCTTAGGGTACATATCGTGCCTGTCATCTGAAAGGGGTACTGGCATCATTTAATAACTCGAGATGAGACGAAGCATCAGTTCAGTCACGATTACAGATCCCCTGGTGAAGTATCAGTCACTACTAGCGACTGGGGTCTGTTCCCCCGATGCTGCTCAGCATCGATTAGCAATTCATCTTCAAAAGGTCTATCATCGGCTCAAGGATTATTCACCATCACATGAGTACCGCGTTAGATTAAAAGCCATTACAAATGCCCTGGACAGTGCTAGAAAGGAAGATAAAGACCCGTCGCGTACTCTCGCAGTCGAGAGCCATCCTATCTGGCGCAATCCCCTTTTTTCTCGATTCTTCGCTCGCAATGAGAGTAAGGATGCCCTGGCTCTTATAAAAGTTCTCACGAGCCATGAAGAGGCGATTCAAATAGATTCGCCGCAAGGCTTATTCCTATCAGGTGAAGTTGGCACTGGCAAGTCAATGCTACTTGACCTCCTGGCTGACGGGTTACCGACGAGCCGCAAAAGACGATGGCATTTTAATACTTTCATGCTTTATACCTTGTCCCAGCTTGAGCGTTATCGGAAGTCACATTCACATCTAGACCGTGGTGACCAGGAATATTCGTTACTATGGATGGCTAAGGATATGGTTGAGAAATCACCGATTCTTTTTCTGGATGAGTTTCAACTCCCGGATAGAGCGGCAAGCAAAATACTCAGTAATCTGTTCATTGCATTCTTTCAACTAGGTGGCGTCCTCGTTGCTTCGTCAAATCGTATGCCAGACGAGCTAGAAAAAGCTACCGGAGTCGAATACGTTCCTCCTACAACTAGCAGTCTCATAGGTCAAGTCTTGGGGCTGAGGCAGACTCGTGGAAGAGGGGAACTCTTCGGTTCTACTAGTGATTTTGCATCATTTCTTGAAGTTTTGAAAGCAAGATGCGAATTCTGGCAGATGGAAGGAGGCAAAGACTGGAGGCGCCGTGAGGCTAGCGAGTTGCTGAGCCAGCGTGTTAAGGCCCCTATTGAGAATTATATATCTGACGAATCAGCAATGACTTCCACCACAGTACTTTCATCCAATGCAAAGACTCAAGATACAGGCGAATCAAATATATCCGTCGCAGCGCCAAGGAATTATTTCCTCATAGGTGAGACAGATGAAGCTCTGTGGATGGAAACATTAAACCGCTTGGTTTTGCCACCTGAAAAGCACGAAATACCTTGGGAGTCCTTAACAGTGACCGTTTATGGTCGGGCCATCACTATCCCTCAGCATTACGGAGGGTCTGTTTTATGGGACTTTAAGGACCTCGTCTCTTCCTTCGGACCAGCCGATTATATTACGATGGCCTCAACTTTTCATACCTTCATCATCGATGGCGTGCCTATCTTAACGATCCTTAAAAAGAACGAGGCAAGGAGACTCATCACGTTATTGGACGCATTGTATGAAGCCAGGTGTAAATTAGTTATCCGGGCCGAAGCCGCTCCTGATGATCTATTCTTCCCGGAAGCGAAGGTTGTCCCCTCACCCGTGAAACGGGATGCTTCTAAAGGAAGCGAGAGTATTGACGGAGACGTAATACACTCCGAGACGGTTGCCGAGGTTTACCAGGATACAATGTCGCCTTTCAGGCCAAATATCTCGTCATACACCGACTCAAGAAATACGGACTATGATCCGGATCAGGATTCCGACTTTGGTGTAGAGCAAAAGTCCAAAGTAGACTTCAGTAACACTAGTGCGTTTACTGGAGAGGATGAACGATTCGCCTACAAGCGAGCCACGAGTCGGCTCTGGGAACTTTGCGGAGCTCAATGGCATAGCCGCACAGGGGACAACTGGTGGCAGCCACTTCCTCCAGAAGCACGGCATTGGGAAGGTTCGCCAGTTTCGAAGCCACGGTCGTGGTCAGCCTCGCCGACTGTCCGAGGGGATGATGCTAGCATGGGACCATCAGTAGAGCTCGAAGAACCTGCAGGTCTACAACGGCTACGGGTCGAATATTTAAAGAAGACCTTCTCGGGAGAGGGCCAGGCGAAAAGTCGCGACCAGGAGTAGGGATCTAATCCATAGAATTGTGTATATCATGTATATCATGTCTAGATAGAGCACGTATATAAATGCGCAACACCGTATAAACGAAATACCAAATATCATTCCACCACGAACGCCTAGACTCCATGCTCCATGCCAGCCCATAACGCCACTATACATGCATGCGCATTCGAGCAGTCACGCTCTCCCAAACCCAAACTCGCCCTTCATCTTCCCCCTTCCCCTTCTCCCCTATGTATACCCTTCCACCCAACTACAAACTCATCAGCCCCGGCGCCCACCCCTCCCCAATCCGCCTCATCTCGTCCGCAAACTTCCGACTCGTAATCCTCTTGCCCCCCACGCCGCCGCCCAGCGGCAACACCAGCGGCGCATGCTCGTCCGGGTCGTAAAACGGATTCTGCAGCAGCCGAACATAGGCAGTCTGCATGGCGCGAAACACGACGCGCAGCTCCGTGTCCCTCAGCCCAACGCCGCCCCTGACGACCCCCGCGGCGCTGCTTCCGGCCACGCGGCCCCGCATGTCGACTACGGCGACGAACTTGACGCCCGTGTTCGTCTCGAAGCCGTACGCGGCCAGGCGCTCGTCCACGGCGTGCAGGAGGCCGAAATCGCCGGTGAGATTGGGGGTTGGGGTGGTGGTGGCTGCGGCGGCGGTGGGGGCACCGGCTGTGGGTGCGGCGCCGGCGCGGCGGGCGCGCGTTTCGAAGATGTCGAGGGTGCTGCTGAGGAGGAGGGAGAATTGCAGGGGCGTGCGCAGGGGGGCGCGGGTGTTGCTCGCGGGGTCGTAGGAGGGGAATATGGTTATGTGGAGGGGGTTGTTCTAGTTGCGGTTTGATGTTAGCGAGGAGTGATGGTGGTCGGAGTGGTTTGGGCGGTTTCGCGGAGTGGAAATGGGTGAGTGAGGTTGCACGTATAGTTTAGGATAGAGGGAAGGTAGGGAGGAAAATAATAAACGAACGTACATTTCGCCCTATAACACCTAGGCAGGCTATAGAGGGTATTGCGGTCGCCATCGCTACATGTGCTGCCGGTTTTGCGCTGCTGTGTATACGCTGGGATTGAGAAGGTGGAAAGATGTAAAGATGGTTGAGTGCTTGGGTTTGGTGAAGTTGAGCTATCGATAATGAGCTTGAGGTTGCCCCACTATTTGGTCTTTAGTGAATCAAAGGGGGACATAACACCTTCAGGGGTATAACCACTAAATATACATTGTAGCAGAGATATAAATATAAATGTTTATTATTCGAGTAGCATCTATCATCTTACAGACGTCTGTACGCAAATTTATCTAGCATGATATCTAAGTACCTACAATGTAATAGCATATAGTTGTTTTAAAAGGCCCGATGAACCTTGAGAGATCTAAAACTACCTCCTCCCATCATGAAATATCATCTATAAGACACCATAGGGGGGGGAAAGGGGGGTTGGCATCTTGTCCCACGTAGTATCATGTAGACGGTACTCTTCCTACTCTTCTTCCTCTTGTAATGACTCAGTCTTTTCTAACCCTTTCAAAACATCTTCGATCTCGACTGGGTCGGTAATAGCCCAGACACCACCCCCTTTAACCGAGTCCATCCCGCGCATGCCCACCTCCTTTCCTACAAGGTTCCTGCCAACTTTTCCAGGCCCAATACCGATCCACCTTCTAACTTTCTGCTCTTGATCCAGATACTTGATGCTGTCCCACCATCTGACAGTTTCGAGGCATTGTCGCGCCAGTAGGTCTTTCACATCCGCGGCGTCTTCGAATGGCCGCGCACTCACGTTGCTTACACATTGTAGTCGACCCGGAAAGGTGATGACATCCTTATCTTCGCGGCCCTTTGCTTTACTCTTCCTCGAGACTAGTTCTCGCACCACGTTGACTGCCGGCCTCATGATTGGACTGTGGAATGGACTGTCGCTATTTAATCGAACCGCTCTAGGGTCGTGGCCAAGGAATTGTCGGACATGAGCTGTCAGTTCCTTGATCCTTTGTATATTCCCGCTCAACACAATCTGATTCTTGCTGTTGATATTTGCGATAAGTACCTGGTCGATGGGCTTCATGGAGTCGGCGCTCTCACTCCTCGCGCCAGCACTGCGGTATCCCACGAAGTCGTCTATAGCCTCGATCAGTTGCGTTAAATACTCGGGCTCCGTAACGACAGCCACCATGCCATATTCTCCTCCGTATTTTTCTTTAGCCTTCTGGGTAGCCTCCGCCATAGCCTCCGCGCGTTTGCGCACCATATATAAAGCGTCTTCGAATTCTAATACACCTCCTGCCACTAACGCTGCGAATTCGCCTAGTGAATGTCCGAGCGATACATCCACTCGCTTAGATATATCAAAGTTGAATTCGTTCTCGAGGATGCGGAGAATGAAGATGGAGGTTGCCATGATCGCCGGCTGGGCGTTGGGCGTTGCGGTTAGTACTCGGCTTGGGCCATTTTGTATTATGTCTGATAGCTTGTATCCCATATAACTATCAATCTCATCGATTATATGTGCGGCTCTGGCTGGGAAGGCTTCGATCCAGGGCGTAAGCATTCCGACTTTCTGGACTCCTTGGCCTATAATATAGCAGAACTAATTAGTTTAGTTCTCGGGGGGTTCCATTGAAATCCTGACCTGGAAAGAAGATAGCAGTCCGCGGTCTCTTTCCTTTTATTGATGCATAGCTTCGACGGCTAATTGGACCGATGGGGTATACCGCCGCACCGAGGAAATCAGTTGAGCTGAACCGGCGATATACCCAATCCGCGGCGCGGATGGGCCGGCGCAACGGGGAAATGAACACACTCATCACCGCAGGCCAGCTATGTTTGCGCTGCGGCGATCAATTCTCACGGTCATCGAATGTGGAACTTGGCTAAGCCGTTGAGCAAGAAGATAAGATAGGTAGTAATTGGTGCAAAAGGAGATTCAGGTTAAAGGAGTGAAAGAGTAAAAGTTCAGAAGTTGTAAGGTTGAAGTTTCGATTGATGACTCTAGTTGTTGAAGTATTGAGGTACATACCTCAGGTACCTACTAGGTACAGCTACCTCGGCCCTTGTTCGACAAGTTGATGCTAAGCTGCCCGCAATTGCCAAGGTCTCTCCCCCACATTCTTCCCCGGATCTAGCTCAGTATATGTACTATGTATCTACAGGCACTTTATGTACATAGGTAGGTACCTAATGTACCTAAGGTTATATTATGTACATTCGAAGATATCCGTTAAACCAATCTCAAGGTAATAGTATTTGTGTTACTTGTTCGTCCTTCACTTATTTAGAGCTTTGCTAAAGTCCGGTTTGATATCGAGAGGACGGAGATAATCATTCAATAGTAGTACCCAGCTTGACGCCTTGCTGATCCATGCGTAGTGATATCTTATAGCTCCTCAGCATGCACACCAAAACGCCGATCATGCAATCATGCAGTACATTGCTGGAGCATTGCTGGAGCATTACTGGATAGTGCAATTCCAAATGTAACCGTCCATATGCCCTACGTACCCTTTAACACCTGGTCTCGACTCCCCCCTTGCTAATGGTAAGATACTTCACACCCTTATACGGTTTTATTCCTTCGCCCAGACCTCGACTCTTTCTCGGGTCAATGAGGATGCTCTCGACCTTAATTCCACTTGATAACCACCCCTTGACAGAGAAGCTAACAGACGCAGAGCTCGGCATAAGGATCTTGTTCTGGGCAATTCTTTTTGCTTCCTTTTCGCTGTCCGAGCTTCCTTCGCCATTTTTGGGCTTCTCGTTGGCATTGCTTTGATATGGCTCGTCGTAAGTATAGTCCTTGCCGAAACCGAACCCATTAGAATCGGCATCTTCTTGATCTTCAGATAATGGACCCTGGACTGAGCATCGAAGGCCATAGTAAGATGTCCCGGTAGAAAGCTCCTTTGTGGGTATATGCCATTCCAATACCCTATCTCCTGCACTAAAACTAGCGTCTCCTTTACTCGGTCGAATATCTGAAAGGTTCCTAACTTCGGAAGGTAGCGGTACTGAGACGATAAGGTCTTGTAATAATGGCGCGCCGGCTGAGCCTGGGTGTGGTCCTCCGAACCCTCTGCTACCCGAACCGCCACCTCTACCAGATGACCCTGATATTGAAGAACTAGAAGATCCAAAGTTCTTGTTGATGATGAGCCGAACTTCGAAGTCTGAACCGGTTGATCCCAACCCGGTTTTAACCTCGATATTTACTGGAAGTCTTAGGCTGTTCGAACCCAAATTCCCGCTCTTTCCATTGGTGAAAGGTAGTAGGTCCACTTCATAGCCTGCGAGGATGAAGCGTCCATCAGGGGGTATGAAGCTGAGTTCTCCTGGGTTCTCCTTCCATCTGCTTAATCGTACACATGGGTGGAATACTGGTAATTCCATAACGCTGTTTAGGTTATGTTTTCCTGAGGGCCCAGTGATATTTATGAGGATATCTGGAACTCCAGATACCTTAGACGTAAATGCAATAGTACCATTCGCATATGCAGCGATTGGCCTACCAGATGGTGCAAGAGTGACAGACAACGTCTCTACAATATCGGCGTACATCTCATTTGACGTATGTCGCACATTTGCTCGCCTCCAGGGGAGAGCCGGCGCAGTTTGAGATATAAGGGACGGTGCGTTGGAGTTACTAGGGGATTTGCCAGGCAGATTAATGCTACCTAATAGCTTCCCTAGTAGACCTTCTACTTCGACCACATCCCTCAACGCGTTCGGCTCTGTAGTATTAACAGCGCCGGCATCGCACATCTCAGTAAGAAGTTGAGCAACGACATCGTAATTTGCTTCGATCTTATGCGCTAGGACCGGCGCGCCGAGGAACTCTTCGAGAGCGTCGATTATGCGATGGAGGAACTCGAGGACGAGAAGAGGCTCTATCTCAGAAGAAGAGGTGGCCAAGTAAAGTATATTTGCATGTATAAGACTAAATACAAGGGTTGGAGGGTTGGTATTTGGTAGGTATATTAAGTTGGGTCTCGGAGCCGGATGTTCGAGATACAGGGGAAGAAGGACGGCGGCCGAAAGAGGGCGTGATGTATAGATATGAGAGAGTATCGCACGACTATACGGTCATTGTCAGTTTCGAAGGAGTTTAGAATATAATATTTTAAGGAGAGGAAGGGCTGACTTATGCTCATCGTAGATGTGCAGCGCCTCTATTACGCCGTTCATGTTGGCTGGGTTGCTATGCACATCATTAGATCTAGAAGATAGGTACCTAGGTAGGTAGAAAATGAGGCTAAATATTTCAAGGTACAGCTAAGAGAGAGATACTGTGATGCCGTCAGAGGGTCCAAGACTAAATTGTGGGACACTAAATTATGGGACAACTCTTTAACTTAATATTTATCGATAAGCACCGTAGCGTGTGGGGGTCCTTGCTTCATCCTAGAACTACATAGTAGGAAAGTTTTTCTGAACCGGTCAATTTTTCTGGATTCGCCGAACCATTGATTAAAAAAAAAGTCCAGTATTTATATTCATCCTCCCCTCTTCGCTAGAGTAACAAGCAATGGCGGGGCCTGCAAGCACCACGTCTTCCATGACCTCAACTTCACATACTTTAACACATGCGCCATCAGTAGGATTTCTATCTTCTTTTGTCGACTCCTCAAAACCATCTAGCGCCGTAGAGATGCTAGAACTTTTTGAGGCTATCAAGTCCGGCAACCGGCATAGCTTCCTACAACCAGCCTCTACAATCCCGAATGCTTCGCTGCAGCTTGCGAAGGCTACGCTAGATGCATATGCCGGGCAAATATGCGACGAACAACAGCAGCGCCAAAGGGAAGAGAGCAAGAAGCGGAAACGAGCTGAGAACGGGCTAGGCAAAGGCGAAATACTAAAGATCAGGAAGCTTCACGTTGATGGGTTCGAAAGTAGCCAAGTTTGGCAACAGGCAAGAAGAATTATCACAAGCGCACTGCAGGATTCGAAAAGTGCACTCCAAGAATTAGAAGACCAGAAGAAGATACAGGTGAACGGCATCAACGGAAATGCGCATATCGATATCGACGAACCGGCTAAGGACATCTCCGACGATGATTCGGTTGACGGCGAGTCTGCCTCAGAGCTCGAAGATTCGGAAGGACTTATAGAAGATGATGAGGAAGATGATGAGGAAGATATCGAGGACGATTCCGAATTATCAGATAATGATATAGAGGGGGGTCTAGAAGACATCGATGAGGAAGATGAGGTCGACGATGAAGATGAGCCTGAAGAGTTCTCACAGGAGCTGGTTGAAGATCCTAATGGTCTTAACGATGGTTTCTTTTCCATTGATGAATTCAACAAACAGACCCAATTGTTTGAGGATGCCGATGCCCGAGGAGACCCGGACGTTGACCATGCAAGTGATGACGACGAAGTAGATTGGCACGCCGACCCGCGCTCTATAAAGCCATCCAGTAACGGAAAGAAACCCAAAAAACCTACTGATGACGTCGATGACGAGATACTTTCTGATATCGAAGACGATGAGGAAGATGGAGGACCGACCTTCGGTAACATGGATCTAGATGCGCCAGAAGGAGAGAGCGAAGAAGAAGGAGACGAAATAGATGGTGAAGATGATTCAAACGCTAATGAGATCTATTACAAAGATTTCTTCGCTCCCCCGCAGCGGAAGGGGGCTAAAAACAGCAAAGCCAAGCAGTTCAGGGAGCCTCGGCCGACCAAACCTGATGACAACGACGTTGATCGAGCAATGGCCGATGTCCGGCGAGATTTGTTCGAAGACGAATCAGAGAGAGAAGATTCGGAAGATGCTCTTTCTGACGCTTCTGCGGGTGACCCTAAATCCAGGAAATCGGCACACGAAAGGCGACAAGCCAAGCTAGCAGAAGAGATTCGGCAGCTTGAGGCTGCAAATGTAGCTAAGAGGCAATGGGCAATGTCTGGAGAAGCTAAAGCTGCTGATCGGCCGATGAACTCTCTGTTAGGGGAGGATCTCGACTTTGAGCACGTGGGTAAGCCTGTGCCGGTCATTACGGCTGAAGTGAGCGAGAGTATCGAGGATATGATTAAACGTCGTATTCTAGCCCAAGAATTTGACGAAGTTGCTAAACGACGTCCTGATGCCTCCGAGTTCTCGTCCAACACTAGACGAGGACTTGTCGATCTAGACGACACCAAAGCTAAGCAGTCACTTGCGGAGATCTACGAGGAGGAGCACGTCAAGAACACAAACCCAGACTCTTACGTGAGCAAGGCTGACGAGAAACTGGGAAAAGAGGAGAAGGAAATTGAGCAGATGTGGAAGGAAGTTAGCGCGAGCCTTGATGCTCTCACTAGCTGGCACTACAAACCCAAGCCCGCTGCACCCTCACTCACGGTCGTATCGGATGTGGCAACAATCAGCATGGAAGACGCTCAACCTACGACCTCTCAGGGCGTCAGCGGTGGTGACCATACTTTGGCCCCGCAAGAAATCTACAAGGCTGGCAAGGACACTGCTGAAAAGGGTGAGGTGGTTGCCAAGAGTGGTCTACCTGTTGCTAAGGAAGAGATGAGTAGAGAGGACAAGGTTAGAAGACGCAGGAGAGAGAAGGAGAGGATACGAAAGGCTGGCGGTCTCGAAGACAAGAAACCTAAGAGCGCGAAGGCTCAGGCGCAGAAGCAGACTCTTGGTGATCTCAAGCTGGGCGGTGTTAAAGTCATCAATAAGAAGGGCGAGATTGTGGATATGGAAGGTAATAAGGCAAAGGCGGCTAAGGCTGTGTCGAGTAGTAGTTTCAAGCTTTGATACTAGCTTTGTGAAGATTAATTAAAATTGGATTTAAACTTCTATATAATTATTGATTTAACATTGAACTATGTTAATATACTAGGTTAGGTTAGGTTAATAGGTATCTTGATGAAAGGCCGTCATATCCCCGATTTTACGGCTCCGGAGGTGATTATGTACAAGTCGGTCCAGACGGAAGCTTAGCGGGGCTCTGAAGGTGCACGGTCCAATTCACCTTCAGCTGCATTTTACGAAGTAGCAACTTTCAAAAAAAGATCGCCATTATCAAAGGGTTTACAATAATTCCTCCCGTCTACCCTCAGCGCGCTAAAGTTGCGCTCTACTTTTAGCCATGAGTAGGGACAATGTGCCGTCGATCGGCACCCTCGACAGGCCCGAGGACCTGAAAGACTTACTGAAACAGGATCGGGGCGAAGATTGCCTCCCGTGCAGAGTCGTAGGTCAGTCAGCGCATTCTTACGGTGTACCTGACAGACAAACAGACAAACATACATACAGACAACTACACCGAACCCCACGTGCTGACGTGCAGCTATAGGAGGCGGTGCGTTTATCAGCCTAGCGGCTTATAGCTACTTTTCCGGCCAGCGAGAACTCGAGAAGAACCGGGCGCAGATCATAGCGAGGAAATCGATGTTCGGTATGCGCAGTCGGAGATTCGGTATCGCGGCTACGTCGTTGGGGTTGGCCTGGTTGGGGGTCTGGAGGTTGTTTTTATAGGGGAGGGGAGGGGAGGGGGGCATGATGATGGGTTAGTTAAGATGTCGTGTATAGTCCGCGGGACGCAAGATACCAGGACGAAAACCGAACCACTCCACTCTTATACAGCACAGCACAGCACAACACGACTTCGCGACGAGAGCCCGGCGCAGCGACCTTGTTGTTTGCGCTAGCCCTACGGCTTACTGGAAAGATCGCGCTTTGGGGTTGTCAGGTCAAGCAGATGTAGTGTTACTGGAAGGACGATGCTAATGTCAGTCGGTTGCACGATGCGAGTCTCGACATGATCTTGGGCACGAGGGTCATCATAGATAAGATTCCCCGCTCGCCGTATTGTGGAAATGTGGGCTATGTCATAGGTATGAATTTTATATTAGAAGACTTGTCGCATATGAGTTGACTCGTCACTGGAATCTAATACTTTTAAGACAACAAGTTGGTAGCTTTACAGACATGATAATAAAATATCATATATCGATACAAGCTAATTACTTATACAGTAGCTATATCCTAATCAATGCTAATTATATTAGATTCTCGCAGCATCTCTTTACACCCGCTCTTCGAAATACCTTTTATAAGAACAGCCTCGTATAGGAAGTGAGGCAAGTCGATACCCGAGGCGTTATCAACGGCTGTTTACAACATGTAAAGTAAAGTTGAAATCTCTAGGTTATGCATTTCCCACGTGGTCTGCGATGTGGCGCTGGCCGGCGCCGCTCCCTGCCGTTTCTTTAGATATCTTTTATAAATTCGTTAAATTTGGTGGCTGATAGCTGAAAAGGGGTTGGCGATAGGTTGTACGAAATAAATGAATAAATGATGAAAGTTGGGTCTGACTTGGATCACAGCAGTAATAAACAGAGGATTATCTCTTATTATCAGGTAGTTATCGTGGCCTTAGAAACCTAGGTAAGGTAGGTAGGTACAAGATACCCAATACCTAATCGCGAAAAACACATAGAAACATTCGCCTTATCTAACGCGTAAGCTTTAAAAGAGATCAGACTGGAGCTCTGGAACTATGCATGTACCGAACCCCTTTCTTGCAGCCAATTCTATCAGCTCAATTCCGCTTTGGGCAATGGCAAGTCCCTTTTTTTCTTCGTTCCTGATCTAAAGAAGAAAAGGGGAGGGTCCTTAGGTGCATTTTTCATAGGCTGATAGGAAACAACCCCACAGAATATGTTCATGCAGGTGTACATAAAAGTGGCTGGCCACCCACTAAGACCTACATATACGTAGTAAGGGCTTAGCTGCATAAACAAAGGTGTCCTTGAAGTCGAGGGATTAGCTAACGGATAAGATACGGGATACTGCAAAGCGCTGTAAGCGTTGTTGTAACACGGTAACACGGTAGCATGGTAACACGGTAACGCCGAAATGTTTAGTTTCTGGTGCCTTGTTAGCGTATATTACTGGACAAGTTGAAACATGCGGCATGAGATGAAAACAGATGAAAATACGGGTGTAAATACTTTACTTAAAACCGAGCTTGAAGCACGGACACCGGTACCAAATTCAATTCAAATTTGTTAATGGAGACGAACAAAGCAGGATTGTCCTTCATCCTTCGTCAATCACCATTCACCCGGCAACCATCTCGCTTTGATGACTTTATACGGTCAACAACCCTAGAAAGATTAGACGAAGCTTGCGGGAGATATAATGACGGCCCGTCAGTGGCAATAAGGCAATAAGGCAATCCCGAGAAACAAAAAAAAAAGAGAATAAGAAAACAACCAAGACAACCAAGACAACCAAGACAACCGTTATCATGTCCCCCGCAGATCTCTCTCATCAAATAAGAAGAATAAATAAATCTCCGAGCTTACATATGATACTGGGTGGGTTTCTCCGTATTGTTCGATCTTCAACGTTTCCTCTTGATACACACACTCGTCTCATTGGTACTATGTATGTCCATACATATTCCCACTCTTTTTTCTCCTCCCTTATCTAGACTCACGTATGCAATGACGAGTCTTAACACAACACGTAAAAACGTCTCTTTGCAAATTAAATGCGGTGAATACCGATCGAACCAAATTTAATATAAAATGAAGATGTATTTCTTTTAGTATGATAATAACATACCTACCTATATATGCCATGCGTAAGCTTGTAATACGACTGACACACATGTGCATCTGCATGAGGTTATAATTATATCATATATTGATACAAGACTGTGAGATAGGTGGTGATGTTCAAATGAGAACAAAGCAATTAAGGGGTTCTGTACCAAGTATCATCCCGCCATTGACGTGCCGTAGACTGGTCTTGCCAAGTGTCTGCCAGCAGGATGTACTACTAGATGTACTGCTAGTAGCATCGGTACCTGCCTACCTTGCCACCTTTGTGTGTTAAAGTGTGTACAAAGTACGAAGTACGTATTGTTAATAAAAGTGGACTCCCATCTGTGTTATGTTCAATCAGTGGACGGTGGCCCGACCAGTCCCTGACAGGGCCAACCTTAACAGGCCAACTTTAATACACTAACCTAGGGAACATCCAAGACAGCCAACTTTGATGAACCGCGGAAGGGAACTGTGCCTTCCACCTTACCTACCTACCTTACCTTACGGTAGTAATCGCACGAAATTGTACCTACCTAACGGGTCTGATACCTTTAATTCCTAGGATAGGTAGTTTTGGAGGCGACTAAAAACTCACTTGACCGGTACGGGAAAACGCTGTGGATCAGCCCCGTTCGACCTCTTATTTTCTTTCCCTTAATGAAAACAATCCACCAACCCTTTTCGTGAACCTAATTCTATTCGATAGTAGTTACAGTCGGTCAAACCACAGCACCAGCACCAGCCCATCGTATTTTTCTTCTTCTTTCTTTGCACGGGCGACTTTGTCGTCTACTTGTTAGTCTTGCCTTTTGCATCCCGGAATGCGGTAGCAGTATTGCCGCCCTCAGGTCCTTAGCCGGACTGAGATTGATCGCGAGTCTCCAGGTTCAGATCTGGGTCGAGTTAGGGGATTATATCAGCTTTCGCTTTGGCCGCTTAGAGATCATAGCGAACACTATCCGTCGCGACTTTCGTTAAACTCGTCGATTATACTACTACTACCGTTCCGATCACCAATTCTCGTCACGATACTTGACTGTGTTACTCCTTATGATTAGGGATCATAAGGCTCCTGCTGGCCCGAGACCAGCTGCGCAGTCCCCGACTCGATCGTGCGTTTTTCCCACTCACCTCGCGTCTCACGCTACAATAAGAAAAGAAACACGGCGTGGCTGTTTGTTTCTGTAATGTGTAATGTTTACTAACCCACCTTGTTTCTTTTCAGGGCCAAGGAGAACCTCAACCCTATAAACAGAATCGATAACGAACCAATGCTTCACGCATCATCGTCCAACAATCATTCACTCTTCTCCTTCGGTCGGAATGGGGCTCCAAGCGACGTAGGAGACAATACCGCCAGCTCTTTCGAGTTCCTACCCTCCGTCAGTTTCGATGATCTCCAGAGCAGCATCGAGTCAGCCTCCAACGATTTTAAACTGACACATTTTCCTTCGCCATCTGGCCAAGGATCCATTCTCGACGAGGAATCTTCAGACAGAATGGTCAGGCAGTCTTCAGGTACCAGCCTAAATGGCGCAACGACCCGTACGGGAGCTCAACCAAACCCTACTCCCAATGCAGCAGCCACCAGACCGGGGAGATCTGGTTCAATACTGAGAAGGCCTAGCACGTCAAATCGCCAGGTTAGCGGCAGCTCTACCGTGTCTGCATCTTCCGCCATCGTCGATGCGCCGACTGCGCCTGCTGCAATGAGAAATAGGCGCCAGAACCATTATCCTCCTGTTTCCAGCACTAATGTTGGTAAGCAGCCGAGGAAGTCGATTGGACCTGGTGTTATCGAGTCGGATTTTGGGACCAGAGTACAGAAACGAAGGCCAAGCCTGATATCAGATGGATCAGAAAGAGGTGTAGTGGGTTCAGCTCGGACCTCGATTGATATTTCAGGGCAGTCCAGTGATGGAACGAGGGCCTATGCAAACACACGAGCTACGAAGGCTCGTTCGGTTCAACCCGCACCAAGAATATCGGCCAACGTTTCTGGAACTGGAAGTGCTAGTACCGGTAGTGGTCTTGCTCCAGATCAGAGCCGTGTTTCGGCAGCGTTTCCTAGGTCACCAAGAGCAGCTGGTAAAGGCTCTACACCTAATTCTGCGAGAAGAATGTCTGTAATGCCTGGAACCCATGGTTCTCACGTAACCGGTCTAGGTGCCAGAACTATCTCGCCAACTGATGCACAACGTATGAAGCGCATGTCGATCCATCCCACCCAGAACGTACCACAAATTACAAACGCCCCGCCGCCACCTATCGAAGTTCGCCCTAACTCACGCTCGCCGTCCATGATTCCTCGAAAGACATCCACACCTTCATCCTTAAGGACGACACCGGAGCTTACTAATAGAAAATCTTACAGTTCAGGATTGTCTGTTGCCTCAGTGAACAGTTTCAATACCCACCGGACTTCAACTGGTTCTATTCAGCGGACCTTCCCGCAAGTCGGTCCGGCGTCGAGATTACCTGCTCCTAAAACGCTGAATGCACATAACCCTCCTGCAGGTGAAGAGGAGGAGGATGTGCCTCCTGTACCTGCAATTCCGAAGGTTTACGAGTCACCCAAGGATTCGCCAGCTGAGATCTCTTTCCTCGAGAAAAGAAAATCGACATATACGTTAGATTCGAGTAGCGTTCATAGCACCTCTACCGGAACCCCCTCAGGTACTCCGTCACAAGAACCGATAAAGAAATATCAACGTAAAACCGGTACTCGAAAGCATGCCCCGCGGAAGACACTTGCAGGTCCGGATATTGAACAGAAGATTGGCATAAGTCAGTCGAAAAAGAGTCTACAGCCCCTACGACTTCCGCCGCTCACTCTTGGGCCATTAAGTATAAACGAAGCAAAGATCACAGCTTTACGAGACCAAGGCGAAGATGATGGTAAATACAGTCCTCCCCTCTCGCGAACGATTCCCAAGACGCCCACTACGCCAATGACAGCGTCGAGGAGCACATTCTTCTCTAGAGGTCGTACGGATAAAGAATCTGAAAAAACAGTTCTGCGGAGTAATAGTTCTATTCATCACACCCGAGTAGATAGTCCAACCGGAGGAAGTTTATCTGAATCGCCGCTTGAATCTCTAGCCAAGAACCAAATTCGCAAAGTTTCTGGCTCGCCATTCCTCTCTACAGTCGCTCCTAAAAAGGACAGCATTTTTGGTAGTAGACTAACGAAATCTAAGACGGTTGGAGATGTAAATCAACCAATTTCAATTGATACCAATGTCGAAGCTAGACCACCCCAGAAACCATCTGGTCCACGGGCGCAGAAGTCGACAAAAGCAGGCAACAAGTCTCCTGCTGAAAACAGTCCGGAAGAGCCTCCAACACCATCTTCGATGAGTAATTTGAGGAGAAAATTAAGCTTGTCTTGGAAAAGAAGCAATTCGAAGAGTAGTCATCATGCGTCTTCCGGATCTGTTGACAAGGCCTCCGAGAAGCATGCTCGACAGGACAGCATGCCACCTCCGCGATTACCAATTTCGGCGTCCATGAATATAAGCGCGGCGAAGGCTTCTAGTCCGAGCCACACCACGAAACCATCGGGAACGTATTTGGAATCCAGGCGTAGGAAGAGTTCTGCGTCCAGTCTCAACACTATGTTTACGCAGAAGAGTCGGGGCGATGCCTGGACAAGCTCCAAGGAAGACGTGGGTAACAGCTCGATGGTTGAGGCTTCATCACAACCCCGGAATTTATCTATGCAGAAGGTGCTCCGTCCAAGGCCGTCTACTGCATCAATTAAGCGCCGGGATTCTTATACCGCAGAGTTGGATAAGGACGACATGGTCGCCGAGGACGAGATGAGGAAGTTAGCCCTGAGGAGGAAGGAGACGGAAATGGCGGCTCGAACGCTAGATGCTCTCCGCAAGAGGGCAACGCCGAAGGAGCGTGTCGGTGCTCATGAAGCAATACGGATAGCCATGCTAAACATCTACGAGAGAGGCGAGATTGTCGACTATAACGACGTCTATTTCTGCGGCACTCAAAATGCTGGTAAAGTCATCGGCGATTTGAACTCGAAACTTCCAAACTTTGGTTACGATGACGAGCGCGGAGACTACTCGATTGTTGTGGGTGATCATCTTGCGTATCGTTACGAGATTGTCGATGTTCTCGGAAAGGGTAGTTTTGGTCAAGTGGTGAGATGTATCGATCACAAAACTGGCGTGCTTGTTGCGGTGAAGATCATCCGCAATAAGAAGAGATTCCATCAGCAAGCTCTTGTCGAAGTCAATATTCTACAAAAGCTTCGTGAATGGGTAAGTTACTAACATTGTGCATCTAACTTGTAGATTTCACTAACAGGGCTTCAGGATCCTCAAAACAGACATAGCATGGTCAACTTCACTCACAGTTTTTATTTCCGTGGCCATCTCTGCATTTCGACCGAGCTTCTTGACATGAATCTCTACGAATTCATCAAATCCAACGCCTTCCGCGGATTTTCTCTCAAGCTCATCAGACGATTCACCAAACAGATGTTGAGCTCTCTCAACCTCCTGAAGCAGCACAAGGTGATCCATTGCGATCTTAAACCGGAAAACATTTTACTTCGACATCCTATGCATTCCGAAATCAAGGTCATCGATTTTGGTTCCAGTTGTTTTGAAAACGAAAAGGTTTATACATATATTCAATCCCGATTCTATCGATCGCCTGAGGTTATCCTGGGAATGACCTACGGCCTCCCAATTGACATGTGGAGTTTGGGCTGCATTCTCGCTGAGTTGTACACCGGTGTTCCCATTTTCCCCGGTGAGAATGAGCAAGAACAGCTTGCTTGCATCATGGAGGTATTTGGTCCACCCGAAAAGCATCTCATTGAGAAGAGTACGAGAAAGAAGCTTTTCTTTGATTCGATGGGCAAGCCGCGCTTGACGGTATCTTCAAAAGGCAGGAGGCGTCGTCCATCCTCCAAGACACTTCAACAGGCTATCAAATGTGATGACGAACCATTCCTCGACTTCCTTGGACGGTGTTTACGATGGGACCCGGACCGCCGTCTTAAGCCTGAAGAGGCTATACGACACGAGTTCATTACCGGACAGAAAACATCTGTTCCTGTACCTAGAACACGGGAGTCCTCTCCGGTCAAGCGTCATAATACCATTTCAACACCGCGGCCCCTACCCGAACCCCCGGGACCCGGCAAGAGCGGACCAACCCTACGGCCCAGAGAAACGAACAATAGCCCTCTGAAGCCAGGCGGGGCAGCGAGACGGACGTCTGCTTTCACCGGACTTACTTCCGGTACAAAAAGAGCTAGTGCGGGAACAGCTGCAACAGTAGGCAACAGCAACCTTCCCCGTGTGGCCGGCCGAACTGCTAGCGGCAAACAAGATCTGGCCTCGGTGGGGGCTAATGTTGCTATGAGTCGACGAGCTTGAATGAGTAAATATTCACACATTAGGAGCTTGACATCGAGTCTCCTGGCACGTTTTATGAGATTAATTAGGCATTTATTTCCATTGACACCATAGAGGGGTCAAATCAGCTTCCATGTTTATACGTCTGTCACGGATGGCGGCGTGATGTATTGCACATGTTTTTAAGACGACGAATACCGAAAATCGAGTATACATACCTACCATGTCGAAGCTAAATAGCTACCATCGCTACTATTAGTTTCTTTCCGGTGTCGCCTTGCTACTATATACATGGATAATGTTGGCCATGTTTGCTTACCGCATTCGATCCCGATGACGAGTGAATATACAACTACATAATGCTTTTAAGTCTAGCTTTGTGCATGAGTTAAACGGAGACGGAGCATAGCCTTGAGTTAAGGGGCATGAACATTATTATTTTTTATCTCCTTTTTTTTCCTTTGAACGCATGTACTTATAGTACTTTATATAATGACGAAGGTCCAAGCCGTAAAATGCAGATAGAGGGGCGAACTCAACTTCGAGTTCCCTAACGGCGCGCCTTAAGGGGGTGAATGTTTAGAAGACGGACAAAGGGGGACGCTGCAGACGAAAGCAAAAACCAAATGACGACAGAAGAGGGTTAGATAGGCGTAGGTGTAGGTGTAGGTGAAGGTGAAGGTGAAGATATGAGGTAGAGAGGATATCCGATACCTACCTATGCTCCTTGCTACCTAGCATATCAAAACGCATCAAAACCCACCTCGATTGATATCTTGAAATTTCGTGCCTCTCCGCGACTTGGGAGTTTTGCCCACTTACTTTAGGTACTCATCTTGACTTTCGTGTATGCTAATTCGGGCGGACTTAGTTTTTTCGTACGCTCCTAATACCGTTGCAAGCTACTTGGTTGTTTCAACGAGCGAATCTCCGGGTTCTTCGACTACCTACTTAATACAGAGGGGAGTGGCAACTTTCTCGTAATACATACTAGCAGTCAGTCAGTCAGTCAGTCAGTCAGTTAGTCAATTAGTCAGTCGGTGGATATATGACTGACCTGACCGGACCGGCTTTGGAGAAGCAGAAATCGGCGAGGAATGTTGTCGCTAGTTCGAGAATCTCACTTGACGGGCGGAATATGCAGTCAATAAGTAGGTACCTAACCTACGGGTACGTAAGATATATACAAACACATATACATACCTATATACATACCTAGGTAGGTATACATACCTATACATATGCATATACATATGCGTCTACTTGGCGGTACTTCCACGACTGCGCAGCAATGGCAAAGGCAAGGTACCGATAATCAACCAACCAACCAACCAACCTAAGCAGCCACCACACCCCCCATTTTTTTAATTATCCCGACCACGTGAAGGAGGCGGATATAAGAGATAGGTAGGTAGGTGGACGATGTCAGCAGCCGAGCCGAGGGTCGGCACCGTCGCACGAGCCCTATGCACGTACGCACGCACGTACGTACGGGCCGGTGGCGAGGGCGTTGTTGGAGATGCGTGCGTGCTAAGTGAGGGGAGTATGCATAGGTACCTATCTAGGTATATTAGGTATAACTAGAGGAGAGGGGCTATGTCAGTATGTATGTGTGTATATATGTATAATGTAGGTGGCAGTCGAAGAGGTCGGAGAATGGGCACGTTGCATTGCGAGGTATGTTCGCGTATATGTCGGAGATGGTGGTCACCGCCAGGTAGGCGTTAAACTCGCTCAGCTGGGTCGGAACATGCGGTGGAATTACTTCGGTATTTTGGCATGTGAGTAATGTAATGTAAGTGTAAGTGTATGTGTATGTGTATGTGTAATGGCTCAGGCACGCATAAATCCTCGGCCTTTTTTCGCTGCTGCTGCTGCTGCTGCTACTATCCTATATTACACCGCGTACATTACATTACATTACATTACATTACCTACCTGTTTACCCGTGCGACCCGGGACTCGGTATTGCGAGCGGCCTCCTTCATGTAGGCCCCATCCTATTAGCCGTCATACATATCTCAGCTGAGATGCACGTTCCGCGCGGATTATACATGTATGATATAGGCGATAAGGAGGCCGGGAATCAAGTGGCTCCGGCCGCGTCGTCGGACTCGGATAGCCTATATTTATAATACTTTGAAGTAGGCTATTTCTCCTGGTTTATAGGGGTTTAATATCAAATCCGTTTCGCCTTCTTCGTCTTTGCGGGTTTCGGCTTTTTTTTTCTTACCGCAGGTACCTGGTCGCTTTTCTTTATTTTATTCTTTATTTTATTCTTTATTTTATATTCTTTATTTTATATTCTTTTATATCATAGGTAATTCTGCGATGCGCTGAAGTAACATTATCTAAAAGGTATGTATTCCTGACTCCTTCCGTCCCCCCCTTTTCCCCAATATACTTGTCTATATCTGGTCATCAGAGCTGGCGAAAATGGAATGAAGGAAAGGAGTAGATTAGATACCTGTTAACCTACTCACTTCCCTGGGATTTCCGAATGCAACACTTAAAGATTACACCGAATGGCTATGTACCTCTATAGGTAAAAAAAAAAAAAAACATAATAAATTATACGACTAGGCATATTCGATACGTATTGAGTAGTAGTGCACAGAGCAACGACGTCGTCGGTAGTATTTGATCCTCTTAGACGCGTATCGTGTACCATGTTAAAAAAAGACATAAGGCCCTCCATAGCACCTTTAAATGGTTCCTTGTACGACCCGTTGCAGCGCAGCCAGCTCCCAGAAGATACATATTCGGGAACGGATTTCCAAAGTGGCTTGCTACGAGGCGATTTAACAGATACAATTACTGGCTGCGTTGAATTGACGTAATGAAACGATATAAGAAAATGCCTATCACTTGGCCTCAATCCTACCTCGGCAACTCGCAAGCAATACCGTAGTAGTTGGCATGCTCTTCAGCTTTGCCACGGTCGGACATGAGGGGGAAACGCCCTCTCGGTCTATTCCTTCTCCATTCCCACCAATATCCTTCCTTTGATACACGCCATTTGCCGCTCCGGTAGAACAGGCAGCTGTAATGCAGAATGCGTAATGTGGAATGCAGATATCGGCACAGCATCTTTAACTTGCATGGTGCTGTGCTCTCAGGTGATACATGTTAACGCCGTAGATGCGAAAGCGTGAGATTCGTAGGGCTGCGTTAGGTATATCACAGAGCCCTACGTCTGCGAGATGGGGGCGCACAAGAACCGTATACCGACACCGAGAGGCTTAGATCCGCTGTGCGTCGCCCGAAACGCTAAATTTTCCGTTCGGCTCCGTGTTCTTTCGGGCTACGGTCGAAATAAGAGCCCGCTCCTGATCGGCACCGAGGCTCGGGAGAGGCTACTTCTGGCAAGGCTGACTTGTCGGTCTATCGCCAACGACAGAGCAGTATTATACGAGGCTAGTTTGCCCTCCATTATATGGAGAATGAGGCGTACAAATAAAGAAACATCGTGTCCGCGCTGAAAATATTACACCGTCATACATTCAGAATCTGCTACCTACTGCATATCTCCAGGGGGATTACATTCCGCCCCCTCGCCCTGTTTTATAGGATTCTTCGCGAAGGAGGCTTACTAAAATAAAGATAAACATTAAACAATTGAACGCAAAGAACCATGGCACGAATCGCCCTGTAAAGTATAGTATGAAATCGTAACCGAAAAACTTACGTAACATCATAGCTACTCTTAAAGAAGAGTAACTATAGGCTGTCTTACTTTGCAATGCCAAGAAATCGTGATAGGCGCTCGAAGTCGAGCTCTTGAGGCCGCCGAGATGGAGCTTGCTTTCCTACTGACAGCTATTTTCATAATAGATAGCTCTAAAATAAGGTGGAGTTCGGAAGAATATAATTTAGTCAATAATTGGTAATATGTCATCGTAAGATATAATTGTTGCTGACTTGTTGACCAGCTAGGTCCAGTACGCCAGCGGACCCACTGGCTACTTAAAGATGACTCTTCTAACGGAAACCGGCGTCTATACCGGTCATGAGAATATGTACGTGAGGTAATGCTACCCGGGTAGTTAGTCTTGATTTTGCAATTAGCACTTGATCCACGAGACTGCTCATTCCCTAATGGGCTATAAAGGTACATGAAATAGGGTAATTTGGCTAATCAGGTCTAGTTGACAATCTTAGGGGTAAGACTAGAGTTTAGATGATTGTAGATGCGGTGGAGTCACGAATCGTCATACCCTAGCCCAGCTGATGAATCCCGGGAAGAACGGTAAGCTTCATCAAAATTGCTTTTACATATCAGCACGATCGACCGATTGGGTAACGGTGAGAAGACTAGGTGAGCAACACTGGGGTGATTACCCGGGCGTTGACATCGCTGGCTTCTAGGCTCTTGCATATCGGTAGAACCATAAGATATCTGACGCGACGATATCCGCCTTTAGCTATCGGCTAATACTGTATAGCTCTGAGTGAAGCTGTTGAGGCTGACATCTCGCAGCAATTAGGCAGAGCCCCGCGATGGAGCATATAGGAATCCGTCCTAGCCGGATACGGGTATAACCCTCAAGAATACGGCTCAAACACTGTTGCACTAGTCGCAAGGCTGTCTCAATGCTGATCGTCTCTCAGAGGGCCGAGCTAAGGGAGAGTCCACAATAGTAACAGGAGGGCGCTTCTGCGAATTCCCTTGCGTTCGGAGACGGGATACGGAATTGGTACGTTATATGGACCGTCGAAGAAGTGTACGTAATTCAACTCGGGAGAGGTAAGCAATGATGTAGACGATGACCGATACCATGATTTTAAGTGATGCCGGTATGCATATTGCTGCCTGACTATTGGGGGTCTCTTATTCGTTCCGAAGCACTTTGTGAGAAACTCCCGAGGCTGCCGTTTCAGTAATCTGATACTTGTTAATGACTCCGCCGGCGATGCCGCTGAATTGGTGGAGCACTGGTGGAGGATTTGCCGGGTTTATCTTGGTGCGAAGCAATATGTAGTTTGTAATAGGGAAAGATTCCGCAAGGGCACCCGCTCTACCTATCCCAGTCGAGAACTCATCACTTGATTCCTCAGGCCCCTACGAAAAGATCCGCCGTGAAAAGTCGGGGTCCGTTCTTGGCCTATCAGACAGCCACCTTTGAGGCGCAGTCGTGGAAGTTGGAGTCAGGCGATGCCACACTTGCAGAGACGAGAAGACTCATCCACGATGCTAAATAAGCCAGGTACCATGAGTACATGCATCTATATGGGGTACGGATAGAAATCCGGGAGGAAAAGAAGCCATGTAGAGAAACAACGGGGACACGGAGAGATAGCGATTGGGCGGATTGCGAAACATCAGTAAGAATCCCCCACAATCGAGGAAATAATACCAATCGTCATTTTTCTATAACATTGATGACTCCTTTGGCTCCATAACGATAAGGCTGAATTTGCTCAATGACCATGTTCAAAGATTCGGGAATAGGCTGACAGCCACGGTAGTCGTCAAATTTAGAATACCCAAAAAAGATAAGCGCCTGGTAATTCAACGGTTGACAGGATGGTCAATGACGATCTGAGACAAATCGGTCGAGTAGTATCCATCCATTAAGATCCTGTCAGGTTGCACATAGGCGGAGATTTTGTGCGTCGGTAGTGATACTTTCACTGGCTAGAGGATTAATGGGGATTAATGAAAATGAACTGTAAATGAACTGTATGTATGAAGAGTTATGGTTTCACGCCGATACCCCGTAATGCTCACCTTATGAACCTGGTTACCTGCGCCTCTTGGGAATTGCTTCAACCGGTCACTTGCGCCAAGCTTGAAACTAACGCCTACTTGGTCTAGACCGTTTCGGTGAGCAGAGTATGAGATAGTTAAACCAAATTGAACTGCCTGGACCAACTAGGTATAGTATTCATCTTATGTTGACAGGCTAGGTCTATTTGGTGTATTAATCGTAACGGTCGAGCATGCAGGCATTTGGATAGGTCTCACAGCTAGAGAGGCCTGAGACGGTCCTCCGATGACCCAAGAGAGTGGAATGGGTTGCAGCCACGTCGATCGAGACGTCAGGAGGTATCAAGGTATCAAGGTATCGAGATTAGACGTTGGATATGTTTCAGGGGAAGCCAATGTAGGTACATACCTACATTAGTATGTTTCCATTGAGATGTCTTCATTGGTATTCGACCATTGGTAAGTTACTAAGGTGAGGTAGGCAACGCGCTGGAGTAGATCTACAACCTGCATAGAAGCAGATGCCCTGAGAGCTGCAGGACAGAAAATGGAAAAGAAGAGAAGCTGATGGGTCCCTGGATTTTAGTATTTTAGTTGGTTAAGTCCTATTGGGCGCTGTTACGAATACTAACGCGGAACTAACATGCTGGGTTACATAGGTACCTACCTACATACATGTACATGAGGTATGCAGTATTAAATTGCGTTAAACTGCACCTGCACCTGCACCTGCACCTGCACCTGCATCTGCATTTGCCCTACATTGATTAATGTGCCTACCTACCTACATAAGATACGTACTATCCTACCTACATGTACCTATGTATTGTACATACCTACCTAAGCTTGGGCGGGTTACTAGCTAAAACAGCTTAGCCCACTCCGCCTCGTTGATAGCGTATAGACTTGGAGACTTGGACGAATTCAACACTTTGCAACATTGAAGCTACATACCTCTATGTAGTAAAGGTTCGCAGGTTCGCAAAGGCAGATACATCATTTGACAGGCCTACCGAAATATTTGTTTGCGTATAGGTAGTCAGTCGTATGAGTCCAAATTGAGTCCCTCTGCCTATATTCATTGTTTTTACCCTTACTATGTACGCTGTATTACTATGTTAACTACCTAATGTTAGGTACCACCCAAGACGTTTAGCACAGTTACATACGAGACAAATCAGCTAACGCGCTATAGATTGAATGGACGACGTACGGGATGACATTGTGCGCTTCATCTGACCACCTACCTTAGGTAGTGTAAACATACATGCATATAACCTTAGTTATTAGGACCAAGTGAGTAGCTTTACATGGGGTTTCTAAGCACCAGGTAGATGGCCACCAGTGCTAGTGTGCCCGTCTCCAGGGTCCTGGGTAGGGTAATTCCGTCATCATCCTGGCGACCTCACCCTCACTCGCCATGGATATGGTTACTGATCAAGATTTACCTACGATAAGAATTGAAGGGGACTCACGATTCCGCATTTGGATCTGGTGTCGTGGGTAAGTGTACAGGTTTGTACCTCACCCGCCACGTTTCAAGCATTTTAGGCATGGGTTGCAAAGGCTACAAACCCGTACCGTAACCAATCGTTACACATACCTACAGACCTGAAGGTACATGAGAGAAGCTGTCGCGTGCAACCCCGAACTACATATATCCATTAAGATGCCTGAGTTCGGTGGGTTCTTATAGAAAAGAGTAACTACCTAGGTTAGTTAACTTGACAACAATTACATGCAATAGTAAGTTTGCCTAACTACTCGAATTCAAAACACATACGTAGGTATACATGCCTACACTTGCGTACCCTTGATTGTTTATACAATTACTACCTAGGTAGTGTCTAACGCAAACCGTTCCGTACCGACTCTTTAGATTCGTTCACCCATCTCTTCCTAACAAGTCAAGATGCAATGGGTCAAAGCGGATAGTTCCTTTCTAACGAACTGCTTCTCAGCACTTTACTTACTTTGCGTACTGCCACTCTGCAGAACACTACGTACATAGCACGTCACTACGCTCTTTTGCTGACCACCTAAACCCACACCTACACGAACGGTAGGAGGTAAATCGGCAATAGGGACTTATACCACCTGGCTATTCGGCGATGATTAAATCCGTTTAAACAACCCTTTATCTAGGTACTTATTTTATGCACGAGCCTTGCTAAAGCCGATCCCAAACCATCCGACGGCCTAATGTCATTATTGAAAATGCTACGATACTTCTTGAGTAATGACTATACTATACTATATCTTATAGGATCCATGAGCCGTGACGCGCCGATACTCCCGGTGGGGGGTAAGGCGATTACGCGACCTCGCGATTTCCACGCGGCCGGGCGGATTGTTAATATCACCTTTAGGTTAATGTTAGACCGAGCCCCTCCTATTAATTTGACGTCAGTCTTTTTTTCCTCTTTTCTGAGGTGCATAGAATACCCAAGGCACGTCAGGCCGTTGAGCTGTTTGGAAAAAAGACTCTAGGCACGGTCCGCTAAACTTTCGGGTCGGTGGGCACTAAAATAGAAGCTTAACTCGAATCTTAAACTTTTTGATATTAAAGAAGTTAAAGGACTTGGATACTATGCACCAGGTAAATTAGTTATCTAACTACGTTACAAGTTGATAGTATAGTCAAATTTACACTGAACTATCAGAAACGGGCTAGGTGCCAAATAGTCGTAAGCATCCAAAGTTATTATTATAATTATTATCATTACTGATTATGTCCCTCTCCTACCATACCCATGTAAGCACACCTAGGCCGTTCATTGCCAACAACGCAATCAGGATGTCTCGGAATAGACCCCAAATTGTTTGAAACACGTCGAGAGCGTGCCCTCGCCAGTATGAGCAATCCATATCCATCTTTAAATCCGTCGATGCCGGCTGTTGTCAAAAGGCGCAGTGATATGAATACCGGGTTTATTACGTATATGGTAGGTCTATTACTTCCATGTTACTTGCTACGCCAAGCAGCTACAGGTATAACATTAAAAGTAACAGTATTATTAGTTTTATGTCATGGCAAATTTTAATCTGCGTGAAGAGATTTCTAGTAAGCGGCATTGTTTTATTATGACTATTATTATTGTCTGCTTTTCGAGATATGTATAGGTTAGGCATGTAGGTAGTAGCACGACTGCTGCCAAGGTAAATAGGTACTTCTTGTCAAGTACATACCTCATAATCCTGTAATACGGCATGTCAGCTATGTATGTATTGTACCTACGCTGCCACAGTGCCATGCATCGGCGGTTATCCCTGCCCTGGTAATCTGCAGCTAGGTACGCAGTACCCTGGGTTGGTACGCCAGGTACTATGGGTACCTCTTTACAAGGCAAGTATACATAAGTCCTTAGGTACTAGATCAGCCCTGCAGGGAGCAGGGCACCTGTGAAGTCGATCCCCGAATTTCAATTCTTTTTTTCAGTTCATAATTCGACCTAAAAATCCGACCTGGTAAAAATGGTATTTTAATATGGCAAATTCTTTCTTTCTTAGGACCTACTCAGTTTCTACCTAGTTGCCGTTGCACAAAAACGAACATGTTAACCACCAACGCAACAATTCCCAACTATACATGCATTAGTTATACTCGTTACCTTAGGTAACTAGGTAGATAAAAAAAAAAAAAAAAAAAAAAAAAAAGTACTTTCGCTACTTACCAAGCCAATACCCTTGTTTCCAGCTTAGACACCAGCAGAACACAGTCAACTAACTCCACTCTCTCTACCGCTTTCACCTGACTGCCCGAAGAACGAGAGCGCATTAGGTAGAGGATGCAAAAGCTACGTACTCGTTGTACTTCTTCGTCGCCCACTTACACTACCTAGTGTGTCCGGCAGCTCGTTCCCGGCATGTCTACATGTCTATGTACATGTTGCCTGTGCCTGTGCTTGTGGTCTTATACCCACATTCCTATTCTTATTCCTCTTTTTCCGATACGGATACCTTATTCATCTTTCACTTACCCTCGCCCTCTTCCTCGCCCTTCGCCCTCTTACAAACTGCATACCGCAAACCCAAAACTTGACCCGAAATCTCATTGCTGCGCATTTTACTCTTTACTCATCATGGCAAGGCATCTACCGCCCCTCCTTCTACTATCACACACCCCTGCGCCGCCTTTTTCTTTATGTACCCACGATGGATCTCTCTAGTCAGTCCACGTTCCGCTGGACCTGCAGGTCAAGTTGCATGCAGCAGAGAAGATACATACATGACCTATGTATGCAGTAGTTAATATACATAGGTAGTTACCGACTACGTTAGTATGTAGTTGAGACGGGTACACTCAAGTAAGCTTTCGTCACTGCTGCCTCTTCTCGTTCGCTTCCCTGTCACTGCATTCCCTCCCTGGTCCCCCCCCCATTGAGGCACGCGCAGCAACCTGGCCAGGCTGCAAGCCCTATAAGGCTACGATGTCTCTTCTCGCCCTGATACTGCAGCAAGAAGTCCTGTCGACTCATCATAGTCACCTGGACGACACATTCACTTCCGGTCCTTTCCTTTCGTATCCTCTTAAGGTCGGTTTCTTATTCTTATTTCTATTTCGTTCACCACCACTATTAAACTTGTACCAGCTCTTTATCTTCCCTTGCTTTAGTTCGTAACAAGCACTTATAACAACGACCACACAACATCTGTACCGTATCAGAGCCAACACATAAGAGGCACCTACACCTACACAGCCCACGACTACCTTGCCAACTCAGATATATATAATTGCTTCCCCTGCTCTCGTTTTTCAGAGTTATTGATCCACAACGATATCATCTCAAGTCGACAATTCATCACAATGTGCTACCAATTAGTTGAGCGGTACTCCGCGTGCCATTGCCTTTACTATCAACATGCAGTCGATCGATGCCCAGCATATGGCCAGTCGGGACATCACATCACAACCCGGACGATACTAGTAGGATATGCCTGCTCCAAGCATGCACCGACTAGCAGTCATTCATATTCTGGAAACCAAACATACTCTGACTCGGGATACTATAGCAACCAGTCTGGAGATAGCTCCTACCACCACCGACGATGAAGAGTGTTGTCTTCGGTAATGGGCTGCTGCGCGTGGCATTCTCCGCCGCTGTTGATGTTTGAATTTTGGGATTGGGTCCCATACCTTTACTCCTTTAGACCCAGACCCAAAAACCTGTCGCCTTCCCGTCAGCCCTCGCAGCTATCCATGCTGTTTGTAGGGCACGACCGTATTATGTCAACATCGGCTCCTCCCGCCCTTCAATGAAGCCATTGGGTTCTTTAGAACCCTGTCGTATGACCCGGCACTAAAAAGAAAATGCCACGAATGCCATGATGCGCAGACTTGGTTATCGAAGACGCAGAGACGGACCGAAATATGATAGCACCTTCAACTCTCTCTCAATCGACGACGTGGCCGGCTCCTTGGCAGTCTTCATCCTCGGCAGTTACATTTCCTAATGTTACTTAGCATGCCATCGACAGTCATGGTTTCATGGGCTACGTCCCCAGCACTTTCATTTAACCCCTCGACTTTCTATTTTCTATTCATTGATTTAGCATAGCGTCGGCGAGGGAATATTTCTTGCATTGGGATTTTTAAGAGGGCACACAAAAGAGACGAGGTTAATGTGGTATCTGACACGGACTGCTCACGTCACGGCACAGCTTAAAAGCACACACACACATGTTACGAGGAACGTTTAGTGACGCGACGGGATCCGGATCGATTACACCTTTCCTTCGGATGATTTCTGGCTTTGGATTTACGCATGGAAGAAGGACCGGTTATACCAGGCGTCATTTTGGGAAGAGTTATTTGGTTTACGACTTGAGTGCGAATTTCCTTGGAAGGGATTTTATGGCTTCTATATTGAAGCCACACATCTACTTTTTCTTTTTCTTTCTCGAGGTTCGTGTCTGGTTTTTTGGGTGGGTCTCTGGGGTTTCTCTCATCTCTTACCACATGTTTCTGCTGGCAGGTCACATCTGTAACATCAGTTTACAGCATAATTATGCTCTGGAAGCAGTCATCTTGTATTCCCAACTATTTCCTTTCCTACGAGGCTGTACTTAGTTGAGCTAGGTCTTGGTATACGGGGAGAGAAGGACGAACTGGCTTCGCTTTAGACGGCGGCACTGATCGGTTCTCATGGTCTGCACGGAACAGCTGATAACCGATTAAGTTCCCCGTTGTTCGCTCCCACAGATCCCAATAGGCAACGGCACTCGGCGCTTCGTCCAGCTACGAAGACGCACTTTATAACATCTAGATTAGAACTCTCAGCGAGAATTAGAAGGGGGGGCAATGAGCAAGCCTGGGGATGATACACCGATTAGGCAATGCGACTTCGGCAGGAGGCGGCTCAATAAACGTTAGTTAGCTGAGGACCATCCTATGCTATCCTAGAATCATCCATGTTTGTGACTGGGGATAAATTGTGTATGCGTACATATGTCATCCTTAAGGCTGAATAATCTAGGTTAGCCAAGGCCTATTGATTTCTAAGCCACGATTCCGTCCGAATCATTGTGACTAATCCACATAACTAAAAGGGTTATAAACATGCTACTATAAATGCTTAGGTAGTTGTGAGTCTAACTGATCTGCGCCAAGTTCTAACTACTAAACAGGAATTTATAATGGCGGGAATAATCGTATAGCCGGAGAGGATGGCGTCAAAACAAGCGCATTTTTCTTTTGGAGGGGTTTACGTTATGTAGATGATTGAATAATCATGCGTCTATTACAATACTATTTTGCTAGATTGTTACCTTAGCTATATTTATTAAGATGAAGGATAGGGTTAATTATAAATGAGGGGTTAATTGTTAAACACATTTAGATTTCCAGCCTGAAGTAAATTAAAGATGATTGTAGTGAAATCTCGTGGCCTTAAAAAGCCTAGTAGGAGCAATGGATGAGACAAATTTTATAATTCCCTGCAATAATATCTTGATACGTAGGTAGGTAGTTATAAATTTCGCCCCCAAATCGGCTGAAAAGTGTAGCCTTGCCAGCCTCGCAGGTTGTGAGGCCACCCATCTAGACATCTTAACCTAGATCGAGGGTACCTGCGCTCCATACACCCATACACCCATACACCCATACACCCATACACCCATACACCCATACATAGCAACGCTATAATTTCCAGGGGAACACAACGTGCGTCGAACCGGATGCACAAAAGACTACGTTGATAGGTTCGGAGTGGCACACTACATATTACACTAGCCAGACAAATAAAAATGTGCCTGCGTGAGCATCTCCATCATTGCCGAACCAGTCATGTTCTCGTATCTCTGTCGAACAATATGTACGAGTTAGACCCGGGGAACGGGAACTGCGACGCGCTTACAACCCAACCCAACCCGCCTAGCCGGTTGGTTGGAGAAATATTAGAGGTTCGTCCTTTGATAGGTTCCGGTGGGTATCCCATATATTGGGTATTCTATCTGTATATGGCATGCAAATAGTACTTGGTGGTACAAACTGTTGAGTAACAATACATACCTACTAAACATACCTAGGTTAGGTACTTGCTCATCTGACTTATATAGAATTGCTAGTTATACGACAACCTTTAACTAACTAATAATAAAAACAAAACTCATCATCATCAGGTTGCAGTTGGTGTCCCAGCCTCTTCCGTAGAAACCCTGGACAATATGTAATAATAAGCTGCCTCTTATAACTTACCTCTAAGAATCTATCTCTTAGCCCCGCTATCCATCAGCTTTGGTGGGGCTAGCGGCCCGATAGAATTGTGGTGCCGGAGTTTAGAAAAAGAACCTCTCTATTGCCACTGGCTCCTTGTCTAGAGTATGCAGCTAAAAATAGGTAAAGTCTATGCCAAGCCTTGTGACATATCGAGGTACATACATACAACCTACACTACTACATAACACGAAGTCTCTTGACTGGGAAATCTCGTCATTCCAGAAAAGGCCAAATCTTCTTATCAGTCTCCCCCCTCCCCCCCTCACCTTTTCCATTTTTGGCAAGCCGAAGCTGGCCCCCTTGGCATTTCTTAGATAATCAACTTACCGCGCCTCGATCTGTTTAGATTTAACTTGGACAAGATGGTGGGTGGGCTGATATAAGTGCGGTATGAATTGAACCACATACGTAACGCAGACACGTACGCCGCCGGGACCCGCCTATGCAACCTACACTATGTGTGTATGTATGTATGTATGGGTGATGTTATGTATGTATGTATGTATGTATGTATGTATGTATGTATGTATGTATGTATGTATGTATGTAGGGACGATGCAGGTCTGCCGCATAATGCGAACTACCTAATCCAAGTGCCGCATCAGTCATTTACGACCACCGTGCGATATGTTTCCTGCAACAGCAAAGTGCTTCAGGTGCCGTGCGCCTCGGCTGTCTGGGTCTGGGCATACCTTAGGTACCAATTAGTTTCAATTAGTTTCTGGTTCTACCGCAGCTGTTCCACGTGGCTTTTAGGGGCTGCTGTTAGACGCTGCTGACGCATTTGACGCCATAAACGCGAGTAGACGCGAGCTGGGAGCATTGCATTTACATATGTATGTGTTACTTGCGCTCGCCACTCGCTACCGTTGTCTAACTTGCGCGGGGCGGAGCTCGGCTGTTGTAGTTTTACCCGATTATCCAACATCGGTAGACGGGGGAGGCGTTTAGATTTGGAAGATCGGGATGTACACACATACATATAGCACATACATACACGTTACACCTCCGGTTTATGTATAGTAGCTATGACGTTTAACGGCCGAATCGGCCGATGACGAAAGACCAAAAAAGAATCTCACTAGACTACAACCGAGCTATGTATAAAAGACAAACTACGAGTAAGGATTCCCGAACCGAATATGGAAATCGGAGGCCGAACGATCCTGCAAGGGCAGAGCTATCTTGTCAATACGAAGTCTGATGGGGCATCTCCCGGTAAGTTATGATCCTCGCCCTGCCCAGCCAGCATCAGCAACAACCCAGATTGCGGAGGTCTGAATTAGAATATGTTCATCTGCCCCGTGGGCAATTGGGATCTCGTTACATCATCCGCTCGTCACAGCCCGTATGGTCCGCCTCACGGGGTTCCTCAGGATGGCCGGAAATGGGTAGGAGGCACTGGACGGGTAGGGCAGAATAGAACAGAGTGCAAGACCTGGCAGACCGCTGGATCGTCTGGTATGATATACTTAAGAACAATCAAGTAGAAGATAAATGATCCGAAGGAAATGTGTTCCGATCTGCAGAGGTCGCGATAAAGTGGGGTGAAGGAAGGGAGGTTTGGGGGTTTGGGATAGATTTAAGTCTTTAACCTACATATGTACCTATGTATCTAGGTTACCTATGTATGTATACACTATGTAACCTGGGCCTACCGCGGGGCCTGTCAACCAAATTTCATCATTTTTCGTTACCGTCCTCGTCGAGCCTAGCCGGGACTTTGCGAACCGGGGTACGGTTATCGGAAAATGAGGGACCCTGCGCCTCGACGCCAGGCGAATTGCCTAGACTCCGGGATGGGATCTTGGGAAGGATGATGATGATGATGCGGAGAAGAGCGCTGGCTTGGTCGCGAATGGATGTACATACATAGAAAAAGCCCTGTGGCGGGCAGGTAAGTGGTCTGGCTGGGCTTGGCTTGGCTTGGCCTTGACGGCTCCTTCGGCGATAACAGCGCCTCCTCCTGTTATGTTATACATGTTGGTATACTAATATTAATACTAATACTAATACTAATACTAATGACTAGCGTCGAGGGAAGTCATGGGAATGCTAACGGGCGGAGACAAGGGAGCTCCCGTCTGGGCGGGATGGGGTCGTACGGTAAGCACCTAACGTTACGAGTTCGTATAACTAGTGTATTTATTTATACTATCTAGGTAGGTAGGTATGTATATCGATAGTAGCATCGGATGTGTAAGAGGAAGCGTTTAAAAATGGGCTACTCGGCCTCGTTGCGTGTTGTTTTGTGTGTGACGAAGCTGCGGCTCCGAGTTATGGTTTCGATAACCTGTTAAATTAGCAAAGGGACATGGTAATCTGCCTATCTAATTTCAGGTTGATACAATCAGATGGATTGCGGTCGAAAAGGTCACGAGTTCCCGCTTTCCGGCCCCCGCAACGGTTTGTGCCACATCTTGCGGCCGAGGTATCATGATACATACCTACAGGATCGATATGTCTGTCTGTCTGTCTGTTTATTGTCGAATTTGGCCTTTTCCCATTACATCACCTCCTCCGTTAAAACTTCTCCACTTTAGGATATATATAACTATGTAACTATCTCTCTTATTAGGAAAAGTTTCACGATGGATTCCCATGCCCCACCGATAAAAGAGCCGTGGTATATACCTGGGTAGTATATATATAGGTGGCTAAGTTTAACATGATCACTGAAATAGAATATCGTAATGAGCAATTCTGTGCGTGATAAAGCAGGATTGCGGTGTTTTAATACGAAACAGGATTTTACAAGTAAAATGACTTTAGGCCGTTTTGGTCCATCATATGGTATGACTTCGTTTAGTTACTAACTTTTAACAAATCTTTTATCTGGGTTATACGGATACGTCGTAATTGATTTTGACTCTAATTTTAAGGGCTGTATACATGTAAAAGATAAAACTGAGAGACAAACCTAAAATCTCATCCACTTAAAAGGGTCTATTTATATTAGAAGTTGTATATTTTATGTGTACATTAGGCATGTATTCTATACAAGAGGCTACATGTAAGTGAGGTTCATAGGTACCTACCTATAATGTAGGTACATAGTATGCTAATAGTAACACCGCTACCCCGCCAAACCACCAAACCTTATTCAAATTTACCCTGACATATTCCCCACTAATGCAACTGCACTTAACGCGTCTCCGGCGTGGCTGCTTCACTTATCTAAACCGCGTCTATTGACTTCCGTCTATTTTCCATCGGCGTCGCAACATTTCCCTTAAACCTAAACAGTCTTTTACTTTCACACATGCTTCTTTCTTGGCGCCTAGTGCAAATGCGCCACATAATCGGCAGCTTTTACCTAATAAAACGTTGAATTTGACGATGCGCCGATTCCCCTTGCACTTCTAATCGGTATTTCGTTCTGTATCGACGAAACCCATTTCCGCGACACAGTTTGATAAACTTCAACTTCCCTTTAAAATGGGAAGTTCTGAGGGCTCTGCGCCAGCCCGAGAGGCAGCGGGCTCCTCCGTCCTTAAGAAGGGGTTGGAACTGTATGCGCAGGAGGACTACGAAGCTGCAGCGAAACTATTCCAGAAGGTTTGTCATATCTTATTTATTTACCCGAATGCCTACACACGCTTACGTTACTAGGCTATAAGCTCTTGCAGCTGTCAAATCCATGGCGGGATGCTATTAGACTCCAACGAAGATATCTTGACGGGCATTGAAAACAACCAATTAAAGGAAGTCCTTTCAACCCTGACGCCCCGTTCCAAACGTTGTGATAAGCAAGTTCATATTCGCGCCCTTGACTCGCTTATCGCTACATACGAGATGTTGTTCAAGTTAGACAAGTGTCTTAACCTCGCCGTGGGTATGGTTAACCTCGCCCCGAGGGAACCCAAGGTATGCTGGCTTTCTGATGAAATCGGCAAGTTTATTAACCCATCTTAGGTCTATCTGCGTCTTGGTAAAATACTTCGCCTGAAAAGCAAGCAAACCCTTGCGTACCACATGTATAGGCAAGGCATTGAACTTGTGGAGAGAAAGAACCCTGATCATTCTTTGTTGCCTGTGCGTATACGTGCTGTGTTACCCCTGGATACCCCCTAACTATTGAATAGAAGTTGCGAGCTCAGAGAGATAGGGTAGCTACTTTAGCCGCGTTTGATCCTATCACGAAGTTTCCTATCGAGCTTGTTCGTATGACATTTGAGTTTCTTGACTTCAAGACCTTATGGTAAGGTGCCCCGGCAATCTGCTTCTTCTCTTACTTCCTGCTGACACGATGAATAGTCGTTGTTTGAGAGTTTCTAAGGCTTGGAACAATATCTTGACCAAATCAAACACTCTTAGAGACTTGTGGCATGTCCAGACATACAAGCTCACCCAACGAACTCATCCTGGCATTCGAAGAATGCTACCTACCTTCAAAGCATACAACAAATACGGCAAGAATGCTCTTAGAGAGTTGTCTATCGATGGCCTGTCCCACTTCTTGCAATGGTGTAAGTTTTCACAAGTTATGGAAATCTCTCAGCAACTCAAGGTACTTAAACTCCGAGAGCCGCGAGGTTCTTTTGAATTGGAATCATTGCCCCCAAAATTACGGCTCCCACAGCTCATTAACCTCTCCTTGGGTTACGGAGTACGGCCACGACCTCAAGTTTTAGAGCAACTGATAACTGCATGCGGGAGCTCGCTGGAAGAGCTCTCCGTCTTCGAACTTCCGCACTGTGCCAGAGTGGCATCTGATCAGGTGCCATGGTATCCTGGTTGGGTAAAACTTGAAAAGCTGAAAGTTGTTCGACTCGCATATCCGAATTACGAATTGCGTGTAGACCCTGTCCCCAACTTGGTAGGTTCGTTTTGTTGCGAAGACTTCTTCACGATTCTAATCATATGTAGCGTGGCATCATAGAGTTGGCTCCTAACGTGGAAGAGGCCTGGATCGACAATCTCACGTACTCGTCTAAGCTGCTAATGGCCAAATGGCCAAAACTGCAAAACATATTTATTGGAAATTGTGCTCGTTTGTGTACTGGCGTTGGTGAAGGTGACGTGGAAGGTGGTTACAACGAACATATGCGTGAGCTACATTTCGAGGGCCGGTCTGTTCAGTCACGCTTCAGTACGTGTTACCCTCCTATGGTCACAGGCAACCATCAAGCCCCATGGCTGCTAACTATCTATGTTGGACCTTTAGTCCTTCCCCAGCTTCGTCGACTTGAGAGATTGTCGATACTACTACACACACCCCTCACTACCTCTGAATTCGAAACAATTGTTCGACCTAGCATAGAATCGGGTACTCTGCGAGAGCTTGACATCCGACCATTCCCCGTGCACATGCTATTCGGAAGCCTCTTCAAAATTGTGATTCCGGACTGGTTTAGAAGCGAAAGTCTCACATACCTCAGCATTACAGGACTAACCGTGGAAAATCTTTGCCAGTACAAGCAGTGCGACGAGGGGCTACTCACGCTTGTCAGTCGCTTTCCTAATCTGCGCAGTATTGATATCTCTAATGAGCAGTTTTCGGATGCTTTACTCGCAAAGTTCATCCAACGCGGGGTTAAGATAATATACCATCGAGCGAAGCAGTCGAAGGCGGACCTTCAGGAGTGGGCTGCTACTCATTATAATGCTCAGGTTATCAGTAGGCCGCCGCCTCACCTGCCGTCGATGCACCCTGATCGACAACGCTTCTTCAACGATCATTTACAATTCTCAAACACCGAGCTACCGTAGTGTCCGATTTTACGTTCGGTAGAAATATGGTTCATTTTAGTTGAGGGTATGAAAAGGGAAGTATAGGGCATGCGTGCGTGATCTATTCGGTAGAATCGCGAACGAACACTTGCACAGGAGGGTCATGTTTTTGACGGCGTCGACATAGAGTATGTCACGGAATACCCACAGTATTGGCATGGGCTAGGATAGCCTCTTTGCATTATTTCTGCTCTGTTTAATAGCACGCTTCAGATACCCGCTTCTTGCGAAGAGTTCATCCATGCATGACCAGTTACGATTTGCAGTTGTGCTCTTGCGCGTTAATATTAATTGAAAAAAAAAAATGATAGGACGTTAATCTCCTACCGTACGAGCTATTCTCTCTTCCCTAACGAAGCTTTGCATACTGTATAGAAAAGCAAGGGGTCGACGCGTCGAAGCAGCGGGTTGCCGTGCTCTGTGTGACGCTATTTTATTGCGTTGCTAGGCAACATGCTTTATAACAATTCCTGCTCTGATAACAAACGGCCTTGTTCCCTTTTTCTTCTTCTTTGTCTTCTGTAGACTTCGCTACTCTTGTCTACACTTGTGTCTATCTATTGTGTATGTTGAGCCGGATTTACCTGATCCAAATGTATTGTCGGACCTCGATGTGCCATCGCCACCACGCGTTGGCGGGATCTATTATGAAGAGGCAATGGACGACGAATTCCCATTCCCGCCTTGGGTTGTCGAGCTTCTTACTAAAGTACAACGACCGACTAGGTAGGCAAAACATCCAACATATATCATCATAATCATCATCTCAAAGTCATAAAATAGCTAATCATACTTTCATTCATTGGTATAAGACAAAGTAAATACTGTAGTAAGCGAACGACCAGCTTTACCCGCCGTCAGTTCTGTAGTAAGTCGTAGCATCCACGGCATATATGTAGTCTCGCCCAATCCTCCCGCCCATGGAGACTTGCCAGATGGAGCTTTGCTCAAAAAATTTCGTGCGTGATCTTCGTGACATGATGATATTCCGCCTTGGCACCCTGAATATCCAACCTCCCTTCCCCAACACCAATTTTTCCTTTCGCTTTGAGCTTCCGGATCTTAAATTATTATGCCCACTAGACATACTATTTCATTCATTTATTCGTTACTTCCTTCTTGTTTTCCCTTTTGCATAACAATCCATAACGTTCGTAATCATTTTCTGCTTCAATAAAACAAGACCGCGAGCCCAATGTTGGGCTTTCTAGCAGACCTCATGCTACCTATATCATCATACTTTGATACATATAGGTCGTTATAAAGTAGGTTGGGGTAGATATCGTGTAGTCGTTTTTATTTAGTTACAGTCCACCCCGGCACCTGACCCCTGAATGAGAGCATCCAACTCCCAGGGACTTAGCGTGCTCCGTCGGCGAGACGCGACTTTACTCGTATGGCGCTCGCTTCGGTCGCGTCTTCGCTTTACAAGTTTGAGAGGGCTACCGCTGGTGGATTTGAGTGGGCTGCTACCATTGTTCTGCTCCTTGTCTCGAGTTCTAACTGATCCCGCCAGCTCGTCAACTTCATCGACTTCTGCTGTAGGGTTTAGTCTTCGTGCCGGCGTCCCACCTCGGGAACGAGGTTGAGCTAAGTCCTTGTCCTTCTTGACGGGGTCTACTGAGGCAAGGTCGTTTTCCTCTTGCTTAGCTTCAACTTTGTTGGCTTTTGTTTCCCGGGGAGGCGACCCGGGAGCGACTGTAGCAGGAGCCCGGAGAGCCGGGTTCCGTCTCTGACCTCCAGACCGGACGGCCCTCAGCTTAGCCCTAACACGAGCAGCATCGGCTTCGCGTTCTGAGGCCGCTAGCTTCGCGGCGATGGTGGCCATAGTTAGGGGGCTCTGTTGCGCAGGCGGATTGGTGCTATTAGGTCGAGGAAGGCGTGAGGACGTATTCGTAGTAGTATTGGTAGCTTGGTTACTACGAACTGGCGAGCGTGGGCGTGCAACAGTGGGTTGTTGCGGTCGTTCCGTTATGTTGGCCGCAGATTTCAAGGAAGAGGCGGAAGAAGATGAGGATAAGGGTTGCGACTGTGTCGTAGCAGGTACTTGACGAATAGATTTCGACGAGGGCTGCTGACGCGACGGCGGGTTGATAGGATCCGAGTTGGTTCGTTTTATATCTGCTGCTAATGGGTCTGGCGATGAAGTTGGCCTCTTCGATGACTTATTAGAAGCCTGAAAGTTTGCGCCACCCGGCTCTGGCTGAGATTTGGTGTATAATTGCTTCCCTAGATTCGGGGTGGGCTTCGAAAATAGTTTGCGGGAAGGATCAGACTGTGACGGTCTCTCTCCGGATTTACCGAACAGGGGACTCTCATATGAGGCGGTTGAGCTAGGTCGAGATTGGTCTTGCCATGGCGGGGAGTTTTTGTATGATACTGACTTCTTCTGCTGATGCGGAGACTTGGGAGACCTAGGAGACTGGGGTTTGGTGGCATGTGGTGGCGGAGGCGGCCCTTGCTCTTCCTCTTCCTCCTCCTCCTCTGCCAATTCCCATGTGTTTTCTTCTATAATGGTCGTGAAATCTGCATGCTTGCGATACGCAAAATCACGTTCGGAGTACCCTTTATTGCCTGCCGAATATGAGTCCTTGAGTGGGCTTAGTTGGGGTGGCATAGGGAGAGGAGGCGAATCCATCGAGTTCGCATATGTAGATTCCTGAAGGACTTGGACGTTTGGTTCCTCGGCGTCCAGCTCGTCTATGTCTATATCATCCTGGAAGATGCTGCTAGAACCCGAGTCGGAATCGTTTTCTTCATTCTCTGCGACTCGGCATCCTTGTGTCGGGATTAGATGTAGCGACTCGATCGGGCTTGGAGACCTTAACTGCCGTGGGTCCTCTTGAATTTCTTCCTGTGCTTCGAGACTGTCTTCTTCACCATACTCTTCCTCTTCCTCTTCTTGTTCTTGTTCTTGTTCTTCTTCCTCTTCTCCTTCCTCCTCCTGGACACAGGAGAGTCTCAGAGGTACGATATCTGCTGTCTCCTCGACGTCCCTGACCCTAACGGGACTAAGTCGGAGGCTCATCTGCAGGTCTTCCATGTCGACTGACTTGCCGCTTGACACCATTCGTTTCCGCCAACCGTCAATCATATGGACTGCGTCCTTCCAGCGGGACTCCATTGTTTCTAGACCGGCGCGTAGGCGAGTGATAGCCTCCTCGCGTATCTCAACCTCTTCGATCGGCACGAAGGAAGGATTCGTTAATATCGTCCTGAGATGCTCCATGATCTCTTCCAACTCTGATGCGAGCTCATCGGCGCTCTTTTGAGATGCCATTACCAGTACATCCGCGTTATTATTGTCTGAGCGATAGTCAAATGCGGTTCCATTCAGATTCTCCGAACCACGTTCTAGCCCACTCATCTCGCGCAGCCTGTCGACTACACGTCTAACCAGGGCGAGTAGCCCTTCGTTTTCCTCGCTAAGACCTCTTGCTAGTTGTGTGAGGAATTCGTTTGTCTCTAAGCGTAAGCTGTAACCTTCAGCCTCTGTTGCACCAGCAGGCACTCCACGCTCCTCGCCGCCGACTTCCCCTACCACGGTGATGTATAGGACATCCCTGCTCTTGCCGCCGCCTCTTACTCTACCAGCATCTGCCACGGCCTTCTTCAGGCCGTCGATCTGGCGGTCTCGTTTACGGATTTCATTAGCACATGCAGCGCGCGCCTGTGCCACGATAGTCTTCATCTTGATGGCTTCGTCTTTAAGGCGGTGGATGTTCTGATCCGTAATCTTGAGCTGGGTACGGAGGGCACGCTCTGTAGCTTCTGCAGAATCAAGCCTTCGTTGAGCGTCGGATAGTTTTTCCGTTTGTCGTGCGAGTTCGGTCGTTTGCCGCTGCGAATCAGCCCGTAGTGTCCGAAGGGCTGTAGATAACGACTCTCGGCTCTCAGCATCGCGCTATCGTATAGAAAACATATTAGCATATTGTCTATCTCTTTGTTGTCATTGAAGACCAGGACAATATAATGTCCATAGACTTGCCCCTGATTGGGTAGTCATAGTAGAGTATGAGAGAGGATATACATACGTCGCGCCTTAGGATGAGGTCATTGATAACGCTCATGACCTTGCTCATCGTGCCTTGCACTCCTCCATCACCGAACTCCGGATCTGCAAAGTTGATATTGTGGCCATCACGAAGAAGGCCGCGTGATAGGAGCTGATTATTGATATACAGCGATGCCGTGCGGAGGTTATCTGGGTCGACCATCTTGTCTTGTTCCTGTCTCTTTTTTCCCTCCTTCTTAATTCTTTCTCCCCCTTTGATCTGATCCCGTTCAGGATCTGCTGTTGCCGTCCAGTATCGGACTAAGAACAGGAGTAAGCCACGAAAGATGCGGTATTCGTTTTCGGAGTTGTCTTCATTGGTAGTATGCGGGTTGTTGCAGATTGATATTTTTATGTTTGTATAAATTTGACAATTTCAATCAATCAATCAATCAATCAATACTCCCGTTCACCTATTTCCCCCTTTTACACAATTGAAGCAGAAGTCGCAAAGAAAAGAAATCTTGTGGTAGACGTAAAAGCTGGGCCACTCGCGACTGGAGCCCAGCTAGTGTACAAAATAGCTCTAAGGGTCTACCTCTGTGGGTTTATTTGTTAATACCGCGGCATTCCTTAAGTTTGCAATGTTTTTCTTTGAAAATGGCATCTTGTTGCTATGCGGGGTCCAAAGTAAACAAAACTTTAAGTGACCTAAGTTCTAACAGGCTAACGGGCTAACAGGCTAACCTACCCTGTAACCTACCCTGTTAGCCGTTAGATACTTTTAGGTACCGTACATGACCGTTACCCGGCACGCAGGTACCTACCTCCGTACCGACAGGGGTTATGTCTCGTGGAACCAAATTATCGCAACTAACAGCAAATAACATCTTTCATCCCAATTCCCGCCCCGCAATCCATCCCGCCTTCTATGCACGTGGAAGCTTTTCATTGCATACCGACTTCTTGACCGCATCTACAAAAATGGAAATATCGGTGTGTTATTCGTACCCATTCGTCTTATTCGTCTTAACTATTTACCTAATTAGTTACGAACCCCCTCTTATATCCAAACTAGGGTTGACGATACCCATTCCAAGAGGACACCTTGTATCGTACTCGGTAAAAACATCGTATCGTGATATACGCCTTGACTTATAAGCCACTGTTGACGTTAAGCGTTGAAGCCTATGAATAGGACAACGACGGGGCTGTGGTTATCCTCCTGTCAGATATCGAACCATCACCCCGTAACACTAGCTATAACTACATAGCCGTATCTGACTGCATGTACAATAATACTGTCTGCTTGCGCTTACTCCCCTAGCTAAACGTGTGACGAACGCTAGCAACTGCATTGCCCCTCGCTTTTCAAACCCCTTTTCCCCTCTTCGTTGCTATATGCCCACTTTTCTGATAGACAGATGCTGCAAGTTCCCCCGATCCCATGCTCAATGTCTCGTCTATCCACCCAATGGAATTCAATCTTCGGAAAAAGCCGTCGCTTATATGGTATAACGCCGCCTGTATGCAATGCCTTTCCCGTCTTAGCTGTCACGGAGTGTTTTCCTATGGTAAAGGTACTTCATCTGGGCTGTCACCACCACCACGGATACGGCGATGGGCTTCCGCCCTCTCCGCCTCCGTAACGTCTTTCTCATCCTTGGGCATGTCTGGTGTAAACTGAGGTACCTGTGGGGAATGCCCAACCGACATGCCGGCTCGAATCTGCATGTATGTCAATATTTAGTCTTGCATTGCTTAAGAGGGGTAAGTATCATACCAGTGTTTCCAGGGCGCTGTTTGAGTTGTCCACAAGGTCGTCATCGAACATCATCGTGCCGGGTTCAAATAGTGTCACAATTGTGCTGCCACCAAACTTGAAATACCCAAGCTCCTCAGCTCGTTTCACTTCTTCCCTATCCTTTCGGGTAATTACTGTGCTGCCAACCATCATGGCACCGACGCAGATAACCATAACCCGTCCAAATAGTTCAGTGTCGATAGGACAAATGACACGAACATTCTCGCCGTATACATCGAGCGCGGACCGGATTGCCATAGGGTTGACGGTATAGTACTCGCCAGCGATGAGTTTAGGTTTGCGGAGAATTCCATCCACAGGAATGTGAAACCGGTGGTAGTCTTGGGGAGCTAGACGGAAGATACCCAATGCACCATTCTCATAGCGCTTAGCGTCTTCCGGGTACGCGTCACCGAGTAGTCGCTTTATGGAGAATTCGCGACCCTTGATCCAGATGTTGGTCGCAGAATCGATACTATTGAAGACAACAGATCGACAGTCGGCCGGCGACACAATAATGTGAGGATTGTCTGGAGCTGAGCAAGGCCGGGCGTTTGGCTTGAGTGCGCGATAAAAGAATTCATTGAAGTTCTTAAATTCCTCAACGGGGAGTAAGACCTCGGACATGTCTAATTGGTGGAATTGGACGAAACCTGGAATCTGGGCCTTCGAAGCAGGGTCGTCGTATTTTTTGCCTTGCTTGATACTTAGACTCTTTAGAAGTTTACGGACTAGAGCGTTATTAGCGACAGTTTCTATGTTATATCAGCATGAGCACTCACTTCGCTTGTTCTCCATATCCTTGGACTTCAATCCCTTATAGAGTAATCGGATCCCCAGTCGTACATAAACGCTCATCTTTTCCTCGTTAATCTGTCCAGTTAGGCGGTCCTGTACCAGGATGTTTGCTGAGTTGGCGCCAAGTTTATAACCACCATAAGAAATCTTGGTGATGACTTTAGAATACCACTTTCTTTGCGCTTGGCTTGCCGTGACAAACCCGCCCATCATCAGTGAATTGACCTGGCGCCAGTCCTGGCTGGCGCATGTAGCAATGTGGGTAATGATATCAGCATCTTTCCGCTTGTTGAGACGAGGCTGGTGGCAGATTGGACACTCTCGAATTTCGACTACATGTTCCTCGCCACGGTCAATATTTAGATCATCTTTATCCAGCGCATCGCCCTCTTCTCCAGATGTACTGAGATCAGGGACAACAATAGTTGATGTTCCAGGTGTAATGCCTTGAGCGGTCGAGTCTTCTGCACTGAGAATAAAAGACCCCTCCTCCGAAGGCGTAGCACTGCCAGTGTGGCTTGATGGGTTTAGAAAATTCTTCACCTTTTCTGCGTCGGGTAACATGTTCTTCAACTTGTCAGTCACCGGAGCCGATTTGCTCTTGGCATCTAGTTGATCTTCCAAACATATGACAGCCTCGTCCATCGTGAGTTCTTGTTCCCCGTTCCCTGCCTTATGAGGGAATCGTTGGAAAAACCTGTCGATGGTTGATTCTCGCAGAGTCGAGCCAAGCGTGTCGAGCATAGTAGTCAATTCGACTTTGCTAATCTCGCCACTTTCATCTGCGTCGTACTGTCGCAACATAGCCCGCCAGAACTGTTGTCTTAAAGCAGGATACGGCATATACTTGGCGCGGATGTTCAGCGTCGGGCTGTGCTTAGCCTCCCACTTTTCTAGATTTTTCATCTTCAAGGGGATTGTGAAGACATTGAAATCAGTGTCGTCAAACTCACTGCCCTCGCCGTTTCCATTTCCGTTTCCGCTATTGAGGTTCGGCACTTGCTCTGGTTGAAGTAATCCGGGGTTTGGAATGGATGTAGGTGCTGCCTTTGGCTCGACCTGTTCCTGGGATGTTGCCGAAGTCATACTGGGGTTCTTGGGCAACACCGGCCTACTTTTGCCCAAGCTCTGTGTTGAAGACGACCTCGAGAGGCCGAGTCTCGCGAGCCTTGATTTCTGGACCGGGACGTACTCGGCTGGTTCCTTCAAGTCATACAATCCAGTTTCGGGATTGGCTTTAGGGCTCTTTTCGATGAGTTCCTGTAAGGGAAAGGAGGTCGAGGCAATGAAGTCATTCCCGGAATATTTGTCGCGATCGATAACCGTGAAAGCAAACGAGTATGATTGTTCGTGGTTCAGCACGTGAAAGAGCATCTTCTCATTAAACACGGGATTCAGATTATGCCGAACCACTCGCGTACGATAAGTTTTTTTGCCTAAAGATGCAACAACGAAGGGATCCATATCGAAGCTAGTTTTCGTGAAGTTTGATTCGGGAGGAAGGTCGGTAATGTTGCAAATCTCGAGGAAGATTAAGCCGACTACATCACTACCGCCGTTGACGAATTCGTAAGGATTCTGTCTCCTCTTACGCTTTAAACCCTTAATCCTAAGCCGTCTCTTCCTCTTCTCCACAGCGTCGGGCTTACTCGGGTCTTCATCCTCGGGAGTTTCATCATCATCCAGAATCTCGTCATCGTCGTCGTCGTCCTGGGATCCATCGGTGGTATTCTGGCTTAACTGGGGAGACGGGGATGAGCCAAACTTGGATGCCGAGGTTGGGCCAAGCATGGGTGTCATGTTAGGGGTGGCATTGCGGGATGCAGCTTCGGGTAAGGCGGTAGCAAGTGAGTGCAGCTTTTCTAAGATCTGAGCATCTGTCGCATTCTTGTCTGTCGAGTCGAATAAAGTGCACTGTAACAAAACCTCTCCGGAGACATTATTCCTTTTCTTGCCTGGCTTCTTGCTCTTAAGGGGATACCATTTTGCTTCTTGCTCGGTCTTTTCGTTGGAGAATATCTCCTCGAGGGCTAGATCGAATTCGCCTAGATAGTCTTTGCCAAAGCGATCCTTATCCCAGCAGATGCAATCAAGCAGTAGGTTCTCTACGCCAGTGATGGGTACAGTACAGACAACGTTCCACTCGGGATTCAGCGTTTTCGGGATATGATGTGTAAGACATTTAGTTTCGCCGCAGGTCAGTTGGAGATACTAGTGAGTGCGGACTATTAGCAATGTCCGCGGATTACTTTTCTTAGAGTTGAGAACAGGAAGACGGGTATTGGCATACGGGGTCGGATGTTCCTCCACGATCTTTAGCAGCTAAATTTCTCGCCTATATCATCGCAGGTTAGAATCCGTAGTCGAGACTAGAATTGATATTATCTATCGATTCATTGTCCTTACTCGAAGTATAATAATCTTTAAGACCAAACCCGTGTCCTTACGTCCCTCCGCAACACCGGCATCGAGTTTTAACGGCATAGGACTCGTACTACGGCTATTGGCGGTGGAATTGTTGGTAGAACAAGTAGTGTAGGTTTTCAATCGTTGAGGGATAATGCGAACCATGGTGGAGGACTTTCAGGAGAGTCGGACTAAAGAGGGTAGAGGTATAAAGCATGGAAGGTTGTATTTCCAAGAAACAAGAAGGGGGCAAACGCGGGTGACGTTGTGCTGGAACCCGTCTTGGAAGTGCCCAGGAAGTGCCCAGGTGCTTGGTAGTTGAGTAGGTCGGTCCCCCTTCAGCATTTGGGGGCTTGTGATGCCCTGGACTCAACGCGCTAGTGTTTCGATATGATGTCAAAGAGGGCTGCTAGAGCCTAGGTATGTACTATGTAGCGGTTGGCTGTAAGATAAGCTAAGGACAAGACGAACTAGGTGCTCTAGGTAAGTTAGTGGTAGATTGGTAGATTGGTAGATTACCACTTTTGAGTTTGGAATTACCTACTTGGTTTGCTTTGATAGACGAATGCCACAAGGTTTATGAGTAAAGGTAAGGTAAGGCTTTATGATATGTATTGGATATTTAAGACTAAAAAAAGAAAAATAAACAAGCTAGGATAGAAGAAGCTGTTATGGATTCTCAACATGTTTTTTTGAAGCTGATTGCCAAGTTTTCTTTTGGAGGGGCAGTAGTTTAATTTTGGTATCCAATCCAATCGCGTCGCGAGTTTGTGTGGTACGAGAAGCATCCGAAATTCTATTGTTCCAGGCACCTTCGAGCTTTGAGGGCAGGAGGTCCAGCCCGTTGACGCTCGCAATCACCCCGCCTCCACTGCCACCATAGGTACATGTAGCCACCTAATATACCTAGAACTCGATCCACTAACTACCTTAAATGAAATACCTACGCAAGAAACAGCACCCACGTTTAAGGCCCGTTGACTTAAATCTCGATGAATTACTTGCGCGTACGGATCCGTAGGATAGGTACATAATGGGGCAGAAATACATATTGAACTAAATGTGAACGGAAAGTGGCTATACAATAAAAATAGATTTGTTAGTTATTTGTTAATTACATGTAGTTAGATAAAATAAGAAAAATAAACCTACAATTGCTGGATCTAGTCTAGTTACCAGGTACATGAAGTTAATCATAAAACTGAAACTCATCTCGATCTGGTTTAGAACCTAGGTAATAAGCATGAACAACCCCATGCTAGAAAAGCTTCTTTTAGAGCCGGGGGGATTTTGGAGATGTGTATTGTATTGTACAACAACAAAACTTATCGCATTTTATCCGAAGATGGGCGTTGGTCAACCCCGTGCTAATATTAGACAAAGACTCGATACCGATACTAATATTCGAATATTAGATCATACCTACGCACAACAACGATGTACCTACACTAATAACAAGCTCGAGGCGCGAGGTCATCAGCCGTTGTATGTACCTCGAATTGGCAATAGGGCTGTGCCTCTTTAGCTCTTTAGCTGCAGGACGGCGGCGATCGATGATCCCGCGTTCCAGAAGATCCCAACTGACGAAAATGCAACGGCACGTAGCTGTGTATAGCCTACCTGTCTAGGTACCTTCCGCATACTGGACCGGATGAAGGCCTTCGTAGGGGGAGGTAAAGTGAGGCCCGGCTTGATTTCTAAAGATACACAATTACCGGCTACTCTGAGAGCTCTAGAGGCACGACTAGTAATGGCTGTTATTAAGGATGCCGCGTCTACCGCAACTAGAGTGAAGTACTACGTAAACATTTGCCGTGAGATCCGCTGACCTTCCTGTTACCATAGCGTCGCTCTCCTTCTATATGTAATATCCATGAATAAGAAAAAGGCAGCAATAGGACGCATCAACTTAACCATGACGGAACTCGGAATGCGCATCATTAGCTATGCTCCAGCTCTCTGACCTTTCCCCTGCTCTTTGTTCCGATTTTCCGATCTTTAGCTTAACTCGGGTTGGCGTGAGGTAGGATCAAATCTAGGCGGACGTCAAATGAGCTGATCGGTGATTGTTTAAAGAATGCTGTCGTAGGTTGGGGGCAGAGCAGCTACTCCTGCGCTTCCTATTGGCTCGATCTCACTAATTGGGTAATGCCATTTGTGTCTAGGACTTGTATGACACACGTCGTAACCAGGAAATCAACCCGTAGGTGTATCATGATGCGATGTAGGGGTGGGTAGCAATGCAATATGTAAAGACAACATACATGCCTCCACTCCTATGCGATCAGTATTCTGATACCAGTTAATTGTGTCGACAAACAAACAAACAAACAAATAAACAAACACTATGTAATACCGCAGTTCAAGTTTCCCTGATAATAATATCGTCTATTATAAGAAAGAAAAAAAACCCTCTTTAACTAAGATAGATAATCTAAATGTATCCCGCAAGCTTCACCATGCTATGTTATGTATGTTCTAACCCAAACGCCTATCCTTTCCTCGTGCTATCGCAAGGCGGTATCGTGTAACTCCACATCGCTGAACCATGCCAAACAAATAAAAGCAACCCAACGTGAACGCCGTGATATGCAATAGTTATAGTCTTCTTCCAAGAAAGACATCCAACGATGATATATGCCATCCCCCCAACTAAGCAGCGCTCCGCACCGAATGCTGCAGAGCATGCTCCTGGACCGTCGGCATAGACGTCTCGGTGACTTCGACCTCTGGCTTCTTGAGCTCGGAGAAGGCCTCGGGCCAGAGGAACATCTTGTCCTCCTTAGTCGGGGACATGACGACGTATCTGGGCACGGCGTTCTTGCTGGAGACCCTGCGCCAGAGGTTAGCGCGGGGGTTGAAGCGCACCGGCACGCCCTTGCCGCCCGTCTTCTTCTCGTCCTCGAGCCGGATGCGCTCGATCTCGCGCTGGATGTCCGCGAACGTGTCGAAGGGGATGTACGGGATGCTGTGCTCCTGGCAGTACTCCTCGAGCCGCAGCCCGCGCCGCGCGAACAGCACGTCCGCCTCCCGCGCCGCCGGCAGATCAGACACCCCGTCGCCGATGAACACGATAAGCGGCACCGTGCCGTCGTCGCACGCCGTCTCCGCCTCCTTGCGGGCCTCCGTGATGGACTGCGCCTTGTCGTGGCCGAGCTCTGTGTCGTGGCGCCAGATGGGCTTCCACTCGGAGCCGTCGGCCGAGATGTGCGCCTCGTTGGCCACGATGTCGATGTGCGACGAGGCCTCTTCTCCCAGGAACGTGTCCAGGACTCTTCTTAAGATGGGCTTGAGGCCGGCGGAGATGACGTTGAAGGGGATGTTGTTCTTGAGGCAGTATTGGTGGAAGCTCCGGAAGTCCGGGTCGATCTCGAGGGACTTCTCCATGACTTGGAAGCCGTCTTCGAAGGGCACGTTTAGAGATCCCCACATTTCTTCTGAGACGTCCCGGAAGGATCGCTCGCCGGTCTTGATTTGCTCGTCTAGCACCTCTCTTCGCGTGGAGCCGCAGCCGTGGTTATCGAAGAGAACGTGTCCGGTGTCTTGCATAAAGATTGTGCCATCAAAGTCTGGTGTTATTATGTTAGTCAACGACTCGAATCCAAAATGCGATGTTTAAACGTGGTGCCATACCTGAAAAGCAGATAATCTTTCTCTTGTCTGTGGATTGAGCCTTGGCATCTCCGAGGGTTTTGGCCTGAGGAACCGGAGGTGGTGTAAGTGCGATAGGCATCTTGGATGTTGATATATATATATGTGTGTATATGATCTCAAGTCTAAATGGTCTAAGAGAAATGCAAACCGGAGTCTATACTACGGAAACAAATGTAGTAGTTAACAGTGAATTGCTTGGTGGATATGTTTCTATGTCTTGTCTTGTAATGAAGAACTTGTCATGAAATACGACGAGACAACAAATTTATATAAAAGTGCGCCATCGTAGAGAAAGCGCCTAGCCCACAACTTTTGGCGGGACGAGAGGATCCTTCACGATGACGAGACTAGACAGGAGGGCTTAGTCCAACGAAGCCATCGTCATATCAAACCCGGCGACCTACTATGCAAGCCTACCTGTAATTTCTTACAGGGGATTCATGCAAGTGCTGATTTGGAATACAGGTCCAGTTCGGCAGAGAACGAAGGCATCGTCCTATCGGCATGCACGTTGACATAGTCTAAGATAGCCAGTGTTACCTATTTTGTGCGCCACCCGGTCCACTCGGGCATATCCAAAATTTCTTAGCCAGGTTTATAGACCAGGGGCGTGCAGAAATCTGTAAGATCGTGGACGTGGACGGGGCTGGGCGGGCTGGCCAAGCGTCCGACGCGGCCTACATACCCGCCTGATTTGTCGGCCTTGTAAAGATTATCTATTATCTACATACACAACATATTGGTCGAGACCCGTTCTTTGCGGTCCCGGATCAGCCTCCATGTCCATCTCCCGAAATCTAGATTCCTCTTCGAAACCGGTGGCAAGTCTACCAAAAGAGAGAATGATCTTCACTTAAACTACATAGGTTAGGTACCTAAAGATGTCTTATCAATTAACCTAAAGCATTTCCACAACTTTTATTTGCCAGATGGTCTTCTGAAGCTTTTACATAAATGGTAAGTGTTATCTCTTCTTCTCAAGGGCTTGTATGTATGTGCTATGTAGTGCAATGCCTCTTTTAGCGCTACTTTGATAAACAACCCACTCACACATACGTAGATGGCATTAGCTTGCAGGCTTTTTAGAACAAATTTGGCTCCGACGAGTCACGATGTTCGATTGCGTTTTGGCTGTAAATAGCATGTGTTAGTAGCAATAGGCTTTAAGAATCCGTTTGTAGAAGGGCCGAGTGATGTAGTGACGTCATAGGCGGCATTTGGGATGAATCCCACGATAATTCCAGCATGTTGATTGATGGACCACTAGCGCCGCAGCGATAGCGGAAGTTTTATACCAAAACGAGGTTAGTTTGAGGCATGATGAGATCGCCAGAGGCTCTTAGCATTAATCTATCTCACGAGCGGTCAATAGATCGAGGACGCCATCGTGAATGAGGGGTATTGTGTTTTGTCCCTACGGGCCGTATAATTATCGTATTATTCTGTATTAGCGTCCTTTTCTACATATTGTCACCCAGTAACCGTGTCAACTTAGGTCGACTACCCCCCTTTTCTTTTGTGCATCAGTTATATGCAGTTATCTACCTATCTTCTGCAATGCCATTTTTAAGGCACATTCACATATTATAGTCTGAGAAGCGTCATCGTGCATTTAAATAATCTCAAATTCTTGGGATGTAAGCGTTATGATTTATAAACCACGGCTCCAGAACACAGATGATGTCACATAAATTGAGTTGGTTTCTGATATTTGCTCTTTTGTAATACCCTAGATTTTAGTGACAAAAACAGTCTAATAGCTTTGTGTTATGTTACTCTCAATAAATGTGGACATCGGAGTATCTCATCTGGAAAGATCTCCAAACATCGCCAGATTAATTATAATTATTGAGATCGATGTATCATAGACTGAGCTGAATATCACTTGTGCCTCTCTAAACCCGCAATTAGGAGTGGCCACGACACGTAACCAATATTAGGACGACGCAATATGAGGTATTCATCATGTTCATAGAGTATCGTAACCAAAGCATTTTCGCCTTTTCTTTATACCTCGTCTCCAAGGTCTACTAGTATATCAACATTCGACAAGTCCCATATTAGCCGCCCTTCCTATTTTAAGCTGACGCCTTTGCACTAAACTTAGCGGCCGCCTTGTCAAACGATTCGCTCTTTTCTTCGAGATCGACTAGGAATGTGTGTTCAGGGGCGGCTTTCTTTAAGGAACTATAGATAAATTGTGTTAGCATACGTGGAGTTTCCAGGCTAGTTTGGAAAAAGTATACCTTGTAAGCTCAGAAACAGCGGAAGCATCCTTGCCGGTGATGATCGACAAAACCAATAAATTGGCAATGGCTTCAGCGTATTCAGGTTGCTTCTGCACGGCTTGCTCGAGAGCACTTTGTGCTTCTTCAACGCGGCCTAGATGTAACTCGCATACTGCCTGTGAGACGAGGGAGACGATCGAGGATGTAGAGGGAGCTTGTGCGAGTTCTTCGAATACGTAAAATGCCTGCTGGTACTTATCTCCTCCCTAAGCACAAAGTCATTCGTTAGCTCTGCCGTTGTAGGGGCCAATTCAATCCAGTACATACCAATCGGAGGCCAACCCATGACTCTGCTAAGTTGACAAGTAGACTATCTTGCGCCCACCGCCTAGCCGCAGCTACCTCTTTAAGGGCTAAATCGGTCCTGTTTTGTTGGAGATGGATTTGTGTAATCAAGGCGACAGCATCAACTAGACAAGTCTTTATTAGTATCTAGACCGGATAGTCATTGCTTGTCGAGTAGTAAACATACGGCTGCCAGAGTGTTGTGACAAGAGCGCGAGAGCCTCCTCTGATTTGCCAGCAGCTTGCAAGACCGTTCCTCCAAGAACTTCTACCGTCTGGTTATCGCTAGCTGACGAGGCAAGCTCCTCGATAGTTTGAACGGCCGCATCCGTCTTCCCCAGGCTGTACTCGGCTAAGGCGCGCACTGCTGCTAGCGCAGGCTCCGATTCTCCTTCAACGTCGGCGATTGCTTCTTCTGCTTGTCCCAGAGCAATGCGAGCTCGGAGGGCGAGGACTCGGGCAGGTAGTGCATTTTCGGAGGAGAGAGCAGACGTGTCAAAGTCGATGACTTCTTGGTATTGGCCCTGGTGGAAATGATTGTGAATATTTATTAACTCGCCTTCTGCCGAGTAAGGATCCATATTGGGCGATTTCTTGCTGGTTCTACTCGAATTCGTTTACTTGATAATCTAAGGTTCGGCGATTTAATGACAGCGATTTAAGGATAGGCGGTTGCTTCTAAGGTTCTAGGTTAAGGTAAAGTTAGTGTGGCCGAAAGCTGCCAGCTGGCAATGGTGATCGTTCACTGCATGTGGGTGGCCGTGCCTGAATTATACATAGGTACATACACTAGAATGAATTCAAAGTGGTCTGTGCATTGTTTGTTCTTATCGGCCTTATCTAAGTACATACGTACATTAATGACCTCTCCCCCCTTAATCTTGGTTTTCGGTTGTTTTTTTCAATCGTGCGTGCTATTGTACAAGATCAGACAAATTGAACTAGATGTTCAAGAAAGGCAAGTGTGAAAGGGTGAAGAATCCCTTTTATGCAATGTTAGCTCCAGCTATCTCGCCATATACTGGCTTCTCCCGGCATTTACTGCTATGCCGTGTGGTTTGCTACTCGTCTCCTATCATCTCCTACTTATCCTCCAGCTCTCAACCTCAAAGTCATGTAACGCATACGCAAATGTGATCCGGCCCATCTCGCAGATTCGTGAATATGGGCGTAGCTTGCTTCCTGTGCGACTGATGTCTTAGTTTTTAGCGTTACGCTCCTCGGAAATCCGTTGCCATATTTCCTCCATCGACTTTAGCATGCGACGCATGCTCTCGTTGTTCTCCTTGGTCTCGTTCACGATAGCTTCCATTCTCTTCAGTCTTTCCTCAAAGATATCGTTGGCAGTCTGCTCGGCCTCGTTAGACGTAGTAGTAGCTTTGGTGGCATTGGTCTGCTGGTTCTGATGAGAAGCCGGCTCATCAGAGCCCTGAACCTCAGTCTGGGTACTCTTGTCGGCGGGTTTGTACTCTCGATGAGCCTTTGTCTTGAGGCAAGATTTGATATTGAGCGGCTCTGGAACGAGCGATGCATCAACCAATGATGCATTGTATCCCTTCATGGCTGAAGCGTGTTTGCCCTCGAATTTCGTGGGCTCTGCGAAAGTCACTCGGCGGTTGCGATGATTTGTGTTGTCTAGCGGTTCTGCACGTTCTTCCCAGCACTGCATGCAGGCTGTTCGTCTCGGGAGGTTCAAGAAGCCGCAATAGGGGCACGACCAGTCGGAAAGAGATGTCGAATGTGTGGGATTTGCTTGTTCGACGGTTTGTCCAGGTTCTGAAATGCCTCTATTGCAGTGCTCGATGTCTTGTTGGAACGAAAAACTAGATCGTTCTGACTGAGATTGGGGAGTAAAAACCGGTTCCTGAGGAATGACTACAGGGAACCAATTATTCTCGTCAAAGTCCCAAGAATCTGCGCGAGTGCTAACTGAGGTACGAGGGTTGGTGGGGCTAGACAGAAGATATGTTGCATCTGCTGCATCTGCTGCATCTGCTGCATCTGCGCCGTCTTCGATAGTGAGTTGAGTAAATCCCTTAGAATCGATTGACTCGCGTTTAGATGATGTATTATCGGACGATAGGAAAACACCGTCGAAATCCTTAAATTCTAGCCCATCGCCAACTAGAGAAGAGTGGCACGATTCACTCTGTTGATGTGTCAAGTGACGTTCTGATGCTATGCCATCTAACCAGCGTCCGATGCATCCTCCCCACTCTGGATCATATTCCATACGGTCAGAGATGTCTTCGTAACCAGCTTCAACCGCCTGACTGTTAAGTTGAAGGAGATTGGGAGTGTTGTGGGCTCTTTCAAGATCGTTCATCCTGCGCATGCCCCCTTGGTTAAACTCCCTGTCTCTGTGTGTATTGTGTCGTCCTATGATAATGTCCATCGTAGCCCGACTCGATAAGAACCCCTTATCCGTCTTTAGGTTGTTTCGGTCATTAGAATTAGATGCGTCAACTTGAGTTGCGTTACCTTCTCTCAACATTCCGTATCGATCGAAATCGTAGATAAGGTTCCTCAATGAAGAAGTACGCGAGAGGTCGACCTTTGATTGCTGTACCGGCTCATGTAGCTTTAGAGACTGGGGGGAGCTAGTCGGATTCTCTGTCAGCGGTCGCATCTTCTCTTTAGTGAGAGGCATCACTTCGTCATCATTGAATAGGCCCTTGAATTTGGCTACCAAATTTTGTGAAAGTCTCCTGTAGCCACGTCCCTGAGATGAGGACGACGGGATGCCAAGTTCGGTCTGCTCCTCATGGCTGCTTTTATCCTTGCTTCTTCCAAGTGCTGCAACGCTGGTGCTGAGGAAATGCTTCTGAGATGGCGTCTTAGTTAGGGTAGACTGAATGTGAGTGGTGTCTTCGTTTTGAGGAGGTTTCGAGGCGCAAGGTGGCAGAGATTCCTTAATTTGCTCTATCTCCTGAGCCTTGGCTGCTTCACAGGCTGGTAGATACTTCTCAAGATGGAAGGGTCCCTCACAAGACGAGGATACAGAACCTGCCCCCGTCATTGTGAATAAGTAGAAACCCTTGAATTAAGTAGGAATAGAAACAAAAATGGAAACGAGGATAGGAAAAAAAAACAAGAGAACATAAACGAAGGAAGAATATTGATAGTTGAAAAAGTATTGATGAAGGTGTTGATGGTTGACTATGTGCTCTATTGGTATTGGTAGCACACTTCACGATGGGTAAAGTGTGGAATTAAAAAAGAAAAAAGGTGGCAATGAATGTGGTGTGCAGAAAGGGTAAGGGCTGGTTACCTGAAGATTGTAGGTACCAGAATAGGAAGAAATAAATAAAGTGCAGCACTGGCTAAACGCAACGTTGTGTATACGCAACGCTAGGTAGACGCATCGCGATTATCAGGTACGCATAGAATATTCGTAATACAAGGGTGTTGAGGACGACTACGTGGGTCAAGATGCCACGACGGTGGGGGATCATCCACAGGGACGGGGACTAGGGGTTGGCTGTTACATGGAGAGCTGAAGACACGAACGAAAGCATCAGCTTGTATTCTTCGTGAGTATTAGTTGGAACTCCCCCTTTCAGAAAGGAGGTCGTTTAGATATACTATTGGGTCTATCGACAGCGTGACACGAACTGTGATGGGTGATGTACTAATACTACTTAGGAGATAGACAGCTGGACAGCTAGATATAGAAGCCCGAGCTATTACTCTCACGCCTACATAAGGTAGCTTTTGTAGGCTCTTTGACAATAGCTGTCCTTATAAGTTGTTTCGTGAGGATTCCGTGCGCTATTCGTGGCATATATTCCCAAAGAAAACATAAGAACAAGAGTCATAGCGACGTTTAAGAACATACAGGCTTAACTATTGCATGTCTTTAAGTTTACGGCGTCCTCTTTTGTCCCAAGGAGTATTTTTATCTTTCTATGATACTGATATTAACAATGCTATACCTTCTCGTTTTATTTAATGCGTACGTAGATACCTTTTAGTTCCTGCTTAAGAACACCCCTATGATCTATTCGAATTGACCCAAGGATCAAGTTGTTGGCTTTCTTGCATGATTCATAAAACTTTATAGGTAGCGTAAAGAAGTCAGTGCCATAATATAATGACCAGACGATAAGAAATTAGCGTGTCTTAATTCGTTACGCCTAGACACCATATAGGCATCGTGTAGTGTCCTGAGGGATCCTCCGTATGATAATTGCAATATCACGTTCAACGTTTTACAAACTTGTAGATTATATAACTAATTACATTAGGAACTCCAGCCATAAGTTGGAAAATGAAGAGTGCCTCAGATTATATTCGTAGTAAAACCTTTAAATTGTTAAACATCGTAAAGATGCTAGCAAATAGCGAGAACGCAATTCTGTTGAGCTAGAAATACCACGAACCTAGTTGAAACCAAATTATTAAAATAGTTAAGAGCCTGTTGTTCTGGGAATCTCAGCAGTCTAGGGATTTGATACCTCTAGGTTAATTAGGAATATTATTGACATTGTAGTTTAAGCAACATGATTCTCTGTTAATGATATTATATAAGAAAGCCACAGCATTAGCTTGCTAGAAGTATCTCGTTTGTAAGACTTTACAACAAATAGATAAAAAGGGGGAGTTTTTCAATATATGTCATTAGCTGGCTTGATTAAACGCACCTACAAGCAAAACCTCTTAACTATGTTGCTTTGAATTATAATAACTAACTACCTTTGATAGCAAAGTTATTAGTTATCAAGGTTAAGGATTCATTCGAGAAGCCATTCTCTTGATTGATTGAAACAACAAACACGCAAATACTATTCTTCAACCTTGGTCTAATCAGTATGATTGAGTAAGGATTATGGTAAGGATATTAATAGTTTTTGCCTTATATCATTGGTCAGTGCGGTTTAACAGTCTGGCATAATGGATCTCCTTCGCCGTATATGGAGCAATTCATAACCCGACATGGACCGGGTTAAGCTTCTGGACCCAGAAAACCAAACCGGGATAAACCGGGATAAGATTTACTTTTTATCTACTTCTAATCATTAGAATATTACAACCCGACGTATCGCCGCTAAGCCACTTCTTATCACGTAGACACGGAAATACTGAATCTGAAAGTAATCTACCTAGCTTTTTTTTTACCTCACTTACTTATCTCTTTCCCTTGACCATCCTAAAACCTGGCAAGCGCCGGAATAAGTTATCCGGGTTTATCATACTGCCTTCAGCGCTACGGACAGTGCGCAGAAGCTCGTGCATCAACTTCAAGTGTTCCGGGTTAGTGTTTGCTAGAGAGCAGGCAGCACGGCATTCATCTCCTTTGTTTAAATCTCGGCGTCCGGGGCTGCTCCGGGACCAATTAAGACGCGAATATGACAAACATATCCGATCGCCAGCAGACTACCGAACGTTCTGCGAGTCCGCCAAGGCGTCAGCGTGCATGTGCGCCTTGCACAAAGGCGAAGGCTCGCTGCCACTTTGAAGGGAATAAAGTAGAGGATGGTTGTGATAGGTTACATAACTCTCTCCTATTACACGTATAATTCTAGATCTGACTGCTTGCTAAATTAGGTGCCGGCGAATGAAAATCATCTGTGCTCCCCAGACTTCTAAAAGCTTAAGGAGACCTCGCCAAATTAAGCCTCCCAAGTATGTCTCTATTAAATCTAGTCCCGACTCTATATTCACAGCGAGGATTCGGGTATTAGTGAACATAGCTCGCCTCTCAATATTTACTAAAGTAGCATTGTGGTAGTACTGAGCCTGCGGACCCCAGCAATGATAGCTATGCTTTTATGAGACCTCCTAACTATGGGCATATCTTACTTAAAGCTGGCCCATTCACGATGACGGATCATGATTCATCTGTTGAGAGCATAACACCCCCGCCTGCTCCCCCAGTAACGGAAAGCCCTCCATACAATGGGACAGCTACACGGACTCTGGGAAACCCCTATAGCCCCACATCTAGAGTATCACAACCACTTCCAATTTTGCCTGCTAAGAAGATCCCACAGCCAGGATTTGGGTTAACTTGGGATCAAGCTGAGTACGCAGTATCTAACTTCAAAATCAAGTTTACCCCCTTTTTCCCCTTTGTCGTTCTTGATCCCGATGTTACCGCACAGGAAATCCTAGCCAAGAAGCCCCTATTATTTAGAGCTATCATGTTGGTAGCGAGTCATCTTACGCTCGCGAAGCAGAGTGAGATTAGAAAAAGCATACTCGCCTATGTAGGCCAGCACGTGCTGGTAATGGAGGAACGAGACCTAGGTATTCTTCAAGGCCTGCTGGTTTTTATAGCCTGGTCGGTATATTCACATATCTTCATGATGTATTCGCTAACCTGCGGCGTAGGGGGGAACACGATTTCTACTTTGACCAGAAGATAACTTACTTAACTCATCTTGCAATGGGATACGCCCATAACCTTGCAATCACGCGGCCGCCTCCCACGATGCAACAGAAAATGACAGTAGCAGTAAACCCGGGTATGTATGACGGATTGCGTATTGTGATCTCCAACCCCCCCCTTTCCCGGATAGCTCCTGGGACTTCTTTTACGTACAACGGCTAACGCGTAGTAGTGAGTAAGATAACCCTACTATTTTGAATTTAAGAAATAAGTTTGAAACTTCTAAAATGGTGGGATTTCAAAGCTAACACAATATTTTTCGGGTTATTAGAAAGATGTGAAGGAAGCATTGATGGGCTATAGCATGACGACAGTTTTGGAAGAGTCACATACCCCTGAAGAACAGCGAGCTTTTCTGGGCTGCAAATACCTTCTTTCAGTGTGAGCAAGCAACCAAGCGCCCTGGATCCCTATTCAACATATGGGCTGACAAGACTAGAAACGCGTCGCAGTTTGGGAGAGATGGCGTGCTGAAAGGCGACTATGTAGATCGCTGTCTCAACTCGGTAGGAAATCCTACAGACTTTGGCACAGACTTCATCCTTGATAAGATTGTCAGATTCCAGCAGATCGTCGAGCAGATATCGGAGAAGTTACCTATGCCATCCGAAGGGGATCGTTCTAAAGTATTTACCATATCTATGAATGAGGATATGCAGTCAATTCGTAACCAACTTAACCAGCTCTTTGCGAATATGGCCCGAGAACACAGACAATTTGGTAAGACTTCCCCAAAATTTGACCTCTGTCACTGGGCGTTGACGATTACTTAGTATTATTTTGGGCGATGCATAACTACGTCCTCGTCCGGTTATATCTACCAGCATCAAGCTTATCTCCACCACAAGACGAAGTAGCAGCACAGCTCCAACGACAGTGTATGCTATACTGTCTACAAGCAGCTCGATCATTCTTCGTGACTATAGTCTCAATAGGCACGGAGGGGTTTCTATATCGGTCTTTTACCTCATTTTCCGAGATCCTGTTTGTCCTCGTCGCAGCCTCGCGACTTTTATTAGTGGAGATAGACGGCTGGGACCTCGCCGAAGCACGGAAAACATTCGATTTCCCGGCGACGATGGAGAGCGTCATATCGACTTTCAAGAACATTATTAGCCTCGAGGGGCAGAGAGCTGCGGAGGCCGCGGCTACTTTCGGGGTAAACTTCACACCGGATACGGCTGATGATATAAAAACCGATCGCTTCTATAAATATGCGACCAAGCTTGAATGGATCAAGAGCTGGTTCTCGGCTCAGCTGACGCTAGTACCTGGGGTTGGGCTCCCGGGTGAGCCGCAGATAGTCAGCGGTTCCAGCAATTGGGCTCCGTGGGCTCCTTACAATCAAGCATGGAATCCGTTTATGTTTGGATTCCTCGGAGATGATAATTGGAACATAGATTTCTAGAACTCGGTATAGATTCCGTGGTGGAAACATTCAGCAGTGTATGAAATAGAGAATGAGACTTGGGAAAGACTGGTTCATTTACACGCTACACCTGCATATAGAGCATCAAGGGGCATATAACTGGCCATCAGGGGGGGATATCACATATGTAGTTAGCCGGCATCTTTTCTGGGTATGATATCATTTCTCAGATTAGTTTTCTCTTTGTAAATATTCGTTAGGAGTTGAACTAAGCTCCGGTTTGTCTCGCAAGGGATCCTAAAGCGACGAGCTGATTGGCTTGAATGGTTGCTGAGTCCACCCCGCTGGATCCTGGATCCTGGAAACTGGCGAATCATGTCTCAATTCTGTAAGTAGTGTGTGGCATCAACGTATCGTTGATTGTCTCATCGATGTGTCGCTGCTGGTTTCTCATTGGACCCATCTCAATCTTGTATTCCTCTGCGACTAAACGCTGCCGGAACCCTTCCACCACTCAACGTTGGGGCGGCGAGGCAGCGAGGTAGACTTCGGCTAGATCGGCCCTAGAAGATCAGCCTACCTTGCCTGCGCACCTGACAGCGATATCTTTTCTTCTTTTTTTCTTTGTTGGTAACACCGGAGAAAGATATAGCCTAATCTATTTTGTTTTCTAGCCAGCGGACATCCTTCAGTTCGATTGATTTTCAAGTATCAAATTATTAATTGTTTCGTTTGGTCTAATTAGAATTGAACCCCGGATCTAAAATTTTGTCAGCTGTGAATACTTGATAGGACCCTCTTCCTTTACGTGAGCGTACCCCGGACTCCAGGCTAGATATCTGTCTCTGTTAAGCCGGCGAGACGGCCAATGAGCGATCGCAAATATGATGGCGTCGAGGAAGAAGAAGACCGGGGTCCTCTGAGCGACTTCGACTTTCATTCCGAGGAAGAATCTGCTGCGGTTGATCCCGGGCTCGGCATCCGGGACGAGAGCGGGCAGGATGGGACTCCACTGGTGGCATCCCGTGCCGGCACCCTAGCTATTGACACCAACGCGGCGGTTCCTAAATACCAAAAACCCAGTCGGAGGCCCAGTGACTCTAAAAAAGTGGTGGCTTGGAGGGATCTACCTAAGAAGAAGCAGTTGGTAGTCATCACACTGGCCCGGCTCAGTGAGCCATTAGTCCAGACGTCTCTGCAGGTATGGTATCAATCCCTTTATATCTACCATCATATCTCTCGCCAAGATATATCGCATAGTGACCTATAGCTGCTGACATAAGGCACCTAGTCATACATGTTCTACCAGCTACGATGGTTTGACCCAAGTCTACCGGACGCTACCATCTCGAGCCAGGCCGGTATTTTGCATGCGAGCTTCACCGCCGCGCAGTTCTTCACTGCTATGATGTGGGGCCGGGTTGCCGATTCTACTTGGGCCGGCCGGAAGACGGTTATCATGATAGGATTGTTTGGAACTCGTATGTTCCCCCTTTTCTTCTGGAGAAGGCTTGATGGAGGGACTTGCTAACGTGAGAGGAAGTCATTTCATGTCTTGGATATGGATTCTCGACGTCTTTCTCCCAAGCTCTGTTATTTAGAGCTCTAGGCGGCGCAACTAACGGCAACGTTGGAGTGATGAGGACTATGTAGGTTCCGATATCTTTGATATAATAGCTCTAGGAGTAGTACTGACACTGGGAACTATAGGATTAGTGAAATTGTTCGCGAAAAGAAGTATGTTCTGCAATTTAGTCACGAACTATATAGTAGGCCAGACCTAACAAATTTGCAGATATCAGTCCCGAGCATTCCTAATATTGCCCATGACATTTAATATCGGCGTCATTATTGGTCCAGTTCTTGGTGGCCTCCTATCTGATCCGGCAGGTTCATACCCTGACACCTTTGGCAACATAGAGTTCCTCCACAAATTTCCCTATTCTATGCCAAACCTTGTTAGCACGGGATTTCTGTTCATCGCTTTATTAATGTGTTGGATGTTTTTGGAAGAGGTATGTTATATACCCCCGTGCATCGGATTTCGTGCTAGAACTACTATCTCACATATACCAGACACATGATGCCTTACAAGACGAGCGGGACTTCGGAATTATCATAGGCAGGAAGTTGACATCACTATTCACGTCACTGTTCAAGAAACGCGGCACAACTATAGCATATACGCGTCTGCACTCACGGGATTCTAGCATAAGTACAGACATGGAGTTATCGCCCGTTACACCGAGGGATTCGTCTGAAAATGCGCCGACGACTTCGAAGAGGCCATCTAGGCGTAGGTACACGACTGTACTTCCCTTCCGTCGCATATTCACATCAAACGTATCCTTTACATTCCTTGCTCACTTCTTCCTTGCTTTTCATGTCGGTACCTTTAACTCGCTCTGGTTCATCTTTCTCTCAACGCCTGTTTACAACCCAAAACACCCAGACCCCCCGGATTTTAAGCCGCAGCTACCTTTTCGGTTCACAGGTGGACTTGGTTTACCTCCTAGTTCCGTCGGCATGGCCATGGCGATCCTAGGTGTAATTGGTATCACAATGCAGCTATTTCTATACCCTTTTCTATCATCGCGACTGGGTACCGTCCGCTCGTGGCGCATGTGTTTGTTTCTTTTCCCTATCGCATACACTCTAATACCATTCTTGTCGGTTGTGCCATCAAGTACGTCGCCTCCGAGCCAGAAGACAGGTGCTTGGATATGGGTTGCTATTGCCGGCGTGTTGTTCATCCAGGTTACGGGGCGCACATTTGCACTCCCCGCCCAGACGATTCTAGTCAATAATTGCACGCCGCACCCCAGTGTGTTAGGCACTGTCCATGGACTTGGGCAGAGTGTCAGCAGTTTCGCCCGGACGATTGGCCCCGTCATGTGCGGATGGCTCTATGGTCTTGGCCTGAGCCACGGTGTAGTCGGCGGGGTGTTTTGGGGTCTTGCTGGCGTGGCTCTGTGTGGTTTAGTTGCGAGTTTCTGGGTCAGAGAAGGGAATGGACATGAGATATGGTTGGAAGGGGATGATGAAGACGAAGAAGGGTGTACATGAGCATTGCATGTTTTTCACTGTTGTTTTTAGATATGGTGTACGCATCAACATTTAGAGCATTCGGGAGTGTCATGAGGCATAATGTATCATATGATGAATTTATAGACAGGCTAAGTCAAGTTTAGAGCAAAGTTAGAACGACACGGTATAGAGTATCGTAACCCTAGTCATCTAGCCTAGTGTCTAAAGTAAAAATATCTTGCAATACCTATGTATCTACCTAGGTAAGTATTAACTTAACACTCTCAACTGCAATCTGGGCGACATTGATATGGCTATTTAGGCCGCCAGAAAGGACCCTAGATGCTTCATATAGACCTCCCGTTGATCGACGTGTGAGAAATGCGCAGCATTATCCAACGTGATCCATTTGACCTTCTTGATCTCGTCGAAGAATGGCTGCATTGTGACATCCTGTGCTTCGTCCTGTGCTCCATTGATCAGGAGTGTCGGTACCTGAATTTTGTGCAGCAACGGAATACAAGTCCAGTCGCGAAGGGAGCCAGAGATGTACAACTCGCTTGGGCCGTACCTTTTTATACGGTTAGTAAAGTTGCTTAGCTATAGGTGAACGTACTCGATCTTACATGGTGCCGTATGTCGTAGAGTCTTTGGCAAACCAATCAAGAGCAGCCTGAACTTCCGGCGCCGGCCACGGCCTTGCGAGGCTGAAGTGCTGCTTGTAGAAGACTTCCATGGCTGCATCGTACTCCGGAGTCTCAAACTCCTTCTTCTCTTCTGCGCGGTCAAGAGTTTCCTGGACGTCCTTGGGGAGTTGCTTTCTCAGAGTGTTAATACCTTCTCGCCACGTATCCATACTAGCCAGACTGTTGGAGAGGACTAGGCGTCGGAGGTTCCCCGAACTCGTTGGCGTTGACGCCCACTCTGCAGCAAGCATGCCGCCCCACGAATGTCCGTAGACGTCAATGGGTCGCGAATTGAGCTTCAGCTTAGCGATGAGATTGTCGAGCTCATTCTTGAACAAATCCACGGACCAAAAGGCTTCGTCGCCATTTTTCTCTGGCAGATGGGTCGAGCGGCCGTTTCCGATTTGGTCGTAAAAGATAAGCGGCCTAGAGGATGAAAGATCGCTCAATGGCAGCAGGTAATCGTGGCATGCTCCGGGTCCTCCGTGTAGCACAACTAGAGGAGGGGCAGATGACTCGAGATCGCCGACAATCTTGTACCAGGTATGGCAAGGCTTGGAGAGGCCGGGAACGTCAAACTGCACGGTGCCCTCTGCCATTTTTCCAATTTGAGATGGCGATGATTCTATAATTGAAAAAGACTGCTTATGCACGTTGGTCTTTCTCGAACGGACCGGGCCTGACCTTGTAACCGGTTGCAATTGGCAAGGTATCTTGTAGTATTATGCAGAACATACAAGACACGGAACAAGAAGCCCACAAGTATTTTCATGCGGACTTCGGAGGGAGTCTGCACACGTAGGATGATTATTGACGGGATTATCAACAAGGCGGCGTCGGTTAGAATATTCATCATGGCGTTGTATGTTTTCATAGACTGCTGACATGGGGATTAATTCTGCATCCTTAGGAACTTCGTTATTGGAACATCAAACTTACGATATTTGTGCACGTTTCGTTAATCACATCCCACCACCTTGGTGAAGGACACTGGAACGACATGGAAAACACCGCAGTGATCCCCCAGGCCATGGTGATTATACCTGTTCCATATATAGATATTCGGTGCATGTAGACCGGCGTGATAGAAAGTAGAGCAATCAGTAAGCTACCTTTGACAGCCATGAGAGTAAAAATAGCGAGTATCTCGCTGCCATATAAAGCCTTGTATTCTTAGCATCAAGCCATAACTTTGGATTAGGCCAACCTACCATAAGAGCCTGTTGCAGCTCCATGTCCGGGATAATATGTGAAGCCGAATTCCCGATAACCTGTCCTGTTGGACTCAACACCATGGATATTTGACCAATACCCAATACCTATATGCATAAAACCAATTAGTAATAGAATGGCATGCTACCCATTAATATGGATATATGTATTTACCAAACCAGCCGCGAGTGTCAAGTCGGGAGCCCCTAAGCGTTTTGACATTGCCAGTTTGGTCCCAAATTGTGCCGCAACTGACAGAATGCAGAAGGAAAGGAAAAGCCACGAGAGAATCTGTATCAACGGGGCCCTATTATCGTCATTAATCAGCGAGTCTGACCGTACACCGGTAAAATGTGAGTCCAATTCCATGTCGAATTTGGCTTATTGCTCCCGATTCAAGAAATGGTAGATGATAGATAAATGCCGGCGCTCAAAGTAGGAAAAGGTAATGGCATCAACATATATCACTGATTGGAATCACAGTTACACCCGCCCCCAAATATCTCACGAATCCTCTTAGCACTCCGAGAAATGAATAAACTAGATAATATGGTAATATCTTATATGAATCATTTCTACGGCGAGGTATATATTTACTTAGGTATCTACCTAAGGTATCCGAAGCCACGGATCGCTTTCATGATACAGTGCATCAATATTGCATAATCCGCATATACCTAAGGTAGGTAGGCTATGTTGGAGTAGGTTATACAGCATTAAATGTGAGATATTAAGAACACGACGTGACACAACTTAGCCGCCAGGGATGTACTTGTACTGCTCCGTCGCCCCCTCAAAGGCGTTTGTTATTCCCTCCCTGCAAGCCATCTGGACAACTTATTCTACCCACACCAAATAGAACCAGATCAGACTGAACTATCCGTGATTTTGTATCAATCTGGAGACGATCATCAACTATGGACTTCGAACTCCAAAACCAAGCGAAAGTGGCAACTTCAGTGGCTTCATTGGTCAGAAGGGACCCAGAACTTACCAGAGATGAGAGAGATCTGATGAGGCTAGGCAAAAAGCCGGTGTTAAAGGCAAGCCTTACACTCCGAATTTCGCTGTCTTGTAACTTACTGCCACCAATAGCGCAACTTTGGGTTTATGTCAGTTCTTGGGTTCTCGTGCACAGTTCTCATAACATGGGAAGGAATGTTGATGTTCGTCATGATCTGCCCTACATACCTACCTACCTACCTAGGTATCTTAGGTACACAGGTATACTTGCCTGGCAGGGACGAGAGCTAACGTCCTGAAGAGTCTCAACTCAGAGCCTCGTGAAGTATGTGCACCACTTTGCTCAAAAATAGACGTAGCTCATAGTAGTAGCGGCGGCCCAGCAGGTGTAATTTGGGGCTACCTTATTGTATGGATTGGCACCATCTCAGTGTTTGCCGTCTTGTCAGAACTAGCATCGATGCAAGTCATGACCCTACCTACACATACCTGTTTTTAAATGCGCATTGTTAACACGATATTCATAGGGCACCAACAGCTGGTGGTCAGTACCAGTATGTTATGGTTTCATTCTACCAACCTTTAGATATCTAAGAGGACAATTCGCCATTAATTCCTAGTGTAGCTGGGTTGCTATGTTGGCCCCTGAGTCCAGCAGACGTTTCTTGAGCTATATTACTGGTAACTAGGGCCAAAACCTCTGTTTTCAGCCAAGAAGCTAACCACATAAGCGATTCAGGATGGGTGACATTTGCCGGCTGGCAAGCCGTCACGGCTTCGGCGGCGTATTTGATAGGAACTTTTCTACAGAGTGTTATTATTCTGGCTAAGCCCGATTACAACCCTCAACCATGGCAAGCTATGCTCTTCCTCTGGATAGTTTTAGCATTTGCAGTATTCATCAACACTGTTGCCAGCAAAACTCTTGCTCCCTTTGAAGGGTTAATATTGATCCTTCACATTTTAGGTTTTCTCGGCATCTTGATTCCTTTAGTTTATGTCGCCCCCCATGGCGATGCGTCCATATTCACGACATTCGTCAACGAGGGTGGATGGCCCACACAGGGACTCTCATTCATGGTTGGGCTACCCAGTGCTGTATTCTCTTTGATCGGTGAGTACCAAGAAAATAAGTCAATTTTAAGGAACGGGCTGGCTGACTGATAGCACTCAAGGTGCTGATTCGGCTGTGCACGTAAGGGATTCGAACGCTTTATTCAGGTAATCATAAGTTAGCACTAGTATAAATGCTAACGAGCAATGAATTGTACAGATGGCCGAGGAAATTAAAAATGCATCTACCGTAGTACCACACGCTATCTTGATTACTATCGTACTCAATGGCGTTTTGGGGTTCGCAATGTTGCTTGCTTATCTTTTCTGCCTCGGAGACCTGGACGCGGTCCTGGAATCTCAAAACACTTTGGGATACCCATTTTTGTTTGTGTTCCAGACGGGAACTCAGTCGATCCCTGGAGCTGTTGTGATGGGTCTAGTCGTTGTGGCTCTTGGTATCTGTAGCACGGTCGGCGTTTTAGCATCGTCATCTAGAATGCTGTGGTCCTTTTCACGGGATCGAGGAATTCCCTTGTGGACACACTTCATCAAGGTAGGTACTAATAGTTAGTTCTCTATTCCTTCACTACTGCTTTAACGTAGTTGGTATCTAACAAGCACATCTAGCTTGACCAGCGTACCTCCATCCCTATCTACACTATCAGCTTTACAATCACCGTCTCCGTACTACTTTCTCTCATCATTCTCGGTTCAAGTATTGCGTTCAGCAACATCGTTAACTTGAGCGTTGTTGGACTCTATTCTTCTTACCTGCTCAGCTGTAGCCTACTCCTTTGGCGTCGTCTTCAACATCAAGGCATCAAGGCACATGACTCTGATAGCTATGGGAATATCCAGTGGGGCCCTTGGCGTATACCTGGAGTGTTGGGTGTGATCAACAACGCGTTTGCTTGTCTGTATCTGTTCGTTCTTTGGTTCTGGGCATTTTGGCCCCGGCTACTCCAGTAGTTGCAGCGAACATGAACTTCAGTGTTCTTTTGGGTTTACCATTTTGTTCGCGATTTTTTGGTATTTCATCCGGGGGAAATATGAATATCGCGGGCCGGTCGTTGAGGTGGAGTTTTCGTAAAAGTGCAGAGGTGGCGCTGTTGGACCGCTAATCTTCAGACGCAATGGGGAATAGACACACTACTATGCATTTTATAAGATCCAATAAGAAGGCTTACAAGAGTCTGCTCATATTACGTATAGAACTTCAATACCATAAACATCGGGATACTTTATAGTACATAGGTATTCGGAAGATTTCCTATACCTCTCTGATGAGATATAATGTGTTTATAAGGCAACATACTTGGAATAATTCGCACATTTATATTTATCGGTTTCAAATTTGCAGGACTTTCGGACTTAGACCAAATTATTCACGCACAATAATGAAAAAGAGCAACTCTAGGTAAATTATAGCATATAACTACCTAGATATGTGACTCTCCTTCCCCACATAAGCTCCTGCATTGCTTTTGTGGATGTATAGGTCTATAGTGTTTGTGACTTCAGCACTACATGATACACAATGTTATCAACTGCTATCCTAATTAGCTTCTTAACTATGTTGTGCTTGTTATAATAAACCTACACGTGAGACTTTAGGCGAAATATATTTGATAGTATGGCCCCGCTCCTTCCATACTGACACAGGAATTGTCCGAAGCGACGTTGAATGTGTCACTTCTTGAACATGACCCGTCAGAACATCGATGGATCAAGCATGATTGCTTGCTTGCTTTTGTGCCATGACACTTGGCGAAGCCTCCACCGCTTGCGAAGACATTGTGGTTGGCACAATCGAAGTTGGTCTTGCCATTGGCGCTGTTTGAACAGCTGCTGTCGTAGAAGAATTGACACCAGGTTGCTTGAGTTGCGGGAAGCAAGGCAGAGACAACTAGAGTGCCGAAGAGACCGAAAGACTTCATAGTGTAGAGATGAAGGAGTCGAGCGTAGTTTAATTCTAGTAGTCAAGGATGTGAAAGAAGATGCCGACAGACAGAAGAATAGAGCAACCTTGATCGGGTATTTATATTTTTCCAACACCACGGCACTTAGTACGTTCTACGAGACTGGCGAAAACCGCACACCTAAAACTTAACAATACCCCCCCAGGCTCTTCCTCGTTCTAGCCCTCACCGAATTAGACCTAGTTGACGAACTTTGTAACGACCAGATGTCTGTGTCTATACATAATGAACACGTCCTTTGCTCTAGGTGTCTCATCTAGAATCCTGACAATGTGTGACGTCGTAAACGACGATCTTCTGATTATAACGCTGCCGAAGTTGCACAGGTCAGCAAGTCTCATCCTTAGGAGGGACTCCACAGGCCACTAAGGACTCGGAGAGAGTTGAACATTGCTATTCAAAGTCCACTCCATGCAATATTTATTTTTCTTTTGTTTGTGGGATGGCAGCACCACAGAAATAAGCAGCTGAAAACCAAGCCTTAGGTTCCTAATTGTTCGAACCCAGCCATAACGCCACTCGTCCTTGTACCACATGACCTGCAGCAGTAAGACGATACTGGTGAATAGAAGGAGTCCGGCATCATCATGAACATATATGCCGGGGTTCCTTCTTTCAAGAATGGGTGTGACGAAGCATCTAGCCCTCGACATTGTTACTCTACGAAGAGCAATGTCTCATCCTATAAAACAGGGGCTGATCTAGGGTCCTAACAAATATTAGGACTGGAAGCGCAAGTCGTGATGGATGAGACAGACGTGAGATGTCTGTTGTATAATCAGTCTCCTGCCATAATAAAACCTCAAGAGATAAGGCGTCCTCGACGCACAACTAGTAATTCCTTGATTTTTAGCGTAGGGTTGGGGTCGCAATGCGTCAGTAGATAAACACATGTTAAATGGTTGATATTGTAAAAATCATCCTATATTTTCCTTGCTAGGCTTACCTTCCTACTTGTACACCCATCTTATACCGTTCTGTATACATGTCTCAACTCGTTACCCCTATTTATCTCACCATAAAAAAGCCTGCTGGTTGATATTGCCTTTTGACCCTCTACCTTTCGAAACATACCCCTTAATGCGTACTGGACGACCTACTCATCGGCATGATTCCTAGCATCATCGCATCGATCACTATGATCAGGTGGTATTTCTGGCCCTTCAGTTCAGGAGCGTGTGGCGATATGGTAGATAATGTGCACTGCTACCAAAAGAGAACTGAGCATTGTCAAGGCGTGGGATAGAATAAAGAGAAACATCGCCACACTAATGTTTCATGAAGATTCATACAAATAAGACTTTACTTGTAGATAAAAGGAGATAATCGAATTCGTAGTATCAATGAGCGATTTGTTCTCGTCAACGATAATATGTAAGTGCGATCATACTTCGGGCGGAGATAGACTAATACAAAAAAGAAATGAAGATAACATAGTACTATCTTACAATTAAACAAACTATGGGCATTATTGAAGCCAATTACAACTTATAGATAGGAGGTATATCTACCTAGGTATATGACTTCATGTCGTCGATTATTCATGCATGTGCTCGAGCCCCTATTCCTTCATGCCCCGCGTGCAGGGGCCACCATGTATCTCAATATTTCCCCCTGTTTTTTTCTATACACCGAGGCAATCATTGATCTTCACAAATACCTAGCCACACCACATAATCTAAGCTACCTCTAACTAATAATTTGCCTCTATTAGTGGTCAGGTTGTTATATATACCTACCTCCTAAGGTTCAAAGCAGGCTTTTATGTAACAAATCTTTTCCCCTCCCACATGCTCGCATTATCAACCGTAAAGGGGCATTGTTAAAACTAAGAGTTAACTAAATTCAAAGACAGCAACTAAGCATATCAGAAGTCAAAAGACTAGCACAATGTCAATGTTAGAGAACCAAGCAGAAGCTAAATGTGGAGTCTGTGGAAAACTCGAAGAGGGAGATGTCGTCGTTAAGCGCTGCGGGCGACGCAAAGCTAGCTTCTACTGCAGTATGCCCGCCGCTTTTAGCTCAATGTGTGCAGCCAAGCCAAGCCCATCGAAGCTAACACTAGCTTCTAAGTATGGGTTGCCAGCAAAAAGACTGGCCATCGCACAAGGAAGAATGTCGTGCTAGGGCCGATATGGCGGCGGGTAAGCCGTGGTGCGACCGGTACCGAAAATGCGAGGACGGCGACTCGCACTTTAGCGAGCTGGAACTCATCACCTGGGGTGGTGTTTGCTCGGTTACTGGCAACGAAATGGGTTGGGGCAACTGTATCGCGTCCGAGTCGGCGGAGCTGAAACGTAAATACGAGGAAGACTTCAAGTCGGATGACATCCGCATGCATCAGTACTGGCCGCAAGGCTTTCGATGGACGTGCTGTGGCATACTTAGCGATATGAACTTTGGGGTACGTATTTGGTATTTACAACTACCTATGGCCGGTCTTGGTGTAGATTCTTGCCCTTGAGGCATGGTTCTCTTGTACGCGGAAAGGAATTACTAACTCTCGTTATAATGTGTTAGTGCGATCACCACGGCACCGGTCCTAAGCCCTGCTCGTGTAACTTCTGCCATAGCGGAAAGTCGTTGCCGGATAGTGTCTACAAGGATACGATACCACGTCATGGGCTACAGCTCTCTCGTGGGCCGGATCCGCGGTCGTATGATGAGGCTGAAGCTGCGACTGCGGCATCGATGCGCCCTTTATTTGGCTTACCGTCATAGCATATCTTAGATATTTAACTCGATGTATCTTGTAATATTGGTATTTTCGGATGATGGGTCACATGAAAGGAACACCTTATAATCTAAGTATTTAGTTGAATATAGGTAGAATCCCTAGTCGCTGAAGCTAGAACGCAATAAAGAGCTGATAGGGGTATCATCTTCCCTCTCTCGCTTAATGCTCATGAGATACTACCTTTCGCACCCCTAATGACAGCAATTAATATAGACACGAACTTATTAGGCCGTAGCCGTGACCGGCATACTTCCATCAGCTCCGTACCATCCTCCGTTCCTCGAGCAGGACGTCTTGCTTGACTTATTCGTCGATGTTTTATATGAGGTTTTTCTACAAAATTTGTCAGCTATGCTGCAACACTTATATGTACGGAAGTGCACTTGGTGAGTTGGTCATTGAAGAGAGAAAATTACGTACCCGACCCAAATAGTTGCCTCGACATGCGTAGTAGTGTAGTCTATATCTGTTTGCGTAACCGTCGTGAAAGGCTTCGTGATAGTGACAGTACGTGGAGGCCTAGAATCGTCACACTTCGTTGTCGGGGCGGGTGTTCTTCAGTATTGTTAGCAATTTGCTTTATAGGGACTCAAGCTATATTAATGATGAGTGTTAAGGCCGGACTTACATAGTAGCTATAATCGTTTGGTAAACTAATAATGGTATATTAGCTTCTTTAATTTCCAATAGGGGTATTTATCCAAGCTTACCATCCTCTGTTGTCGTCGACGCTGGAATCGTGGTCACGCTTGTACTTGTAACGGTGTAAGTAGTCTCTGTGACCGTCACAGTAGTAGCGGCTACGGAAGCAGCAGCAGCAACCGCGTTCACCTTGCCGGTCTTCGCAGCTGTGTTAGGTCCTATGGTTATGCCAACATTTGGGAGGCAGGCAAGTCCGATACATATCGTAGGGACAAGATCTGGTATAGTAAATGATGGAAGTGTTAGATAGTGACAGTAGGCTGTCTTTGTTATCGTGGTTGTCGAGTAGCTTGTAACCTTCTTGTCTGTAGCAGTTCGAGTAATCAAATATGTGCTGGTAATTGTTGGTGCCGTTGGTGTAATAGTCACCGTTTGTGTGGTGCCGTCGCAAGGTGCCGTCACTGTCGCAGGTGGTAGAGTTGAAGTCAGCGTTTGGGCAATGGTTTTGTATATTGCTATTGTCATATTAGGTTCTATTTCTTAATCAACTGGGCATGGCTTTAGTACTTGTTGCGTTAGGTGTGCTAGTAATACCAACTACGACAGTAGGCGTGGCCTATAGTGAGGTTAGTATTGGCAAGAACTGACCGTGGCATTTGACGGGTTATATTCTTACAGTGATAGTAATCACCTCAGGGGTGCCGGCTGTAAGGGAGATAGTCCTTTGAACACCAATTGCACTTCCAGATATGATTATCTTGTATAACCCGGAAGTCATGGAAGAGTATTTAATTTCACTAAAGGATAGTAAGCAGCTTATTAACGCCAAGTTAATATTGGCTGTATCTCACCATGTTGAGGCTACTTGCGTTCCGCTAGGCGTCGTACTTATGGCGGAGCAGGGATATTGACCGTTGTTAGGATCTATGAGAATTGGCTTTACAGACTCTTGGTCGCATCCTAAGCATCGTCAGCTTATGCGTATTCTAAGTTAGTGTATAAGAATACTGCCATACCCTGGAATATAGTGGTGAATGTGAAATTGTCGTTTGAAGACGCATCGATGTCGTATGAACCGCCGTTCACGTAATCTACACCGTAACTAGCACACGCAGCAAGAGCTCTTAAGGTGAAGAGACTTAGAATGAGCCATAAGCTTGAGATTTGAGAAGCCATTTTAGAACCAAATACCAAGTGCTGTCGGCTTAGAACTGCTCTAGATCACGAGATTGCTTTAGGTGAGTCGTTGGGTACCTTAGGTACTTAAGCTATCCTTTTGTAGCTACAGCAGATATGACAAGAGCCTCTAGAATCGGCCTAGTAAGTGACCAAGATGTAGCATTGAATGGTCTCGTAGTTTTTAATAATAATGAGAGTGAAGCCCGAAAAGTTGTAAGCTATCATGGGATGGATCTTTACACGCCAGCAACTGGCCAGACTGAGGACCAAATACTAAGTTCCAGTAGGCGCATTTGGTAACGAGCCATTAAAGGTGCCGCGAAGCTACCTATATAGGCTCAATTCAGCCTGTAGATGCATGCTTCTAGACCGCAGGAAGCAGGCCGGGCCCGGCGAGGTTTCAACCTAGCATGGAAAATTAATTGGTAGATAAAAATGTAAAGCGTCAGCTGCAAATGCAGTTGCTGGTAAGATTTAGTATCGTCACCTTGTATTCATGGCTAGGTGGCTCCGTTGTCTAGTTTTAGCGATGATGATTGATGATGATCGAATTCTAGATGTTGTCTCGTATAGTACGTTATGTCTCCTTTCGGTGCGCGCCGTGAAACCCCGTCGAACTCGCAAGTAGTCACCTCTTTCTAGAACAATTGATGGTCTTTTAGATCGGGTTTCTTCCCTCTTTATCGATTTATTCATTATTTGAATAGCAACTTTCCTAGGTGCTGCCAACGAGTACGGCAAGTAATGTATTTTGCCAAAAACCCCTGGATATGGTTAGTCCCAGAAGGTAGGCTAAAGCTGACTCCAAATACCATCCTGGAGGTAGCGAGGTGCATATAATATATTTATTGAAAAAGAGGACACATAACTATGTATGTTACGTTGCATTTAATCTCGTATGTATGTTTTCTAACCATAAAGAGGTACTTGTGAGAAACGGTTCGTTTTCATATCATATATATACGCGTGTCGCATGGCTTTTGATGGATACCAATAAGGGATAAAGTACATTGAAGCCCCGGAAGCCCCGTGTTCAGTAGCATCAGATTCCATTTCCGCTTTAGAATTAATTTATAACCCCTTAAGTACCGGCATGCGTCCATATTTGTAGGAATACAGGAGCTGGATCGTATGGGGAATATCTAGACAGTGTATACTCGAGACACAAGAACGTTACTGCACGGTGTCATACTTTCGACCGAGACGTACGCGATGGTTACGTTCACCTCTTCCTACCATATTTTGAGTAAGTACCTAATCATAAAGAGTAAGAATATTAGAAAAATGGACACATGTAAGTGACCGGTTGGAAATGACTACCCCCTTTTCACTATATTCATGTTGCGCCCCGTTATCCAATTGACCTAACCCTGTCCCTTGCCCGTCCGAGTATAAATGAATGACCCTATACCGAAACTCCCTATTGATGCATTTTATACCGGCACAGCCTAGGTAATTACCTAATTATGTTCACCATACTACCCTCTTACACGTATTCTCGAGTATTCTGCTGCGGTCCGAGATCTGCCTTCATGCCCTGTGCATGATGCGGTGCATACGTGCTCATGCTGGGTATGCTCGCATTCTGCCCCATGGGCTGTTGCGTATTCGCAGCGCCGTTACCTTGCCCCGCCTGGCCGTTCTGCTGGTTCCACGGCTCCATATTGTAACCAGTTGGTTCGTTCTTAGACTTATTCCACCTTTTTTGGATGAATTTCTTCGTAACGAGGATGAGGATCATGGCTGGGAAGAGGAAAAGAATGAGACCTGCGAGGACATAGTTGTACTGCGATGCCTGAGCGAGCGGGAAGCCACTGAGTTGAAACTAGTTAGTCTTATCTGGGCTGAACAGGGCGAGGAGGAAGCTTACAGGAATGCGTTAACGACACCCATAACGATGATCACGCGGCCCATCCATACGTGAATAGGGGCCATCTTGGTCTTCTGCTGTGTCTTCTTGAAATTGCGGTGGTGTAAGAAGCCTAGGGCAAACTGGGCGAAAATGAAAATGAAGATGAGAATGCCGATAACCTGGTGGGCGGTGTTGACCTTCTTGGACTAATAGTATGTTAGTATGATCTTTTAATGCTCACGATATAATGGCCCACGTACCCTATTGTAGTACTTGCTGATCGAGAAGCCAAGACCCGAGCCGACAATAGTGAGAATGAAAGCGAAGCCCTGGTTAATCCCGTGCCAACGGACCCAACTTCCCAAGCGTAGAACAAAAATGCCGAAGGGATATAAACCGACAAACACGAAAACCATGATGATCGCGTGCATCAATGCCGCGACATCCTTTTTGCCTTCCTTTGATAGCCCCTGAGTCGTAGCGACTAGTGTGCTGTTCTCCGACCTATCAATTATCGGAACGCCCGCCGGTCCCGTAGCGTGGGCCATGTCTAACGTGAATGTACCATAGTTATAGTGCATCCTCAGCGGCGTATCGAACGAATCAGACTTGAGGGTGCCACTGTCGCCCGTGGCATATATCATATTCTGTGACTTGCTCGCAACATCGATCTTTCCATTCCCATCCGACCATGACCGACAGTTGCTACAACGCCCATTGAAGATAAAAGTCCCGTTGTTGAGTCCAGTACCATCTAATGCGTCGACCTGGATATCAGGGGTATATACGGGCTCTGAGTGACCCGAAGCGATTCGCGGCGACAATGTGACGTTCTGCCCTGATTCCGACGGGTATGCTAGCAGAATCAGCGAGCCAGCCATGCGGTCGGATCCAAGTCCAACGGCCCCCCAGCTCGTCCCCTCCGGGAACATCAATGAGAAGTATAGATCGGTGGTAGAGTCGCTAGGGACATTGAGTGCGAATGCGAGGTCTCGCGGAGGTGAGATAAAGGCCGAGGCGGCGGTCGTATTTGGTGATGTGCTATTAGCATCCTGTGCTTGGGAAGAGGTAGTGAAGAGAGATAACGCTACTTTAAGTTAGTGGTTGATATAAGTACGGGGTAATGAGAGGGGACATACCTGCAGAGGCAACTAAGCTCAGCCGGCTGAGTGTACTAGAGGACTTCATGTTTTCGTCTATATGAAGATATTATCGAGGTATCAATTGGCGTTAAGATCAAGTTAAAGATACTTCAAGAGACTAAGGATTAAATGTAAAAATCGTATTCTTTCCACAAAGACAGAAATATAAACAAAAGGAAACGCTGATGTCGGTAGAGATGATGTAGTAACGAGTCCTTAACTTTTCTCCTCCTTGCGCCTTGCGGCAATGGCCCTTTTAAATAAGTATACTTGCCCGGCATACCGGCATACCGGCATAGCGTATGCGGCTCCAGATCCGACAATATCGTGATGTGCCTCTCTATTGGATCCAAGGTAGCGTACCGGCGGCAAGCTACGGACCCTGGAGTTTCGTTATGTTTCTAGAGCGCTGATTGGTTAACTTCTGAAGTTCATTGTAATGCGGAGACATTGATTGGCTACGACTGATTTTACAACCTCTGCCAAGCGCCCTGAATGCCGCCCGCGCTTGTTGAAGAAAATGATATTTATAGCTGCCCTATGATTGGCCAACTTGATGAACTTACACGCTGAAGAGTTCGAATTCCTTCATTGGTCAGCATAGCATCGCATTAAAAATGTATGCATTAAGTGACGTATCTACTAGGTAAACAGTTATTCTTTGGTATTGTACAATATACTATTAGCTTAGACTTGGTCGTTAAACCGTCTTAACGACGTAGTACTACGCATGGATACCTAGCCTAAGTTCCGGGTATACTGTAGTCTGTTTGTAACTTAAATTGTCAATTTCGAATGACTACCACCAAACCATACCTACATGTAGATAGCTAACCAAAATATCCTAATCAATACATGACTCAATCTCCTAGAGAATATAGCCTCAAGTATATACATGAAAATTAACAGAAACCAAAATGCTCTCTATGTTGATCCTAGACATGAATAGCCCACTGACTGATTGGGTATCACCTTAACGTACAAATAACTAGGAATAGGTAACGCTCGAAAATAAAGGGTCGTCATCATCGTTACGATAAAGTACGGCCTCGTAAAATCTCGTTTCTTACGAGGTTTATAACCCGTTGAGCAAGTCCTGGGCTTTTATCGTGTCTCCCACGCTAACAAAATCAAGCTACAGCAATTCGTTAGCACAATTCGCCGTGAAGTACGTGATTAGAATATCATAGTTTTGCATGGATCTTAGGCACTCACCAAGACTACGTTGGGCACGCGGCCGTAGCTGCTCTTGCAAGTGTCTGTCTGCGCGGTGATAGACTCTACCGAGTTCGTATTGTGCGCCTCAATCAGATCCGGGATCAAGACATCAGGGAGGAGTTCGACATTCCGGTTATGGTTGGCGAGGAACATCCGGCCGTCAGCTGAAACGCCCGAAGGCCTATCAACGCCGCATCCACTTAGTATATCCTCTGTTGGGTCAAATGGAGTCTCGAAGTAGTAGGCGAACTCGTCCAGAATGTACGGGACCTTCGAAGTATCCATGTTGTAATCTATTGGCTATTAGCTTACCCAATCGAAGAACTCGGGATATAGGTAACAGGTAACTCATACCCATGAACACCACGACTCTCTTGCCGCTTGAGATCATATCTCCCAGAGTCGGCCAGTCATCTAGGCCGAGCGTCTTATCCGGTGTAAAGACGTAGTTATCCAGCCCAGTTGACTTGAACACATCGCCATACTTGTTGATGTCAATCGCATCGGGGTTTGTTAGAAGCAGCGTTACAACTTCGTTTGGATGAGCATCGATCCAAGTTTTAATAGGGCCCAAATAATCTTGTAATGAGCCGGCATCCTCTAATAAGCTTTTTCGCAAAGAATTACTATTGCGTCCGTGCGATAAAGTAATAGATTGGAGATGTAACTTACCACGAGGTATGGCACATCTCGGGCGATCCGTTCTTTTCTTGGGTTTGCGCCTGAAGGAATCGCACACCTTGGTCTAATTGTTCCGTCGGGTCGGTTAACTGATTGTCTGCTGGGCCAACCCCAACGAAAGGGGAGTTGTGCGCCCCTACGAAGGTGACCTTGCTATACTGCCGATCGCAGAGCTCGGCATGTCCATTACAGTCTGCTGCGAGAGACCCCGCCGCGACGGCAAGGGCTGAGATAAGGATATTATTGCGCATTTCTGTGATAGTCTCTATAAAAGTGGTTTGAGGAAGAACTGAATTTGTATAGTGATCAACACTAAGAGGTATAAATGGAATCGAACAATGAATGAAGATCTCGACTAGACCTGGATCTATCGCGACACCATAATATTGTTGCAGAGCGCCCTTGTATTTAAATAAGGGGTATTTATGGTCGGGCGCATGAAAGCATTGAGAGGGGAACAAATAAAACACCAATGGGAATTGTCAAGAATGACCAGGGGTCGCGAGACTCTTTCATCAGGAACAAAACATTATCAAGGCTCCTTTCTAGCGTGTGCCTGTGACATGTGGGCGGCCATCCCGAATAGAGACTGAGACCTTCTGCATTTGCATCTAGAATGTCTTAAGGGGCCCTGTATGGATTCGGGCCTTGTGAGCTTGTTACCAAGTTTGACAAGACAGCTGGATCAAATAGGAGCTCGCGCGAAGCCCACGATAGACAAGGGTCCCCGCGCCCGCATCACCAAACGTACCCTTGATGCTACGCCACCCAACTGGCTAACTAGAGATCTCCGGGTTGTTTGCAAGAGATCTCGCTTTCCTATTCGGGCAGGACAAATACAAAAATATCATGACTTGAGATACTTCGATATTATCACTTATGTGTATTATCCCCACTAACGAGGCACGATACATGAAGGAGGATATGTAGTATATTTGCCCCGTTAGCCGTTAGTATCAGACATGAAATGTTGTTTGATGCCTCATGTCGCCTAAGATGTTTATCATCGACGCGACACTGATCATCCTCACGCAGTGCCTGTATGTACATAGCTTTTATGAATGACCATTTAAACGCTCAAGTGCCGAAACGTGTACCTTGCAGACTTATCAACCAGTTAGAATTGCTAAACGAAGCTCTGGGCACCGTTGGATGTCTTTATTAGTTGGAGCGGGGTCCATACGCCTGAGACCCCTTTCCAAACTTGGTCATTCCTCCGTCTATTATTGGTAGACACAGCCATGGCTTCTACAAGGGTTGGTGAAACTTGTGGCTCGTCAAGTACCGAAGTCTAATCTATCTTCAACAGACAGTTTCTATCGTGCAACCAACTTCGACATAGCAATTAAGTAAGTAAAATTATATTATTAGACCTAAATCCACCGGGCTCAAAATCCAATATCAATTAGTGTGACATACCACTAAAAGACCAACATTACTGAAAGAAACGACCTTTTGTCTTATTGCGAATAACCAGTTACCTTGGTCCTTGGGTAGTTACACCCAGCGTGCAACAACTACCTAAAAGGGCTAAGTTATTAACAAGAGTTCTATAAACAAGGTAATAAAGAGTGTAACTTAGGTGGCTATCTAATTGCCGGTATAGTAAGCCTAATCTTTTTACTTTTTTAGTATTAACTAGTTAGTGGTTAATTAAACAAGTAAACTCGTGGTACCGTAAAAGATATAATAGCTACAGTATCACCGGTATAGTTACCTACACATACTATCGTCACATCTATTTCTATTCCATAACCCGATTTCCCGTTTCCCGTTTCCCGTTTCCCCGAAGGTCAGGTATCATTGTATTCTATAGCAACTACATCGACTAAAATCATTGTACATACTGTCCCATGCAACTGAGTCTTACGAATAAGTCAAGTCATATATCCGTAACCCTATGGCATAATGCCGATGTAGTTGTCCCTTCAAGAGTGAGCTATGAGAAATATTTACTACGAGCTTCAATTCACTAGGTTAGATGGTTATGACGCAAGGACTTACGAGGAAAGGAATTCGGTCCTTGGAAAAGGGGAATTTGTGGAAATACCATTCCTAGATAGCTTAAGGATCAACACACCCACAAGCAGCATCCCGAGACAAGTCACAAGGTTGACATCTTTTGTGTACCACGGTATGGACCCGGATATCCAGGTCCGGGGGCGACCGATGGAGACTGTGCATGTCTCCTGACTGAGATCGGGGCAAGCTTTCCGGCGACCTCGCTGCCTACGCGAGTTGTGAACTGCATGGCTCGCACGTGGCCGATAGTCGTAAAGAACTGGGTATAAGATTGTCGGGAAGAACTAGAGCAGGTGCAAACTTTATATTGCGAGGAATTTTTGTGATTACAGGGTATTTGAATGGATTGCCATGTGATATATTAGATGAAATCTCGGAATTGACTCGAACGCGAGTCAATGAATAGCCATTTAGTCTACGTAGTTGTCGGTTCCGTCATTGGCCTCGTGAGGCGTTACTGGGATTACCTATCCCGTCGGACCGGATGGCTGCTTAGAAAGCCTAGAGATAAGGCAAATACATTACTCTTCAGACGTGCTAGAAAAAATCATAGGTAGAAAGGCGACGCCAGTACAGGCATAACCCTGGGTTTACATATTCAAAGGAACATCGTAGTTCCTTTCCCGCCACTAGATGAGTCGCTCTACTGCGAAATGTTCCACGGTCTGTCCGTAGATAGTTCCGTGGAATGACCTCACTTAGGTACCTTGGTTAACAGGCACCTCCCTATCAAGTATCACTTAGATACCGTGCCAAAGGACCCCACCAACTATCTCTTCGACAAGCTACTAAGAGGTGCATATTCAATTCAGATATCCATCTGCTAGAGACACCGGTAAGGTCCGAGGTCTATCTCGTTATGTAAAATATTGTCCAGGTAGTTTCCTAGGCTTTTTTTTCTTCTAAATATTCTAACCTAGTACCTAACATTAATGGAGTGAATACACTAGGTTAGGATACTAAATTTCTGTAGCGATAAGGCTATGTCCGCCGCAGATCTCAGTAGCCCGTGTGATGATTGGGAATTAGCGCCTTAGTTTTTCGAAGCTTGCGCAGGGCCAGACTAACTTCTGCATATTGTTCGGCATTCGGCACGACGAAGTGCCTCAACGCAGATAGCTCCTGTGTGAGGGTAAGAATATCCTTCTCCGTACCTAGTAGTTGCACTAGAATTTATCGGTAGTAAAATTGCATATAATTGCTAGGTTAGATTATTAGGACTATGTGTACCTAGGTATTGTAAACTCATTGTCTTAGCGTTATAGTATAAGCAGTATATTTATAAGCAGTATATTTTTATGGGGTTCCTAGCTGCGAATCCTCTCCGTGGTTGCAGAAGAAAAGTCGTCTAGGGAATACCTACCTAAGTACTTATGCACCCTTAACATAGAGGCCTAAAACAAGTAGGTTGTTAGACGCTTATAACATAGTTTTTAATAAACAAGTTACATTGTATTGTTTCCTTTTTGCCGATCTAGTTAATATAACTACCTTATGTATTCGAAGCTCTAGCAGAAGGTATAGAGTAGATGAGATATTTAAAATCTGTATTGCGGCTGATGCATAGTAAAATAGAGAGCATCACTACTTGTTACTAGTTGCAAATCAGTAGCGGGACGCTCGCATCCCGGAAACTAGCTCGAAGAATGATCTACCCTAGGTTAGTTGCTTAAAGATAGAAATGTGGGTGTAGTTGTAGACTCGCGCTCTACTATGCTAAAGTCTGTAGTATGCTTAGCTGACCTGGCATATCTGTGTTAGTCGCTCTTCCGCGGGTATAAATTATCCCGCTTCTGATCCGGATTCTTGCATACCTAATTTGGCTTGTCGATGACCTCCCGATTTCTAGATCGAGGACATGAAGGAAGAAATAAAATACGTGGGGTCGTGAGATTGGCGATTTCCCGGGGTAGAACATGGGTAAGAAGTTTGGGAAGGCCGTATGGACCTAGCTATATTAATTAGAAGTTCTTTCAAGATGCGTCTGGACTTAAAGCCTTGCAATTTGCGCGTAAGTATGTTGGGATCCGTAGGTATGCCTGCTCCAGGTAGAGTTCAACTAAAGTATTCGAGTTTCCTAGTTCACGTGTCACTTAGCCAAAAATGATGCAAAATGATCTCATGACTTTCTTTCACTTGGAAAAGTAGAGGCCATTACGAAAGCATCTGGAAAAGCCATAGCCTACATGGTTGGGGTTTCATAAGCAATGTGACCGCAATAATCCGCCATACATACTAGATACCTTGAAGTGTGCGAATATAGACCACTAATAACGTAGTCAACTCCCCTTACGAAATTTCATATACCTCATGCACCCTAAGTTAGCCATGGACGGAATTAACAATTGTGCATTAGTATGGGGATAGTCTGAGTATCAAGCATCGTATACTACTATAGCCCGTTGAGGCTGTTGTGAGTGGGTGAGACACGTATGCTTTCGATATTTTGGTGGGTTAGGGCCGATTAATTCTGTTGTTATAATGTTTATCAACACTAACCAGGTAAATATATTCGAGTTATGACCGTGTGGTATTCTATCATCTACTTAACATAGTGCAAAATTAGACACGGGAGAGCTACATTAGGATGTAGATGCGAAGCTAGAACCTAGCTGGTGATCATTTTGTTTGGGCATTTTGGTAGCTTCTACACTAAGCAGCATTTATACCAGGCTCACTTAATTAGGCTGACCTGATGAACATCTTAACCAGCCAAGTGAAGTTATGATTATTAACTAAGTTTCACGAAGGGAAAAGTTGAGTGTTCAAAGTAGCCAGATTTCCAACAGAATATGCTTTAGTCTAGATCAAAGAGCTAAGGTAATATCATAGATGCTTAGCTGTCTAATTAATTTAGTTACCATATAGTTATCACCAATCATAACTAAGAAATTTGTGCGATCACTTAGTTGTGTTTGTTAATCTACCAGCCAGTATTGGGGTATCCACGTAATATATCGTAGTTGTGACCACGCCTGAACTTAGCTCGTGCTACCAGCCACATGATGTGTTTGGGGAACGCAGAGTCGTCAGCAAGGGATAACGAGGCTGAATATTGATAACAATCGAATTCTAATCGTTAGGATAAAACACGTAGAGCACGGTTAAATATTCCATCACCGGATGGAATACTTGGTAGAATGGTAGTAGGGAATAATAACATACCCCCTATTTCATTGCTAGATATTTACCACTATCTGTTGGCGTCCTCTTTTATCACAAATGTACCTCAGGGAATTTACTAGTCGATGTGGAGTTACGTTACCCTAACCTAGGTCAGCTGCTTTCTCCATGTAGACCAAAGGGGGCCTTGGTGTAGTATATATCTAATATGAAGTCAAGCTAGGCATTTGACATATTGCCTTATTAACTACCTAAAACATCGGAAATTTCCCCCGAATTCATTATGCTAATCATTTATCGTCCCATCCATGCCTCAATTCATAAGTAGGTAGTCTATATCAAGATAATTTAATGTGAGTGCGTAGCAATACTGACTATACCTGTGATTCCGGATAACGTATTGTGAAGTTCTCATGTAGCGCCTACTTTTGTAGCCTCCGTATATGTCCCTTAAACTCCTTTCTTGCATAAATGGCGCCAGTAGCGCCAGTAGCGCCGTTAATTAATGCTCTGGCAATACCATCTGCCAACTAATGACCTGTCAACTTCTGTTGTGGGTATGGCGAAATTCCGTGTTAGCGTAGATACCTTGTTGCTTGGTAACTGTGTCGCGCGGCGCCGGCTGGAAAAGCAAATCGACTCATTGCCGGTGTGGTATCATCCGCTGACTCGACTTGGGTTTTAAAACTCTGCTGAGTCTAGTATACGCCTCCTGAGTCGGTCTCATTAACCAGACAATGAGGACTGGGTATAATAATAAGCTACCTACGTGTTCAAGTGTCCCAACTAGGTGGTCACAATCAAACAGCGCAGCAGCGAAGTCAACGAGAGGATGTGATAATACCGTTTGGCCTTTACTTGATGAAGGCTGTATTGGATATCCTTATATTTTAAGGCCGGATAAGACCTCGGCGGACTCGCGTAGAAGTGGTCGAACGTCTGGATGCGCTGGACCATATATGACTTCTGACCGCGACTGCTCCCCTGTCATATCAATTGGGCATCGGTAGTCCTCGATATATCATATCAGGAACTCATCATTTCGGCATGATGCCTTCATGATCAGAAGGTGCATCTTCCAATCTGGGGTATATGTGGATTGTGCCCGAGTGTAGCCTGTTGAGACTGGTATTGCGGCATTGGATACATATTCCAAGGTTGAAAATGATAAGCTGGGTTGACAGGCATGACGTTGATCGGGTTGCATCCATATCCTATAATTATATTAATTAGAAGCTCAGATGCAAAATTTGCTATATCATAATCGGAAACATACCGGGCTTTGGATCGTCAAAGGTAGTCTCGCCATTTACGCAAGAGATGGTAGGAGAGCGTGCATTCGGGGGTATGCTAGACCGCTCAAAGACTGTGGTGGGAGCACCACTAGGAATGTAATTACCCCCAAGATCGTCTGTACCAACGGAGGAGACAGGACTAGAGGCTGTAGATGGGAGGGAACATGGCCCAGTTGCTGGCCAACCTTCTGCAGCATCGGGCATATTGTTGTAAGAAGAGATGTTCTGCATCATGGGAAAGTTGGGCCCAGACTGCCCGAAGGAATGGGGTCCTGGAGGGCTAGAACTGTTGAATACTGTAGAACAATTAGTTGCTGAATCGTACACTGAAGATAATATGAAGTGCATACCATGGTGGTATTGTTCGTTTGTGTTAGCAGTACGAATACCCATGCTTTCTCTAAGATGATGAAGTTCATTTTCTAGGGTTTTATTCCTCCGGAGGAGAGTTTGAATAGTTTGGTCTCGATCTTGATGGCTGCGGAGCCCTTCTATCTCTCTCTCAAGACTTTCAATATGTTCTTTCGTCCTAGCACGAATTGCTCTTTGAGCCTCTCTATCATTAGCACGCTTTCGAGCGAGCTGCGAAGGAGTAAGTGTAGATACACTCCTGGTCCCTATATGCATAAGGTCAACTTCAGCCAAGACTACTTAAAAAGACAGGGTATATGCTACCTTTGCGCTTCCCAGCCTTGTTGGCCTCTCCTGTGGGCTTCATGCTGTTGGACATCTTCGGATTCAGTTTTGACTGCAGTATAACTCTTGTGCTCTTGTGTAAGATGATATGGCAAAGGAAGTGCCTAAAGTCTTCGGTGATTCCAAGAGTTTTAAGGATTAGACGATGTGTCTAGTCGTTTCGATCTACATAACAGAAGATCAGATGAGAATCATGTTGACATAACTTGGAGTATTATATAGGTAATAGACGGGGTGGCTAAGCATGTAACCGCCATATGGCAAGAACTAGAACTGCGAATAATATAGCTAGCCCATCATCCTTGAAAGGGCTTCCCCATGGGAGACTAGAACTTGAAGGATACTCCCGGTACTACAAGGAGGTAAATTCCACATAGGTTACAGGAATCCAACATCCTTCCAGGCTATTTACCAAATTACTACGTACACAAGTAATTCTTCGGAAGATAGCCTGGAATATACTCTGGCCATACTCGCTAGGCACCTAGCTATTCCATCGACGGACCCGAAGGTAAAGTTCCACTCCCAACTAGCCCAAGTAATCGTGACAGCCTCGATCCTAGTCCGCTAGACAGCTTCAATTCAGCGACGCTGAGGCGTTTGTCCCAGGATATATGGAAATATATAGCGTCAACGGCAAGGTCAGGGTTTCTAAGTAGACTTTACGCTACGCCACTAGATGGAGGCCATTTTGAACCGGTCCATGGAAGACCCCTCGGAGCGAGTCCCCGGAATGCGCGAAGAGGGCGCATAAGTACGCCTATACAAAGACAGTGGGTTAATTCTGGGAACCACGTCAAAATCTGTTATAACTCTGGGGAAATGCAGCCTTCGGGTTGGTCCGATAAGTTGAGACGAATTGGGCGAGTTGATAATTGCACAGACCAACTTCTATGATGCCAACATTCTCTAGGTCCTATCTTTCCGAATTCGGCGACTTCAATTCGTATGGAAATTTAATATCCTATGAAGATTTGTAAGGCCTTCTGATAATTCCTGAGTAGAAATGGAGACTTAGTTGCCACATAGTAAAGGAAAGCTGTATCATATTTATGACCTTCGGATTAGGTACCTGAGTTACTCCCAGCGGATTTGCATGGATGTTAAGACGTATAGAGGTGAATGGTGATGCGTTTGATTATTATATCCGTAATATTTGCGCCGACTCTAACCATTTTTAAACGCTACCACAACTTCTTGGTTGCCGTGACGGCTGAAGAGGATTTCTATATCGTGAGTGTCATATACCACTAAGACCTCTGGCCGTATTCCGTAATATAGCTGTTATTGAGTAGTCCGTCGCGACTACGACCCCCCGACGTTAACGCAGAGCCCCACAAGAGCTGCGCATTATATTTGCCAAGCGTATCAAATTAACGACGCGGGAAACGACTTACGGTAGCCTGGTGAAACTGAAATTAGTTCAAGGCGAATGCTCTTTCAAGGGAGCTAAGATCTGGGGGATGGAGATCAAGATCAAAGTGATGCCGCGGCCACCATACAGTGCTTGGATGTCATCTGAACTCTTTCTATGGGAATACCTCAAGTGGCGAGCCAAAACTTCAAACGTATTAGTAGTTCCAAGTAGATGCATTTTCATCGTCAACTAGGTACCCAGGGAGATAGCTAGTATCATTTTACTAGACTAGTCCTTATAAGCACTGTTTGTGATGTAGTAAAGAAGTGTACCGCACAATCCCGCACTTGGTCTTTACGTCCCACTTAGTCGTAAAGGGTTGTGATAAAGGGTCACATTGCTCCTGGTAGGTGAACGTCGGAAGAAATTGGCAAACCAGGTAATGGTACTTGAAATCCCGCCCGGTACCGACCAAATGGGCAATGCTGTCATTACTTGCTCGTTATCTTTGAACTATTCGATAGGTGATGGTCGATTGGGGGTCAATGGGCAGGAAGTCATACAATTTCGGGGTTGACATCTTTTACTGCCGAGACTAGTTCTTCCATACCTCCGACTTCTGTAGGCCCTGACATGCCAGAAGGGGGTAAAGCCCAGCCAGGAAGAGGGCTAACGTAGCTCCACTCTCCGCCCGCATCCTCGTATCGAAGGCTATGTAGCCATAGCGAAAGCTCCTGCAGTCCGGGATCTGTGTATAATGGCGTATCGCAGATCTTACAGAGCTCACCAGACATCTTTTCCGCCTTTCTCTTGTAGTACTCGTCCACCATCTCATCATGGTAAGCAACGGCGTCTGCCACTTCTTCTTTTCCCATCCGATTGAGACGTGTAATAATATCATCATCTGTGTTTTCAAGGGCCTCGGGGTCATTGTACCCGAGATTCGTTCCCCAAACCCTTTGATTGGCGTAAATAGGATCGTTTTGAATAGGGTGTCCTAAATGCTGGAGGTGAACGCGGATCTGATGAGTCCTACCGGTAACCGGAAGGCATCGCACAATGGAATATCCCTCCTTACGTAGCCATGGCCTACCCTTATCTTCGGAAACGCCTGCTATTCCAGAAGTATCGTTATCTCCCTTCCCTCGCGGCTCACGTGGGGGATAATATGCTAGCTTTTTGAAAACCGTGCGAGCCGTCTTCCCGTTTGCCCGCACTCGATTCAACCCAAGTTTCGGGGAGATTTGAAGCAAAGGCTGATTGCAAACTACTTCCTCGTCAGGAAAGTTGCCGATCACCCTAGCAATGTACTCTTTTCGCACACTTCTTTGTTTGATCTGTTCGCTTAGGCGATCGGCCGCCTTGGGGTTCTTTGCGACGAACATGATACCGCTGGTTAACCTGTCAAGCCTGTTACAAGTATATGCGATCCAGTCTGGACCCCTCTCGGCCTTCATAATTTCGATGACAGAGTTGAAATTATATCTTCCTGCGGGGTGTACCGGGATTCCAGAAGGTTTGTTGATTACAATCATATCCTCATCCTCGTGGAGGATTCCTATATCATCTGCCGTGACTGGTGGCTCGTGCCGATGTATCGTATGTGACACAAGCTCCCCATTTTTGAGGATATGATCTGGGCTAGTCGGTTTCCCGTTGACGCATATTTGACCTGTTTCCATAGCATTTTTATAGTATGCTAGAGGTCGGTCTCTAAACTCGCTCTCGAACACGTCTATGAGTTTCCTGCCTCTCCAGCGCTGTTTACACCAGGTTTTATACGTGAAGTGATACGGAGCGACACGTCGCAACCCATTCTCGAAGTAATATGGCCGCGGCCAAATATCAGCGCACGGAGTTGCTAGGTCAGAGGATATACCATTCTCTTTTTTCATGGCAGTTGTTGGGTCAGTGATGGTCAAAGCTTTGATATCCGGCATGATGATTGCCGCAGGGGTTGTTGTCGAAGGCGACAGTTCTGCAACGTCGTTCATGATGAATGATGGATCGAAGAAGCCCTGCTAACATCAAATTATTTCAGTAAAAATAAGCTCGCACTTTGCAGAGCGGTAGGATTCATAAATGCATCACATTTTCTCCAAAATCTAATCTATTGAAGTTAATTGCGAGGTCCCTGTTACATTCCTAAAGTATGTAATATTCAGGTTCCAAACTCAAAGAAACATTTGCGTATGGATCTGGGGAATATTTGTCGGTGAGCCTCGGCAGTATGGAACGGCCCGACTAAATATCCGATGCTGTACCGCCTTAGGTAACCCATTGCTTACCTTATACATGTACCTATGTAACTTACCAACAGATTTTAGTTCAAAAAAATACGTCCCAAGATAAGTTGACAACATACAACATTCCAGCCTGGGCCGACCAGAAATCCACTAAACTTTCATCTAGTACAAGTAATTATATAAACATGGCTCAAAGTAAGGAATTAAAAGGTAGAAGTAGAAGGGACTACCCCTTTATGCTTGAATATCGAACACGATGGTACGCCTATCCCTACCTCCCGGACCTCTAAGTACCTAACACCTCTCTAGGAGCGACAACGACATGTACGATCATATGAATAATTCAGTCTACAACTTTCTGTTAGTTAACTCGATGACACTTAGTAGAAAAGTTTCTAACACCAGGCATCCACTAGCTTTGATTCTGTGATTAATTCTTATTTAATTGACCATTGTGCCCTACATCCACCAACCTCGGCGCAACATCCCCTAATGGCTCAGACGCATTGCAATTACTTATCCCCTATATCATACCCTAAGATTGCTGAACTCTGCCTTCGGGTCAATAAACTGGGGAAATCCAGTGTCGTCTATGAGATTGCACTGTTCGAGAAGGGCGTTGAGCAAGTCAAGGCTGTGGGCGAATACGTTCAAGTCTTCGTAGACCGCTCAACACAACGACCCAATACCAACGGTATGGATTCTAAACTACGGCAGGGACTCGAGAAGTTACATGTAGGACCTAATTTCAGCAAGTTGTGAAAATTCCTCCTATACGAAACCTTGGTACTCCAGCTTCAGACGCGCCCCATCCTGCTCGCCGCTTGACAACATCTTCTCAATTAGTTCTAGATCTGCGAGTGCCTGTTCAGGAGTCTGGTTGGGATTTGGTACTCCCGACACAATAGACTCAGCCCAGGCATGAACCTCCTCCTTGACCCCACTGGTCTTCTCGAACACCTTTTCCTCTGCCACGGCATTTTTCCCAACTCCTCGGAGTGTAACTACCTTAGCTCCCTCAGCCTTAACAACACCTTGCTCGCAGGCGATGTGGTATTCGAATGCATCCATAGTTGTTCCCACCGATGTAATATACGAACCCACTACACCAGACTTCGTTTTCAAGACCGCATTGATGGAATCTACCGGAGGCAGATGGCTTGAAACCAGAGCGGTTTGAGCCACTAAGGTGTCGATGGCATTTTCTGCGCCTAGGAGTCTCCTAATGCCAGCTGTGAAGTGTACACCTCCATCCAAAAGGAACCCGCCCTGGTACTGCGGTGTTGTCCGCCACGGTGTGAGGTAGTACTTGTTGGTTGCCTCCATCATAGAGTGCAGCCTCACCACAAACCCCGTAACCTTGCCGAGCTTCTTGACCTCCTCGGCACCATAGGCCCAGCCTGGTTGGAATCGGAAGTTTTCTGCTATAGCTAAGGACGCCTTAGTCCTGGCCGAAATTGCTTTCGAGTACGCGATCAGCTTATTAGCAGTCTCAAGGTCCTTAGCTATCGGTTTCTCTGCTAGGACATGCTTTCCGGCCGCCAGAGCCTTTTCAATATATGCAGGCTGATCTAGGATTGGAAGAGCAATTATAACTCCGGTTATGTCGTCGCGCTTAAGGAGATCTTCATAAGAGTTGCCATCTCCAGAATCCGAAGAGTACAGATCCACCGAGGGAATAGCATCTCCAGAGACAAGCCATGAGGTTTCTTCTGCGCTCTTACGAGACCGGGACCAGATAGCCTTAATCGAAAGCAGGGGGGAGGCAAGAGCAGCGGGCTGGTAGTATGTTAGCTAATGTCACCGGAGGAGGTTTAGGATGTGTCTGTCCGGGGGCCTAGCCCTCTTGGGTGGAATTTTGCATAATGCCAGTCCCGTGGCGTTTGACGGGCAGGGATAAACTACGAACGTCTCCAAAATACTCACTATATGCTGCTCTTTGACGAAGATACCTCCACCGATAATCGCTATTCCTAGAGGTGCCATTATTTAATCAGTTAGATACGAATTAGGCTTTACAGCTTTTTCAACCAGAATTCAAATAAGATGGAAAACTTCAATTTATAACTTTATTAGCATGAGCTTGATTCGAAATGTAAACTTAGCTGATTCTCCGCTCTCCGGTCGGAATCACCATATTTGGCAAGTCTAGCAGCTCTGCCCCTCTCTGCCCGGAATAGAATCTCATTGGTCCATCTCTTGAGCCTTGTACGTTATAGTACAACATCAACCATAGCTCATAACCTAATAACCCCCGGGTTGATCTATCACAATGTAACCCTTCACATATTAATGCCTAAAAGAGAATGCCTCGGTCGAAGATTTATACATGTATACCAAAAGCCTTACATGCGTGCTGTCGGTGTTTCCAAAAACAAATGAACAAACGAGGGAACTTTGATATACAAATCAACTTCAGCCATCCTACGTACCAGAGCAGTCAGTCGTAACTGGAAGAATATACCGTATACAACCTTGGTATTCTAAGCCGTCTGATGCGTTAGTATATACTTCCACATGCTCTAAATCAGCTACATCCTAACATCATGGACAATGATATCCCCACAGGGACTATCTTACAAGATAACGAATAATATCGATACACAAATAATAATAATAATAATAAAACTTCAGCTTCTTCTTCACACTTCCAATAGATTGGAGAGAGCAATGAAAAAGGGGGTGCACGTGTTTGGTCAGAGACACTGGCCACATGCAGCCATTGATACAAAAAATTATAGAATGCATTAGAGCATTCCGCTCACCAACTGAGCCCAGTTGCATGCGTTCATTTCTGGAGGTAGTGTAATACCAGAAACAGGCCGCACACAAGCCTTTAAAAAGGTTCCAAAAATTCATTTTTCCAACTGAGCCAAAGCACACCTAGGACAGCCAAAGCAGTGAAAGACCCCGGCGTCACATACCCTCTGCCGCGTTCACCCCACCTCCGTTACCGCAGGGTCAGTTCCAACTATGGCCGAGAGTGCAATGCGTGTAAGAGAGAAAATAGTCCAGAGTGCGCTCCTCTCCAGGCTTACAATATCTCGCTCCCACCGCGTGCCGGACTCGAACCGATCACCGGAATTTCTTCTCTCATAGATAAAGGTAAGAGAATACGGGAGCAAGTCGAGGGACCCGGGCCGTGCGAGAGCCGGTTTAACCGCGCAATGCCGATTCCCTGCAAAGGGTTTCATTCAGCCTTCGGAGGTGTGTCTTTGACTGTTGGGGTCGGGCATATTCCTCTAGTGCAAGTTCGTACCCAGGACCAAGCACCACATCCCTGTCCAGTATATATATAAGTGTAGAGTGTTGGTCGGTTTGTCGGTTTATCGAGGAGGAGCGTCGGGCGGAAAGGATTGTTGGTCGGTCGAGGGAAGGGCGAGAAGGTAGGAAGTCGGTCGTAAGTAAAAGGAGCGTCGGTTAGGGTAGGAGGAGGTTAGTCGGTGGGTGGCAAAGGAGAGGATTGTTGGTCGAGAAACTAGGGCTAGTCAGTGAGGTGGGTAAGGGGGGCCGAGATGTAAACAATCAAGAACAAAGTCTTGAGGGCCTGTAATAAATGTGAGCATTTAAATCTAGAAGTTGTGCGGAGTTGATTAGGTTGGGGACAAGGTAGAAGAAGGGTTGAGAAGACAAATATAATAAAGGGTGGTAGTGTTCAGTGTAAGGTCTGGGTTTAGGCAACAAGTTAGGGTAAGGGTAGATAGATTCATGAGTTCAGTAAGAACTTTGAAGGTCATCAACATGTTGAGTCGTTTGAAATTTGTGAAGTAGAAGAGAATTGGTAGTAGTAGTGGGGGTGGTGGTCATGGTAACGAGAAGGAGGAGGGGGGAGATGATGGAAAGTGAAAAGTGGAAAGTGAAGTTGAGCAAGAAATGGGAAAACAGCAGCCTGCCACCCTTTCTCGACAAGAAATGTGTAAAGTGATAAGGTTGGAAGAGATGCGTTGTCGGAGACGATTCGCATCATAGTGGAAGAAGTATGACTTGTGTTGTCATGTAGGCTTTGTTGCCATAGTATAACAGACGCGTTAGGATAATAAATAAAAATCCAATACGTACCTCAACTCAGAGAATCCTTTTCAAGAAAATAAGAACAAAACAATAGCCATACCGTTGAGTGAGGTTGGTCAATAGGTATGGTGCAATAAGGTAATGATTAAGAGACAAGTTCGATATGTTAAAAGGGTATTGAGAATATTGTTGATGAGGTAAGGTAGTAGAAATAGGAAAGGAGAGGTTGTGTTGGGAAATGTGTTGAAGGTGGATGAAGTTGGAAATAATTTTTGGGTTGCGGGTGGGCTTCTTTAAATAGAAAAATTTCGGAAGAGTGATTAGGAATAATGGGAATGTAATCAGTTACTAGAAGGTCAAAAATATTTAAAATTCAAGAAGGGGATTAAATCAGAAGTACCTAAGTAAATCAAATCAGTAGCATCGTCAGTACAACAGGTGGCCATCACCTAGGACACGCATAGATTGTCAACTGAAAATCAAAATCAAATCAAAATACGCAGTGCCAAGGTACGTACCTATCAATAATATTTAGAATCAACTTTAGAATCAGCTTTGCAACTGATTCTACTAGCTTAATACGCATAGTTGTTTGATTTCCCTACGTACAAATAATTTATTTCCATAACCAAGCAGGTACCACACTTAAATCATCTCGCACCTCCCTACAAATACAGCTGCTCCTATTTACATTGATCCAAGATAGGTCCCTTACGAAGCAACTGTACACCTTAGTAAAGTTTGTAATGTTAACTATAGATCGATTTTATTTTAATTAAAGTACATTGAGGACGTCGTAATTTTAAGAAACAAAGTCACCTAAACACTTATAACTAATAGTTTTTAAAATCAGCCTAACTACTAGTAAGGTTGGTTACACTGGCCTTGTTGATTTCTGATATATATCACTCTGTCACTAAGTCTTAACTACCGCAAATCACGCCTGTAGCGCAAATTTATTTTCGATTTTCATAATCAGTTTGATAAGTGAGGTTAATCAAGCTGTCACTTTGAAAATACATAGGTACCTACCTATCGCAAGAAGTACGTACCTCAAGTACTTAATTAAATGTAAGAGTTCTTGTCTTCATCTCGATAGATTGGGTCGACATTAGAACTCGAAATACATAGCGTAATGATATGTCTAATATTATTGAAATTGAAATTGAAATTTTGCGTTCTAGCATTAAGCAGAAGATATTTTAGGTCTCACGAAGGGGAATAATTTGTCTAAAAGACTAAGCTTATTCCCTACTCGGAATATTTGGCATCACTATGCCTCTCCTATACAGCCAAAGGAGACAATAACTTTTGCGTCTAAAGGAGAAGATTATTAAAAGATCCAACGACCAATCCAGATGACCTGGACGGTAGTCTATTAGCCTTGTTCGTAATTTAATTCATTAACTCAGAGCGCGTTTTAAGATGTAAAAACAGTTAAGATAGGTTGTCATACACTATTTCTAATAGGGGCATCTACATCTCTCTACAAATACTACTAAAGGGCCAAGGAGGTCAATATAACCCGCTTTTTCGTTGTGATAGACGCTGGGCAGACCAACCCCCCGGTCCTATTGATGGATAATTCACCAGCAGAGACATTGTTGCCGTCCTGGGTTGTCATTGTCTGGACAACAACGATGATATAATCATAGTCTTCATCAGGAAATTAGAAGATGATCTATTGTTAAACTTGCCTCGAAGACCCTGAGTGGGATAAAAGATAGAATGGTGCTGACGGAACTTCTCATACAGACTCTCAGTATATCAAGAACTACTCTACTGTGACAGCGGGACAGTTACGAAGAAACCTTTAATTATTGAGTTTCGATAATTCAAGTTTTGGAGGACTGAGCCGATCATGCCGCAGCAACCTTATAGTACAAGTTCAACGCTTATACACACTTCCTCAGATGAACACACTGTGGAGCCCGGATATGTAGACTTCTTCGTGACTGTGGTTTACGAGGATAGGCACTGCATCACTCACTTTTCCCTCGATATAAGATACGGACACAGACCGTCTACGGAATAGGGGTACCCTTGGCACATCCAATTGCTATCAAAATCAGCCGATACACTCGTTCACATACGCCTGAGCTTGAGGGAAGCCACACAGGCACTTGTTTGAAAGATAGATGCACCCGCCGTCTCTCCCACCACCGAAAAAGGCATAAAGAAACACCGTGCTCCCATTGAAAAACATGAGTCGTAATGTAACGAGATCTAGGGAATATTCATCATTGCGTCCAAAGGGTAATGAAGGTATTGCGATTTCAAAGGGCTTGGAAATTCGGTTCTGCACACGGCATCGCGACATAAATGTGCAGCCGGATAGGCGGGTAATCCCGCCGTGTGCTGACGGAAATACATACCAAATCAGGACGCAGACAAGGGCCTCATCAAATCGCCAGGTCTAGACGCGAAGCTGTGCCGCCGGAGCTAGAAGTTCAAATCAGACGCTATACTGAAAGTTTTCAGGCAAGCGCCTATGCACAGAGTCCTACGATGCTGCGTCGCTTAAAATCTCGCAGCTTCGCGTTTGCGTGGGAGTCATTTACTCCCGTTCCCTCCCGTTCGGATGCGCATAGGTAGAGAAAAGAGACGAGCGGATATACGAGGCCATCGGTAAATAAGAGTAATAAGGAAACTTGCCAAAACAAACCAAGATACGGTAGCCAAGATGAAGTTCTCGGCACCAGTTGCTACCCAGTTATTCCTCCTCGGCGCGCAGCACGTCCTCGCGAACGCACCCGCTAACGTGCTTCAAGCCGCCAGCGATGACGATAACGACTACATCACGTCGATGTGCTCTCCCGCCACGGCTCCCGACCAGTCGGACCCGGTGCCGTGCGTCGCGATCCAGAACATCGAGACAGCATGTCTCCCTAACGGGACGTCTCCCCTCGCCCTCGAGGCGCACGCGCAGTGCCTCTGCGGCGGGAGCTACTTCGCCGAGTGGCTCGGCTGCCGCCGGTGCCTGCTAGAGCACGGCGCGCTATCGCAGCGCAACTTCAGCTACTTTTCCGAGGTGCTATCCAGCGCCAGCGAGAAGCTGTGCGAGGGCACGCCGACGGCGGCTTTCGCGACTCTGTTTACCGAGGCGCAGGCCGGCGTCCCGGAACCTACGACGGGAGGTACGGCGTTCAGCGACGTAAAGAGCGGCGATGCGGCTGTGAGCTTGTACTACACGGCGAGTGGTTTCCAAGGTCCGGGTCCTATTACGGGGAGCGCAACGGCGGCTACTGCAGAGGCTTCGAGTTCGAGTTCTTCGGGGGCGACGGCGACGGGTGGAGTTTCTCAGAACGGAGGGGCTGAGTCGACTACTAATGCACCATCGGCAACATCCTCAAGCTCCAGTAATATCGCGGTTCCTACGGGAGCGCCCGGGAGCGGAAAGGGAGCGATATTCGCGGCAGCGGTAGGTGGTGCGCTAGTGGCTGTCTTATAAGAGGGTTCACAATATACGCGCTGATGATATAATGTATAATAAATATATCGACGCAATATAATATAATATAATATCCATCCATCTATCTATCTACCTACTCATAAAAACCGAACATTGACCATAGGAGCAAAACACGTCTTACCTAAAAAACGTGCTCAAGGCAATATATCTAATCCCGGCCAAGCCCACCTTAGCCCAATGGCGCAATCTACGCGTATATTAGGCACTGCAACGATCGAAACCAGGCTTGTCTTCTTCCTACCTACCTATCTAACCCGCTTACACATAAATACATACATACATACATACTAGGCGGGACTTCACGCCTACTACCTCCCCCATCTACCTTGCTGGCCACCTTGCCAGCCAGCCTTTTCCCCTTTAGCCAATCACACCACCCGCCTATCCCTAGACACGCCTACCTAGGCCCAAACGAGTCGCGGGTCCGGCAAAGCGATTGTCGGATCTTGGTTCCCGTCAGGAGACGCAGATGTACCTGCGTTAGCCCAATCCGGAGACGGCCACGGCCACGTGCGGGCGCGCCTATTCCGACGTCAGTCCATCGTGTCGGATGTCGTGTACTTGACTGAATATCGGGGAGGTGGAATGGGACTTGGATGGTTGGTAATTTATTAAGTAGTATACCATCGCGGACCTTCTAGTAATGAGTTGCGGTAGGTAAACCTTCAAGTAGGGAAGTGCCTAAGTCGATATAGAAGCGAACATAATATTGCTATAATTGTGTTTCCAGTAGGTACAGGTATGGAATTTCAAAAGTTCATTTCGATCGATCGATCATATTATCATGTCTCTCTCATTGTCTATATCCACGACTACCTATATATTTTAATTCGTACTTCACGCAACAACCCATCGAAGCTTCGTCGATCCTTTACTGGGGCATGTGCTCGAACGGCTTAGCAAGGTGTTCCGCGCAGAAGGGCAGCTTGCCGACGGTCCAGATCTCGGTGTCCTAGTCGTTGAAACGCTTGGTCAGTCTTCCTTCCTTCTTTGGTCCATATACGAACAGGATATTGAAATACGTGGAGATGGGCGATTAGGCAGACAGGCGGGTGAGCTTACAGGTTTCAATGCCTTCTTATCCGCATCGCTAAGAGTGCCGCCCTTGAGAGCGATGATTGGGGGTGCCGCCTCCGGGTCGTGCGCGATAGGAGACCCGCACTCGGGGCAGAAGATACGGTGCACAGGCTTGCCAGACGAGCCCGCCTTTGCGTAGCTCTTGGTTGTGCCGTTAATGGTTAGCTTGTCCTTAGGGACAACTACCACGAGTGCTATTATTATACTAGATTAGCGGATCGGTTTTGGTGAATGTAATTGGAGGGGTCACGGCTAAGAAAGATCATGGGGGTTGGGGGGTGGAAGGCACTGTACGAAGTAGCATGATATGATATGGTATGGTATGGTATGGTATAGAGGGCCTTGACGTACAGTAGGTAGAGCCCGTCTGTCTTTGGCAGTCGTCGCAGTGGTCGTACCCGACGATGAGGGGATCCGCATCGACGGTGTACTTTACGGCGCCGCAGAGACAGTGACCCGAGAGACCCATTGTGGTTTAGAATGTTAATATATATTTGTATTGTATATATTGTTCAGTGGATTATAACTTATAACGGATAAACTTGTGTAAGCCTGCGGTATGTTGGAATATGATGGTATAATAGGACAGACTTAAAGCCAAATTAACAGTAGATGGGATACCTTTATATATGTGAAGACGGCTTTAATATTCGTGGAGAATCCCGTGGCACAAACAATGTTGATACTATGACATAGCTTGGCTGATTCAACTCGGGGCGGGAGCTCCCCTGGCTTCGGAGTAGACTGTCATTGTTATCGGATTGGCGGACTAGACTTGCAGCTTTTCCCCTTCTGTTGTCACTCTTACGTCTGAAAGATCCTTGTAGTCACTATTAAAAAATACCTACCTCGAGTACTCGTCTTCATCGAAGAGCTTTTCCTTCGCGGCGGGGTTGGTAGCTCCAAGGGATTATTGGTGGGGGTATGCGTCTTATTGCTGCTAGTCTACGTCAGGAACCCAGTTGACGTAGCACGGCAGCACGGAATCTGATTCCTTGCAGCCCTAACGGAGTTGGGGGTGGATCTCTCATCTAGCTGTAGAGAATAGATCGCGTAGAACGTACGAGTACATGGCGGTGACAACTTGAACTACATAGGACCTCAACGTAGACCGTGATATTCCCGGCAGTTTTACCGCATTGCGATTGGGCTTACTTCTCATGAAAAAGTAATAGTGACCAGAGCCGAATCAACCTAATTCGATGCTTGTCCAGATATCATGGCAATGGACCAACCTGCATTAACTAGACTAACATGAGACCTGGATCACATGAGACCTGGATCGGAATCATCGTTGCTGCATATCGAACTAACCAAGCAGTTAAGTATTTGTCAAACATCCCAGTCCGAGCTCCGCTGCTCGAAGCCATCAACTTTGATACAAAGTGTTTGATTAGCCCCCGAAGTGGATGTGCTGATGCTGACTGGCTCTTTTTATTTGGAATAACTTTGTGTCCCAATGATCGCTCTTCTACCGAGCGCCGCATTGAAGCTTGCAGGTTGTACAAGCCGAACGATATGTAACAGATCTGAAAATCCTCCGAGGATTCTCACTAGTCATCTCCGACACTGCGACTCTCTTCCAATGGAATTTGCCGGATGTCCTAATCCACAAAACCCATTAAGAAATTACAGTCCAAGCTAATACCAACCTAAGGACCCAATGTTCAAGCTGGAGAATGTCCACGCTACCCATAGCAATTCTATCAGCCATGAACAACGTCAATAGCGAGTTCCTGTAGACTCGTCGAGATTTGTCATCCTCATGGGCTAAAACATATCCATCCATGGACGAAAGCCGGAAACCTCTGATATCCTTTTGAGACTGGGTGGTTGAGCTGTTTTGACTCGATGTCAGTGGTCGTTCAATTCGCTCGGGTCTCTGCCGTAGCTTTTTGATAGCCGTAAAACAACCATAGTCCAAATAACTTGTTGTTTGAAGTAGAGACGGTGGTTGTTTCTTCACAAATAGCTTTGGCAACAGTTTAGGATTTGACACCCATATCGTATTACTCTCGTTCAGCTCACAAAATATAGCTTCGAAATCGTGAGCGTAGTATACGAACCTCGAATAAAATGCGGGCGTCAAGACTTTGAGTTCCACCTTCTCAGTACGGTTGGAGCTCTCCTTTGCCGTCGTTGATACCATCGTCTCAATAGGCGCGTCTGCAATACCGCATGGGATATATCGCACAACTAGTAGCTCGGATGACTGTTCGACTAGATGTCTCAAGTACCTCCTAAATAAAGGCTCAATTTGGGATTCTATCTTATCGGCATGTCGACCAATGTTTGTTTTGAGCGGCTCTGGTCGATACCATACATGGAGCTTCCTTTGAAAGAATAGGGCTGCAGCTTCTTTCACGATCCTAGGAAAAGTGACGAAGCCAACCCACCACCATGAAGCCAAGAATTTGAGTTTCTGAAGGGAGGTCATCCTAGTAGGATCGATGGCATCGCCTTCTGAGAAGATACGAGCAACCAGTTTCGCGTGGTTCTTTGAAGACATTAGATTTATCGTAGTATTAATCGGACCTTGCCCATCCATAATTGGGGACAGAGGGTCGTGCGCTACAAGCGAGTATGCGCCCTTTCTAGAGTTAAAGGGGGATACGTGGAAGTCTTTTGGCCAAGTTCGTTTCATGGGCCCCGAGCCATTGGATTTCCGGGTCGATGCGATTTCTTCTAGTGAATTGGCATCAAGTGGCTCTGTTGATTCCGTCGTGTTGTCTGCCGCTAGGAAGTACATCCGTTTCTCGTCGAACGTGTTATTCACTTCGAGGATTACTGCTGCTAGGTGCTTGTCGGCAGAATAAAGATACCAGAAGGAAACAGGGTTGAAATGATAACCCATGAATTTCGCTGCAGTTACTAAATATGCATATGGATATTTGGAAGCATCAATGTCCTATATCGAATTAGCTCTAGATTCTCCGCAGTAAACAAAGGGATGCCGCACTTGGGATTCGAGGTAGGCGTCCAGCTTGCCCCTTAACCCGAGATGTCCGTTTCCCCTATCGAGGTAATCCGAAGCATCAACCTTGTACCAACCCCCAACTCCCGTGCTATACTCGTCACTTGATATCATGCCGCCTGCGACACCTGTCCAACCGACGGGTATCCCAACAAGGAGATACGAATAAGAGAAGGTGTGCTTCTTAGGAAATAACCTGGTATGCGTAGTCTGACAAGGGAACAGCAAAGGCTGCCCTGGACCGTTCCATGGCACAGATAACCGTACATCTTGGCTACGACGTTGTACGTATATGAGATAAGTGAAAGCAATTGTAGCCACGGCTGTCGCCCCTAGACATACCAGGGCATAGTTAATGTTCAAGAAATCAGAGATCACGGAACCTCTGAACCAGAGGAATGAACAAGAAATGAGTATTACATCCCCAACGTGTCCGAAAAGAAGGTAATAAGATAACGCGACAATACGCAGAATAACGCCATATACGAGCATGTCGGGAGTGGTGTGGTGTTCACGGAACACCTTTAAAATGCCGATCTAAATAAAGCAATACGTCTGATACGAACTCCTGCTGTCACCCGAAATTACCAGATCATATGTACCTTTGAACGAATGAGATTACCAGGTTTATATTTTTGTGTAATGAAATGCTGGAAGACTCCATGATTGAGAAATGGGAGCATTCATGCATCGGTAAGGATATCAGGGACTTGAGACATGTACTATGTAATAGCCACAGTATTATCTTATCTCTTATCTTATCTTAGCTAACCGGTATGACTGTTTGCCGTTCGAGTTTACTTGGAGTGAATCCGTAAAACACTATAAACAGTTACATTATTTGACTTAAGATAGAAAAAGGATGTGAGTATGAATCGAGTTCGAACTGTTCTTTGGCAGTGTCAATTGAATTGTTCCATTTGATATTCACCCTTTAAGAAAATTCAGCCTCTTAGTGTGGCTTTGCAACATGGTCCTGTGTCGTAATAGACGTCGGTGTTAGAGGTGTTAAGCCGGCTAGGCCACAAAGGTTGCCTCCCCGCCAGAAAAAACAGCCCCGTTGAGTCAGCGGAGGCTCCGCTTTCAGCCCACTTCCACCATCATTCCTTCGCCTTCCACGGCTCTTAAAAAAGGACATCTATATTAACATTACATTCTAACCTTTTTCAACTCACACGTTCTCCATACAACAACCCGCGCAGCTATTTATAACAAATCAAATCCGTACCTCTTCGAGAAACTATTCCAATTGTCCATTTCGGCAACCCTAATTCTTAACTCTCACCCCTCCCCCCCCCCCCCCCCGCTAAACTAAATCAATCAATCCCCGTCTTCACGATGTCTGACGAGTGGGACTCGGTCACCAAGATCGGCAGCAAGGCTCGCGGAGGCGCATCGCAGCGGGAGACCGTCGTGCGAGGCAGCTCCGCGCTGAACGCCGCCAAGCGCGCCGGCGGTGCCATCGCGACCGAGAAGAAGTTCTCTACCGGCAATGCTGTAAGTTATTCTGCGGGGGGGGGGGGGGGGGGGGGGGGGGGGGGGGGGGGGGGGGGGGGGCGGGGGGGGGGCGGC